>NC_134235.1:196059804-196684804 GCF_965152275.1 Natator depressus | reverse complement strand
ATAAACCTATCCTCCATGAACTTATCTAATTCTTTTTTAAACCCAGTAATACTTTTGGCTTTGAAAGCACCCCTGGCAATGAGTTCCACAGGTTGACTGTGTGATGTGTGAAGAAGTACTCCCTTGTTTTTGTTTTAAATCTGCTTCCTATTAATTTCATTGGATGACCCTGGTTTGTGTTTTATGTGAAGGGGTAAATAATACTTCCTTATTCACTATCTCTGCACTAGTCATGATTTTGTAGAACTCTATCGTATCTCCACTTAGTCGTCTCTTTTCCAAGCTCAGTGTTGACTCTTCCCCAACACATTGTATTCATCTATGTGTCTGATGATTCTGTTCTTTGCTATAGTTTCAATCAATTTTCCTGGTACTGAAGTTAGGCTCACTGGCCTGTAATTGCCAGGATTGCCTCTGGAGTCTTTTTGAAAAATTGGCATTACATTAGCTACCTGCAGTCATCTGGTACAGAGGCTGATTTAAGTGACAGGTTACATACTACCGACTACCCTGCGACAGTTATCATTGTTTATTAATTATTGTTGGGTTTGGGAGAGCCTCGAAACTGGAATGAGGTTTCACAAAATGTTGGTGGAATTATTAGTTGTATACTATTCTCAGTTACATTACCCCATTGACAAAAGATGAGATAGGCGGAAAAAGGCTGAGTAAATTTAACGCCACCCTAGCTGGAATAACTTGTGCTTTTAAAAAAAAAAAACGAGGCATCCTTGTGGCACCTTAGAGACTAACAAATTTATTTGGGCGTAAGTTTTCATTGGCTAAAACCCACTTCATCAGATGCATGGAGTGGAACATACAGTAGGGAGGTATAAATACACAGCATATGAAAAGATTGGCTCGTTAGCATTGACCCCCTCTTGGTAAGGCAACTTCCATCTTTTCATATGCTGTGTATTTATACCTCCCTACAGTATTTTCCACTCCATGCATCTGATGAAGTGGGTTATAGCCCATGAAAGCTCATGTCCAAATAAATTTGTTAGTTTCTAAGGTGCCACAAGGACTTCTTGTTGTTATTGCTGATACAGACTAACATGGCTACCACTCTGAAACTTGTGCGTTTCAGCATCTTCACATGTGCCATCACTAGGGACTTAGTAGTTTCGTGATGGGTTTTTGTTTCACATCTGCCAGACAAATCAGAAATCCAAATGTAGCACTCAAGTCCATCATGTGGATTTGGGAGTGGTTCAGATCCTTCTTGTGAGGATGTGCTCAGGAAAGAGTTGTGCAGTATTTTGTCTAAATTAGAAGTATTTGTTATTCGGTGTTTTGTCAATTGGGATATCTCCCTTAATATATTCTATATAAATATTATCATTTTTATACTTATTTTTTATTATTTGTATTACTATAGCACCTACGAATCCCAGTCATGGACCCCAACCCCATTGTGCTAAGCGCTGTACAAATACTGAACAAAAAAGACAGTCCTTGCCTCAGCAATCTTACAATTTAAGTATTAGACAAGAGACAACAAATGGATACAAATAGACAGATGGGGGAGTACAAGGAAACAGTAAGACAATATTAGTCAGCATGATAGGCAGTGGCATCAGTACACCATTCACCTCACCATCCAGACTTTTTGTAGACATCACGGCAAAGGAGTTTTGAGGAGGGAATGGGAAGTGGATAATGAGATAGCTTTGTGGATGTTTATGGGAGCACCTCCCAACCACAAGGGGCAGTTTGGGAGGAAGCACAAAACTGCTTGTTTGGAAATTTAAAAAGTGGGTGGTGGAGGCTGCCATCATTGACTGACTGAAGATGGGTGTCAACATTTTGATAGCGAATGAGAGATAACAAGTAGGATGGGGATAGTCTGTGAAGGGCTTTGTAAGGCAAACATCTTATGTTTGATGCAATACAGAAGGGGAAACCAGTGGAGGGATGTAGATGGATATGAAAGAGTGCATCTCAGAGATGATATACAGAAGTAATCTGCAATATTGAGACATAGCCTAGATGTGAGGACCTAGAAAGAAGTTTGAGTTGAAGATGATATCCAGATTACTGGCCTGAGTGACAGGCAGGATGGTGATGCTGTCCACAGTGATCAAGCAAGGAGGTAGCAGGAAGGGCCTCAGGGGAAACATTAAACGCTCTGTTTTAGCCATATTGAGTTTGAGCTGAAGGCTCATCTATGAGGAGAAGTCAGAGAGATAGGCCAAGATTAAGTTTGGACAGAAGGAGACAGGTCTTGAGCAGAGAAGTAGATCTGTGAGTTGTCAGCATTTGTGAATCTGAATTTGTGTTTGTGGGTGAGACTACACAGAGATAAATATGTCAGGAAAAGAGAAAGGGACCAAGGACAGAGCCCTATGGAACCCCCAGAGAAAGTTGGAGGAGGATCCTCTGAAGGACATGCTGAAGGAGCCACTACAGTGGTAAGAGGAGAGGCAGGAGAGATCAGAGTCATGGAAGCCAAGGGAAGACAAGATTGCAGTTATTTCTACTACTTGTTTAGTTGTTTCTAGCTGATGGCTTGATTTAGTAAATATGGGAGGTTTTCTCCAGTAGGTGTTGCTCTTCTTAGCTCTATAGCTTGCTATGTGTTTAAAGGCACACTGGCAAAACTGGTATGTCAAGTTTTTAAAATACCATAATTATATTCTTACTTCCCTGATTGCTTGAAATAAATCCATTCAACCAAATGAAAGCCACAGTCTATGTAAAACTGAATTTGCTTTGCCAGGTTGACTCTATAGTCGCAAACCTAGAGGAGCTTAAGTTCTTTGTGGTTATGTGTAAGAACCTGGGATCATGGGGGCGGGGGCTGGGGCTGGGCCGCTGACAGTTCCACATCACCACTGGAAGCTTAGGCTGGCTTTTTGCTAGAGGATCCTGTGAACCTAGGCTGGGCAGGAAGTACCGCCCATCAGAACCTGAGTGGTGGTCCCCCACAGCCCACTGATTGGCTGAAGCTAGTAATTAAACCAAGAAGCCATGATGGGGCATTGTCTCAGCAACAATGCAGATTGCCTGCCTGCCTCTGCTTGCTGTAGACTCTAGATGCTGGCTTCTGAGCCTGGTTTGTCCTCAACTTTGCTATTTGATTGCTGTCCATAACCTGGTACCTGACCTTGACCTTGACCCTGCTATCTGCCTGTCGCCTGCACGTTGGTGCCTGACCCTGACTTCCTGGTGTTTTGACCTGGCTCAAACCTGACCTCACTAATCATCACCTGACTGCAATTTAGCAGCTGACCAAGTGGATGCAGGCTACCCGTGGCCTAGCCCTCTCATTGTTTCTGCACCCATGACATTGTACTTCTGCTGTCTGTTGATTCCATTCTTATGAGCAGTCTAGAGTATAAAAATATACCAGAAGGTGCTTGTTCTCTTCAGTGCTTGCAGTTTAGGATCCTTGCATTAACAATGGAGAAACAGGCTGCAGTAGAAATGAAACATTTGAGTATCCAGCAGCTCAGCTTTGAAGGATGACTTGCTACACCAAGCCTGTGTTGCAGTAATGCACAGGGTATTTGGACATACAGGGTCAGTGGGAATTATTTGGAGGAAAATGTGTTATTTTCTCTATCCTCTGTTGAAAGGTTATGTATATAGCAGTTTTTACTGTGGGATTTATCTGTGCATACTCATTGCATAAACTTCCTCATGTCAGTAGAATTAGTAACCCAACAGTATCTTATTTTCCACACAGTGCATTTATTTTTACTCTTGATCCCTCGGGGCCTTGTCTATGGTAGGCCACTGCTGCTAACATCATTTTAGCTGAACTAGTTTTGGCAACTTTAGGAGACCTAGTTTAGACAGGCCTTTGGCTGCCAACACAGTTTTCAATACACAGTTATGTATCCCTTCTGGGAAAATGTCTAATCTATGTGATGCTGAAAAATGTGCTGACAGTCAGTGGGCTGTCTACACCAGAGCTCCCAATGGTGATAACACAGGTTCAGCTGAACCAGTGTTAGTGACTGTGAGTAATTATTCAAACAATTCCCTAGTGGAGACAAGGGTCACCTGATCAGCCAGCTACATAATGAAACATGTTGAACCTTTTCAGTGGAGGCTAAAATAAATGAGGCTTTTGCTGTAATCCAACTGTCTCTTACTTTGAAGGCATACAAATGTTCAGCAGTGACTTGTGAGTTTGGGCGCCTCGCTTTGTGGGTGGCCAACTTGAGACACCTGAAAGGGGCCTGTTTTTTGGGGGGTGATGGGTGTCTCAAACTGGGCTCCCCACATCACTGCCCCTTTTGAAAATGTAGGCCATGGTGTTTACATTTACCAGGTTAAGATGTCCTCTTTAGGTCCCTTCATAATATTGAGTAACAAGATTCAATGGTTAGCCTCTCTCACTCATGATACTATACTCAGTAATGTACAGCTGGATGGCCTGTTTTTTTCACCTCTTCATGAAAATTTCTAGAATGTATATCCTGAGAGTTTCCCTGGCTACTGGCTGGCAGGCAGTATAACACTGTCTAGCACATACACACTCATTTCAATAGTAGGAAAATAGGAATATATTTTCAAAAGACAGTCAGTGACGACGGACCCAATCTTCCTTATCTGTGGTAACTCCTAACAGTACTTTCCACATTTCCCTCAGATATTTTTGGTAGCTGTGACAGAGTTTATAAGTCTTCCTTAGAGAGAAAGGATGGTGCAGTGGTTAGGGCAGTAGCCTGGGACTTGGGACACCTGAATTCAATTCCTTGCTCTTCCACAAATGTCTTGTGTGACCTTGCGTAGGTCAATTAGGGCTTGACTTCATGAACCCTTAGTTCATGGTGAGCTCAGAGGGTAAATCTATCCCACAGTAGTTTGCCACACACCAAGTATCCGTGTGGACCCTGCTGCTGCATGCTAGAAGTTCTATAGAAGATCTACACTGCTTTGAAATGGGAGTAGATTAAAGTGCATTAAGGAATTGTCAGTGTGAAGCAGTAGCAGGGTCCACAATGACATCTAGTGTGAGGCAGGCAAGTGTGGGTAGATTTACACCCCAGCTTGCTGCAAACTGTTTGTGTAGGCAAGTCCACAGTTTCTCTCTCCCTATGTAAAATAGGGATAATAGTGCTTCTCTACCTCACTGGGGTGTTGTGAAGATAAATGTGTTGGAAATAGTGAGCTGTTCTGATATTGCAGTAATGTGGTCTGTCAAGGTTCCTTCCCCACTCTGAACTCTAGGGTACAGGTGTGGGGACCTGCATGAAAACCTCCTAAGCTTACTTTTACCAGCTTAGGTTAAAACTTCCCCAAGGTACAAATTAATTTTACCCTTTGCCCTTGGATTTCCACTGCCACCACCAAACTTTATCTGGGTTCCTGAAAAAAGGAGTTTGGACACGTCTTTCCCCCCAAAATCCTCCCAACCCTTGCACCCCACTTCCTGGGGAAGGTTTGGTAAAAATCCTCACCAATTTGCATAGGTGACCACAGACCCAAACCCTTGGATCTTAGGGCAATGAAAAAACATTCAGTTTCCTTACAAGAAGACTTTTAATAGAAGTAAAAAGAAAAGAATTACCTCTGTAAAATCAGGATGGTGAATACCTTACAGGGTAATTAGATTCAAAACATAGAGAATCCCTCTAGGTAAACTTAAGTTACAAAAAAGACACACAGACAGGAATATTCATTCCATTCAGCACAGCTATTTTATCAGCCATTTAAAGAAATCATAATCTAACACATACCTAGTTAGATTACTTACTAAGTTCTCCAAAAGAAAAGGAGTACTTGTGGCACCTTAGAGACTAACCAATTTATTTGAGCATAAGCTTTCCTTAGTCTCTAAGGTGCCACAAGTACTCCTTTTCTTTTTGCGAATACAGACTAACACGGCTATTACTCTGAAACCTGTTACTAAGTTCTAAGACTCCATTCCTGTTCTGTCTCCAGCAAAAGCATCACACAGACAGACACAGACCCTTTGTTTTTTTCCCTCCTCCCAGCTTTTGAAAGTATCTTGTCTCCTCATTGGTCATTTTGGTCAGGTGTCAGCGAGGTTACCTTTAGCTTCTTAACCCTTTACAGGTGAGAGGATTTTTCCTCTGGCCAGGAGGGATTTTAATGGGGTTTACCCTTCCCTTTATATTTATGACATGGTCAATAGAAACGTCTTACATATATTTTTGGTATTCTCTGGATGGGTTTCACAGCCAGGATGCCTTATAGTGGTGGCAACACAGAGAAGCCCTGATGAGCCAAAGAGTGGCATGGCTTTTGGGTTTAAATTCCAAAACGGTTTTTCCATCTAGGAGTGACTCCCTGAGCTGAGTGAATCAGATGCATCTGAGTCTAGTTAAGTTGGGCTTTTATCAGAGAGGAAATAAATGGAGGTAGAGGATTACAGTGGATATGAGTTAGCAGCATGCCCTTGTTGCCAAGAAGGCTAACAGCATATTGGGCTGCATTAGTAGGAGCATTGCCAGCAGATCAAGGGAAGTGATTATTCCCCTCTATTCGGCACTGGTGAGGCCACATCTGGAGTATTGCATCCAGTTTTGGGCCCCCTGCTACAGAAAGGATGTGGACAAATTGGAGAGAGTCCAGTGGAGGCCAACGAAAATGATCAGGGGGCTGGGGCACATGACTTACAAGGAGAGGCTGAGGGAACTGGGCAACACAGGAATTGGTGGGAACTACACTGTAATGTAGATGCTTACAGAGTAGGTCGACATACGCTGCCTCATGTCAACCTAATTCTGTAGTGTAGACCAGGCCTAAGTCTAAGCCATTAAACCATCTTACCAGATGCCCTTACCTAAACTGTGTTAGACCTTCATCAGCATGTGTCATCTTGTCACTGAGACAGCAGTTAAGTGTTTTAGAGCAGGTTTGTCTGGAAGCCATTTCTACTAAAGCTACAAATAATGGATATTAAATACTTAATTAAACTGGGAATGTTTCAGGTTGGAGGAGATTCAACCAAAACACTCAGATAACAGCTGACAATCTGTATCTTCGGGGGAAACACATCATTAGGTGGTCCTTCAGTGTTTATGTTCAAAAACCCATTTCCTCCAACTCTAAGAATGTACAGCTCACCCATAACACATGTAGCAAAGAATATGAAACTCACATTATCTTTCAGATTCAGGCATTAATGGGTGTCTCAGACACGGCCATTTTTCAAATGCCAGTGGAAAAACAGTTTCCCTTTTTTGTGTGTAAAAAAAAAAAGTATGGATTCAATCTTGCTTGTGCCAGCAAGATTAGTGAAAATATTAGTGCCAGCTTGGAAGTTGTTTTAGTAACATGACGACATTGTGTAATGTACTGAAGAGCTTGTGGCAGCAATGTAGAAAACGTCTGAGTTTCGCTCTACAGCCTTGGCAAACACCATCGCAAACTGTGTGTTGTAAAAAAGCTGAAGATTAATCCTGCCTCTTTCTGTCCAAATTCTTATCTAAATCTCTGCTCTAAGTGTTACACTTTGTTGATCTCTCCTGAGACTAGGCCTCCTATTCTCTCCTCTCCCCTCTTCTTCGTGGCAGATTGGGCCCAAGTCCAAAACTGTAATGTCTCCTACTTCAAATCTGACTCGAGGAAGTGAAAAGAGATTTAATTGTTGCTCAATATGTTTGAAGAATGTTTATTTGAAATTATATCTTCAACTATAGTAAGGGAGAAATATTTTAATTCCTTTATTTCTTAGGTTTCAGAGTAACAGCCGTGTTAGTCTGTATTCGTAAAAAGAAAAAAGAAAAGAAGTACTTGTGGCACCTTAGAGACTAACCAGTTTATTTGAGCATGAGCTTTCGTGAGCTACAGCTCACTTCATCGGATGCATAGCGTATTGTGGAAACTGCAGAAGGTCTTCTGCAGTTTCCACGATATGCTATGCATCCGATGAAGTGAGCTGTAGCTCACGAAAGCTCATGCTCAAATAAACTGGTTAGTCTCTAAGGTGCCACAAGTACTTCTTTTCTTTTTTCTTTTTATTTCTTAGGTTTATGTTTATATTATGAGTGAATGAGATTTTCTATTTGATCGTATTTTCAGCACAATTTGTTACACTGAAAGCAACACAACAAACATACTAAAAACTATCCATTGAATAGTCAATTAAGCACACTGACAAATCACTGAGTGGCATATGTACTGTATCACACAGAATAAATTACATTAAAATATTATTAAGGCTGCAAAGTCAAGCAGTCTAAAGTTAGGAAATGTCAGAATTAAGGTTGCCTTTGCAACCTTAATTTGGTCCCCTTGTGTGTGCATTCATAGATTCCAAGGCCAGAAGGGACAACTGTGATTATCTAGTTTGACCTCGTGTCTGATACAGGCCATAAAACTTCCCCAAAAATAATTCCTAGAGCAGATATTTTAGAAAAACACCCAGTCTTGATTTAAAAACTGTCAGTGATGGAGAATCCAGACCACGCTTGGTAACTTGGTTCCAATAGTTAATTACTCACTGTTAAGTATTGACACCTTATTTTCAGTTTGAATTTGGCTAACTTCAATTTCCAGCTGTTGGATTATGTTATACCTTTCTCTGCTAGATTGAAGAGCCCATTATTAAATATTTGTTGTCTACACAGGTAGTTATAGACTGTACACAAGTCACCTCTTAATGTTCTTTTTGTTAAATTAAATAGATTCAGTGCCTTGAGTCTGTCACTGTAAGGCATGTTTTCTAATCCTTTAGTCATTCTTGAGGCTCATCTCTGAACCCTCTCCAATTTATCAACATCCTTTTGGAATTGTGGGCATCAGAACCTTTCTACTCCTACTTGAGATTCCCCCGTTTCTGTATCTAAGGATTTAATTATTAGTACTATTATTTTATTTATTGTTATAACACCCAGAGGCCCCATTGTGCTGGGTGTTGTACAATGGGAGACATGGTCCCTGACCTGAAGAGGTTACAATCTAAGGGCTAGATTCTGACTTGTATTATGTGCCCACAAAAGGGAGTAGGAGGCCATTTTGCATTCTTATGTGTGAAAAATGGACTTTGAGTCCAGGTGTCTGCTTACTTCCCACCCCAGAGTAGGTGAGCATGTAATGGTCAGGGAATAAATAAAGCAATGACACCACCCTATACCTCCTCCTTTCTTATTGGCTTGAGTAGCTGAACCAGAGCCGGGAGATGGTTAATGATTTACTACTGATATAGACTAGGAGCAGATGTACTACCTTCTGGGAGCAAGGAGAAAGCAGAGGAGGAACTGTGATTCGTAAGTGTGTCTCTGGATCTTAATGCCTTTTAGTGCTGCTCCTGGATTAGTGCAGTTTACGCATCACCCCTTGCACAAGTTTAGTCACAGTCTAGCCCCAATTTAAGAAAGACTCAACAAATGAACCTGTACATATATACATTGGATAATTCTTATACTCATATGTGGGTACATGAATGATTTTTGAATCTTAGTAGTGTTATCCCAATACCATATGAGTGATGTTTAATCTAAGATCTCATTCTGATAGTAATGGCTCCTGAGAGCTTGTAAATGTTAAAGATTTGCATACGAGTAAGAGTAATTAGTACACCTGGGCAAGTACCAAAAAAAAAAAATGTTGGTGAACAGTTATATGAATAAAATCCACAAATTTGCATAGATGGTATCCAGAATCCCCTTTATTGCCTTATGAAAATATTGATAAAATATAACCTATCAAATACTATTTGTTGACTTAATTATTTGATGAATTTTGCCATTTGTCATAAAAAAAACCACTTAACAAAATCAGGGTTTTTTGCGGGGCAGGGAGAGCATTTGACCTGCTCCATGTACAACCAAATTTTTGGTCACAAGAATTCTGCTTGTTCTGAGACTATTTTTCTGCTAAACTCAGTATTATCATTATCTTGTCCTCCCCCTGTATCTTCATCCCCATTTCTCTGTCTTGTCCAGCTGTCTGAGCTTGTCTGGACTGCAAGCTTTCTGGGGAAGGGACTGTCTTTTTTTAATAAGAAAAGGAGGACTTGTGGCACCTTAGAGACTAACAAATTTATTTGAGCATTGTTAGTCTCTAAGGTGCCACAAGTCCTCCTTTTCTTTTTGCGGATACAGACTAACATGGCTGCTACTCTGAAACCTCTTTTTTTAATGCTTGTCTGCACAGTGCCTAGCATAATGGGGCCCTGACTGGGCTTCCAAGGTGCTCTCATAATATAAATATAAGAAGAAGAATTTTGATGGAAAGTGGAAGTGTTTTTGAATAGTTGTGCAACCATGTATTCACAGTAATATTTCTATCAGTATTTGCCACCTTCTGGAAATCTCTGTGTGGGTTTGTGAGTGATCCTGTTAAGAAGCTGAAATATCATGTGACTAGTCAAGCAGGGCCTATTCCAGAGCCTACTGGAGTCAGTGGGAGTCTTCTTGTTCACTTTAATGGCCTTGGATCAACCCCCCTCAGTGTAAATAGTGAATAATGACTATCAAAAGCAGGAGTCACAGCAAACAGTTCATGAAGAACTCATGCACTGAAATTTGTCCCCATAAACTATTGATTGAACAATGAACAAACCTGATAAAATCACAGAGGATTCAGGCAGAATTCAATAACTCCTCCTTCTTGAAACTGACAGAATTTCAACTCATTTTAGTGGCTGCAGGATTTGGTGCGAGTGGCATGAAGAGTTAAATTTAAATTATTCAAATAACTTGTTGGCCCATCCTCGGGTAACAAGTCATTATACTTTCTAAAAACAATAACTATCCTTTTCATCTGTTTAGCTTCAGGGAACTGAATTGCGGACAATGGTGAGCGCTGCAGGTGTAGGCTTTGGAGTGGATAAGGCTTACTCTGCCCAGGGCTTTTTGGTGGAACTTATTCTCGATAGCAGAGGTTCACGACCTTTTTCTTCCTGAGGCCCCCCCACAACATGCTATAAAAACTCCATGGCCTGCCTGTGCCACAACAGCTGGTTTTCTCCATATAAAAGCCAGGACCAGTGTTAGGGGGTAGCAAGCAGGGCAATTGCCTGAGGCCCCATGGCACAGGGCCCCCCGCGAAGCTAAGTTGCTCAGGCTTTGGCTTCAGCCTCAGGTGGCAGGGCTCAGAATCCCAGGCTTCAGACCCATGCAGTGGGGCTTTGGCTTTCTGCCTTGGGCCCCAGCAAGTCTAATGCTGGCCATACTTGGAGGGCCCCTGAAACCTGCTTACGGCCCCCCAAAGGGCACAGGACCCCCGGTTGAGAACCACTGCTCTAGGGTACATTCTCATTTCATTTTTACATCAATTAATATTACTTCTAACTAATATACATTGTGGATGTTATCAAGAATAGTTTTTATAGGCTTTGGCATGGGGCCTTCAGACATATTGACAGGATAATAAATTACCTCCAGACATAAAGCTTTAAATAAAAATATTCGAACAATAGTTTAAAACAAAATCCTTCAGAGCAGACAGAGGTAAATCCTGAAATAAGGAAAGGAGACTGGGTAAAACATTCGTTTTAATCATCCACTTCTTCCTTCCAGAAAGAGGAGGTGGACAAGCCATCTATTTAAATCCATTTTCATTTTCTCAAGTTGCTTATTATAATTATTCTCATGCAAAATCTTCATGTCTGGATGCAAATTAATACTTACATATTTAAAGCTGTTCCCACTCCACAGACTTTGGGTCAAATCAGGAACTTCTCTAGGATCAGAGACATTTTATCATCATTATAGCATCAGTCTTTGATTTAGTTAGGGTCCAATCCTGCAAGACCATTGCATGCAGAATTTCTACTCATGCCAGTGGGACTTTCACATGGGCAGTGTCTGGACTGGGTTTGTATTTTGTACTCCAAAATAAAGACGCATTAGAGAAGAAATGTGGAGACTGATTTATGATTGTAAGCCTATATTTGTGTTTCAAACTCTTTGGCAATTACTGTGCACTGTCCCAGACATAGCTCCATATTTGATGTGGTTGGAAAATTTTAATAGAAAATTTATGAAGCAGACTGGATTTCCAAGTGATTTTTTAATGAAAAATTGCGACCTGAAAAGTGGTTTACTTTTTGAAAATTGATGTTTACTGGAAAAGTTTCAGTTTTTTATTTGAAGAAACAACAAAAATGTTTTCAAACCGAGAACTTTTACCAAAATCCAAAAATGTATATTGACATGGAAAACCTTTCGGTTTCCAAAACGTTTTTTCTAGTTTTGGTTTTTCATTGGAGGTCTTTCAGGATTGTCCTTCATTGTAAAAACTAAAAAATTGGGCATTTTTCGACCAGCTCTTCTGCATATAGGCAAACTAATAACTGGGAAACCTGTAAAAGTAAATGGGAGCCTTCTCTAGAGTTCCTCCTAACTGCTTGTTAGTGAGGTTCCCTGGTTTTAGTTCAGTCAGATTCTTTGGTCATAGAAAAATACCTTCCCCCCGTCCCCTTCCTTACTTGTGTAACTCTAGTGTCCTCATGGCTGAGATGGAATCTGCTCTGCAGGCAGCTCCAGCCAGGAAAAGGCTCGTGCAGGAGTGCAGCAGGGAAAGTCCCTTCCACCCGAGAGGCAGCTGTTCCACACCCCCTGGAGGAAACACACACACACCGGAGTAGTACAGTGAATATAGGAAAGGGAAATATTTATTTACAGAGGTGTGGGTGGAGAAAAAAACGGCGGGGGGAAGTTAGTGGGAGCAATACAGCAGGGTTACATCCACCACGAGGCCCCACAGGCCCAGTGGTACCACAATAGAAAGCGCAGACACCGAGCAATGTGGCTACACTCAGAGTTTAGGAGTTTTGGGCAAAGTTCCAGTCCGGCAGTGAGTCTTGGATGATCCTGGTTGTTTTCAACACCAATAAACTTTCCCCAGCAAACCCCTCTGGTGCCGTCTTCTGCCGTGCTCTGCAAAGCCACACAGTGTGACAACCTCCACACTTAGCTAGCGACAGTTTGCCTCCTTATCCCAGTTCAAAGTCACAAGCCCCAGTACTCATGGCCCCATACAGCTCTGGGCAGCAGTGATACTGGGTCCAGTTCTGGTTTGTCCTTCTCGGGCAATTCCTTCCTGGCACAGTGCTCCTCCTGGCTCCTGTCCTTGGGCATCCTTTTTGGCCTCTCTGTCCCTCCCAGGCTTTGGGCAGGTTCTTGACTCCTTCACTCTGTGAGGGCCTGCTTGCTGTACCCCTTCTGTCTGGAGGTACAGACATACATCCATTCGCTCTCCTTTTTCTCACACTCCTGCAATAACCAGCACTTCCTCTTCCTCCAACCATCAGCACTTCCTTGCCCTCAGGACAAGGTTTTAAAGGAGTCATGCTGTCTAAACCCCAAAGTGTTTACACTTGTGATTTAGAGGGTTTCCACATTTCTGGAATCTTTCTGTTTGATCTTGTTGATATCATGTCATTAATGAGAAGACAAACGTCACAGTGAAAACACGAACAAAGGTGCATAAAAGGCATCTCTTACTTTGTTTACTGTGTTACTGCTTTCATCTGGACCCAGTTTCAGTAGAATATCAAGGAGGGACCATGAACTACCTAACTATTTAGGGTGACTCGGAGTGAGAAAGCAATCGGAAAGAGCCTGTTATATTACTAAACAGATGGAGTGCCAGGCTGGGTTTCCTGGAGGAGAAGTCAGCACTATGGTTGTCTGGGAAAAGAAATCCTACTCTTGCTTCTTTTTAATTTTTTTTGGTGGCAGCTTTAGTTTTGTATGTGTGTTTTTAGCCGATCTGTTAAATAGAATCCCTGTTCCCCTGGAGATGTAGCCTGGAGACGGAAGGAAGAAAATTACACTGGCTTGTGGCTTGTAGATTTTCTGAGAAGGCGGTCTTTCAGGAGTGTCTCGGTTTTTTCTGCTTTATTCACGCCTTTCAATAGCTCCCAGCTTGCCCGAGGAAGAAATTTGAGGCCTGTCAGTGTTGCTTTGACTCTCCCAGAGGGGCTTCTTGAGACAGACAAAAGGCTCTTCATCCTCTCCGGGGCAGTTCATCCACAAGGGTTCCCAGCACGGTGTGCTGGAAGTGAAGCATCAGATGAGAGGCTGCCATACTAGCCCTGGTTTTGTTTTGTTTTTAAACAGTGCTCATATTCAAGAATTTTTTTTGACCAGATGAGCAAACACAAGGGCAGGCTGGGACAAGTGTTAGCAATGGAAAGGATGGAGTAATACACAAGTACTCGAAACCAAATGCCACTGTATGCACAACTTAATAATAATGTGAGTGGAGATAGATTTGTATCTTCATTGGGCTATTTTATTTCTTTAAGAAAATAGTTTTAAATTGTGCATTGCTTGCTCAAACAGACACCTGGTGAAAATCTTATGTTCCTACTTCAGCGAGTTTGAGGTCCTGCCATAGGATTAATGCTGGGAGATCCCACTGGCTGCATGAAGACTATTGACCTCAAGAGGGTCACCTACCAGCATCCTGTTGAAGTGCCGTGTATAGTTATTTTAGTAGCTATTTGAAGAATTAAAGTAACTATGTCTACACTTACGGGGGATCGACGCTGTGGAGATTGATGCACCGAGGGTCAATTTCGCGGGTCTAGTGAAGACCCACTAAATCGACCATGGATTGCTCTCCTGTCAACTCTGGTACTCCACTGTTACTAGAAGCGTAAGGTAAGTTGATGGGAGAGTTTCTCCCATTGACCCAGGGTGGTGTGGACACCGCAGTAAGTTGACCTAAGGTACATTGACTCCAGTTACATCATTCACGTAGCTGGAGTTGAATAACTTAGGTCAACTTACTCCCATAGTATAGTCCAGTCCTAACAGAACTTGTCTTGCTTGTTTAAATGTGTAAAAGTGCCATATAATGTTCTGGGGCATTTTATAAACATTATAAAATAAGTATTAATAGATCCCAAACATCATTTAAAAAAGCCTTTTCATCCACCAAAACAAACTACTCCATATCCACCCACTGCATATCCCTTATTAACCTCCTTCATTTTCCCTACCTTGACACTCTCACACAAAAAGTGTGGTTGGGGAAAATAGATAAACTTACAACATGTCCTGAAGGTCCCGCAATCCTGCCTAGCTTTGGTTGGACCCAGAGTGAAAGAGCATTGTAGAATCAGGACTTTTCTAAATGGGGAAATTGATTAGCACAGCTATAGTGGAGAAATCATATTAGAATAAAGTAATTTTTGTTCTGGAATTGAATGTCACAGGGGGAGTTATACCAGCATGACTATGGAGGTAAAATTATTCCACTGTAACAATGCTGGTCAGTTTCCCTGCACAAAAGAGCCATAAAGGCATACTCACCAAAAACACCCTGCTACTGTATCCATCCCCTTTAAACCAGGGAAGCCCCACAATAGCCACAGTATCACACAGGGATAGAGACAGGGCCAAAATTTCCCCTGCTTTGTGCTATTCCACCAGTGCAAAGCTGCCCTAAAAGTCTGCTTAACAAGGGGCAGTGCAAGGATGTATCTGAGTCCTAGATCAGGATGTCCTAGGTGCATGTAATAGTCCCCTTCTGATCATTTGCAGCCGCCTTTGCACCCCTTCCTCCAGAGTTGCATCAAGCTTTCCTCTAACAGAGCCAGAGTTCCAGGCCATCATTTCCAAGACAGCGAGGACTCAAGTTGTTATTAAATATCCATAGTTTCTGACTGCTCAATGATAGTTTGCTATATGAACATTACAGTAATTAACAATAACTTTATAAAAAGTTAATAGAGTAGATTTTTTATTTGTAGAACAGTCTGTAATCTAATATTGACCTACATAATGTACAAATACACAAGCCATGCTATTAGCTGCATAGAAAAAAAAATCCTGCAAATATTACTGTATTAGACTGCCAGCATTTCCACACTACAATTAAAATATATGTTCTAGAAGTCTGAATGCTTAGGCAGCCTTTTCACATTCCCCGCTCAGTGACTTCACTGGGAGTCTGGCCTTAGTAAAGACTTCAGGATTTGACCTTGAATCGTTCAGAATGAGTTTTAAAGGAAACAAATGTGCAATTTGCACATACAAAGCAAGGGTGTGTCTACACAGCAATGTAAACCTGGGATTGAGCTTGGGCTCAAACCTAACCCCTAACACCAATTATGTTAACCTCGGGCTCAGACCTAGGACCCAGGACCCTGCATGGCTGGAGGGCAAGCCCATGTTAAGTTGGGACCCCGGGTCCAAGCCCTATTGCTTTCCTGTGTGCACGCAGCCCCAGCTTGATGTGGGTCCCAGAAGCCCTCGGGATGTATTGTTCCCGGCGGCAGAGGAGAAGTGCTGCAGGCAACCAGCGCAGTGGCTAGAAGTGCTACTACTGCCTGATCAAGCACACTCCTTCTGACTCTGGCTCCTCCTTGCCGCTGCATGGAGCTTGCCTGGAGCAGGGAGCCAAGCTGACAGGCGGAAGGCGGGTCCTGGCCACTGGTATATTGGGGGTTATCCCTTCCCTGGCTGTGCTGAGCTAGAAGCTCTGCTGCTTCCCCTCCTGCAGCCGGCCCCAAAACTTCCTTACAGCGAGGAGGCGCCAGAGCCCCTGCTGTGGGAGGCTGCAGGGAGGTTTTGGGGCAGGCTCCCACTCACCGCCCTCACAGTACATGCAGCACCAGCGAGGGCAGTGGGGGCCTGGGAGCAAGAGCCAGAAAGCAGAGCAGGGACCAAGGGGCTGCCCTGCAGGGAGGGGAAACAACAGAGCTCCCAGCTCAGCATGGCCAGGAAAGGGATGACCACCCAATACCCTGGCTACTCCCCCTGCTTGAGGGGCAGCTACCTGGTCCCTGCTCTGCTGTCTTGTCCCTGCTGCCCTCCCTGGGGCTGTGTATGCAGAGGTGCCTTGGCAGCATGCACTGTCAGGGAAGTGAGTGGGAGCCAGCCCCAAAACCTCCCCACAGCCTCCTAGGGATCCCTTATACCTGCCTCCCAGGGTGCAGCAGGGGCAGGAGTAAGGGATCCTGCAGGGTGCTGGAGCACACTGCACCCCAAGTCCTAGGAACGCACTTCACCGCTCCACAGCCGGCAACAGCCAGGCTGGGGTGTGTGTGTTCTTCCTCTGAACCCTACATTTTATGTTAAACTTCATAACAAACAGACAAAAATAAATAAAAAAACAACCAAACAAAAACATCTTCATTGAACATCCCATGTTAAAAGTTAACAATTGCAAAGTTTCATTTTAATAGTCTGACAGGCCTGGAGACTAATGTGCCAATTATCCTCAGAAAGGGTACACATGGGCGTTTTCCTGCCAATATGACTCAGCCTTGCGCTGGAGAGCCCTATTCTCAGATTAGATGGTAGTCCAGTATAAAGCATTCTCAAACTGCAGTCATTCTACTGAGACAGCCACTAAAGGAGCTAATTATGCAGTTTATGCACTCATGTGCTCCTTATGGGCACATGAGTCCCATCAATAGCACTGCCTCAATTAGGAAACGGGGGGTAGGGGGCAGTAGAGTTTCCCCCACAGTGCAACACATTCGTAGGGCTAGAGTGTCAACACCTGGGAGGAGGGGGCCCTAGGCACTCTGGGAAAGGGTTCCTTTGACTTAGAATCATAGAATCATAGGGTTAGAAGGGACCGCAAGGGTCATCTAGTTTAATCACCTGCCAAAATGCAGGATTTGTTGAGTCTAAACCATTTAAGACAAATGGCTATCCAGCCTTTTGAAATCCTCCAGGGAAGGAGCTTCTACAGCTGCCCTAGACAGCCTGTTCCATTGTCCTACTATTCTTACAGTTGGGAAGTTTTTCCTGAGGTTTAATTTAAGTCTGCTATGCTGTAGTTATAACCATTGCCTCTTGTCCTGCTCACTGTGGCAAGAGAGAACAACTTTTCTCCATCTTTTTTATGGCAGCTTTTCAAGTATTTGAAGACCATTATCATACCCCGCCCCAGTCTCCTCTTTTCCAAACTAAATATACCCAGTTTCTTCAGCCTTTGCTCAAATGGCTTGAGTTCCATCCCTTTAATCATCTTTGCCACTCGCCTCTCAATCCTTTCCAGTTTCTCTATATCCTTTCTATACATTGGTGACCAAAACTGGACACAGTACTCCCGCTGAGGCCTAACCAGTGCCGAACTGAGCGGTACTCTCACCTCCTGTGATATGCATGCTATGTCTCTATTAATACAACCTGAAATTGGACTTGCTTTTTTTGTAACAGCATCGCACTGGTGACTCATGTTGAGGTTGTGATCCACCACAGCTCCCAGATCCTTCTCAGCAGTGTTGTTGTCATGTCAATTTCCCCCCATTCTGCATTTGTGCATTTGGTTTTTCTTCCCCAAGTGTAGCACCTTACATTTGTCTTTGCTGAATTTCATTCTGTTGTTTATAGCTCAGTTCTCCAATTTATCAAGATTCCTTTGAATTTTAGCTCTATCCTCCAAAGTGTTTGCAACCCCCTCAGCTTTATGTCATCTGCAGATATGATCAGTATGCTCTCTATACCTACATCCAGGACATTAATAAAGATGTTAAATAACACCGGATCCAGAACAAATCCTGTGGAACCTCACTTGAGACTGCCTTCCAATTTGACATCATTCCATTAATAGTTGCTGTTTGCTGTTGTTTAACCAGTTATGTATCCAGTTAATGGTAG
Source organism: Natator depressus (assembly GCF_965152275.1). Taxonomy (NCBI): domain Eukaryota; kingdom Metazoa; phylum Chordata; order Testudines; family Cheloniidae; genus Natator; species Natator depressus. The sequence continues at coordinate 196,666,307 of NC_134235.1, read as the reverse complement.
TTCTGCTGAGCCCACATTTCTCCACCTTACTTATCAGAATGTCATGTGGGACTGTGCCAAATGCCTTGCTCAAGTCCAGGTATATTACGTCCACTGCATTCCCTCTATCCACCAAACCGTTTACCCTGTCAAAGAAGGAAATCAAACTAGTTTGGCATAATTGTTCTTAGTAAATCCATGCTGGCTGCTAGTGATTACCCCTTTGTCTTCCAGGTATTCAGAAATAGAATGTTGTATACATTGCTCTGGTCGCTTCCCACATATTGAAGTCAGGTGAACTGGTCTATAGTTCACTGGCTCCACCTTTTACTCCTTTTTAAAGATGGGCACTGCTTTAGTCCTTCTCCAATCTTCTGGGACCTCTCCTGTCATCCATGAGTTTGTGAATATTATTGCTAGTGGCTCCGAGATTTCTTCAGCTAATTTCTTCAACACCCTGAGGTGAATAGCATCAGGCCCTGCTGATTTGAATTCATTCAAATTAGTTAGAAGATCTGTGATGTGTTCTTTACTTATCCTGATCTGCATCCCTTCCCCTTTATTGTCTATGGTAACTTTGCTAGTCACCCAGTCACCTGCTATTTTTTGTGAGAAGACAAGCAAAGTAGGCATTGAACAGCTCTGCCTTCCTATCATTTTCCATTACCAGCTCACCTTCTCCATTGAGCAGAGGGCCCACACCATGCCTGGTCTTTCTTTTTTTTGTCTGACATATTTGTAGAACCCCTTCCTGTTGTCTCTAACATTTCTTGCCAGCTTAGCTCATTCTTTACCTTGGCTTTCCTGATTTTTGTCTCTACACGTTCATGTAGCAGACTTGGGTCTGTGCACTGCAGTGTGGATGCCAGAACCCTAGGTTCAAGCATGGGTCATAAAATACTTAAATTAGGGTTAAAATGCAACGTAGACACTTGAACCCAGGGTTCCCTGACGTAGGTCAGCTGACTCAAGTCCTACTAACCTTAGGCTTACATTGCTGTGTAGACATACCCCAAGAGAACAGGGAGAACATGGGGGAAGGAATATCATTGTTGTGTTAGCAAAGCTAGTCAATGATATGTGCAATATCTTTATTTAGTTAAAGCAGCTTGACAGAAGGAGTTATTTTGCACTTCTTAACATATCTTTGTCTTCCAAATTTTGCTGACATCGATTCCTCTTTGCTGTATTGTTCCCAGTAGAAAGGGTAGGTCACTTGCAGCAGGGGCATGGATATTGGTATGAAGGACAAGAGTCATGACTGAAAATATAGGATACATATTAAGGCTTGGCATATGGTAGTGGAGACTTTAGGGAAACGATGTGGTTAAAGATGGAAAAAAGAACTGAATCATAAATCATGAGAGAACAGATTTTTACCCTGAGATATATTTGTTCTCCTTCCTAGCCCAATAAACTGAAAATATAATATGTTTTTTTGTTAAATTGGACTCCCCACACAATGATGTCTTCAAGATTTTGGTCCCACTCTACAGGATTCATCTGAGGTCTGCAGCAGGCATTGTATCTGAACTTGTCCCAAAACCTGCCCAAACTTTGGGGATGTCTTGATTCATCTGATTAGAACTTCAGGACTTGGGCCTCTCTCAATAATGGGCTGAATTGCTATACAGAATCTGAGCAACTCATGCTTTGGGGAAGTTTGAATTTAGATGTGATTGTGGATCTGGGCGTTGCCACTTGGGTTCACTGCTACTCTTAAATAATATTACCACTGTAAATAATACCCAGCTCAAAATAGTAAAGGTTTAAAAGACAGTAGCATCAGACATTCAAATGTTGGTATTTCAGTGTTTGTCACCCTGATACTTTCACCTTCACTGTATAATATCATTGTATAAAGGGGATGAAAGCTAAACTTTGATGTTTTGTTTTGTTTTTGCAGTGGTGCTCTTCTAAAGAAGATACTAAGTCGGCCATGCTTGAGCCCAATTTCTGTTGCATTCTGTAAAGTTGAGCAGTAAGTTTTACTGGCACGCGTATTTGCAGAAAGCAAAGGGAAGGTCTTCTGGTTAAAGCACTGGTTTGGGATACAAGAGATATGGGTTCAGTTCTCAGCTCTGCCTGAGGCTTCCTGTTTGTCCTTGGGCAAATGATATAATCTGTCTGTCCCTCCTCTGTAAAATAAGGATAATAATAATTGCCTACCTCTCCTGGGGTACTGTAAGGATGCATTTTTTAATGTCAGGGAGGAGCTCAGATACTGTGGAGATGGAGCCAACTAATTCCTATATGGATATATGTACTCTCAACCTGAATTTGCACATGCCAGTATTCAGGCCAGGAGTGATTGTCCATTCAGGGATCGGAAAAGGACTGATCTGACCATTCATGAACGCCCATCGTTACTTTTTGAATATTCATGATCAATGCATAAAATAAAATATTTGGTGTATAATATCAGAGTGAATAAATTCTAGGAAACTGCCATCGGCAGTTCCATGGATGTTCTGCAAGCAGAAAAAGGGGCTAAATTCGCTGAATAAATTACTCCTCGTCAATCATTTGGTCAGTTCTATGAAATATCATCATCGTCATAACACTGTGTTACCAAACAGCGATGTTTGGTTACAACATAGTGATGTTTCCATTGTGAAATTGTGATGCATCACCACTCTGTGCTGCAGCAAATACCAAGAAATCACAGCACAAATGATTCAACTTTGTGACAAGATGACTTTGACCTGGAGGATAAAGTTGGAAAAAGCAGCCAATTCTGCTCTGCAAATTGCCTCAAAATGCACCTCCATCATGATCTCCAAGTTCATCATATCTAGTCCAGAACTGGGCCTCTCCCCAGCAAGTCACTGCTTAATTAGGTGATGGTAGTTTTTGAGAAGTAGACAAATGTCCACTAGGGACTAGACTGAAATTACCAGAGTTATTTTACTTGCAACCTACTTTGAATCTAGGTCTCTAGAAGTGAAAGGCAGGCAATTGCATTAACCCATGTTTTTCTAAGCCCTTGATCATTTGCCTTTCAAATTAGGACTATTTTTAAAAATTTCTATCCACCTCTAGAGACTTTTTTGTAAGAGGAAATGGGACTTTTGCATCCCAGCAAATCCTAAAGAAAATGAATCACTGCAAGCTCTTTCCTAAAAGCCATCACAATTTGGATATTTTTGTATCCTGTAGCTGTCCATAGTCTATCCCTAATTTAATTCCTTCCAGCACAAGGAACTGCTATCAGAAAATTGCCCTCCATGTGTCCCATCAGGTGCTCTTATAGCCTGGTTACCAAAAAAAACATTGTTTGGTTAACCATTTTGGGAACTGATTTGCATTGCACTGCAGATTTCCCACTAATCCCTTTATGCTTAGATGGAATTCATCAGTTAACAAAAGTAGTTAAACATATACCATTAAAGGCTAAATGCTTAGGGATTGCTCAAAATCCACAGATGCTTCTTAAAAGAGCTTTGGTTCACTGCACAGCCAGTAGTAACGTTGTCTGGGCTGAACATAGCTGAAGAGATATGTGGCTGATGTAACTTTGGAAGGTCACAGTGGCTGTATTTGCTGGAGCTTATTATTAGCAGGAAACTCTATTTTTGCTATCGAGTGTGCTTGTCAAATGCAGGCTCATTGTCAAGGGGCACTGAAGAAGTGATATTCCCTGAGAAGCTGTCCTTCTTATGACCGTTCAATAGTATCCATAAATGAAGATTTAATGTGTTTTGTGTGGAAAACAGAATCTGTATTCCATCCATTTTGAGTCACAGGAAAACAAAAGCATAAGCAGCACTGAGCCCGCTCTCCACGGATAATTTTGTGAAGAGCAGCAGGATTTTGGCAGCATATCTGGCTTCAGAAAACAACCACAGTTATAAAATACAGGAGTTTAGCGGTGGTACGGTTAGTGAAAATGGCATATTTTGAGGCACAGACTTCAGTGATTCCTGAAGTTCCCTTCTTTATTTTCCAGTTTTATTTTTTTTTCTGTGTATCATTTTCTTTCTTTTCCATGTGTTGCACATCTGCTCTGCAGGCTCCAGCCAGGAGAATAGCCATATGAGGACCTGGAAATCTCCTCTGTATTGATGCCAGAAGACAACTTTATATTCATTCCAAATGGCATGAAGAACCATTTGTCAGTTTTCCCTTTACCTCCCTTCTAGCGACTTAAATGTATAATGTTGTCTAAAACACACAGAAAATAACCTCTTTGGTGACAAATTTCAACCTTCATGTTAGTTTAGTTCCTAAAACACTGAAAAATGTAAGGCCAGAAAGTCCCACTCCTTAACCCTCTGTGAACAAGCAGAAGGACGAACCTCCTGCTCCATTGTTTTCAGTAGTTTTCACCCTTGTTTCTTCTGGCTTTTTTTTTCTCCGTAGCGATATTGTTCTCTGGAGGTGGATATATTCATTTAAAATTCCTCCAAAGTCTGGCCATTAGCTTAAGTTAATGTTCAAACCTGTGCATTGCCTTCAGAATTTTCAGTGAGATTCATATTAATTTTCAAGAGATATAAATCAGGGGACAGTGTATAGGAAAGACAGCCGGCTTAAAAATGGCTACACCTGACTCATATGTACAGAGAAGTGGCTTATATAGATATAGTTGCTTCATGTCTGTCTCCTAGGAATTGCTTGTCAGAAAATGAAAAGTCAAAGAAGGTGAACTTGAATTGTATTGGACAGAGCAGTGTTTAGAAAAAAGAATCTAAGGGCCCAATCATATTCTTATTCAAATCAACAACAAACCATCCATTCATTTCAAAGGGAGCAGAGCTGGGTACAATATTCTTAGGCATAAATAGCTATTGGAAGGTAAATGTGAACTTGGAACAAACACTAGCTTCACATATGAATCTGGTATTAAAGGAATGTGGGATTTGTTCACAGAGGGTGAAATTCCCTTCACTTGCATAATGCTCAAATAATCTGGTTTATGACGGTGAAATGCAGGCAAAATCCACCTTCCTTGCTCCCTGGCATGGGCTCCGGGATTCAGCACAGTCCTAGCACTGCCCACTACCAATGGCCATAGATAGACTCTCCATGCTACTCGCACAGAATGTTGGATTTACATGTCAATCAGCCCTCAGTACCATGCCAGCCTATGCACAGCTGGTGCAGAGACCTCTTGGGCTGATGTTGCAGTCTGAATGGTTGTGTGGATTGGGAGGAGTGTACAGGCACAGAAACTCATGCTTGGGAAGCTGAACAGAAACATATTGCAATCACACTGAAACCATAATTTACAGTAACTTCTCCGGATATCCCGCCCTTGATTCGTCCTGAACATGGTTTGGACTGGGCATCTCTGAGTGTCCAATGGTCACCCCCTCATGCTGAAAGGCTCAGTCATCTCCCCACTACAACAAAAAGCTCCTCCATCTAACCCCATTTATTTTTTAACCTTCTAGATTTGGCTCTCCTGTCCCCACCTACTCTGCTTATTTGCCAGAGGTAACTGCTTATTTGCCAGATGGGAGTTACAATGAACAGCTCCCCCCCGTGGTCCAGGTTGGAAATATATCTCCTATTTTAATAGTGGTCTGATTATCATTATACTCTCCACAAATAAATATCAGTTCAGAAAATGTTCACAGCCTTACACTGATCCTATGTACTCTCTATTTCAGAGAAAACCCAGATGGCAGCAACAGGAACAACTGGTATACAGTGTTCAAGCCCTGTGCTTTGGAATACTGTCACAGTTTGTGTGTGGTAGCAGCAGTAAGCATTAATCCACAGGGAATATAGGTACTTCTCAGAGGATGTAATGTAATAGGTACATTGGGCAATACCAAAGGTACATTTTTTTTCTCTATACACGATATGGCATACACCATGTTAGATACACAGGACATACACCTGTAGTCTCTTTTATCTTATAATTGGAGCGTAAACTCTTTGGGCCAGAGACCATCTTTCTGTTCTGTGTTTATACAGTGGCTACCACAACATGGTTCTGGTCTGTGGCTGAGACTGCTAGGTACTTCCACAATATAAATAATAAAAATAGTACATGGGGTGGGGAAATTGGGAATAGTAATGCTAACTAAACATGAAATGATTGTCTTGATCTGCTGTGCAGTCCTCTTTAATCCTTAACATTTGCTGTGTTTTCAATCAGCTTTTCCAATGTTACTTTCCATCTCCCTAATTGTTAAAGTTGTTTTGAGTCTATCTTTTAAAACAGGTTGTTCTTGTTGGGTTCACCACTTCATATCTGACTTCAGACACTTCTGTTCTGGCACAATCTTAATTTCCCCTCAATATTCCTTTCGGATTCCCTAGCTAATGTCTGTCTGCTTGTGGAATCTTTTCCTGTTACTTCTTTGTAAATTCCAGAGCAAATAACATGTATTTTTTTTTTTAGAAATACCCTCCTCATTATCCCAGCCTTCTCTAACAGGCTCTCTTTTCTTTTTTGCTGGTCTTTGGTTATTTATGCATGTGAAAATACATCTCATTTTTATGGTGTTGAATTAACAGTGCAAGTGGTATCTCTGATTCTCCTTAATATTGTCTCTCTTTTGCTGTTCACTAATGGCCAGATTCTTTCCCTCCTTGTTCATGTTGAATCGTACCTTGCTCCATGAGAAGCCCCGTTATTGTCAATAGGACTACACATAGAGTAGAATATCACTCACTGTAGGAGTGGCAGAGCTTGGCACTAAATTAATATTGTTTTTCTTCTCTATCTCTATTTCTTTTTTATATGCCTGACTTCAGTGGGAACTGGATCAGGAATTGACACTCAGTTCTAGATTGTTTAGTGTTCCAAATTTCATTCTCTAGAATGTAAGCAGAATACATTCAAGGGTTGCCTTCATTAAACGGTGTGTGTGTGGGGAAGGAGTGAACAGAGGGAGGAATCAATTTTCAAATGGAAGATGACAAAGCCAACTTTAATATTCTTCCCTTATCTTAATTTCCTCTTGGTTTACTTGATTAGGAGAAAATAGTTTGAAATATAGAAGGACCCTCATAAACTTAATTTTACCAGTTTTAAAAGATCACAGTTAAGGTGACACAAACTGCGGCAAAGAACTGCTAATTATGTCAGATTATAGCTTTTATAACACTGAACATGACCTCATTTTGGATTAAGTAAGGTTCAGATTGCAGCTGGGAGTCTAGTTGAAAACCTACATTTAAATTGCCTTTGAACTTCTGATTGCTAGGGGAGATAAAAAATAGGAATTCACCCCTCACCACCACCACCACCGTTTTTGCGGCAAAGGGAAGTTTTAGAACCAATGGATGACATACAGTAAACAGCACCCTGTAGGTATCAATTTTTGTGCCATTCAGTACTAGGGATGGTTGAATCTTAAGAAGTTTGGAGTTCAGGTTTGGATAAGCACCCCAAACTTTGGATGTATATCTGGAACTTATTCAAAACCCTCCTGTCTGCAAAATAGACCTAGATATTTTGTAAGAACAGGCTTTCTTATAAGATTTCTGGAATTTCTATTTCTTTCCCCTAAACCAGTCGATTCTTTCCCATTTATTACAAGCCTATAGTCACTGGGCACAATTATAAAATTGTTATTCAGTCCTTATTCAGAACTGATATTGGACTAAATTCTATTCTGTAGTGTGCTCATAGAGCCCCAGTGAATTCAGGTATTTTAATGATATTATGGAGAGCAGAATCTGGTCTGTTTTCAAATGAAATCCCTCCAAAGTTAATGTGAGCTTTGTCTGTATGAGGAATGAGTGAGAACTTTAGTATAACATCTCAATGCAGAATTGGGGGAGTATAAGAAGAACGGAGACAGTCTACATAACTACTCATTTAGAGATAGAGCCAGTAATTATTTTCCTATTTGTGTGACTTCTGCTGGTTTTATAAAGAACATTGTTTTCTTTAAATAAACCCACCAACTTTGCTGGACATTTCAGATGTTTACATGAGAGCTGTTATCCTGGATTGGCTCCCATGCAACCCAACAGATCTTTTATTTTAATATTATTTTTCTTTTCCTGTCAGAAGTATGTTTTCAGTGTGAGTCTCCTGGAATCAATATTTTGCAGGTAGAAAAATATTAAACCCACTTTCATTTTGCAGATTTTCTTGTTAGGAGAAAAATCAATCTAATCAAAAATGGCAAAGTTTTTAAAAAATGCCCTGCTATTACAATTTCTACCTATCAGTTTGCTTTCAGATCACTTACTGACATTATTTTTCAGTGTGCAAACAATTAATGTAAATTCTTTGATGTGATTCCTAATAGAACTGAAATTAGTTTTATTTTACTTTCAAGTGGAAACCTCAGCATTGGTTTTTTTACAGCCATTAACCTTTACAGTCGCAGTGTATTTATGCTGAGCTATAGATTTTGTTTTCTCGGCATCTCCTGTCAAATCTCCCCTTATTCTTTTGATAGGAAAAGCAAAGTAAAAGGCTTTGGCAGGGTAATTCAACCTTGCCACTCTGGGCCACTGGGAGAGGTGCTAGAGGAGACTAGGTGATATGCTCATTCTTACTAGCAGTGAAGACCTTTTACAAGGTCTTTCTACAGAGAAGATGAACAGCCTTCCTCTGTACAGCCTTCCCTCATGGCTGACTTCTTCACTCGTATGGGAGTGATAGGCTTCCAGACATAAATACGGCAGCAAATGTCAATTATTTTGAATAATTCTAAGAAGCTTTAGTTTAATCCTTTCTACTCTGTCCCAAGTAATATTTCTGTAGCACAAACATATGCTGTCTCAGTAAAAAAGAAGCCATATTTTAGACTGAGTTATGGTGGAGTGAGTTGATTCATTATGTTTGTTACTGAGTTCTTCATGGACAAGACAACAAGCAAGAAACTGTATTTCCTTTCCAAGCCATTTCCACTTCATAGCAGTAACTCCACTCCCTGTCAGCATTCTTATCTGTTAGGCTCATATCTCTGCTTAACAGTCAGTCCTGGTTTGGTGCTGTAAAGGTGTAATGAGTGCTTTGGGTTTATGGATTTCTGCAGCTGCTTAAAATGGAATTAAAACAATCATGAATTAACCTCAGATTTAAGCCTTTTGAAAATCCAAGCCAGGTTGCTTTAATCTTCACAAAATCCTCTTTCATTTTAGAAAAAAATAACCAAATTCACTTTCTTCTCCTGCTATCCATACAGTCATTGTAGTGAAGCAAGAACATGAAGTTGATTTTTTAAAAAAGTACACTGCCACTTTTGAAAATCTGCAGAACACTTTAAAACAGACACCTGGCATTTGTGGTGTGCATTGTAGAATTAGCATGGCATTCTCTGCTAAAGGCAGTGATACCTCGGCAATTTTTCAGGTCCTTGTGTTTAAAGAGAATCTGTATGCCCCCACTGGACATTTGTATTTGGCTAAACCCCAGCCAGAGGATGGCTAATAATTTTTTATGTTTGTGGGTAAAATTATTATTAAGCCAGTGTACCCACCTGTCACCTAAAAGGTCAAAACAGAGTACAAATAGTGACATTTTTAGAATTTTGCCTATAAAAGTGAACAGTCAAAAGGTTTTTTGCACTTGGACATCCCAGATTGTGCTGTGTGTTGTTAGTTACCATTTACTTTTGTTTAGTGAAATTCCTTTAATTAAGCCATTCTACCTTCCCACTAAACAATGTCTTTTACCTTATCCCTGCCAAACTCTGTCATTTATTTTGTGCCCCAGCCAGGTGTATGTTTCATTCTTAGGTCAACCCACCAATTATCAGATGCCCACATGGTTGTAATAGCTGGAGAGTTTACAGCACTTGCAGTCGGGGTTTGCGTTGTGGTCATTACAGCTACCAACCAGGGTCTCTGCACACCACCGTTCTGATGGGATCAAACTCATGCCTACCTAAGGCAAGGAGGGTGGTTCTGTTACAATAAATTGCAATAGACATATCTGATTTGGGGTTTCGTCTGAGAAGGTTCATACAGCTTTACTGTTAATGTACTTTGTTTTTATTCATTAAGAAATAAAAGCACAAAGATAGTGTGTGTTGGGGTTGGGAGTTCCCTCAAACTTTTTTGCAGATTTTTTTTTTTTTTTATTCCCAAGCTGCCACGTGAGCTGCATGCTTGCCTGAAAAGAAAATAATGTCTTAAGTGGATGTGGACCAATGTCAACATGTTGTTTATGTCAGTTCACATTTGTGTGCAGAAATCAAACATTGCTTTGTGGAAGCATTCAGATTTGCCAATAGATGAACTGATCCAGTGGCCAGCTATGGGAGCTTACCTAGCATCTCACAAATAGAATGGCAGCAGCTGCCTTCTGAACAGAGAACTGTCAGGTATAATAATTCATTCTCTTTTTTTTTCCCTTCTGTGTTCGTAATTTCTTTTAAAGACCAACAAAGAAAGAGAGAATGTTATGCAATGGAAAATTCCCCTCTCTCTCACCAAAAGCCCCCATACTATGCAAGAACTGGATGTATTGTTACTTGCTGAAATACAAGGCTTCCTTTCCAATTTTTAAGCCAATAAAACATGTACAGATGTTCTAACGATATACCGCCTAAGCCTTTTAAAATAAAGTTGTTAGACAACAAGCAGTTGAAGGGGAATGAATGTGCAAACTCGATTTGGCAACTTATCCTCTAAACTGTTTTCAGCTCTGATTTTAGTAGTTTCTCACCCGTATTTGATTATTTTTGCTTGCTCACTCATTTTTACACTGATTTTGTTACTTTCTGAAATTCCAAATTGCTTTTACCTCTTTCAAAGTGTTGTTGTAATTTCTTCTTCTCTATTTGTTTGGAGCCAGGCCTGGTTTGCTAGTGGTTACCACAGGACTGAGCTGAAGCTTGAGCTTGCCTATCGTTTCCGTCACACCTCTGGATATTGCTGAACTGTGCTGAGTTTTTGTTGCTACTATTGGACTATGTTAAATTCCTAATTAAATACTGCTGCAGAATTGGGTGCGTGTATATTCTGACTTACCAACTTTCTGGACATTTTGGCTTTTCCATATGTGTATCTTTCCATTCTTGTCTCAGGAATGCCTCAGTTAAAAATATTTAATGCAAAAGTCGGGATCTCCATTCCCTCCTTTATGAAGATTCTGACTCCAGAAGGAACTTGTGCTGAGTTGGGCCTTACTGCTCAAGTAGTAGCCTTGAAATCTACTACTTACTGCAGATTCATAGATTTTAAGGCCAGGAGAGACCATTACGATCACATAGTCTGATCTGCAGAACACAGGCCCAGAATTTCACCAAGCATTTCTGAGCTAGATCTTACCTTTTCTCCTCAACCTTTAATCAAAGCTGCATGTCTTTCTGAAAGATATCAGAATGTAGCCCAAAGAAAGCATGACTCCTGTTAAAAAGTCTGATAAGTTATTGGCCAATATTAGATCACTGGAACCAGCCCTGCTCTCACTGGAGTCAATAACAAAAATTCCAGCTCAGTGCAACAGTCAGTATTGGGCCCATTATTTCCGAGGTAAGTTCTGGAGAAAATAAGAATCCAAATCCAGACTCACTTGTCCATTAATGATACATCTACACTAGGAGCTAGCTGTGTGATTCCCCTGCTTGTGTACACATACTCTCACTCATTGAGCTAGCAAGAGTATCCATAGCAGTGTAACCATGGTAGCAGTGGTGGACGCATGGCTTAGCCAGGCCAAGTATGTACCCACCGGATTCAGGCAGATTTGTATTAAGCATGACTAAGCCATGCCTCCACTGCCACTGTCCATGCCAACACAGCTACACTGCTATTTATACTCACCCTACTTTGAGAGCTAGTACAAGTAGGTGTGCATGAGAGGAGAATCACACCTCTAGCTCACAGTGTGGACATAGCTTCAGTGTTGAGAGTATACAAGAATACAGTCTGGAATTGCTGGTGTTGTCATATTGAGATATGATGGCATTTACATTATTGTATTTGCAGATCTTGTAAACATCTTGGGTCTTTGAACTGAGCTTTGTTAGCATGTCCTTCTGGAGACTGCTTTAATAGAAAAGTCCTATAGAACTTAATAGGTATGAAACCAATAGGGCTCGATGGAAAGGACTCTAAAATACGTTGAATATAATAAAGAATGCATTTTCTAGTCATAGAATTCTGTAGGATGGTTCAACAAATCTATAGAAAGATGATTAATTTCTTTTACATTCCATAGGGCTTTTTCCATAAGGGGTAGTTTAGCTGCTTCTTCTAAATTGTCTCCTTTTGTCATCCATATTACTGCAGTAGTGATAGTTCCTGCTGAGAGTCTGTCCAGCATCTCTTGGGGCTCTACTCTCTCTCCTAGTGTCAGTCTAGACATTAGTGTTCCAATTGCCAGAAATGTCTCATCTTGGTTTCTGAATCAGATCAAACTCTTCATGCATTTTTACTAGCCACTATCATCAATAAAGATTCCAAAAGGAGAATTTGACTGGCAATTTTGCTGGTGATCCATGAGGCAGAAAATAATTGGTACCCTTTTCCAGTACTACTAATTCTTATGTATAGCTTGGATATGTGGCAACGAGGAAATCAGCTGTTGCCACCAGCTAATTAAAAACCATGTGCACAAACATCTTAAGACACAAATCCAATTCTGTTCTTAAAAATGGTACATTTTATTAATTAAAAAAAAGAAAGAAAATACACCTGGGAACTCAGGCTATTGCTAGATTTTAAAAGAGCAACTACAAGATGTAGCAGATCGAGCACTCACTGCCGCAACGCCTCCTGCTGGTTGTCCAGGACTTAGCTCAATTCCAGCCCTTGGAGTGCCTCCTGCTGGCCGATGTCTCTCCTGCCTCGGGCCCTGTGTCCCTCCTGGACCCCGGTGCCCTATTCCCTTGGGGTTCTGCCAACTGCAGTACCCCCACACTCTGGGTCTCCCCTCTCAGGGGAACCCCCAACCCTCTAAGCCCACCTTGCCTCAGTGGCTACTGCCAGTCATCATCTAGCCCCCTTTCTCTGAGGAAAACTGCAGTCTGTAATGGCCACTCATCATTGGCAAGGGGGTTGGACCAGCTGCCTCTGCCTATCCCCATCCTGGGCTGCACCTCTGCAGCCTTTACCAAGGCCTCAGCCTGGGGAGTTGCCAGGCTGGAGCTCCTTTTGCCCTTCCCCAGCACTGCTCGAGGTACCCTGTGCTCCCAGACAGCTAGACCCTTCTCACTCCAGGGCTGGAGAGAGACTCTTTGCCTTCTGGCCCTGAAGCTCTTTTATAGGGCCCAGCCTTTTCCTATTGGCTCTCAGCCCCAGCCCTCATCCAGGGCTGGCTTTTAACCCTTTCAGGGATGGAGCTGGGTGACCGCCCTGCTACACAAGGATTAAGCACCAAGAATAGCTTTCTTGAGGTCCAGCTTAAAGGTTACAAGCAAAACAAAAGCACCTGGGGTTAGCACAGAGGAGTCCACAGGCCATAAATAAATAAAAAGAGATAAACCTAATCACGTCTTTCTAGACATTTCCTGATCTACTTACATGCCTGGGGGTTCAAATGAGTAGTTTCTAGGTATGATACTGAGGATTTTTCATACCTGGCCCAAAGCTTCCTATAGCATAGCTGTTGCCCTGTCTGCCTCTCCCCGGGAGAACAACAACAGACAGACAGAAGGGAAGTCTTTCTTCAGTTTTAAAAAGTTCTAGCCTTCCCATTGGCTCTTTTGGCCAGGTGCCCACTCACTTCCTTTTACTTATGCATAGCAGTGAGACTTTTTAACCCTTTACAGGTAAAGCAATTAGAGAACAGCTACTAAGAGGGATTTTATAGCTACTCGTGGGCTGGATGTCCATAAAAGGGAGCTACCCCCCCTTCATTTATCACAGAGGGTTCTGCAGGTCAGCGTGCAGCGGGATCCTCGCATTTGAATTGACATGGTTGAAAAAGCGAGATGTCTGAGCAGCTCTTCTAATCTGTGAAGGCTGGATGTGCGATAGGACCGGGAGCCAGTCGACCTGAGTCGATTTGAATGTCCCTGACACTATGCACATAGCGTTATTGAGTTGAGTATCAAGGAGTTTAGTGTGACTGCTGTGAGATCACACACGTGGACTGGAGCCCCATGATGTTCCAGTCAGTTTTCTGATAAGCGCGACACGAGTCCTAACCTTATCATGGGTGTTCTTGAGGTGTTGTTGAAAAGTCAAGCTCCAGTCCAGTGTAATGCCAAGACTGTGTTTTCCACTGAATGCATCCGATGAAGTGAGCTGTAGCTCACGAAAGCTTATGCTCAAATAAATTTGTTAGTCTCTAAGGTGCCACAAGTCCTCCTTTTCTTTTTGAAGATACTTTGGGTTAGCCTTAAGGCTGACGCTCTCACCGCAGAACTGCACATCGAGTTTGGTATTAGCCATTTTATTGTTCAGATGGAAAGTGATCACCGTGGGTTTTTTTGGGTTAGACCTAAGTTTCCAGTGTCGGAAATAATCAGCCATTGTGCTAAGATCTCGGGTTAGCATGCAGCTGATGGTATGGAGACTTGTGTGCTGAACAGCTAGGGCAATGTCATCTGCATACATGAATTTCCTCAAATCCATCGCTGCTATATCCACAGTGTATATATTAATAAGTATTAGGGCCAGGATGGAGTCCTGTGGGATGCCTGAGTTAATAGTTCTTGGTCTACTGATCTGGCCATTAAGGTGCACCTTAAAACGGTGGTCTGTGGTCATTGCCGCCAAGAGGCTGATTGTTCACCTGCAGTGAATGATGTGGTCGATCTCAAGGAGGACCTGTTTCCAGATGGTGCCATATGCCGAGGACAAATCAACAAGGGCGATCCCTGTCTTCAACTTATATTGGAATCCTGCCTCAGTGTGGTCGGTGAGTAAAGCTCCCTGGTCATAGCAGTTCCTCTTTGTGCGTAACCCTGCCTGCTCTACTGGAGGATGTCTCTGATAATGTCAGACAGACGGCAGTGTCTCTGTCTCTGCAGTGCTGACGGCAGTAAAAACTAGTCTGTCAGTAATCTAAGGTGATGCAACTGGGCTGACCCATAGGTATGTGTTTTCAGATAGGCTGATGCCAACCTCCCTTTTAGTAAATGCAATCTGAACCACTACATTTAACTTTGCAAAATGAATTGCAAATGCAAGAGAGAGTTCTTGCCCATCTGTTGGCCTGATTGCAGGTGCAGGTGCAAAGACAGTAGTAACAGGAGCAGCACTCTAATTTGCACCTGCAATTCAGACATGCATGCACAACTAATGGCATGAATTTAGTAACATGATTTTTTTGAAATCCAAAAGGTTGATCCTTCAGTGGCATGGAGCTTAGCTGGTGGTTTGCAGATTCTGGAATGTTTTTGGTATTTTGACAATACACATCTCTCCTCTTGGGAGTGATCAAATAACTCCCTTGTTGTCACAGCACCCTGAACTGTGTCCAGTGGGTCATGATTCCACTCTCCTTCAGACCTTGGAGATGTTGTCAAAGAGGCAGTATTACACATGCATAGTTCCTCCCTGATTACACTGTGCCATTGGGGCTTTACATGTAATTATCAGTCAGCTGTGAGGCAACCAAAGAGTTTGGAAAGGAAGACACTAGTTCTTATGGCCTCTCCAGCTGTCTAAATGGTTCCATGCCTGAGCCAAATGTGATTATGTTTGGTCAAACTTGAGCAGAGCTCCATTATGTTGGAGAAAGAAATTAATATGCTCCTTATTCCAGTGTAAGCATGGTCCAAGTTTTGGAACTTGGGGCTCTCTCCTGTTCTGTTGAGGTCAATGGGAGTTTGGATGTTGGCTTCAGTGGAGGAATGATCTGGGTCTAAATGTGCAGCTGGTAGATACAGATGTACTTGTTTTGCTAGCTAGACTCCTTTAGAAATGTTTCATTCAACCACATAACAATGGTAATAGTTTGCATTAATATAGCAGTTTTCATCTTGAGCTTCTCAAGCAATGAAAACATGAATTAATGTATTAATACTCTTGTGAAGTAGGTAAGCATTATTATTCTCATTTTACAGATGAGGAAACTAAGGTACAGAAGGACTATGATTTTTCCAAGGTCAGGCAGTAAGTCAGTGGCAGAACCAGGAATGGAACGTAGAACCTGACACATCATCATATGATCTAACTACTAGATTAGTCTCCCTCACTGTACTGTAACTTAGAGGCAGCCGCTCATGGACAGTGATAAAAAGCTTTATTGAATTACATAAAAGCAAATGTTTCCTTGAGGTAAAGAATGCATTTTGTGTTTTCCAGAATAATGTATGTAAGAGCTCAGAAGCATGAGACAAATAACCTTTTATGAGCAGGTCTTTTTGTTCTGATTCTTAATAGCCTATATCATTTTGAATTGGCATATTCTGTTTGATAGTTGCAATTTTAAGTAAACAAATCTAAAACAGTCATGGAACAAAGCATAGCCAGTTGCTAAATGTTTCCATTTGAAGCAGTGTTGTTACTGTCCAATATGCCATTTGAAGTGGTAGTGTTTTGCAAGCAAATGTGATCGAGTATCAATAAGAATAATTCTGTGAAAAGTTCTGTGAAGCAAATGCTTGTATTGTTTTAATTATAAAGACTGTCATGCCAGCATTTTCCTTTTGTTTTGTGAACAGTTGACAAAGAGACTATTGGGGACCATGGCAATGGTCATGGAAATATTGCTGATAGCAATGTGTACTTCCAATAAATTAAAACCTCTAGATCCTAGCTCTTTCACTGTAAATACAAGCTGGAGCCCATTCTTAACACATATGGGAAGGATTGGTTTAAAAAAAAATCTAGCAATCATTTGTTAAGCATTTGTGTCATGAGTACACATACATATAACAGTGGAAAATGTCACGATCAGAATTTAAGGTTTAAGCCTTTCAGTTAAACACAAACAACAGCAACAAAAATGTAGCACAGCTAGTAGAAAGAACACACATGCATGCACCCGCACAGACAGAAACATACACACACACACACACAAACATACACACACAGTCTCTACTAGTTTGTAACCAGTTACTTAAATGTTTTTTGTCCATGCACAATATGGTTAACACATATTTAGTAATCGTGGTAGGTAATGACATGTCACTCTCATGCCTACTATATGGTGATCTTTCTGTAACCAGGTTGCTTCAAAGACACATCTTACCAAAAGTGCACCTAAGTCACTGTGATGGTTGGTTGTCCTTCCTCCCTGAGTTACTAGGACATCTCAGCATTGCCTGACTAGCTGCTGATACTGCTCAGTGTGAATGTTCTCTAGGCATTGTCCCCCGGCTGAGTCAGTCTGACCAGCTGCCCAAAATGCACTGATACAGACACAGCTAAGCAGAATGGTAAGCGTGGATGCAGAAACACAGCTGACAAATAGTTCTGTTGTGAAAGCAGCTGCTTTGTGGATAAAACACAACTGAGTTTGTTGTATCCAGATCAGAAAACGGTGTCATGATCTGGTCATAAGAATGTCCATACTGGGTCAGACCAATTTAATCTAGCCCAGTATCCTGTCAAGCCCAGTATCCTGTCTTTTGACAGTGACCAATGCCAGGTGTTTCAGAGGGAATGAACAGAATAAGCAATCATTGAGTGATCCATCCTCTTTTGTCCATTCCCAGCTTCATGGCTTGCATCCCTGATCATGCTGGCCAATTCTATTGATGGACCTATCCTTTAGGAACTTATCTAATTCTTTTTTGAACACCATTGTAGTTTCGGCTTTAACAACATACACTGGCAATGAGTTCCACAGGTTAACTGTGTGTTGTATGAAGAAGTACTTTCTTTTGTTTGTTTTAAACCCACTGACTATTAATTTCATTGGGTGATCCCTGGTTCTTGTGTTATGTGAAGGAATAAATAACACTTATTTTTTCCACACCATTCATGATTTTATAGACCTCTGTCATCTCACCTTTTAGTTATCTCTTTTCCAAGCTTAAAGGTCCCAGTCTCTTTTAATCTCTCCTCATGTGGAAGCTGTTCCATACCCTTCATCATTCTCTGTACCTTTTCCAATTCTAATATATCTTTTTTGAGATGGGGCCCCCAGAAGTGCATGCACTATTGAAGGTGTGGGTGTACCATGGATTTATATTGGCATTATGATATTTTCTGCCTTATTAGCTATCCCTTTCCTAATGATTCCCAACATTCTGTTTGCTTTTTTGACTGCTGCTGCACAGTGAGTGGATGTTTTCAGAGAACTATCCACAATGACTTCAAGATCTCTTCTTGAGTGGTAACAGCTAATTTAGATCCTGTCATTCTGTATGTATGGTTGGGGTTATGTTTTCCAATGTGCATTGCTTTGCATTTATCAACATTGGATTTCTTTGCCATTTTGTTGCCCAGTCACCCAGTTTTGTGAGATCCCTTTGTAACTCTTTGCAGTCTGCTTTGGACTTAACTATTTTGAGTAATTTTGTATTGTCTGCAAATTTTGACACCTCACTGTTTACCCCTTTTTCCAGTTGTATTTTTCCGGTTGGTTTACAGTTGTATTCATAGTGTAGGAGGGGTCGTAGTATACCTCAGTGCCTCACAGCATCATTTGATTACATGATGGAAAATGTGTAATGAAAAGGTTGCTTGGCACATGGTGATTCACTGGTTAAGTATTAATTATGAGAAGAGAGCAATCATTCTAGTATTATTCCAGCAAATTTTTTTATATTGGGGTTCTCAACCTGCGGCTCATAGACAGTGTCAAAGGTCACTACGACCATATCCTTCCCATAATGCTAAATGGGAGAGGGGTCCCAGCTAGATCCAGACTAGAGGGAAGCCAGGTGCTGAGTGTGGGGAGAGGGTATTATGGAAAAGGGAGTCTCATTATGGAAAATTATTGTTCTCTGCCAAGTAGTGTAGTTTAAAGAAGGAATAAAATTTCTTTCTTTGGTACTTATATGCCCCCTTCCATCATCATAGTAGCTGACCACCTCACAACTTTTATATATTTACTCACCCAACACCCTTGTGAGTAGAAAAGACTATTGCTCCCATTTTACAGATAGGAAACTAAGGCCAAGGAGAATAGTTGCCTTATCCAGGATCACACAAGAAATCTGTGGCAGAGCAGGAACTTGAACCCAGGTTTCCCCAGTCCCCAACTAGTTCCCTAACAACTGGACCATCCTTCTTTAGAAAAACAGTGGAGGGAAATCAGTGACATGCAGGTCCCTTCAGCAGAGCCCTCCCACTAGGGATGCACTCCTTTCGCCTCAAGTGCACCCATCTCATACCTTAAGAACTTCACATACAATAAGAAGACAACATTCAACACAAACAATTTAAATCTCACAATATGTTCATAATAATTACTATTAATACTGCAATAGTGCTCAAAAAAGATGCTAAGTGTTGAAAATAAAACATTTGGGAAGACCCAGGACCTGCCCTGTGCTGCTGATTTTGCTACTATCTGCAATTTAGACATTTATTAAACAGCCAGTTGCTGGTTAAAAGCAATCCCCTTTAAAAACTGGTTTTGCTAAAATTGATGAGAAAAACTGGGAAGTATGCTCTGCTGCATCGATAACTACTCATTTAATGAAAGACACAGAGGAAACTATGAAAGCAATTCAGAGTACAGGATTAGGAAGCCCCTCGAGTTCATTGCAGTGGAAAGAATTGGACACGATACAAATTACTATTCTGATCTGGTAGCATTTAACATCCATATTGCATAGGTGAGTGTGACTACACAAAGTGCAAGGCAATGGACTCTCACACCCTCAGTTTCTCATGTTAGGCATACAAAATTTCAGACGTACAGAATTAGAGAACACTTTTGAAAATGTGGGCCTTTGTGTGTGAATACATCCGTTGGGTCAGTTCTGGAGAAGGGAAAGAAACACCAACGGGGAGAAATGGCATGTGT
Source organism: Natator depressus (assembly GCF_965152275.1). Classification (NCBI taxonomy): domain Eukaryota; kingdom Metazoa; phylum Chordata; order Testudines; family Cheloniidae; genus Natator; species Natator depressus. Next base: position 196,646,587 of record NC_134235.1, on the reverse strand, counting down.
ATGTTAGTAATGCAGTAGTATCATGAAGACTGCCATACCACATACCATGTGTGTAATCTGTTGCACTAGATGAAGAAGATGGTAGCTGAATCACTGACCAAATACTCTCTTTCCCCCAAGGTTTGGCCTCAAACGATAAGAACAATGTGGCACATGGAAATACAACCTTGGTGGAGCTACTGTAAGGTGAGTGAATAACTGGTTGGAAAACCATTCTCAGAGACTAGTTATCAGTGGTTCACAGTCATACTGAGTAGAGTCCCACAGGGATCAGTTCTGGATCCAGTTCTGTTCAATATCTTCATCAGTGATTTAGATAAAGGCATAGAGAGTACACTTATAAAGTTTGTGGATGATACCAAGCTGGGAGGGGTTGCAAGTGCTTTGGCAGATAGGATTAAAATTCAAATTGATCTGGACAAACTGGAGAAATGGTCTGAAGTAAATACGATGAAATTCAATATTGACAAATGCAAAGTACTCCATTTAGGAAGGCACAATCAGTTGCACACATAAAAAATGGGAAATGTCTGCCTAGGAAAAAGTACTGCGAAAAGGGGTCAGGGGTCATAGTGGATTGCAAGCTAAATATGAGTCAATAATGTAACACTCTTGTAAAAAAAAGCGAACATCATTCTGGGATGTATTAGCAGGAGTATTGTAAGCAAGACACAAGAAGTAATTCTTCCACTCTACTCTGCACTGATAAGACCTCAACTGGAGTATCGTGTCCAGTTCTGGGCACCATATTTCAGTAAAGATGTGGACAAATTGGAGAAAGTTCAGAGAAGAGCAACAAAAATGCTGAAAGGTTTAGAAAACATGATCTATGAGGGAAGACTGAAAAAAATTGGGTTTGTTTAGTCTGGAGAAGAGAAGGCTAAGAGGGGACATAACAGTTTTCCAGTACATACAAGGTAGTTACAAGGAGGAGGGAGAAAAATTGTTCTCCTTAACTTCTGAGGATAGGACAAGAAGCAGTGGGCCAAAATTTCAGCAAGGGCGATTTAGGTTGGACATTAGGAAAAACTTCCTGTCAGGATGGTTAAGCACTGGAATAAATTGCCTAGGAAAGTTGGGGAATCTCCATCACTGGAGATTTTTAAAGCAGGTTAGACAAACACTTGACAAGGATGGTCTAGATCAGTGTTTCCCAAACTTGGGATGCCACTTGTTCAGGGAAAGCCGGCTGGGCCGGTTTGTTTACCTGCCACGTCTGCAGGTTCAGCCTATCGCGGCTCCCACTGGCGGCGGTTCGCTGCTGCAGGCCAATGAAGGCTGTGGGAAGCGGCGCGGGCTGAGGGACATACACTGGTCTAGATAATACTTTGGCCTGCCATGAGTGCAGGGATCTGGACTAGAAATCCTCTCAAAGTCCCCTCCAGTCCTATGGTTCTATGGAGTATAGGATTTCCATTGGGAAATTGAGATAAAAAGGGTATTAATTATATGCTGCAGGGGCACTGTGGTGAAGTGAATTAGTGATATGACTAGGCATCAGAAGACATTACTTTTTAATCCTGACTCTGATGCTAACTTGTATGGTGTTGGAAAACACACATCAGTGCAGCTGGGTGACAAACAGGAAGAAATGGCAATGAAAATTTTAACAAAGTATTTTTGCCATTTTTTCATAGAAATAAAATTTCAATAGAAATTTCTAGATGGCTCTTCTTAACAGGACAGTGTTGCCTTTTCCCCAACCATAAAAGAGAGATAATTATACTTTGTCTTACAGTGAGCTACTGAACTGATTTTCTTCACGCTTGATTTCTTATATCTCAGTTTAAAATCAAACTGAGTCTCAAGACTGCATGCACTTTGATGTAATTTAGTATATGTAAAGATGTGGAAGAGATGCCAGTTTGTATTACATTATACAGAATTATATTACTATTATCATAATTATCTATTAGAAGGACTATGTTTTAAGGCCTAAGCACAAGAGGGCAGAGTTAAGGTTGAGCTTTCAACTGTAACTGCATTTTCTGACTTGTGTGAGCACTTCATTTCTCAATCTTAACAGTTACTTGAGACTCTATGTTCTCCTACCATAGCTTGGCAGGTGATCAGAACATTGTAGAGAGGTTAATGGAAATTATATTTAACTCTCTGTCTCACAAATCCAGCTTTAACTGTGAGGACTTGAAATGCCAATTTATACAATCTGATCCTTTTACAGTTGTGAAAAAGTTCCTCCTCTACCTTGGTGGGTCTTGTGCTCATTAGCGGATTTGCTCGCCTTGGAGCTTCACGGCAGCCCTCAGCTTGGCCGTTTTTTCTGAACCCACAGTCCAGGTCGACTCCTCCTGTGTCTGACCAGGAGTTGGGAGGATTTGGGGGGAACCCGGGCCCACCCTCTACTCCAGGTTCCAGCCCAGGGCCCTGTGGAATGCAGCTGTCTAGAGTGCCTCCTGGAAAAGCTGTGTGACAGCTACAACTCCCTGGGCTACTTCCCGATGGCCTCCTCCCAACACCTTCTTTATTCTCACCATAGGCCCTTCCTCCTGGCGTCTGATAATGCTTGTACTCCTCAGTCCTCCAACAGTCCGCGTTCTTACTCTCAGCTCCTAGTACCTCTTGCTCCCAGCTCCTCACACACGCACCACAAACTAAAGTGAGCTCCTTTTTAAACCCAGGTGCTCTGATTAGCCTGCCTTCATTGATTCTAGCAGTTTCTTGATTGGCTGCACATGTTCCAATCAGCCTGTCTGTCTTAATTGTCTTCAGAAGGTTCCTGATTGTTCTGGAACCTTCCCTGTTACCTTACCCAGGGAAAAGGGACCTTCTTAACCTGGGGCTAATATATCTGCCTTCTGTTACTCTCCTGTAGCCATCTGGCCCGACCCTGTCACACTATTTAAAACAGAATTAGGTATTTTACCTAGTTTTTTATTCATATTGTACAGATTACTATAGATGGATCCAGCCTCCAAATCAATATGTGCCCTTTTAAGCCCTGTTATCATGAATTTGTTTATTGGTTGCATAAAAAGGAGTTCCTCTATGATTGGCATTAGTACCTATTTTACTCAGAGAAGAGTAGTATATTTGTCTTCATGTTAATTGGGGTGTCAACCCAGTTATCCGAGATCAGAAGATGCCTCCCTAGTTTAATCTTAAAGTTAAATAACAAAGATTTATGGAAGATGCCATTATGATACCTAACCCGCATAGAATCCAGTAATTTCATTTTAATCAGTTGCACATTGTTGAAAACATTGAATTATAAATGTACTTGTTTTTCAAAGACATTATGACCTTGTATAGTTGTAGCAAGTGAATCAAATTTTGGATCTGTGTGCTATACTCTTTTCAGAACAGTTCTTTCTTTCTTCTCTAAAATATCATAGAAAAATAATCATCCAGCAACAGAGTCCTTGGTGATTATACACTGATCCTTCAACTTGGATAAATATCGGTGAAAGTGCAGAAGACGTATTCTACTGGAGGTGGTAAAAATATCTATGTGCCCAGTTCTTTGTGTTTTCTTTATATCTACAATCCAATCTATATTTCAGGAAGAGGAATATCACTTTGACAATTTAATATGAAGACCTAATTTGTTTTGGATAATTTAAAAGCAAAATTGAAGGATAACATTTGCTAAGAGATAATTTACACAGCAAGATTTATTTTGCTTTACACTATATGTTCTTACTATAATTTCAAAATTGAAAACTAAGATATATTGCCTTTCTTCGTGTGTATAATAGCATCTCAGAATATATTTATTTTTAGTGAGCTGGGGTTGCTGAGACTTTTGAGGATTTTTACTATAAAAGCATTTTTAATATTCCCCTTGATAAATATAAAGGAAAGGAGAACAAACAGTTTGTCGTAGGAACATATATAATCATATGGTTCAGTTCCGAGAAACAAGCGAATGTTGACTTTCAAGCAGTAAAGATGTTATAGATTTTATCATGAAATATCAAAACATTAAGTGAAACAGTGCATTGTGTATTAAAAACAAACAGACAACCCTTCTCCCCCACCTAAATTTTGGTCTAACTTTCCAAAAGAGACTAGTGATTTTGGGTTCCTCAATCTTTGGGTTCTCAATTTGGGACACATTAAAGAGACCTTATTTTCCAAGGTCAGCATTTTCTGAAAATCAAGCTTTTGTAACGGAACTCATTCTGACCCCCCCCCTAAATTGAGACACCCAAAATCACTAGTCACTTCTAAAAATTTAGGTCATAATACCAATAGAACTATGCTGATTTACATGACTGGAGGATCTAGCCTTAAATGTACATGAATCCCTGAACCTCAGTTGGAATGCATTACAAACCTTGACCTACTTATTCTTGTGTACTATTTTCCATAGCCTCTGCCTGAATATTTTATTAACATTATTACAAAACAGTAAACGTGAAGCACAGAAGTACTGGGTGTACTGACAAGTTTATAATCCATGTGGTGACTTCAGTGATGTATTTGTTTTCACTTAGGGCAAGATCATCCCCACCCATGGAGAAACCTGTGGGAGAGAACATAAAACTCATGTTCATTTTGTTCATCTGAATTATTCAGAAAATGCACGTCTGTGGGTGAATGTGGTAAAGCTGTACATGCAAAACTTGCACCAATTTGATTCTGTGATTGTGAGCAATGGGTGTAATTTACATGCTGACAGGGTGCCTGGGGAAGAGCAGTAGTGAGAAAAACAGAAAAGGTTGTTTGCAGTGTTGTAGCTATGTTGGCCCCAGGATATTATAGAGACAAGGTGGGTGACGTAATATTTTTTAATGGACCAACTTCTGGTGGTGAAAGAGACAAGCTTGATGCTACACAGAGCTCTTCTTCAGGTCTCAAGAAGAGCTCTGTGTAGCTTGAAAGCTTGTCTCTTTCACCAACAGAAGTTGATCCAGTTAAAAACCTTACCTCACTCACTTTATCTCTCTAACAGGACAGTCTAAATTTGAATAAATTATGGCATTTAGTGTTTAAGATAGCTGCTCATTCTCTCTCCCTCAGTATGTGTATTCCCAGACAGAAACTATGCTAAGATGCAGTTAAGGCTGAGTGCACGTGTCAGTAATTTAGGGTGAATTAATTACAAGGATATTGCTCTTATCCCAGAACCAAGCATTATAAACCCAGCAAAGTCATAGTTAAGGTTAAATGTAAAAGAAATGCAAACATGACAAGGTATGGTAATGTACAGTTAGGTGCCCATAACTACTTTAACTCATTCCTGTAGTGACACCCTGAGATAACCATATGATTAGATGTTTTCATGTTTGTGGTCATAGTTTAGATTAAACTGATTAAGGATTTTTTTTACCTGCTTCCACTGAATCAGTACAGAGCAGAATTGCCTTCATTTAAAATGGCTGCCATTATCTATAATTCCCAATGGGACTGAGACCCCAAGGTTCTCAGTTAATGTGCCATCTTTCAAAATTGCCACCATCTCCCATTGTTTCCAATAGCCATCTTTGTTAACAGTCATCTGTGTTAAGAGCATCCTGTGGCCTCAGTCCCACTGAGAACAATTGGAGATAGACGATGTTCTCAAAATGGTGATGTAACGGTTCCATTGAGAGCAATTGAAAATGGCAGCCATTTTTTAAAAGGGCAGTTCTACATGCTGTTCTCTGTAGCAAAACATTTTGCATTAGCTTCTGCTGAAGAAGAAACTCAGTTATGAAGAATTATGAGAAAAGAAACACCAAAGAATGAATACATTTACTCATCTCGGGGGAGGCTAAACCTTACTGTGGGGATCCTGACACATGCCTGCAGGAGTGTGAACCTTGGGGGAGGTGTAAGTCCCTCTTCTGGGACAGAAAATTGGGATAATCCTCCTCCTCCTCACCTCCTTGTATGTTTTTAGTATCACAGCTCATGCCAGTGTCCAGCTCTCACTATGAGGAGGTGGTGGTAGGACTTTTGACTTTCCACTTAGGGCTTTCCTCAATAAGGTGCTCCTACTAGGTCATGGCTAGGTCCCCTGGAAGGTGATTGGAGTACTCAGGTCTGGGAGTCATGCATGTTCTGCTTGGCTTTCATCTCTGTGCTCTTTTTTGGGTCTGGGAAAGATACTCCCAGCATCACGGCAAAATACAAGGTGGATCAGACACATTGTCAAACTCATCCATTTCATTATCACCCATAACAATCTTACATTCAACAATAAACACTTTTTCGAAACTATGAGAACAGCCATGGGTACTGGAATGGTTTCCATATATGCCAACCTCTTCATGAGCCACTTTAAAGAAGAATTTCTGGACAAATGCACCATAAAACCAATGACATACCTGAGATACATCAACAATATTTTCATCATCTGGACAGATGGCTTAAAGTCCCTGATAGATTACCATCACAACTTCAACAACCACCACCCATCCATTAAACTGTCTCTGGAACACTCCCACACTTCCTGGATACCACAATCAGCTTCAACAATGGAAACCTACAGATAACCATATACAAGAAACCCACAGATCACAACACTTAACTTCATAGATCCAGTCACCACCCCAAACACACCAAGAAATCTGTTATCTACAACCATGCACTCAGATACCCAAGAATGTGCTCCAAAGAGAAAGTCTACGATATGCATCTGAACACACTTAACACCATGTTCACCAAACAAGGATACTCTACCAAGGAAGTAGATTGCATCATGTAATGGGCCACCCAAATACCCCAAGATAACCTGGTTCAATACAGAAATAAACCCCCCTCTAATGGGGTCACCTACCCCCCACACTGGAACCCATATGGGATATCATCAAACAACTACAACCCATACTCAGCGAAGACCCCATCCTGAAAGAAATTTTTCTTGAACCCCCCACTTCTGGCCTTCAAGCAACCTCCCATCATCAGAAGCAAGGTTCGCACAGACCAGGACACACCAACTCAAAATGGCACCAGATCTGCCTGGTTGTAGATAACAGATGCAAAACCTGCAGACATCTCTCCACTGCTACAATGATTAACGTCCCCCACAACACACCCTTTCAGCATCTATGGATCCTACACATACCTATCACAACATGTGGTGTATCTCATCCGGGGCACTAAATGCCCCAGTAACAACTATGTGGATGAAACCAGATAATCATCTACCACCGGACTCCTTGTTGATTTTGTGGATACAGACTAACACGGCCACCCCCTAATACCAGATAGTCATGACGCTCTTGAATGAATTCCTACAGGAAAACGATAAAAGACAAAAACATTCTATTACCTCTGGATGAACACTTTTCACAAAGCAATCACTCAATATCTGACCTATCAGTCCTAATACTCAAAGGAAACCTGCACAACACTTTCAAAAGATGAGGCTGGAGCTTAAATTCATTACTCTGCTAGACACTAAAAATCATGGACTGAACAGAGACACTGGATTTATGGCCTATTACAACAATCTGTAACACACTAACCCCCTCTTTCTTCCTATGACTGCAGAGGTGCTCTCGGACCACTCTACCTTGAATGGTCCCTTACAATATGTGCTAACTACTTATGCTGAACAATCTGTTCCACCTTGCATTTAGCTGTGGTGCTGAGAGTACTTTTCCCAGACTTGAAGAAGAGCTCTGTGTGGCTTGAAAGCTTGTCTCTCTCACCAGAAGAAGTTGGTCCAATAAAAGGTATTATTTTATCCAACTTGTCTCACTACTAACTGTCTCACTGTCAAACAAATGACCTATAATTGCAAGGTTGCATAGTCATTCCCTGAACAATCCAATACTCTGTGCTTATGTAGTTAATTTAAAAAGAGAGTTGAATTGGGAATGAGGTCAAGTTGAAGTTTTTTGTATGGCCTGTGTATTGAATGTATTTGTAAAGATGGGTGGTAGCATCAACTGAACAATGTGTTTAGTGAAGAAGCCTGAATTCCTGGAAGCTGTTTCTCTAACCCACATGTAAACTGCAATAAAAGAGAGCTCTTTTTTTGACACTCATTATATTAGTCATTGGAATACATCATACAGTGTCTGTGTTACATTTTAAAAGAGTCATCTTCAAGTCCTGCCTCTTCAGTTGTTCAGGATCTTGTCAGAAGCAATTATCTATTTCTTGTCAGGATCTCCAGTCTCTGTGGCAGTGAGGCATCCCTGTGCATAAAGCCACATCTCAGGGATGATGATGATGATGATAAATGATTCTCTTTCTTTGTTCTTGAAGTGGGACATTACTTTTCAGAAGCTGAAAGAAACTTAAAGCTGGAATTTAGCTTACTCTCATACTGCTGCACCATAGCCTTCCACTGTACATGTGACTCCTGTCTCTCACTAACTTCATAACATTGGCACCTGAAAGGAAGGAATGTGCTCCAGGAGATAGATAGAGCTGGGCAGTGGGATTCTTGTTTTCTTTCCAGAAGTGCCTTCACTTACTGTTTAACTTCATGCAAGTCATTTAAATTCTTTGCTCCAGTTTACCCATCTTAATAATGGGCCAGATCCTCAACTGATGTAAATCTTACTCACTTGTCTGGGCTACTGCTGTTCCTGGTCAAGCATGCCACTGTAGGACCAACTGAGTAGAGCTGAGGAGTGGGTGGAACTGTGGCTCAGCTCCCCTGCCCCATGCACTAGCCAGCACAGCCGAACCAGTAAGGAGGAGGAAGTAAGCTGTGCCAGGTACTGGGCTGGTACAGCTTACTTGTCCCACCCAGAGTCAGGTGGAAGCAAAAACTAAATTGTGTCTGTCTGAGTCCCTGGTTTGGAGCAGGGCAGCTACAAGCTGCCTCTTCTTTAGGGTTCATGGTAATTCCACTGTCTAGGCCATGGAGTTCTTATGTTTTCTCTTTCAGGGGGACTGGATTTTTTAGGAAACCAAGACAGGCAGCCTTTCACTACTAGGTTATCAATTTAAATCTGGCCCAGGTGATCAAGGGTTTGTAACATCTAATGACTGTATGAAATATACTGGTATCTCTGGTCAGCTCCTAGTGGACAATCAGCTGTATCTCTAAAACCCTTCACTATACTTAGCACTGACTGCTTTGCCGGCAGTTTCAGAAGAGAGCCCATGGTATGAGTGGCTTTGGAGAGTAAAATACCTTGTTCCTCCCCTAGAGGTAGTCCCTTCAGGTTGGTTTACAAAGCAATTGCCTATGTAACAGCTGGTGTGTTGATGCAAAGGGGACTTCACTTTTCAGGGCTCTCAAGCCTTTGAATTTCACAAGTATTGAATTTAAAAAATGATGCAATGCTCACCTGCCATTAAAAATAATATTAAATCCAGAATTAGCTCTAATTTCTTTCAATTGTGTATTAGCTCATTTTATTAATGAATAGGGACAAACGTAGTTAAAAGCACCAAGAACAAAAATAAATCTCATACTGTTTTCCATAATGAGAAGAATTAATCACAGATTTTAATTTGAATGTCCCACGATAGTACTTAGATAATCAAACAAACTCCTCTAACAAACTCAGTGATAAAATGCTTAGATGGAAAAAAACAAAAGAACAACTCAGAAAAAATAGAGGTCTTCTTTGGGTGAGAATTCACCAAAGCTTGTTCCTTCTGTGGTTTACGTACAACACAATTTGCCTGGTCCTCCTCTTCCTTTTCCTTCAGAGCATCTGTAGGAGAAATACAGATTTGTGAGGCTTCCACAGTAAACTCTCAATCTGACAAAGGAAAGCAATATATGATACAGGCCTGTACTTACTGTCAGCCTTGTCTAAGAGTTAGAAGTCATGCCATGCAGCTTTGAAGGAGAATTACAGGGAAAATTCAGGTGACAATTATTTATATACACCCGCAAACTGGTGTAAGTGTAGAAATGGTAAAACGATGAGCAACAAGAGTGTACATAGCAGCGCTGCCAGAACTGGAATTGTGTCCTCCCCCTTGAACACAAATCAGGGAAAGTTCCACACTCCATCACTTTCCAGATAAGATAGTCTCATCGTAAGCCATAGTTGTCAAAAGGGGCCAATAATTTTAGGTGCCTAACTTGAGACAACCTAGGGCTTGAGACAACCAGAGGTGCTGAGTACCACAACTCCAGTGGAAGCCAATGATAGCTCTGGGTGTTCAGCACCTCTGGAAATCTAGCTTTCTCAAGGACATCCAAAAATGGAGGCAACCAAAATTAGATGTTGTGAATATGTTGGCCATAGTCATTTTAATGCTGGCAGAGCAGGTGCCAGCTAATGCCAAGGTCTCAAACGAACACTGACAAATACATAGCTGGAATCAGTCTGACTCACCTGTGTGTTAATATTGTTAAAATAGATATTAGAATTATTACAATGTGTTTAGAATTTAGACTTTGTTGAATGCTTGTGAGTTGCTGCATGCACTAATCTCACAACATCTGTATCCCATATTATAAGGCAAATCACCAGGCAGGAAAGAGACATTAATTAGTGTGAAGGGCTGATCTGATCTTCAACACAAGGTGTTATGCCCTTTGCAAAAGGAAAGGTCCATTAATACCAGATGGAATATTGTGGGATGTTGCAACTGGAATTTTCCCACGTATTGTCAACAAGAGTACAAGAGACTGTTGTTGTCCTGTTCTTCTCCCTGTGGAGATGAGTCATGCAAAAGGACTCCTCCCATCAGCTGAGTTTGCAGCTCAGAGCACATGGCAGGAGGAGGATAAAGAACCCAAACAAAAGGAAATAAGTATCTCTATGCTGCTTGGACTCTGGGATGCAAAGTGTTTCTACACATAAGCAAGAGCTACCCAACTGCTTAACCTGGGTTAGCCCTAAAGGACATATAGAGCTTGCTGATTATAGAAGCTTCTATTACCTTTTGAAACTTAAGATTGTAACTCATTTGTGTGTATGTTTCTCTGCTTTAACCTTGTAAATAACTCTCTAATTTATTTTTCCTGTTTAATAAATCTTTACATAGTTCATTAAAAGATTGAATACAAGCATTGTCTTTTGTGTGAGATCTAAGGTGCAATTGACCTGGGGTAAGTGACTGGTCCTTTTGGACTGAATATTGTTATGATTCTTGGTGTAAGGCACCATCTATCACAAAGGAATGCTCACTTGGGTGGTGAGATAGATCGGAGTACCCAAGGGGACTGTTTGCAACTCCACATTAAGGCAGTTATAGTGCCTGAGGAGTTTATACTTGATAATTGGTTGGTGAAATCTAAGTATAGAGCTCCCAACCAATTTGGGGTTTGTGCCCTGGTTCTTAACAGTCTGCCCTGAGGCTGATACTTATGCTTTTGAGTCACTGTGGGCAGCATTACAATCATTATGGAAAACCCTAAGGTTGATTGTATTAAGTTCTGAATACTAACATCGTTATGGTGCACTCCCAGTAAAATCTCTAATTATATAAAGTGCATTACCTACCTACTCCTTAAATATATCCTTCTACTGCATACTGATTGACAAGCCAGTTTAAATAGGAAATCTACATTGTGTGGAACTGTGGATTCTCTAATTGCTGTAGGAGTTCTTATCTAACTATCCTTCCGATGTAATATGGCATGCCATGGGAGATTGTGTAGGGAGTTTCAAAAGTCCATTTATCCCCAGCACCATCATAGCATTATCAAATATGTTTTTACTTTCCTCCATTTCATTGCCTTTAAGTGTCCTTCACAATCTTTGCTGAATTTGTTTTCTCAGCCATTAAGTTGATTTCTGCATGCCCTATAACCTCTACCATCCACAGAATACAACAGCTTTGTGTCCACTGAGTACTACAGTACCTTCCATTTTTTTCCTTGCCTTGAACCAAAGATTTCAAACTTTTTATTTAATTGCAGCCATTATTGCTTGAGGTATGTTAAATAAAATTCATCTTTTTAATAATAATTGCCTTCTAACTAAATATTACCCCATTAGACATGTTTGGAGCTATTCAGTTTTGAACATTTTCTGAAAACTTGTCACCCAGTCAGTATGATATAGTTCTAGGGAATGGCTTGGGGCTGAGGGAGAGGAGACAGAGAGAGAGAGAGAGAGATAATGAATATAATTTAATTCCACATCTTAATTTTACCATTGAAAGATGTGAGCAAGTCCCATGGTTTACAAAGGGACTCCCTTGTATTCCACATGGGAGGAAGAAGGCATCTGGGATCAGTCTAATTTTCCACTTATCTTTTATTTTAAGAATGTGTTTCCAGGCCTACGAGGTTAAAGATGAAAAGCCAGATTTACTGCTGACCTATACCCTGATCTAAGTTTGTGATGAATTTGGCCTGGAGTCTTCAGAAATTTATTTTTGGTAGAACACTCTATTAAGTCAATAGTGAAATCAATGGAGTTCCATCAGGGGTGAATGTAGCTCAGTGTGTGTATGTTAGGAAGGGAGTCTTTATTGACCTTACACAAGACAGTAACTACAAAAATCATTGCAATGTAACTTGTAAACATTTCTATGTCCTGTGGCATCCTAGCAAGTGAGGATCATCTAAATCCGAAATATATTTTAATTTGTTTGATTTTTAAGTAGGGAGCTTAAACATACAACTCACTCTACCCATTTCTACCATGCTGCCTATAGTGAACGTTGTTGATTTGTATAAACATTTTTGTTGGTCTCCTTCCCTATCCTCTGTCAACTTGTCTGTCTGTCCTTAGACTGTGAACTCCTTAGGGCAGGGACTGCCCTTCTCAAAAATTTGGAGAGTGCTTAGCACATCATAAACAAATAATAAATAATAATAATTGTTCATGGTGAAGCCCATAACAAATGGACAGGATAAACGGGCTTAGCACAGTTGGATTGTCATATTTGACACTTAGGTCTGAATGGAGCCATTTCTCTGTTATGTTTATGCACACAAAAGTTCAGGGGTGTCGGATAGAGCCATGTTAATCCTAAGGCACATGGTTTGGTCAGTTTCTACTGGACCAATTCCTGCTGCTTCTCAGAAGTGGTTGCATTCAGTGCTGGGTCCATGCAGTTTTTAAAATCTGCTTGAAAGTTTTTAGGGCAATCTCTGGATGAAAGACACTAAGATAAATGTCAGTTATAATTGCTACTTATAATCATTTTAAATGTACAATGATTTTCTGTCACATCTCTTTAATATGAGGGACATATGGAACTACACTGCAAATTACCCTAGATCTGACTAACATCAGTGATGTTCCAAGGATAATTTCTCATCAATGAACTGTTCATGAATAATTTCTTAAATACATTAGGCATTTATGTCTTTCACTTTCCAGGTACCTCCTTGTTTTCCTTTAAACTCTTTGGGGGCAGGCTCTGTTATTGTCTGGGTGTTTGCAAGGTGCCCAGCACAATAGGGCTCAGCACAATTGCATCCCCTAGATGCTACAGTAATATAAGTGTTGGTACCTTTTAAAACATGTCAGAGTAATGATGTACTGTAGCATCTCATCCCAACTCAAGAATTTTTTTTCAGTCCTCTGTAAAGTTTTAGCCTAGAAGATTAGCTGGTAGTACTTATGTTACACTCCCCCCAGTATATGTGCATGCTGTTTAATCATCAATTTTGGAGAAGCTGCAATTCAGCTAATGCTTCCATCTTCCCTTGCCTAAGAAAAGAAGATTCTAGTGGACCAGAAGCTCAAGGGGTGCTAACAGAGTTATGCTGCTTTATACCAGCTGAAGATCTGTCCCAGAGATTAACTTCATAAGAGTCTTAAATCTTTACAAATTTTGCCTAAGAATTACATCAGCAGAGGAATGTGTTTTCTGTGGAAAGGTCTGCCCTATGCAGTAAAATCCTATTATAATAGGGCCATATTCTGAATTCATTAACACCAATGAAAATCCAGTGTAACTCCGTTGATGTTGGTGGAGATACTTTGGATTCTCACTAGTGTAACTGAGCTCAAAATGAAAAGGAGTACTTATGGCACCTTAGAGACTAACACATTTATTTGAGCATAAGCTTTCGTGAGCTACATTGGTTAGTCTCTAAGGTGCCACAAGTCCTCCTTTTCTTTTTGCAGATACAGACTAACACGGCTGCTACTCTGAAACCTGAGCTCAAAATATGGCCCACTATCTTTACTGTCAACAGTTCACTTTCTTACTAGACAAATGCATTTTTAGTCGATGTGTTTGCCCTTTTCTCTACTGTCTCGCTGACAGGTAGATACTGTAGTTACTTTCAAGTACCCCAAGTCCCAGTGAACAGAATAACAGGGCTGATCATTGCAACAAGCTTTCTATTGACTGCTGGACCAGTCTGAGTTTAAGCTGCCATCCATCTCCTAGTCCTTTCTAGCTTCCAGCATGTCACTTGACATTAGCCCTCCTACTCAACTGAACTAATCTGGACAACGCTGGCCTCCTGCCAACTCTGTACTTCATCGTTAGCTCCTCTACTAGAATCTCATTTTTTTTGTGGGTATCCATTTTATTCTGCCTCAACTACTTCCATTTAAAACTCTTCAATCTTCTAAGCAATAACCTTTTAATCTGCATGCTATAATATTTTCTTAAGAATTTATGGTTTCTCCATTCCTCTTCCTCTCCCTTCTTATATGTGAATTGTCACATTAGCCTGCTTATAGGAATAGTTTGCAAATATTCAGTGGAAGGTGACTTATCTTGGCCCTTTCCTCTTCCAGAGAAAAAAAGAATAAGCCTTTAATGAACTTGCTGCTAAAGTAGATTAGCCGTTTTCTGGTGACAAGATTGATGATGCTATCAGCATTAAGTCACTAGGTTTGAATTCCTCATTGTGTAAATCCAATGAAATAAGCACTATTAAAGCTCCTGTCTGTCTATCTCAGTGTTGTCTTTTTAGTGTCCTGTCCAAAATGAAAATTGAAAAAGAGAGATGCCTAGTTTTCAAACTGCGGTACTTTTGGCTGCTTACATTTTCCAGCTTTGGATGTTTGGATGACTGGTTTGGAGAACACAGAACACCTAATTACCACAGGATATAATCCAGGTTTGTAAATCAAACAATTGACCTATGCTGACCATGGTCCCCTGGAGAGGGATTTATTTTCTGAAATCTGGTTTTACTCCATTTACAAATGAATTCTTAGTTTTAAAATTATTCTCATTACTGTGACATTTCTAGGGTGGCAGTCACTGTACTATTTTGGCATCATTTTAAGAATTTAAAGGAATCAGATTCTTTTCTCCTTTCCTCCCCACCAGATTATTACGGTTTACTTCTGACAAGTTACCAGGTCTACTTGCAGGAGCCACAAAGCCAGGGCAATGCCACACCTCATTTGTGTGATAGGAGAATTGCCCAAAGTGGTGAGCTATGTGATACACCTAGAAGGTCATAGGACTTGGATACTGTCTGATTTTTTGGGGGCAATGAGATCCACCACCAAGGACTCTGTGCTTACAATACCTAGTCTCTGGCCCCCAACACTTGTACATTTAGATAGTTTTGGGCTTCATCAGAAGTAGTTTCCCTATTGGGTGAAGCTGATCTATAACTTAGTGTGGGCTTAGAAGTCAGTATCTGAGTTAGCCAGGTTCCAGGTAACCATTCGTTGGTTTATCAGTGAAAAACAATAGCTTGGATATGGAATTTAATGGGAGAGCAGAACAATCCTGAGGGTTATTTTGTCTTTCTCAGCATTTCTTCCCTCCCCTGCTGCCCCTTCCCCCCTTCTTCTTCTTCTTCTTCTTTTTTTTTGGCCATGCTACTACTAGGAGTGGATGCCTGAAAGGAGATTGGAGTGAAAAGCTAGCCAAAGAAAATGAGCTTAGAGGACAATAGGAAGAGGCAGAGGAGTGCTTAGTCTTGTATAAATAATAACTATAGTAGGGCTTTTCCTCTAATGGCCCAATCCTGTATTCCCAGTCTGGGCACCCAAGTTATGTCAGTCACCTCAGCAACCATGATTTTCACTCCGAGGCTGTAATTAATGTAATTTGATTCCACTAGCATTGACTCTTCTCCTTCTCTGTGTCACTTACCTGAAGAGCTACTTTATGTATGAGATTGTAGACCTTTTTTTCTTTATACACGGATCAGGAAAGGGCTGAGTTGGTTAGGGCTTTGGGTTTCTTTGGGGAATCACAGGGATGGGAAGAAGTTAAGGTTAGTTTTTCTTGCTGACTGGCTCTTTCCTGTTGGGTGGGGCCTGCTCCTGTTTTGTTGTTATAGGTGTAGATGGTGGCTGGAATTTTGAAAGCAGCCTAAGGGAATTAGATGCCCAAATCACACTGAACTCCAGTGGCATTTAGGCAACCTCCCTCCCTTGTGATCCTTTGAAAAGCCCAATCTTTATTTTTAATAGGTGCCTATTTTTAAAAGAGATTTTGGCAAATCCTATTGAAAGTCAACAGAGCTTAGCCTCCTAAGTTACTTAGGTGCTTTTGAAAAATGTACCCATGGTGCCTAGAGTGTCGTAGGGGCATCTTCTAAGATGAAAGATCAAAAATAAATACTATTAGGACCAAATTATGTCTTCCATGGTGGTGGTGCATTGGGGTGCAGAAGGTGGAGAGATTCCTTTTCTTTCCTCCTCCGTGATCTCATACAAGAGATAGCTCGAATCTGGCTCTCTGCAAAGGGTGCTCGTGTGTCTGTGTGATGGAAGATGTAAATGGTCCAGAGGGTGTATGTTTGGGCAAAAATCTTGCTCTCCTGAGCACTGAACAGTGCTTGGATTGCTACCCAGGGAGGTGAGGAAACAGATGCTACACTATTTCAAAGGCTGCAGCAGGGCCTGCCAGTGACCATGTTTCCTTTGCATTGCTTGAGGCAGTATGCCTGCTCCTACCCTTCACAGCCCCTAGAGTTTGTGTAATTCAACTCCTTCTCAAGCCCCGTCTCAGCTTCAGCTATGCCAGGACCTTAATTTTGCCCTTGATATAATTTTGCAGGTCAGAAAATCTGGGTATACTCTTACAGGCCTGCCTGAAAATCAGATGCTAATTTGGAGGGTGCGATTTCGCACTTGCAATTCATTGCACCTGCAATTGGCTGTGGGCATAAATGATAGGATTTAGCTATTTGCCTACCTGATTGACAGTTAGGTGGGAGGCTAAACCCTGTTATTTGTGTCTGCAAAAACTGCACCTGCAGTATTAGATTCATGGCTGAGGCCCATTTGCAAATGTAGCCCTTAGTTTTCCCCCCATTGCTACAGAGGAAGGGATAAAGTGAGAAGTTAGCCTGTTAACATTCAGATCTCCTGCAACATTCAGCTATCCAGGGGTAAATGCTACAATTCCCCATGTCAAAATCATGGTATGTCAAGTCCAATGCCATGGCAGTTTCTTTGTGCTGAGCATGTGCTGTGTGTTCTAGTTTCAGAGTGTACTAAACTGCTGGATATGAATGGGAGAATAGTCAATATAAGTTAAAAGATGCACAGTGGACTGACACAATTCTTGTTGTATTTTAAGGCAGCTCAGTCGGTTAGAATGCCAGTGGCAGTGACATAGTTATATTTTTGCTGGCAGGAAGGATGACCATTTCTTTGTATGTCACAGCAAGTGATGCTTTTGTAAAAGGTTTCAGCCATGTTATTCAAGTAAAACTATTTGCTTCTGCTTAAGTCTAAACAGATTGGTTTTATCAGAGCAAGTGGCTATTGGCTACTTTGGCTCAATATACTGTTGGAGCCATAAAATTTTTGATAAGATTCCTAACCATCTCAGCGAGAACACAGGAAAACTTTCCCCCTGTGTCAACAACACTAAGGCAAAAGGTTTATCCTAAGACTGCTCCACATGTATTGTGTAGAATGCTAAAATGAGGTCAGTCCTAGGACTTTAGAGCTTTTCTTATGGTGGGACTGAGCAAGCCTCAGAGTATGTCTACACCCAATGTAAGCCTGGGATCAGGCTCAAACCTGACCCCCCTTCAGTCCACACACAAATCATGCTGACCCAGGGTCCCAGTATCCTGCAGAGTTTGAGCCCAGATCAAGCCTTGACCCAGGGTTTGAACATTTATGTGCTATCTTGGATGATATGGAGACAGATATCACAGTGTGAAATTGAAAGAAATTGCAAATTAAAGACACAAGGTGCTACAACTGACCAGACAGGTTATGTTGTACCTCAGGGGTTCTTCAAGCTTTTCATTCTGCAGACTACTTTATGAGAGAGAAAGGGGGAGAGAGAAGAGAAGCTCTCCTCCCAACTGCCCCAATTCCCTATTGCTTGATTCTCAAAATATTTCATTCTGCAGACTGTCAAGAAGGGTCCATGGACCATGATTTAGAATCACATGTGTGCAGTGAGTCTACCTCTGAGGACTGCAAAAAGGGAGAAGATAATACAGTTCAAAGATTCTTCTAGTCTACGGGCCGGATTTGTAAACAGATCCACCTGCAATAGGACTCCATGCAGAAGTAAGGATCCACAAAAATGGATCTGTTTGCAGGAGCGGGCCCTAAATTACTACAGGATGTGTGGAGTGTGGGAGTCAGGGCAGCAGTGTAGGCCCATTGAAAACCAGTGCTAAAAATGTAGTTAAAACCTAGGGAATGTCTCAGGCCCTATGTTCTGCCAGCTTCTACCTTCCAGGTTGGTGAACGAGTCCAGGCTGGTGAGGAAGAAAAGTTTTCATTTTTGGATATCCAATATTTCAGTAGGCACAGTACTAGGATCTATTTAAGGAAGGTTCATAAATCGTGAATTATTTATATTGAATTTGATTTTCAAATTTTCCACTTTCCTTCATAACAGTATTTTATCCTTAATTAACAACTGAGATTGAATTTGAAGGGTAAGGATTTATGTCTCTCATCAATTTCCCCTACTTTTAGGAAGGTAGTAATGTGCTCCAGATCCTGAGTTTTATCCACAAGCCCATTTACTAAACTAGACATGTGACCTAATTTTCAAAAGTGTCCAGCACCAACAGTTCCCCTTGTTCTGCTGGGCACTGGTCACTTCTGAAAATCCGGCCATGTACGTAGCTGCTTTAACGGGAGCTGAGCACTTTTGAAAATTTCTGGCCAGTCGAATCTAGCTTTAGTTCCAGATGTTGCAAAGCAGTAGTTTTCAGAGTTCCAGTAAATGTCAGAAGTAGGTCAATGGAATCAAAACATCAGAGAGGATAGGTTGCATGTGAGAATGATGTGGATTTATCTTGGATAATTACAAAGTTGTTACATTTGAAGCTCCTCCTTAGTCCTGGACGTCAGAAATAAAATCCAAGGAGGTTACATATTTCTATGAAGGAGGATGCTATGTTAAAAATAATCTAATATGGTCTGCCTAGGGCTAGGAGTACTTGACCAACTTGAGTCATTCTTCCTCTAGCTATTGTGAGGCATTTTTAATAGTGGGGGTTGGGAGAGAGGAAGAATGCCAGCTAACAAACAACAAACAATGCCAAAAGGAAAGAGAGAGAATATCCTTCCTCCATCCCTCTGTCCTCCAGTTCCTATGAGTGAGAGAGGCTGCCGAAATACTGTTCTTTTTGATCTTCCCTTGAAGAAAACAAACAAGAAAAATCTCACTCATTCAGTATCCAATGAGAAAAAGCCAAGGTTTCTAATGGGGACTACTCAAGGAGAATAGAAAAAAGAAGGAAGAAAGAAAAAAAAATGAAGCTGCTTAAACAAAAATCCCCAAACCTTAAATTACATCAGAGATAACAAAAGGTAGGTAGAGCCATCAAGGAGTGTAATGTGACTTAAATGCTGATAGATGTTTTACATATCTTCTCAAAGACCTGGACCATGCTGGCTTCTAGTATTGGCCCTCCACAGTTTTGATACTGTTGGTGAGAGAGCCTTCTCCTCCACAGCTGCTAACATCTAGTAGTATTTTTATTCCTTTACTTTTCCACCTCACTGATTCTCAAAGTTGTTTAAAAATGTCATCTGAAAACACATCTTTTTCTTCATTGGTTATACCACGTAATTCATCTCTATTTCTATCTCTGCTGCTATTTATTATTTAGCACTATCATTCTGTATTTTAACTCTCAAAAGTGTTTTGGGATTTAGTTTGTATGAAAGAGAAGTTATACAAATGAAGAGTGTAGTACATTATGGTTGTTTTGATTAACGTTCTCTAGAAAATAGCACTGCACAATAACAGCATACAAATGCATCGGCTCCAAGCTTTATAGAGCAGTTCTCAGTACAAATTTATTAGCAACCTATCTACAAGGAACTAGAGCTATTTAGGCTTCTTTCTTTTTTTCAGCAAACAAGGCTTTTTTACCTCCTAGGGTAAGCCCTCATAAACGGTAAATGTATTTGGGGCCCACTATACGTCTAGCTCTTTCCATATTACAGTAACTCTCATTTCTACATCTGTAAAAATTCCTACATCTGTAAAAAAAATCCCATCGTCTTTTTTTCTGCTGTTGCTATTATCTCTGGTACAGGGATATATATTTTAATTCCAGGTGGAGAAGGAATTGGTTGATGGGATGAATTACAGCTCTTTGCAGTAGCTCCTCACTAGCACTTAATTTTAACACCGCTGGTAGGGCTGTTTGACTTCTGCATGTGTTTGTGCTGTTTTCCTACAGCAGACACCATGCAGGGTGCCTGGAGATGGGAACTGTTGGCAACCAGTTTTTAAGGCAATTGTGAGTACACACATGTGGAATGGGTAAGGGCATCTTTCTGGGGTGATTAAAGATAGCAAAGAGATCCTATCATAATCAATATAATAATCAACCAATTGTGTTCCCTTAGAAAAAGGCAGGAGCTTTCTGAAGCACAGAACTTACTTCTTTTTCCTGTTCTTACCATCTTGGCCTTTTTGCTTTGGGTAGCAACTCTCCACTGGAGGGAATGATACTTCCTAGGGTCCACATGTACACTTTCTGGTGTATGCTGTTGTTGATTTTCTGAGGTAATTCATGTAATAGTTTTTTGTACACAGTCGTCTATGCTGCCAGAATATACATCCTTTGCCTTTCTGTTCAGCTGTACCACTGTAACTGGATAAAACCAGTTGGATAAAACCAATGGGGTCAGCTAAAAACTTGCTATCAGCTCCTGAAGGTCTTGCAGGGTTTTACTGTACTAGCTGGCTCTAGGCAAAAACAGTGCATTGTAATGGAGAACTATAAAACTAAATACCTCCACTCAGGATCAGTTTTCAGGTGTGCCTTCAGATTCATAATATGCCCACATATATGGTGCTACTATTTCTGAGCCTACTAGTCTTGTAGAGCTTGGTGATACTTTTTGTCTGAAACACTTTTCACAAAAAATGCAGATTTGGGTTGACCAAAACATTTTGTGGCATCCTGTCAAATTCACCCAATTGTTTGAGTTGTTTTTTATTAGAACAATCAATGCATTTTGTGTTGACATTTTTGAAATGAGATGTTCTGATTTTTTTCAATTTGAAATTATTTTTGTTTAGAAATTTGTCAATTTAACTAAAAAAAAGTTAACCAAATAAGCAAAAGTTAAACAAAATAAAATGTTTTGTTCAAACCTGAAACCAGTCTTTATTTTTTTCAGATCAGCCAACAACCCAAAAAATCAGTGATCTGCACTGCTGTAGTCAAGGATTTATTTTAAATCTTTGTTTTAAATCTTACATCCTAATTCATCTGATTTGATATCTATCATCCTTCTCTGTCATTGTTTATGAGATAAGATTATTGGCTGCTCCTAAATCTTCTCTGTAATTTATTTACTTGGAACATGAAATCTTTAATTTTTAATATGACACTGCAACTTGAGAAATCTAGTGATCTCAGCATGCTGTGTTCAGTCCTTGGTACATCTGGAGCCTGGCATGCTAAGACCTGTAATCTCCACAGGCCATTCCACTGAAGGAAAAGATGCCTTTCAATTTCTTCTGTATAGTGCAAATTAGGTGCATCTTTCAGGCTCCTGGCAAGCTGTCAATGTAGCATCTTAAACTGGATAAAGTGTAGATGCCCTATTCTATATATAATACTTATATTGTCTCTCTAGTATACTCTATCTCAGAGTATATTTAGTGAAACCTGTACTATAAGTATGTTATTATTTCCAGTAATGTCCAGAGGCCTTG
This sequence comes from Natator depressus, assembly GCF_965152275.1. Taxonomy (NCBI): domain Eukaryota; kingdom Metazoa; phylum Chordata; order Testudines; family Cheloniidae; genus Natator; species Natator depressus. Next base: position 196,624,717 of record NC_134235.1, on the reverse strand, counting down.
ATATGACTAGGGCCCATTGTGCAAGGTGCTGTACAAACACATTTACAACACACATGAAAAATAATAATTCTATTGCAGATGAGTCTCAGCTGCAAAATTCACATCTGAAACCAGTTTTTGAACTCCCCCAAATTTGTATTAGTGTTCGGTTTGGTCCATTAGAAAGGTAGGGTCAGCAGTGATTTTAGATCTAGATCCTAAACCTGACTATTCCTCTTCTCAAGTACTCCCTCACTCCCAGGCAACCCCTCACCAGAAAAAAGGTGGAGGGTGTTCAGATTTGGGATTTTGGTTAGGACTAATCTCTAACAGATACCTTTGAAAGTAAACTGTGCTGGTTGGCCAGAGAATATATGCTGTGAGAAAGTTATAATGCTCTGTAACTCTGGTGTAAATCTAAAGTAATGCTGTTACACTTGGTATTACTTAACCTTTATACTGTTGTAAGCAAGAGCAGACTTTGGGTCCCTGTTCGCAACATTTGCTTCTTATCTTAAAAGGGTAGATGAACCCAGATAATTTGGAGTTCTGAATATAAGCACTTGCAGGATTCCAAGCAGAAATATGTATGGCCAAATTCTTGAGTGTGGATGCTCAAAATTTCCTCCTATTACTATATGATAAGAAAGAGAGAGAAATGTAAGTAAGATAGCTGAAGCAGCATTCTGGCTAGGAAACTGGACCAAGACTCAAGGGACCTGCAAGCTAATCCCAGCTCTGACCTGCTGGATGACTGTAAGCAAATCACTTTCTTTTTCTGTGCTTCTGTTTCCCCACCTGTCTTGTCTATTTAGATTGTAAGCTCTTCAGGGCAGGGACTGTTCTTACTATGTGTTTATACAGCACCTAGCACAATGGGGTCATGATGTCAGTTGGGGCCTGTAGACACTATTGTAGTAGTGGTAGTAGTAATAATAACAATAAAGGGTCCAGGAGGAAAAACTCACATAGACCCTGTGTTTGTGGCTCAGCACAAGGGGGCAAAGGATTTTGTTTGTTTGATCTTCTGAACTGGTTTGGTATCGGACATGGAATTTGTGCTGCACTGGAATTTCCGTGGTATTTTAGAAGCAGTCCATTATGTCAGTGTGGGCAGCCACAAACCATGACACATATTGTTATGGACTGTAAAATGACTGAACTTCCTGGTGGTCTTCGTGCCTTCAACATCCTTGATAAGAACGCTGTGGCTTGGCTTGACTGGATTGCATATGCCAAATAATAACAATCTTTGGTTACTCCAGAAGATCTGTCCAGAAGGCTTATCAGCCCACAGCAAAGAGTAAACTGGCTAATCATTTGGAGACAAACTGAAGCAGCAGATGCACTGACAACAGATGAGGTAAACCACTGCGACTGGTCCTGTCCCCATTAGAGTAATGGCTAACTTCCACTGACTCAAGAGGAACAGGGCCTAAAATATGCTTGATTTCTTCCTTCTTGAATGCATTTTATATCTTCACTTTTATATCTGATCATGCTTTCCTTTGCCTACCCATAGCAGCTTGAATAACTTTGAATGGTGTTATTAATTCCAAAATCATCACCACGATATGGTGCCTTGAGCTGTCTTCTACCTCCAGAGTGTAATAGGAATAGGTTATTTTTCTTCCATTTTTCCAGTCCTGATAAAATCTTGATCTTAGCAACCAGGTGTCAGAATGTTAATAGCTAATGTATTCCATGAATGACAGCAGAACTCTGTAGTAGTTTCAAGGTATCAGTAGTCTATATTTTGACTGGCTAGTCATTCCAATTTCCTCCTTGTAGCCTAGTGATATTATTAAATGGGGAGAAATAGAATCGCCAAGTAATCCATATTACAGAGTAATGGAAAGGTCAAACTAGGTCAAAAGATTACTCATTTTTTTAAAAATTGAAAGGTGGTGGTGGTGAACAGTTTTAAAAAGCTATCAGTTTTTAGCTTGACAAAGAGAGACTTTATCGTTTAAGGGAAGAATTTAAGATAATGCTGGCTGCTTCAAAATGAGAAACTGATCTTCAAATAATTGTTTTGTTTTTTCTTTGTAGGTGACTGCCTCTCATTTTTGTAATGTCTCTCTGTCTGTCTCTGCAGCCAGCTAGAGTATCTGTAAAAGCTTTTTCTAATGGATTTGGGAAACAAAATGTTACAAAAGATATTAATCTTTCAAAGACTGTTTTTTGCTTTCTTTCAGTTTTCAGACATATGGATCTTATTTTTTTCAACAATCTCTACCACACTTTTCTCCCACTCTCTCTTTTGTTCACCCTCCCCAGCTGAAGAGCCTAAGGGTATGTCTATAATACCAATGTTAGCCTTGGATTAGTGAGATTTGAGTCAGCTGACCCGTAGTCAGGGAGTCAAGTCAGGGAACCTTGGGCTACACTGCAATTTAACCCTAAATTAAGGATTTTCTGACTTGTGCTCAAACCTAGGGCTCTGGAATCCACACCACAATGCAGAGAACTGAGTCAATGTAACCCTATCCCAGAGTGCCGAGTGCCTAGCACCCTCTCCTCCCCACAGTGTCAACAAATGTGTTCCACAGTGGGAAAACTCTACTGCCTACCCTATTTCCTAATTGAGGCAGTGCTGTTAACGGGACTCAGGTGCCCATAAGGAGCACATGACTACATAAACTGCATAATTTGCTCCTCTGGTAACTGTGTCTGTAGAATGAGTGCAGTTTGAGAAGACTTTATACTGAACTACCATCTAATGTGAGAACAGGGCTCTCCACTGCTAAGCTGAGTCATATTGGCAGGAAAATGCCCATGTGTACCTGTTCTGAGGATAATTAGCAGGTCAGTGTCCAGGGCTGTCAGACTATTAAAATGAAACTTTGCAATTGTTAACTTTTAACATGGGATGTTCAATGAAGGTGTTTTTGTTTGGGTGGATTTTTATTTATTTTTGTCTCCTTGTTTTGAAGTTTGACATAAAATGTAGGGTTCAGAGGAAGAACACACATGCCCCAGCATAGCTGCTGCCAGCTGCAGATGGTGAAGTGCATCCCTAGCACTTGGGGTGCAGTGTGCTCCAGCATCCCCTAGGATCCCTAATCTCTGCCCTTGCTGCACCCTGGGAGGCAGGGATAAGGAATCCCTGGGAGGCTGATGGGGAAGGTTTGGGGCTGGCTCCTACTCACTATCCTGACAGTGCACTGCTGCCAAGACACCTCTGCACATGCAGCCCCGGGGAGGGCCAGGGGACCCAGGAGCAAGGGACATAGAGTGGAGTGGGACCAAGCATCTGCCCTGCAGTGAGGGGAAGCAGCTGAGCTCCTAGCTCAGCACTGCCAGGGGAGGGATGATCCCCCAATATCCTGATAGCTAGGATCTGCCTCCCACCTGTCAGCTTTTCTCCCTGCTCTGGGCGAGCTCTGCGCAGCAGCAAGGAGCCAGAGGAGCTGCCGCAGGAGGCTGAGGAGAGGTTTTGGATCTGGCTCCCATTTGTCGCCCTGACAGTGCATGCCGCCTGGGTGCTCCTGCATACGCAGCCCCACGGAGGGCAGAGTGAACCAGACAGCAGAGTAGGAACCAAGCGGCTGCCCTGCAGGTAGCGGGAGAAGCTGGGGTGTTGGGCATCACCCTGGACACACAGGAGCTGTGCTGCTGCCTCTCCAGGCAGGGCACCTGCTTAGTCCCTACTCTGCCCCCTGGCCCTTGCTCCTTTCCCCGGCCCTTCCTGGGGGCTGTGTCTGCAGGGGCACCCAGGCAGCATGCACCAAATCTGGATGTTCTCTTGTGACCAGGAAGCAACTCTCTTTGCAGAATGCTTCTTCTGACCAGTCTCCACTGAAAACCCTGCAAGCTCTCTGATAGTGTGCTTGCAGACTGGTGTTCAGCAGACAATGGGTTAATGCTGACCTGAGCTGCTGCAGCTTGCAATAAAGTGCACCACAGATTATAAGCATAGAGAGGGCTAAGGAAGTTGCCTCAAGGAACTCTGGGATACATGCAGAGGACTTCCAGGACCCAAGTCAAGCTGGAGTCATGTGCACACAGGAAGGCAATAGGGCTTGGACCCTAGGTCCCAGCTTAACACGGGCTCAGATCCTACAGACCTTTAGGGTCCTGGGACCCTAGGTTCGAGTCCCAGGTTAACAAAATTGGTGTGTGGAGGCAAGGGGGGTTAGGCTTGAGCCCAGACTCAAGCCTGGGCTTACATTGCTGTGCAGATATACCCTTAGAATACAGACTTCCTATCAAGATTGAAGGGTTGGTACTGTCTCAAATTATATATATAACTCCACATACAAAACTACATTAATAGAGTGTGTGACTGTTACTCCTGGGAGAAATTCTGCATGACTGTGCAATGCAGAATTTGCGCAGAATTAATGTTCTGTGCAGAATTTCTTTTTTCTCCCATAGAAATGGGCTGCTGGCTGCCATTAGGGGCCGCTGGACTCAGCAGAGCCGAGCTCACAAATAGAATACACTGCTATGGGGAGGGAACTCGAGGGTTCCAGGCAGCTGCAGTTCCCAGCATGTCCTGAAGAAAGGAGGCATTGTGGAGGAAACTCCAGACAAGCCTGGGACCCGGCATCAGGCTCTAAATCCTGGGCTCTGGGAGGGTATGGAGGGTGTGTGTCTGGGCTAGGGGGTGCCCCATGGCTGGGCTGGCGGGGAAAGGGACAGAGAAACAGGAAATGGATTGTTGCAATGGTTTCTTTAACTCTCTACTCCTGGGGGATTTTTTTTTGTCTGTATTATTACAGATATAGTTGCTGACAGGTATTTTGAAATACATTACCAAAATAATTGAAACTGGCTTGATTATATAGTGTTATTCTGACAAATAAAACATGCAGATTTTTGTAGAATTTTAAAATATTGTAAGCAGAATTTTTAATTTTGGGGGGCAGAATTCCCCCAGGAGTAGACCCTGCAACCTTAATTTAGCTCTCTTGTGCCTTATTGCACAATCCTTAGTTACATGATTACATAGTATTTTTTTCCGCAGCACCCTTACTCACTGCTTCATTCAGTGCATAGGCTGGATGGTGCATACTGAATGAACAGCTGTTCAATATTTTGTTTTCTCCTTGTTGTTTAATGTGTGCTCTTAGACACCGTGTGGTGCAAACTATTCAATACTGCTCTGACAGAACTATTAATGTCTATGATTCTTATCACTATAGTATTTGAGTGATTCACACACATTAATTAATCTTCACAACAATCCTATGAAATGAGTGGATATAATCCCCATTTCACAGATGGTGAACTGTGGCACAGAGATTAAGGTAAAAAATATCCACTAATTTTGGGTTCCCAGTTTGAGACACCTAGGACCTGATTTTTTTCCTGAGTGTATTTAGCATTACATAATACTTCATATGTTCAAAGCACAGCTCCCATTGATTTCAGATGCTCTTATGCAAATCAGACCCCACAGTGTCAAGTCAAGCCCCCAGAAAGTGAGAAACACGCAGTTAGTGACCACCTGTAAAAAGCTTGGTTTAAGTGATTTGTCCAGCATCACATAGGAACTCTGTGGTAGAGGCAGAGAGAGAATCCAATTCTCCAGGACAGCATTCAAATGCCTTACATATGAGGTTATCTTTTCTCTCCCTGCAATTCCCTTCCTATCATTCACTACACACCTTTCAACTTCTGCAATAAATGAGGCAGAGGTCCTACAGACAAATGCCTCATTAACTGCAGAGTCCTGATTCGTTCCCAAAGCCCTGTCCAAGGTGGGTGATGTATAGATACAGTGGTAAGCATGGTTCTTGCCTCAGAATAATTTGTCTAAGGAAGTGAAGTACATGGGCCTGATATTGAGGCATGCTAACTGTTTCTCTATAGAATCATTACATCCCTTTCTGTGCTTTTGGCTCAGGATGCAGAATTATGGCTATTTTCTTAAATTAGAAGTGTGGTTCTGTCTTATTCAGTCCCGGATCTGTCCCTTCATTACACACGGGAACTATGGTAATGAACTCCCAGCATGGTCTTTTAATAGACATGTTAATGAAGTCAGTTTCAAGGAAGGTGTTAAATGTACAAACAGAGGGTTAATTAGGAAATTATGCAAGGGAGGTATTTATAATTTTATTTCAAGGCTGTAAGTTGCCTAGTGTTCTTTTTACAAAAGCAGAAAACAGGAATGAACAGAAGGAAACTATATCACTAAAAATATTTGTTTTCGTCTAAAGCTGCACATTCTGAAACAATTAAGAAATTATAAATTTTAGGTACTCCTAAAGCTTCAAACTGCAGGTGTTTGTGAATCAAAAACTAACCTCTGTACCAAAAGATTTCATACCTCTTGTGTTTTAGCTCACTTTTGGGATCAAAAGACAGTACATTCTGCTGGTTTCCACGGAGACAGTGTATTACTGTCTGCTGACTGTCACATGCTATTGCTGGTGCTAGGGAAGTTTCTATCATGTGAGAGGATGTAATTCCCCTGCTCTCCCTTTAATTTGATCTTTATTATCAATAACTAAGATTTCTGAAAGTACCACATTGAGCTTCTTTTTTTAAGCTAATTTCTTGCAGTTAATTGATAAAGTCTTCACTTACTATTTTTTACCTGCCTCCCTTTTTTCAAAATAAATTTCCGCTAAGTGCTAATTATTTTTTAAACTGTGAACAACTGACATAGACTGTTCAGACTTGTATAAACACAACAGTTGCACCAGTTTAACTTAACAGGATTTAGAAATCATTGTAGTTACACAGGACCAAAACCTCTGGACAGATATTCTTTCTTTGATTCTTAAACAAAGTTTATATTGGTTTTGTTTGAATTAAATCCTTACCAGATTAAGCTAAATCAGTAGAAGACAGGCTTACGTCGATAAGTATCTATGCAGAAGTTTGCACCAATTTAATTAAATTAGGGCTGTCAAGTGATTAAAAAAACGAATTGCGATTAATAGCACTGTTAAATAATAGAATACCATTTATTTAAATATTTTTGGATGTTTTCTACATTTTCAAATATATTGATTTCAATTACAACACAGAATACAAAGTGTACAGTGCTCACTATATTTTTGATTACAAATATTTGCAAGGTAAAAAACAAAATAAATAGTATATTTCAATTCACCTAATAAAGTACTGTAGTGCAATATCTTTATAATGAAAGTTGAACCTACAAATGTAGAATTATGTACAACAATATTCAACAATAAAACAACGTAAAACTTTAGAACCTGCAAGTCCACTCACTCCTACTTCAACCAATTGCTCAGACAAACAAGTTTGGTTACAATTTGCAGGAGATAGTGCTGCCCACATCTTGTTTACAATATCACCTGAAAGTGAGAACAGGCATTCACATGGCACTGTTGGAGCCGGCATCGCAAGATATTTACGTGCCAGATGCGCTAAAGATTCATATGTCCCTTCATGCTTCAACCACCATTCCAGAATATATACATCCATGCTGATGACGGGTTCTGCTCAATAACGATCCAAAGCAGAGCAGATGGACACATGTTCATTTTCATCATCTGAGTCAGATGCCACCAGCAGAAGGTTGATTTTCTTATTTGGTGGTTTGGGTTCTGTAGTTTCTGCATTGGAGTGTTGCTCTTTTAAGACTTCTGAAAGCATTCTCCACACCTTGTCCCTCTCAGATTTTGGAAGGCACTTCAGATTCTTAAACCCTGGGTCGAGTGCTATATCTATCGTTAGAAATCTCACATTGGTACCTTCTTTGCGTTTTGTCAAATCTGCTGTGAAAGTGTTCTTAAAATGAACATGTGCTGGGTCATTATGCTATAACATGAAATATATGGCAGAATGTGGGTAAAACAGAGCAGGAGACATGCAATTCTCCCCCAAGGAGTTCAGTCACAAATTTAATTAATGTATTATTTTTTTAACGAACATCAGCATGGAAGCATGTCCTCTGGAATGGTGGGCAAAGCATAAAAGGGCATATGAATGTTTAGTGTATCTGGCACATAAATACCCTGCAACGCCGGCTACAAAAGTGCCATGCGAAAGCCTGTTCTCACTTTCAGGTGACATTGTAAATAAGAAGTAGTCGGCAGTATCTCCCATAAATGTAAACAAACTTGTTTGTCTTAACAATTGGCTGAACAAGAAGTAGGACTGAGTGGACTTGTAGCCTCTAAAGGTTTAAACTTTTTTAAAGTGCAGTTATGTAACAACAAAAATCTACATTTGTAAGTTACACTTTCATGATAGAGATTGCACTCAGTACTTGTATGAGGTGAATTGAAATACTATTTCTTTTATCATTTTTACAGTGCAAATATTTGTAATAAAAATAATAATATAAAGTGAGCACTGTACACTTTCTATTTTGTATTGTAATAGAAATTAAAATTATTTGAAAATGTAGAAAAACATCCAAATATATTTAATGAATTTCAAATGGTATTCTATTGTTTAACAATGTTATTAATCACAATTTTTTTAATCACAGTTAATTTTTTGGTTAATCTCGTGAGTTAACTGTGATTAATCGACAGCCCTACACTAAATCAGTTTAAAAACACGCTGTCATGGCAAAGAAGCTAGCTGCACATCTGTCCCCATTCTGGTCTCTGAGGATATGTCTACACTGCAATTAAAAACTGGCAGCTGGCCCATGCCAGCTGACTTGGGCTCATGGAGCTCAGGCTCTGGGCTGTTTTAATTGTAGTGTAGACTTCCAGGCTTGGACTCTAGGACCCTGTGAACGTCTACACTGCAATAAAACAGCCCCACAGCCCGGGCCCCCCGCAAGCCTGAATCAGCTGGTACAGGCCAGCTGTGGATGTCTATCTGCTGTGTAGATGTACCCTGAATGCACTCTTCGCCTTAGGTGTTAGGTCTCTTGCCCTTACCTGTCTTGGGATGAATTCTCATGATTCTTAGCCCAGGAGCCAGGCATGCTGCCCCATGTATACCAGCTGCTTATCACCCTGCATGCCTAATTTGGATTTGGGTGCCTGCATTTCCTCCATTTGGGAACTTGTGACTGGTGATATACAGAGCAACACCTTTCTTAAAATAGTTTTATTCAGCACTTGGAACAAAGTCTTCAAGGATTTTAAATCAACAAACATCCTGCATGAATGTTAGGTTTCATCTAATCTTACCCTTCATTATAAGAGAGGTTTTTCTCTTAAGCTGCAAGAAGTGAACAGAACCAATTTACATTCCTTGAGAAAAGAAGATCCTCCTGTGACCCACTCTTGTCACACCTAACAATATGCCTTGTTGATCTTCTAGCCCCACCTCCCTTTTCTGTGAGAATCTGTCTTAAGTAGAAGAGAGGCCTTCTTATTCCTGAAGTGAGAGCAGCCCTCGCCCTTTTGTCAGCCAGGGTGGGAAATATTTTTGTTGCCTGTCCTGCAGCAGTCAAACAAAAAAACCAAACAAAACAGCCAGCCAATCAGTGGAGTTAAAAACCAAACAATCACCCCCCCCCCCATAGGCCAATCAGAGCAGAAGGAAAAGAAAGAGTAGTGCAGCAGTATGGTGGCTCTAGGACAACCACCCTGCTCACCCACACTTAAAACCAGCCCTGTCCAGAAGAAATCTATGACTATATTGCTCAATTTTTTATTTATTTCAGTGCCCCGGGGGTGAAGACTCCTGGTTACAGCTAGATGGGAAATGGTTTGTCCAGGTTGAGAACTTTCAAGATTTAAAAAAATGTTCCTGTCCCAAATCAGCATGAAAAGTCATTCTCAACAAATGTCTTGAACTGACAATCCTTCAGTTTGGATCAATCAAAATGTTTCCTCTAGATTTTGACCCTTTTTAATTTTTTACTATAATTTGCGTACATTTTAAAACAAAGTCGTTTTGAACTGACCCCTCCCTCCTGTTTTTTTTAAATGTCAAAATGGGAAATTTAAACAGTTTTGAAACTACCTTTATTCCAAAAACTTTTCAGACTGAGAAATTAGTCAAAAACGCAGCCTTTCCTTCAAAGTTTTGATTTTGATGAATCGGCATTTTCCAACAAAACTTTTTTCTCAAAAAAAAAAAAAAAAAAAAAAAAAAAAAGATTCCCAACCAACTCTACTCCTGGTGCCTCACTTGTTTATTCCTGGTCAGCTGGCGCAACCAGCAGGGAATGCCTCCATAATCCATGCTCACCATTTCATCATTGCAGGGGGCTTTGTGTCATTTGATTTTTAATAGACTGTAATCCCTGGCCTCCAATGGCCCTGTCTCTCCTGTGGGTGACAGTGTTGAAACTCTCGGAGGAGGTTAGTGCCCCTCAGCTCTGGTTGTCAGTCTAATATACAATCTTCAAAATCAAACACATATATCACATTTTGGATACAGATTAAAATATGCAGCTAACACAGATACTTATGGTCCTATATCAGAGGTGGGCAAACTATGGCCCACAGGCCACATCCGGCCCACGGGACTGTCCTGCTTGGCCCCTGAGCTCCTGGCCTGGGAAGCTAGTCCCTGGCCCCTCCCCTGCTGTTCCCCTTTCCCCGCAACCATGCTGCCCCACGGGCAGTGGCCGCGAGCTCCCGCTGCTCTGAGCGGCATGGTAAGGGGGCGGTGGCAGCGCACGCACATGGCGGTGGGGAGTTGGGTAGGGGGTCTCGGGGGGGGGGGGCAGTCAGGGGCAGAGGTCCCAGGGGGCAGTCAGGGGACAGGGAGCAGGGGAGGTTGGATGGGACAGAGGTTCTGGGGAGGTCAGGGGTGTGGAGTTAGGGCATGGGAGTCTCAGGGGGTGGGGGTGTGGAGAGGTCGGGGCAGTCAGGGGACAGGAAGCGGGGGGGGGGCGGTTGGATAGGGGGTGGGGTCCCAGAAGGGGGCAGTCAGGGGACAAGGAGCAGTGGGTTTGGATGGGTTGGGAGTTCTGAGGGGGACAGTCAGGGGCGGGAAGTGGGAGGGGGCAAATAGGGGGCGGGGGCCGGGCTGTTTGGGGGGCACAGCCTTCCCTACCCGGCCCTCCATACAGTTTCGCACCCTGATGTGACCCTCGGGCCAAAAAGTTTGCCCATCCCTGTCCTATATAGTCTCCCACCTCGAGTTAAACCGGTGCAGCTTTGTGCTTAGATAAAGGCATAGTAGGATGTGGGTACCACTGTGAGCATATACAAGTTGAGCAACCTCAGGGTTCAAGGCATCAGCATTGGCTAGTGCCACTGAAGCAGCAAGATTCAGTGCACAGGTCACTGGATTGGGAATCAAGAGGCCTGATTTCTATTTTTATAGCTCTGGTACTGACCTGCTGGGACACCACATGCCAAGTCACTTCACCTCTCTGTGCCTGTTTTCCCCTTCCACCTTTCTTCTGTCTTGTCAAGTTAGATTGTAAACTCTTCGAAGTAGGGGCTGTCGGACTGTCGTGCATTGAAGCCTGGATCTGAGATAGAGCCCTTAGCTGCTATTGTAATACTACTACTACTTACTAATTATTAAATTCACCGGTAGAGTAACCACTTCCAGCCACTGGGACCCAGATACTGAGATACATTCCAAATGCCTAGGCTCGATAACGTGTTCTTGAATAAGCAGTTATCTAACAGCTCTGGCCATACTCTCTTTGTGCTTGTCAACCATAGCACACATAAAGGTGAATAAAAGAAAAAAAGGGAAAAGAAAAAACAACAACCAATTTCTGAGTCATTTATTGCTCATGGCTTGAACTGAGGTCACTAACTCATCACTAGCTGACCTCTTAAAGACTTAGAAACCCTTCCCCCTCAATCCTGCATGCACGTAGAACAGTGCACCGGTGTCATCCGCTCAGACTGGCATTGCGAAGAAGGGAAATGGCTATAATTTTTGTCTTGCTTTTCTTTTGCCAGAGATCATGCAGTTCTTAAGACCTTTGGATATTCTTCTGTTTCCATGGGGAAAGTGAATGTCTTTTGTAGTTGAAAAATGGATAAGAAAAGCAGAACAGTGCTCAGGACATAAATTCCAGCTGACAACAATGGGATTTCACACATCTAGCTAATAAGCTGCTGTGCATAATAACATGCCATGATGAATCACCAAGATTTTATTAACCTACACTGAATTAACCTTCTCACACGAGAATATTTCACTGCATTATTTTATTGCCTGTTACTGTCACAAAATAAAGTACTGACTACTGAATGATGTAGTAGGTGTGGATGGGTTGACTGATCTAGATTACTTTTAAAAGAGATGTCTTCTCTGAGCATTGCAGCAATAAAGCAATTTTGATGTTCATAAAAAGTGATAGCAGTCAGTTGCAAATCTCAGCAGAGGTAGGGCAGGGAAAAGTGACTGACAGATGTAAAGCTGACATAGGGAGCCTTGGTTTGTTATTAAATTTTATACATCTGATTGGAAGCCTTTGGAGTTATTAATGTCCTATAGGACTTACCATGGTTGTTCATATCAGAAATTCTATTGTAAACCTTAGCTTATATAAATTGATTGTATTGGAAGTACAAATGTGAGTAAAGCTAAGCATTTGCAGAATCGGAGCCTAGGTCCTGATCCTATAGTCAGATTTCTGTGCCTACAAGGAGCACCACTGGAGTCAGTGGTGCTCCATAGACCCAGGGATCTACTAAAGTAGGTACATTTTCAGGATCAGGGCTCTAGTATCCCACATAGTGGAGCTACTAGAGTGGTTCACTTTACCATTCTGTAAGTTTTAATAAGTGTGCACATACAAGATGCTGACCAGATAGCATCTGTGAAAAAACGGGACAGGGGTGGGGGGTAATAGGCACCTATATAAGAAAGTCCCCCAAATGGGACTGTCCCTATAAAAATGGGACATCTGGTCACCCTATGACTTTTGCATCTGGAATTGGAATTTGGAAAATCTAAAATAGGAATTACCAGTAATTATGTGATGTACTTTGACATCATTTTTGAAGATGAGTATTTTGTCAAATTTTCGGAGACATGGAAGTTTAAATACTAGCTACTGTGCTTAGCATTTTTAAATAAGAACAGCATATGTATTTTTATCACCCAAAACCCGGGATGTATCTGTGGCAGCCTATTAGACTGTAATATCTACAGGGTCTATTCTGTCAACAAATTTGTGTATTAAAACGTGGTGACCTACAAGTGTAAAAGTGAGACTGCAATAGCTCCTCCAAGTCAGGTCAATCCACTGGGTATGTACTATGAACCTAGTTCTGACTGTCTTATTCATATTGACTACTGGTAATTCCTTTTTTCCATTAATAGTCCTGTAGAAATCAATGGAACTGTTTAGAGAGTAAGGTACTGCTTGATACTCTATGTAAGAGCAGGGGACGGAAGGGAGGCAGAATTGGGTTCAGAATGAAAAAACATACAAAATATGTATTTACCCATGCAAAATTAATAGCTGCAATGAACGTTGGGTAAACAATTATGAGAGCCAGCTATGATTCTGAACATATTTAGAAAAAACCTTTCCAAAGTCAGTTACCTATTCCTTCAGAATCCTCCCAAATATAATTAGTCAATACATTAGAATTTTATCTCAATTTTCATCATACATGTTACTAATTAACATATGTAATCAGTTTTCTGTAAATTTTGTTGAGATTTTTAAAATAGTTGCACTAGTTAACCATAAGATTATGCTATCATGGAAAATCCAAGGACATTTACACCCAGCTATTCTGACACGTCTCTAAAACTGCACACCAGAAACTGCACATGTGCTTGTTCCCACATAATGACATGCCGAGTGGAAGAGTGGGTTTGCTTGTACAATTTCACGTGCCAGGTTTTTAATGTCGTCTTGGAGTTTCTTTTGAAAGCTTGATGCTTACAGTTAATTATATACACTAAAACCTCAATCTAGCAGTCAAGCATGTAAGCCTGTGCTTAATTTTAAGCCTGTGAGTACTCCCCCATGAACCTAAAAGTATAAATCCAAATAGCTTTATATGGTGAAGAGCTGCTCAAACTTTTTGTCTAAACTTTTTTTCATGAAACTTTTTCAAAACATAACTTTGAATTTTTTCAGTGAAAATTTTAAACATATATTTCCAGGAATGCCTTTAGTGATGATCTTTAATACAAATAACAGGGCTGATAAACTGTGACTGCTGACTTTTTGAACTTCTAGTTACTTTTCACAAACTATTATCCGGGAGCATGTCAGGCACCTGCGGACAGTTTCACAAACAGATTACTTCATTTAAGATTTAATGAGGCCTTCAAGGAAGCAAAATATCTTTGTAATGCTGAGGTTAAAATGGTTAATTTAATCATTGAATCAAAGCAACTGAAAATAGCAATGAATGATTATCGCCCCTGACGTTTTTGTTACATGAGCGTCCCAAAGTGTCACTATGCAGCATAGGAGGATCTCCATTTTTATTATAGTATTACCTATTCTGACTCTCTGCAGTCCTCCCAAGTGAAAGCTTATCTTTAACTCTATAGGGAATAGTGCCCACTACTCAGCAGGTCACTTAAGCATGTGCCAGCTTTAAGTGAGTGAGTAGGCTCACTGAATTCAAGCCAATTGTTATGCCTGGGAGTCAGGTGGTCAAAGGGCAGTCCTGATAAGTGGTCAGAGTTCATGCTAGTGGTCCAGTCGCCAGGAGATCCAATCCTAGGGAAAGGCAAAGAAAGGTGACTGGCAGGGTCAGATTGGTCCAAGTAGCAGCTAGCAGGCAATGACTTGATATTCAGACTACACCAGAAGGGAAGCAGGCAATTTTATTGTCACCAGCCATTCAGGGTCAAGACCATGTGGCCAATCAGGAAGTGGGTCATGGAACCCTGGAAGCTGGCTTACCCAAGTCTGTGAATTCCCTGGTAACCAAATGCATAGGTGTGGCATGACAACCAAGACTGTTTCATGAAAACCCAGTGGGCCTGGGTTTGAGACCAGCATCCTGACATCACAACAGCTTATCTCAGGGGTGATTCTGGAGGTCTGGGCTTATCTGAGTGTGCTCTGTGGAAGGTGTTGACTTTTTCAGGGGCATGTGTATGGTGAGATGTTTCCTAGGTCCACTCCTTGGGCCTGTATCCTTCCTAATCGATAAGGTACCACAACTTTCTTCTATGTATCTGGGAGTCTAGGATGTCATGAATGAGATACTTTTCTTGTCCCTGAATTTGAACCGGTTGGGGGGAAGGTTGTTTTTCATTATAGATGAGATTGTCGGAGAAGAGTTTAAGGAGGGAAGCATGAAATACAGGATGCATCTCGAGGGACCAGTCCGCAAACTAGACTGTCAATGGGTAGGTCTGCAAATCTGGTAAGGACCTACACATTGACGGTCTAGTTTGTGGACTGGTCAGTCTGCCTTGAGGTGTTTGGCTAATAGCCACATTTTCTGTCCCACTGCAATAATGGGACTTTCTTAACCGTGGCAGTCAGAGTATGCTGCCTGGGCCACATCAAAATGTCGCTTTAGCTCCTCTTGGGTTTGTTGGATGTGGTGTATCAATCCAAGGCTGCAGGCACAGTGGGAACCATGAGAAATGCTGGATGAAAACTGTGGTGAAGACTGTAGTGAGCAAAAACCAGTCTCTTCTGGGTCAAGGCATGATTCACATTATTATATGCAAATTCAGCACATGGAATCAATGAGACCCAGTCATCTTGGTTGAAATTTGTGAAGTATTATAGGTACTGTTCCAGTATCTTGTATACTCTTTCTGATTGGCCATCTGTTTCTGGATGATAGGCAGTTGAATTATGGAGATGCACCTCTAAGAAATGGAATACTGCCATCCAAATATGTGATGCAAATTGAGGTCCAAGGTCAGAAGTAATGTGGTCTGTATGATCATGGATCAGAAAACATGAGTGTTGAGGAGGGGGCAGTATCCTCGGAGGTAAGTAGTTGTGCAAAGGAAGTTAAGTGCACCATCTGTGTAAGCTGGTCCACTACTGTTAGGATGGTATGTCAACCTTCAGATTTGGGGAATTAGACAATGAAGTCCATGGTGATCTGGACCCAGGACCTTGCATTCTGGGTGATTTAGTTTAAGGTACCTTTCTATAGATGCAGGTATCGCACAATCTAACATCTTGAATGTCAGACCACAGTTTTGGCCATCAGAAGGATCAGCGTGCCAAGTGTGAGGTTTTTGCCTGACCAGAGTGGCATGCCAAAGGGACATCGTGCTATAGATGTAAAGCTTCTAGATGAGGGATTGCCTCAGGGATCTAAATATACCCATGAACATTAAGGAAATCATCCCTCCGTGTGATTTCAGCCGGGGGTTTGATATCAGAGATTAGGAGCTTCTGGGCAAAAGGAATGTTTAGAAGAGCAGAATGTATGGTTGCCATTAAATATGATGGTAATGATCCTCCAAGGAAGTGATGCAGTTTCAGGATGCAGGACAGCAATATGCTGGAGTCCCTATGGTTGCTGGCATATTCTTTTTCTGGAGAGGGCATCTACCTTTCCATTGTTAGAGCCAGTGTGGTCTGCAATGGTAAAAACAAACCTTGAGAAGAGAGCCCAGCATAATTGCTGTTGATTCAAGGCTTTAGCAGATTGCAGAGACTCCAGATTTTTATGATTGGTATATACCTGCATGTGGCATTTTGCCCCTTCCAGATAGTGCCTCCAGATTTCAAAAGCTGACTTGATGGCAAGCAGCTCCTTATTCAAAGTCTCATAATTATATTCTGTAGGGGAGAGTTTTATATAAATATGTGCTGGGATGGAGCTCTTGACTGAGATTCTGTCATTGGGACAACATCACCCTGACTGTAATATTGGAGGCATCAGTTTCCATGATAAATGGTAGACTTGGGTTGGAGTGCATGAGGATGGGCACAGTGATGAACATCTTTCAGGCATTTGAAAGCACACTGGTCTTCCAATTTCCAGATGAATTTCTGAAGCAAGGAGGTGATTGGAGGCAGAATTTGAGAGTAACACTACATAAAGTGCCTGTATAAGCTTACAAATCTGATGAAGCGTTGGATTTCATGAATGCTTCAGGGCATTGACTAGTCACGAGTTGCTTCTACCTTGCAGGGATCCATGTGGACCCTTTTTGGGGGACAGTATATACTTGAGGAATTCTATGGTGGGATGCTTGAAGATACATTTTCTCCCGTTTACATATAGCCCATGTTCCTGATACTTTGTGCACATGCTGCTTGTACCTGTGTTAATTCCTGGATTAGATTAAAATGTCATCTAGGTAGGTGACCACATAGTCTTCCAACATATTCCACAAAACATTATTTACCAGGTGTTGAAAGGCGGCAGGTGTGTTGATAAAGCCAAAAGGTATCACCTAGTATTGGAAATGGTCATATTGTGTTTGAAAGGCAGTCTTTCACCCATTCCCTGGCCAGATCCTGATTAGATGGTAGGCAGGGGTGAAAGTAAGGCGGTACAGGCCGGTACGGTGTACCGGGAAAAAGTAGCCACCAGTACCAGCCCGTACCGCTGACTTTAAAGCGCTGCCACGGCAGCACTTTAGTGTTGTTGCCTCTTTTGCCGGGGGGCAAAAGAAGTAGCTACCCTGGGGCCGTGATTTAAAAGGGCCCGGGGCTCCGGCAGCGGCGGCCAGAGCCCCATCCCCTTTAAATTGCCGCTGGAGCCCTGGGTGATGCGGGCCAGACAGCGCTGATGGGCTGGCTGGGGGATGCTGAGCTCAGCCCCACCCCTTCCGCCCAAGACCCCGCCCCTTCCTGGGGAGAGGAGGGGGGTGGCAGAACTGGCCCTGTACTGATAAGAGCTCCATTTTTATTTTCACCTCTAATTGTAGGCCTCCCTGAGATCCAGTTTGATGAATATCTGGGCTGTTCTTACTTGGCCTAGGAGCTCTGGGATCAGGGGTAGTGGGTATATTTATTTTGCATGGTGCTTTTGTTTAGTCCACATACAGCCTCAAAGATCCATCCTTCTTTTTTACAATCAGGACAGTCCTCTGGCTGGGGAGATGGACTGTCATCTGAATCCCTTTTTTAGATTCTCATGAATCTAATTCTTAAGAGCTGCCAGTTCAGGCTGAGACATGGTATATTAACCCTAATGATTTCTTGGAACTGGGCTGAAAGTCGATTGGGAAGTTGTATTGACTATGGGGGGGGGGGCAGAGTGTCTTTGTTCTGTTTTTCATACATCTCCACGAACTCTTGGTATCTTATGGGGAGAGAAATAGTTGATCCTATAAGTAAGGAAGTTCATCCTTCTGCTTGACCCCAGGCATCCCCACCATCATACAGAAGCCTGGATGGCCTGTCTGGATGGGGATTCTGGGAACTTAGGCGTGGGAGCTAAAAGGCAGCTGATTCATCAGTACTCTGAGCTGAAATTCACAACTTTTCCAGAAGCTACTCAGATCATACTTGGCCATCTAGGGGATTCCAAGTATCACCGGAAAGTGTGGGGACCAAATTAGGCTGAGATGAAGGAATCCTTGCTGGTCCCCAATTACTGGTTCTCGAACTTTGGTTTCCTGGCTGACAGGACCAGAGGTGGATGACTGTCTCAACCAGTTCAGGGATGGCCTTGGGCTATATGGGGAGATTGAATAATTGGGCTAGAGTGGCATCCATGAAATTATCCCCAGCACTAGAGTCAATCAAAGCTCACTGGAGGGGAACAACTTGTTCAGTGCTCTGAAGTCAGAGTTGTAGCTGGAGCTATACGTGAGGGGTTGATCTTGAGGAGGTGGGACAGATATCTGGAAGTGCCTGCCCAGTGCGGTTTTCTATGTTACCCAGACTCAATTCCCTCATTGAGACTGGCTGAGGGAGTTTCCTGAAGCTGCATGGTATGGGTGGTTGTCCAGGCACATGCTGCCACAGTAAACGCACAAATTCTCTCACTACCAGTGTTACCATTTAGAAGGCTTCAACTGGACTCATACTGAATGCATCTTCATGGGCTCAGTCTCGGGGGGGTTGTAGGTGGAGCACAAAATGGGTCCTCTCTTCTCTCACTAAGTTGAAGGTCAGTCTGAATACAAAGATCAATAAAGGTGTCAAATCTTGTGGAAAGCTCCATGTGGGCCAATTTGTCTTTTATATCATTGTTCAAGCCTAGCCAAAATTGATGCAGCTGGGCCAGCTCATTCCAAGCCATATGTTCTTCCAGGCATCGAAAGCAGCCTACATATGATGCTACTGATCCCAGGGCCTGATGTAAGGCCATCTCTGCAGTGCAGCCCTATATGGAAATCAAAAATCATTTCAAAAGCTCCCAGGAAGGAGTCCCAGCTAGCCAATACAGGAAGATCCTGTTCTAACGGAGGAGATACCCAATCTAGGGCTTCACCAGTCAGGAGACTAATGACCAGGCCTAATGATCTTAGCCTGGTTAGTTGTGTAGACATGTGGCCACAACTTACATAGGAGCCCTCACTGATTTATGAAACCATGAAACTTGCTGCGGGCACAATCATAATGCTCTAATGAAGGTATCAAGGACTTGGATACTGTATCTGCATTTGGATCTCTGTAATCTGTTCCTGAAGGAAGCGAGTTTTCACCTGAAGCCGGTCCACCATGGCCCATACAGCTTGGTTTTCCACTTGGAGGAGTGTAACCTGCTCCTGGGGACTTGATGTTCCATGCCCCTTTCCTTGGAGCAGGGGCAAGACTAGGAGGACATCAAAGGATGGTCTAAGCATCCTGTAAGGCCCCGGAATTGGGCAGGTCAAAGGGCAGTCCCAATCATTGGTCACAGGTCATACAAGGGACACAGACCATGGGAAGTTCTGCCTCAAGGGTTTGACAGACAGCAGTCCCAAGGCTACTGATTGGCTCCTTGCCCTATATAAACCCAAGGGACGTTCCAGGAAATGTCCAGGCAATAGCACAGATCTTCTGTAGCTGGCCATTCCTGCTCCTTCTTGATTTCTGCTTGATTTGGCCTTTGCCACCTGACTCGGACCATGAACCTAATTCGGACTCTGACCCTTGGTATCAACCCTGGCCTAGACCTGACTACAAAATCTGCAGCTACTCTTGGCCTCAGATTTGCTCGTGCTCTAACCCTGGGCCATGGCTGCCCTTCTTGGGATCCTGACAAATATACTTTTCCAAGATATGTTCAGTCTGTGTGTCAGTATTATGACTTCTAGTTTTCCTTCTGTCATGGTGCCTTTTTTTAATTTGGTTTATTATTTCAGCATACATAATTCAGGCACTGTGACTTTAAATTGTAAACAAATCAAAGTATAGTGTCAGATTGGTACTAGAGATGAATTACTCATCTCTCTTTTATAAAAGAGATCTTAAATTATCACACACTGCTTTCTTTTAACCGTTCTGATGGTGTCTTTAGTAGAGCTGGGCAGGAACTGGAATTTTGGTTTCATTTGAAAAGTCATTGGAAATTCTGCAATTTTGAACTTTAGTTCCATTCCAAATTTCAAAATTTTCCATGAAGCATAACTTTGGGAAAAAAATCATATAAATTGCAATATTTTGTTTTGATTTTGACCTTTTTTTACAATCTAAAATAAATTCAAAACAAGACATTTTGATATGAAAAATTGAAATGTTCCATTGTAAAATTGTCATAATAGGAGGTTTTGACACTATCTAAATACTTTACTTCCAAAATTAAATTTCACTGAAATTGACATTTCCTGCAGGAAGTTTCAGTTTAGATGAAATGGCATTTTCTGAGGAAAAAATGTTCCACCAGAGAATTTTTCAACCAGTTCTGATTACTACAGATAATGAATTAAAAATGAATGAAAGTGTGGTACCAAGGAGTCTGACAACTCATTTTCAATATTAAGATAACTTCTGCTGTATAGAAAGAAAGGATTTAGCTTTGTCAAAGTCATAGAATGGATAATTTAGTCTGATCTTTGAGATATTTAGATGGAAATAAAGGCTTACAGACAAAGATTTGTCAGAAGCTTCATTCTTGAAACATGTGCATCTTTCCCCCCAACCCTTTACATAAAATATCCCTACCTTTCCATCATACCTAGGTTACTGGCTTCTTGAGGTCAATAGGGGGCAGAAGAGATTAAATAATTATATGTTCTGTTGTAAACATTGAGCCACAATTCCCATGGACTTGGATGCAACGTAAGTGTTCAAATGCTTTGCTGAATAGGGATGGAGTTAAACTGTGCTTACATGCTTTTGCTTAATTGGGGCCTGAAAGAGTATGTCTCCACTGCAGCTGGGAGCATGCCCAGGTAGGCAGACATGTGCTAGCATACTAAAAATAGCAGTGTAGGCATTGTGACACAGGTGGTAGCTTGGGCTAGCCACCCAAGTTAAGACCCAGGGAGCAGGAAGGCTTTTACTTGGGCAGCTAGCTCGTGCCACTGCCCATGCTGCCCATCTCTAATGCT
The DNA here is from genome assembly GCF_965152275.1 of Natator depressus. Taxonomy (NCBI): domain Eukaryota; kingdom Metazoa; phylum Chordata; order Testudines; family Cheloniidae; genus Natator; species Natator depressus. The sequence continues at coordinate 196,603,531 of NC_134235.1, read as the reverse complement.
ATTTTTAGTGCACTAGTTTGAGCAGAGCTAGCACATGTCTATCTCTACGTAGACTGGGTGCCATGCTCCCAGTTGCAGTGGAGACATACCCAAAGAGAATCCTTATAAGAGAAACAAAATAGCCTAAGTATTCAAGAGGGAAGCTTAAAACAGTTAAGAATTTAGAAATGGAGAAACCCAGAATGTATATGTTTCAGATCTTCACAGAAAATAACACAATGAGATTTTACATTGAAAATCCTAAACTAGTATTTGTACTAAATAACGCAAACTACAAATTATCAGTATGGAAGGATTAAAAGGGATGCCATAACCCTATTCATATTAAAAAAGGAGCCTATATGTGAGTTTATACGCTTTCTCTTTAGCCACTAAAATATGACCATTTTGGCATAAATAAGCTAGGAACATAAGAATTGCCATACTAGGTCAGACTAATCGTTCATCTAGCTTCAGAGGAAGTGAACAGAACAGGTCAATTAATCAAGTGATCCATTCCCTGTCATCCAGTCCTAGCTCATGGCAGTCAGAGCATGGTGTTGCATCCCTGATCCTCTTGGCTCATAGCCATTGATGGACCTATCCTCCATGAAAATATCTAACTTTGTTTTGAACCCAGGATGTTGCCTTCACAACATCCCCTGGCAATGAGTTCCACAGGTTGATTCTGCATTGTTTGAAGAAGTATTCCTTATGTTTGTTTTATACCTGCTGCCTATTATTTTTGTTGGATGACCCCTGCCTTATGTGTTACATGAAGTTTTAAAGGACACTTCCCTATTCATTTTCACCACACCAGTCATGATTGTATAGACCTCTATCATACCGTTCCTCAGTCATCTCTTTTCCAAGATGAACAGTCCCAGTCTTTTTAATCTCTCCTCATATGGAAGCTGTTCCATATCTGCAATCATATTTGTTGCCCTTCTCTGTACCTTTTCCACTTTTAATACACCTCTACCCCGATATAACGCAACCCGATATAACACGGTAAAGCAGCGCTCTGGAGGGCAGGGCTGTGCGCTCCTGCGGGTCAGCGTGTCTGGCTCAACACTCTGCTCTGAGCAGCGTGTTAAGGGGGCCAGGCTGGGGCCAAGGGGTTAGATAAGCGGCAGAGGGTCTCAGGAGGTGGTCAGGGGACAGAGAGCAGGGTGGGTTGGATGGTTCAGAGGTTCTGGGGGTGGGGTGGTCAGGGGATGGGGAACGGGGTGTTGGATAGGGTGTGGGAGTCCTGGGGGGCCTGTCAGGGGGTGGGGGTGTGGATAGGGGTCGGGGCAGTCAGGGGACAGGGAGCGGCAGGGGGTTGGATGGGTTGGGGATTCTGAGCCATCAGTCAGGGGATGGGAAGTGACTATTAATAATGGTAATGCTCGAGGCCAAAGCAAGTTGGATGTAACGCAGTTTCACCTACAACGCGGTAAGATTTTTTTGGCTCCTGAGGACCACGTTATATCGGGGTAGAGGTGTATATTTTTTTTGAATGGGGTGACCAGAACTGCATGCAGCATTCAAGGTATGAGTGTGTCATGGGCTTATATAGTGGCATTGTGATATTTACTGTCTCATTATAAGGGTTCCTAACATTCTGTTATTTTTTTTTTCTTTTTTTTTTTTTAATTGATGCTGCATTGTGAGTAGATGTTTTCAGAGAACTATCCTCAATGACTCCAAGATCTCTCTCTTGAGTGGTAACAGCTAATTTAGACCCCATTATTTTGTATATATGGTTGGGATTATGTTTGCCAGTGTGCATTACTTTGCATTTATCAACATTGAATTTCATCTATCATTTTGTTGCCCAGTCATGAGGTTTAGTGAGATACTATGTAACTCTGTGCAGTCTACTGTGGATTTAAATATCTTAAGTAATTTTGTATTGTCTGCAGACTTTGCCTCTTCACTGTTTACCCCTCTTTCCCCAGATCATTTATGAATATGTTGAACAGCACTGGTCCCAGTAGAGATCCTTGAGGGACCCTGCTATTTAAATTGCCTAGGGAGGTTGTGGAATCTCCATCATTGGGGATTTTTAAGAGCAGGTTGGACAAACACCTGTCAGGGATGGTCTAGATAATACTTAGTCCTGTCTTGAGTGCAGGGGACTTGACTAGATGACCTCTCGAGGTCCCTTCCAGTTCTATGATTCTACGATTTACTTTTCTCCACTGTGAAAACTGACCATTTATTTCTACTTTTTTTCCTGTCTTTTGATCAGTTACTGATCCATGAGAGGACCTTCCCTCTTATCCCATGACTCCTTACTTTGCTTAAGAGCCTTTGGGGAGGGATCTTGTGAAAGGCTTTCTGAAAGTCCAGGTATATTATATCCACTGGATCACCCTTGTCTACATGTTTGTTGATACCCTCAGAGAATTTTCATAGATTGGCGAGGCATGATTTCCCTTTACAAAAGCCATGTTGATGCTTCCCCAGTGTATTGTGTTCATCTATGTGTATGATAATTCTGTTCTTTCCTATAGTGTCAACCAGTTTGCCAGGTACTGAAGTTAGGCCTGTAATTGCCAGGATAGCCTCTGGAGCTTTTTTTTGAAAATCAATATCACATTAGGTGTCCACCAGTCATCGGGTACAGATGCTGATTTAAGTGATAGGTTACCTGCCACAGTAAATAGTTCTGCAATTTCATATTCATGTCTAACTTGAATAAGTAATAAAGAGGTGCATGATAACATGCCACAGATATATTTGAAATCATAGAAGATTAGGGTTGGAAGAGATCTCAGGAGGTCAACTAGTCCAAACACCTGCTCAAAGCAGAACCAACACCAACTAAATCATCCCAGCCAGGGCTTGTCAAGCCAGGCCTTAAAAACCTCTAAGGATGGAGATTCCACCACCTCCCTAGGTAACCCATTCCAGTGCTTCACCACCCTCCCAGTGAAATAGTGTTTCCTAATGTCCAACCTAGACCTCCCGCACTGCAACTTAAGACCATTGCTCCTTGTTCTGTCATCTGCTACCACTGAGAACAGTCTAGCTCTATCCTCTTTGGAATCACCCTTCAGGTAGTTGAAGGCTGCTATCAAATCCCCCCTCACTCTTCTGTTCTGCAGATTAAACAAGCCCAGTTCCCTCAGTCTCTCCTCGTAAGTCATGTGCCCCAGCCCCCTGATGTGTGAAGAAGGTGGGAAAGCAGGGCTTAAAATGGTTTCAAGGAGGTGTTGGGTCTGTCATTGCCTGATGATGGGATTGCATGAGTTTGCAATAGATTTTTAGGGCTCAGACAGCTTGTTTAAATACTGTACACTTATGTCCCAGTGCCAAAGAACTACATCCCTGTTATGTATTTATTTTTGACTGGTCTTTGATCCAGTCCAATGTAATTCACTTTAGGCTTTGAGAGAGAGAGATTATTTAGGGTGATAAAAGGGTTATAACTAGAAGTACTTGTAAGGAAATGAAATTAAGCAATGGGAAACTTGTCTTGAATATCAGAGAGTTTCCTTTAAATGAAGTCTGTTAGGGTGCAGAATAGGCCCCAGAGAAATGAGAGAGCCCCATCACATGAGAGATTTGTTCTAGCCTGTGGGGAGTATTACTAATTTTATTTGTGTTACAGTGTGGGGAAAATGCAAATCTAGGTAATTCATATGATTATTTGAACTGGTATTTTAGTTAATTTTCACTGATAATGGATTAGATTTGATTTTTATTATTGCTGGCAAAATCGGCAATTTAATAAAGAAGCAGCCTTTAGAGATGTGAGCAATCAGTCACTGCATGGCTCATGGCAATGCACTGGGTTCTCTAAATGCTTCCCAGTTCAGTTACAGTAAATGATTTGAAAAGGAAAAAAAATTGAAGTCTGAACTATTTAACTATGAATAAAAATGTAGTGTTTAGAGAATAAAATATTAATTTTAGAGTAAGCAGAGAATGGAGATGAACTTCCTCAAATGAAAAATGATTTGCATTTCTCTGATACTTACAGAACTAAGAACAGGGGTATGTGAGTGAGCTGGCCTTTGCACTTCTTGATTAGTCTGTGAAACAAATTTTGCTGCCCTTTCCCACCCACCCAGTCTATTGGGGAATTGGGGGAAGATTAGTAAGATAATTCTCAAACATTCTTCTTCTGTAACTGATTCTTTTTACACATGTCTGTGTTCAGGTCCCTCTCAGCTTCCTGCTGCAAAGGTGGAATTCAGCGGCTTGCAATTTTTTTTTTTAAACCCTTGCAAAATTTAAGCAAGAAACATTAGTCTATGTGAGCTCTCCAGCAGGATAAGACTGGAACCAGACTGAAAAATATGAGACCAGGATCAGGCAGTTCTTCCATACTGTTAAGTCTCTCCTCTCTTGGCCTCTGGTTTCATGAATCAAATTTTCTGAGAAGTGCTAATGGGCTGTACACAGGACTCTGATCCCTTCTGTCAGCTTTTGAACACTTGCAGTGGTGCAGCGGCACAGCTGTGCTGCTGTACCGCTTTGTGAAGACGCGACCTATGCCCACGGGAGAGCTTCTGCTGTTGGCGTAGGTATTCACCTCTCCGAGAAAGCTGAGTAAATCGGTTGTCTTCCACACAGCAATTCAGACTACCCAGCGCCTCCTTCCACATCTCTGCTGTAGAATACTAGAGTGTTACACATCAATGTTCCAAGGCAGACCAATTTACCATAATGTAGCATTTGTTACAAACCTAAAACCATAGCTGCTATGCCAACTACTAATACGCTCTGTGAACCAATAAACACACTCCTTCCAATCTGCTAGCCTTCTTTTAGGCTAACTTCATTTCTGACTGGTATTAAGATTGTAGTCTAACAGTCTTGCAAGTCTTCATAAGCCATTTTATAATTCATGCATAACATGTAAGAGTCTGTCCTTTTATTCTTATATATAGGTCATGTATTTATTTATATTATGGTGGAGACTGGAGACCCCAGCTAAGATCAGGGCTCTATGGTGCTAGGCACTGTACAAACATAAAGTGGAACACTCTAGCAGTCTAGAGCGACAAGGCAGACAAAGGATAGGAGGAGAAAGCAGTGACTTGTCTAAGGTCACACAGAAAGTCAGTGGAATAGAATCCAAGTCTCCTCAGTTCTAAGCTAGTGCCCCATCTGCTGGTCCCTGCTACCTCTTCAAGAAAGCTTAGTAGACCTGAGCCGATACCTGACTTTCCCCATCGATCATATGTGGCTTCCTCAAGCTGCCCCCATAGTCATCACTCCACACATAGCAGGTGTCAACCTTCCACCTCCCCGCCTCCGCTGCCCCTGGATCTAATTTGTTAATTTTTTTTTCCTTCCCCCATCCCAGTTCAGTACATGGCTCTTGTTGAACTTGCTGTTAAGAAAAATCTCTAATGGTATTGGAGAAATGTGGGGGCATATACACTCTGCCAGATCTTGAATTTGTAAAAGCAAATATCACGTGAAATTGAGTTATATAAAATGTAGAAGACATTTTAGCAGTATTAAAATATGATTTGGTAAAAAAATGATAATAAGATGTGCTATTCCAGTAAAGACATTCAGGCCTTTCCCTAGTGGGGAATAATTTACAATAAATTCTTTGCTTTGACTTGTTTGTTTGTTTGTTTTCTGATCGTCAGTGGCATTAAAAAGCAGAATTATCTTTATGATAAACTTGATCCTTTAATAATACACACATCCACACTGACTGAAAGCTTAGCCTTGGTTTAATCTCAAATTCAGGAGCAGACTGCATTTTTGTGATAGTACTAACAACTGAAATAATAATCCTTATAAAACAGAGACAGGAAGTTGGAGCAGGTCAGTGATATTCTTACGATGAAGTTAGCAAAAATGTTATCAAAGAATACCCAAGAGAAAGTGGATGTCTCTTCAGTTTTGTTGAATCTGGCATTGAAGAAATTCTTTACATCTTCTTTCCATCCATCTTTGGTTTTTGGTAAGGCGCCTATCCGTATCAATATCTAAGTGCTGTACAACACGAACAGCTAGCATGCAATGTCAAGATGGTTTTGTGAGTAAGGCACTGGCTAGGATTCAGACTATTTGGTTTCCATTCCCAGCTTCTCCACTGACTTCCTGTGGGATCTTGGGCAAGTCAATCTCTTTATACCTCTGGTCCCCATCTGTAAAATATAGATAATAATACTTCCTTTCTCCCACCAATTGTCCATTTTGTCTGTTTAGAGAGTAAGCTCTTTGGGACGTGGACTGTTTCTTACTATGTATTTGTAGAGTGGCTAGCACAGTGGGGCCTGATACTTTAAATCGCAATGATGAATTTCCTAATTGCTATTTTACCAGGATATGAATGTATTAGTACATTGTAAATGCTTTAGAATGGTTGAGGTGTGGTTAGAAATTTTTGGAATGACCTAAAGCAAGAGATTCCATCATTTACGTGCAGAGCAAGTGATATGATAGGGACACTACTTCCACCAAGAATATGCTTATATGCATTTGAATACCTGTATTCATATGAATAAAGCTCTTACCTAACATCTGAGTGAACAAAAACTGGTTGCCTACATTTTCACAGAATAGCTGACAAAAAAGGATGCAAATGTGGCTGTATTAAGTGGTGAGTTGGATTTATCAAATAGGCTTTAGAATAGATTTTTCCACTGTTCACCCCCTCTACCCTAAGAAATGTACAGCTTCAAGGAGATCTGCTGGGACTCTTTAACCACCTCTCTAAAATTATGAGATGTCTGAGACTGTCATTTGCTGAGGCAGCCTTTGCAACAGGAGCAGGCGTGTTTCCCCATCTGTATGTCTTCAGTGAGTGTGGAGAAGACATGTTCTACCCCAGAGGACTCTGGATTTGAGGAAATAAATAGTCTGTCTGGAAGGCTCCAAGAGCTGTTCAATACCCATGCAGAACCCTCTGAAAATTCCAGAATTCATGAAGGAACACAGTGGGGAGGGGAACAGGCCACCAGCCCCAACAAGTTACCAGTGGGGTGGGGTTTCTTTTTTGGATGGGGATGCAGGGAATCTCAGCAAGTGTGGTAAGATAAGAGTAGAGCAGAAACTGGGCGTGATAGTTTCCTTCAAGTTTCAGGGTAAAGGAGCAGGGGTAATGTGTTGCTGACCTGTCTGAATGGACTCTGTAAGGTCCAGTTCATGCAACCCAGAAAATCTATTATTGATAGTAGATGTCTGAATTAACTTAATGTATCTTTTGTAATCCATTGTCGTGTATTGCTTGATGTATTTTCAGGGAGTGGAAGCAACTGCCTTCTGTGTCTTCCTTCCCAATCCACATGCGCAGTAATACAAAAGGCACTGACTCTTTCCGGGCAGCTACTTTAGCATATCATGAAGGTAGCACTTCAAGCAGAAGGCAGCATATAGTTGACAGGGAAATAATGTCTATGTACTTAATGGTCTGTGGAAACACTTCATGCACCACAAGTATTACTTGTTCACCTTCTGAAATTTCCCATTTGACAAAACAAGGGGTATTCACCATAATAACTAGTTCTTTAATTAGATTGCCAGTTTGGAGAAGGGTGTGTGTGTTTTTTGTGTACCCCTCACTGCCTGATTCACAGATGCAGTCACAGGACAAAAAAGTGGCAATTAGTATGGTAATTAACCATAAATCCAGTGTCTCTATTCAGTCCATGATTTTTAGTATCTAGCAGAGTTACGAATTTAAGCTCCCAGGCTCGTCTTTTGAAGGTGTTGTGTGGCTTTCCTTTGAGGATGAGAATTGACGTGTCAGATATGGAGTGATCGTTTTGTGAAGTGTTTGCCAATGGGTGATAGGGCCTTTTTCTGTGTGAGTTCATTTGAGAGCATAGTGATTGTCTGGAACACCGCATGTTGTGATAGGCATGCATAGGACAAATGGATTTTGAAATGTGCATTGTGGGGGGTGTTGAGCATCGTAGCAGAGGAACTATCTTGTACGTTTTTGAAACAGGACTGCAAAGGTGTTTACAGGCCAATTCATCTTGGGTGGGCCCTTAGAATATGTGCTAACTACTCTTGGTAATCAATCTGTTCCACCTTGTATTTAACTGTCACCCTTGAGTTCCTTTCCCAGACCTGAAGAAGAGCTCTGTGTAGCTTGAAAGCTTGTCTCTCTCTTACGAAGAGACATTGGTCCAGTAAATGATATTACTTCACCCACCTTGTCTCTGTAATATCCTGGGACCAGCCTCAGCTACACCACCACTACAAACAATCCTTTTTATTGGCAATTTATTTAAAAATGGCTAAGTACAGACCATGAATGTGCTGTACCATACCTGATTCAAAGGGGTTGTTCAAGAAGAACTGACAAACCAGAGGCTGTACGTTTGCTGGGGGAGTGATTCGCTGTTGCCTCTTCACTCATGAAGTGATTGTACTAGCTTCCCTGCTCAGAGCCACGAATTTCTCCTCTGCAGACTCAGGACTGGCTTTCTCACACATCTATCAAAACAGACAGCTCTGCCTTTCAGTTTGCACAATCAGCCCAAACTCCCTAATGTTGTAACATGAACATAAGTAAGACCTCATGTAAATTCTATTAAAATCCAATCATGGAAAATAAACTGCAGATGTCTGCTCTTCACCATGGTGTCATGTAGGTGTTTTTCCCTTGGTCTGCACAAAACTGCTTATGCAGCTTGAATAAATTCCAGGCAAACATTTCAGAATTTGATCTGCTAAATAACCATGTGAACAACAGCACTGAACAGATACATGAGAAGGTGAAGGTATTACAGGATATGGATTAGCTGGCTCCTGTTTCTTATTCAAAAATTGCTGACGAGTGATCTTTTAAAATCTGATTAGAAGGAAACATTTTCATTCACTTAAGGAGAAGACGGTGACCTTTATGTTTCAAAAACTTATGAGACAGCATTTAGAGGAGAGCAAATCTCCTGGGTAAAAACAACAACAATAATAATAATGAATGACTCTGGAAAAATAAATAATAATAAGACATACCTTTTAAAAAAGCAAATGAATTATTCCCCTTTCTACTTCTAGTCATAAAATTCCTTGAATTGTATTATTAGGTCAAATTTATCCCTAGTGTTACTCCATTGAATTCAACATACTTACACTTGGGATGAATTAGGTCCAGTACTTTTCTTTTTTAAATATCTGCCGTCCCCTACCATAATGCACAGGGCACAATTCACAGTGTTAAAAGACAGTCATAACAATAAAGAATTCACAGAGCAGCATTCCATTGTTGGATAAGAGATGCTGCAGCCCTCTGGCATTGGGGTTGGGTTATGGATCTGCTCCCCCTCAACTCTTTCAGATGTTACTCCTTTTTGGCCTTAGCAGCTAGCAAATATGTGGGGTTTTGGGGTTGTTTCCATTAAGGGGAGAAATTGATAATCGTTGGATATTTCTTTGATGCAGTCCTGTTTATTAAAAATAATGTACACATTCTTTTTGTTTCCCTGAATAGAATCGGAATCAAACAGGAGACAGTTTCCTTGCTCAATAGTGCAAGCCTCTTTTTTCCTAGCCAGCACTCTACCCCAAAATCTCTCTTTCTTAGCTTTTCTCTCAGGGTCAAGCTTTGCTGGCTGTCCTTGGATTTTGGTTGCCTTGTCTGTGGTCCTTCTGGCTGTGCACACTCACATGAGCAGCTCCAACAAATCCATACTGAGCCCTTTGCATTTGCATTCAGCCCTCAGCAAAACCCCTCTGCTCACATAACTCATCTCCTGACCTGTCTTGTATGTGGCCTGTTTTTTGGGTAGTGGATCTCATTTTTTTCAGCTATTTTACTCTTAAAGGAGCTTACTTGATTCTTACATCTATATCAATGAAGGGTGGCAGGTATATCCGCCAGTTTCAGCAAGGTTTCACCCAACCTCCAGCTCAGCAGCATGTGTTCAAATGTTAATTGGAACTGGAAGTTCTACCTTCAGTAACATTCCAAGTGGCCATGAGCATATCTCCTGGGAGTAGTAACCTTTTAATTTGTCTTTTTGATACCAGGCATGATGTTGGCAGACCATTTCTCATTTAAGTGGCCAAACTGGTTCTGGGTACCAGACGTTGGGAGGAGTGTAGAAACTGTCCCTTTGTGTGTGTGTGGGGGGGGGGGGGAATGAGGGAGTAAGAGTCCCTAAAGGATATGGGGAAGAACAGGAAGTATGTGTGGTCATGGCTACCACATGCGTTAGCCCTCAGAGCTTGTCTAGTGCACTGGAGGGAGAAGGCTGGGATGGGGCAATGTGCATGCTCCCCTTGTATACTCTGAGTTCTTTCTGGGGAGGTGCACCTCCATATTCTTCCCAGCATGGACCAGTGCTTAAATCTCTGAGTATGTCTACAATGCAATCAGAGGTATGACTGCAGCATGTGTATCCAAGCTAGCTTCGATCTAGCTAGCTCGAGTAACAATAGCAGAGAAGCCATGGCACCACGGATGGCTGCACAGGCTGTACAAGCCCACCTAGGACCCTGTGCTGCCACCCATGCTGCCGAGGCTTCACTGCTCATGTTAGTCAAGCTATGTCTACATGTGCTGCAGTCACATCTCTGATTGCAGTGTAGAAATGCCCTCAGTTTTGGAGCATCTGAAGATGCTTGTCCAAACCGGACTTCCAAACCCTGTCAAACTCCTTCGTTGTTGCCCCTGTGTCTTAATTAGAAGCTTTGGGACCATGTCCTGAAGTCCTTACACAGGCAGAACTGTGACTCATGGATGACCCAGGGTAAGGTGACACAATGTTCTCTTGAATAATGAAACCATGCAGCATAATCTCTGAAAAGAATTTGCTGAGTTTAGCATGTCCTTCATCAGCTCTTTAAAAAGGCAAGTGACAGCGAAAAACAGAGAAGGCTATTCCCACATCACTGATAGAACTCATGGTATGGGCCTGTCCCAAAAGAAATCAATGTTAAGAGTCTAAATTATTATTTTTGGGTAGTTATGGCACACTTCTTATTCCCTGTTTGTTCTACTCTATTTATTTATGTACCTGATAATCAGATATCAGACAGAAATTGGCACAAAGTTGGTATTTGCTCAGATCAGTGAAATGAGTGAACAGGCTGGTGGCTGCATCCTTTCATACCCCATGAGAACTATTGGTTTTTGCTCTCTGGTCTGTTGGGGTAACTACAGTAGGTTGCATCCGATGAAGTGAGCTGTAGCTCACGAAAGCTTATGCTCAAATAAATTGGTTAGTCTCTAAGGTGCCACAAGTACTCCTTTTCTTTTTGCGAATACAGACTAACACGGCCTACTCTGAAACCTACAGTAGGAAGCTATGGGTTATGGCAGAGAACTAGGAGCCTGGAGAACTGGATTTTAAATCTGGCTCCGCCACACAATTCCTATATGATATTGGGCAACTCCATTCACCTCAGTTTCTCCATCTGTAAAATTTGAATCCTACTTTCCTACAAATATTTCACAGGTATTCGTGTGTCTAAAATCATTACACGTTTGTAGATTGGTTTGAGATGCTGTAAAATTAACACGGGGAGGTTGATCTTTCTCTTGCTATACTCCTAAACTGCCATAAGAGGCCAACGTTTCAGAACTTTGCTGCCTAATACAATATAAACACCTGTTTGTTATTATTAGCTGACTCTCTATGTTGTGTGGTTGTAGCCATAAGGCCAGGGGCTTAGGTTGCTAAATTGGATGTGAATCTGTAATCAAGATATTGGAGATATTAAAAAAAACCTGGCAGCCCACTGAGGTGGTATTATGCTACAGCAGTTGTTCAGACAAAGATATACTAAATCTAGCAGTTGCCCTGTGTCAGTCATTTGGGACAGGCACATAACCTCTCAATACATAATAATTTTTTCCAGTGGTCCAAATACAAAGCCTGTTTGTTCTTACCATTCATATCTACTTTGGAATTGTTAAATGAAATATTATTGTATGCAACATGAAAAGTAGCAAAACTGAAGGTCAGACAGCAGCAACATCATTATCACTACTAAATTACATCATTGTGGTATTTTTAAAGAATTGTACTTCTTTCACTGTTGATCTCCCTTAATTATTAAGTGACAGTTACTATGCTCCCTTTCAAATAAGAGAGATTAAAGGTTGACAGCCCAGACGTAGGAGATAAAGACATAGAAGATTAACAGTAAGACTGAGGAGCACCTAATATGGTATTTTCAGGGGCGGCTCTACCAATTTTGCCACCCCAAGCAGTCGCCGCCAAATTGTTGCTGCCCCCAGAAGAGCGGTGGAGCCGCTGCCGAATTGCCGCTGCGGGACACAGACTGCCGCCCCATTCTGAATGCCGCCCCAAGCACCTGCTTGGAAAGCTGGTGCCTGGAGCCGGTCCTGGGTATTTTTACTAACCTTTGAGTTAGATCTATGTTACAGATGGAAGATCTTTTTTTGGTAATTTAAGTTTTTCTATCATTACTTTCCCCTTATTCTGGTGAGGTGGGGGGGAGAGGTGGAAGGATGAATTTGGGCTCGTTTTTATGAAAATATAACTCATGCTTATGAGTTTTCTTTAACTGTTATACACAGCTACCAGATGTTTTCATATATGCCTTTTGATACGTACGTTTGCAAGGAAGTTGCATTTAAGAGAATATCAGTATCCAAAAATAATCCACATTTTTTAAAACAGCCTGTGAAATACACATCTTCTCTTACTTTTCAGTTACTGTGCATTGATCCTCAAACAACCGTATGGAATATCTATTCCAATATCTGAAGAGCTAATGTTGTTTACTTACAGCCCTTATTACTATCAATATTTTATCAGTAATATTATATTTCTAGCAAGATTTTATATAACATCTGTAATGCATTTGTACATATGTATTATATATTTGCAAACATATACTTAATGAAAATGTGGGAACATATATATCCTGTATCTGACTTCAGCTTTCTTGTATGATAACATCATTCAAGTACCATCAGTGTTCCATTTTATGTTCTTTCTGAATGGAGCCCACTGAATGCAGTAAAATTATAAAATCAAATGGTGCAGGAAACTAGGTATTCATCTTGCTAACAAGAAAGGCCCTCGAATGTAATAAAACTAGATCAAAGCTGAGATTGTCTAAGGCTACTAGGGGATTAGCCACATAGCTCCCCAAAATTAATTTGAATGCCTTGACCATGAATTCCAACGAGAAATGTGTGGCTAAATCCCCTGGTCAGCTTTGAAAATACGAACCCAACTTTTTTAGGCCTAAATGGTATTATCTAGGCCCAGCCCTGCACTGGGACTGGTGGGAGCTGCACCAGCCCAGAGAAGGAATTATGCCATGGGGAGGCACAAACTCCCTGGTGAGAACTGGGTGGGAAACAGTTTTCCCATTCTGTGAAAATTTTTGAGATATTGAAATATTTTTCCATCCTGAATTGGGACAAAATGTTGAAATCTCAAATTTTTGTAAACTGAAAACAAAACATTTTGATGTTGAGCACGTTTTATTAATTTCTTGTTACTATAATTAGCTTAAGGAGGGGATTTTTTTTTGAGGGGGAAGGGGGCGGGGAGTTATTTTGAACTGGAAAACCAGGGTTTTTTTGTTAAGGAAAATGTAAAAACAAAATATTTTTACAATTTCAACAAAAAAAAAATCAACTTTTGCAACTGAACCTTTTCTTCAAAAAATTTCTTTTTTCACCAATTGGCATTTTTTGGTGGGGGAAAAAAAATTATTGAAAATTTTCCCAACCAAGTCTGGTGTGCCTGGGGAAAAGGTATTATGCAAGATCCTTCTGGTGATGCCATGGCTTCTTACCCCTTGGGATGATTTACACCTAGGAGGATGCACTGGAGGATAAGCCCTTCCACTCATTGCAAATCATTCTCTGCTGCTTCTCAGGGGTAAATAAGCCAGGGGAAAGAAATGTTCCCTCTCCCCTATACACTTATGAAAAGACCAGCCTATCTAGCTCTTAGCCTTTTTCATAACAGTATTAAACAATTTCTTTGTTAGATTATTACTTAACAGCGCAGTGCTTTAATATCTGGGGAAAGGTCTAGATCTGAGTGAGGAAAAAAGAGCTACTACCAGTTCAACATTGTACAGATAGCAAAAAGAAAAGGAGTACTTGTGGCACCTTAGAGACTAACCAATTTATCTGAGCATAAGCTTTCGTGAGCTACAGCTCACTTCATCCATGAAGTGAGCTGTAGCTCACGAAAGCTTATGCTCAGATAAATTGGTTAGTCTCTAAGGTGCCACAAGTACTCCTTTTCTTTTTGCGAATACAGACTAACATGGCTGTTACTCTGAAACCTGTCATTGTACAGATACAAGCTCAAGCAGGAGGCTGCCACTCTCTCACTTTGGTCCTGTGAAAGTCAATGGAAATTTTGCCACTGACTTCAGTGGGACCAGGATTTGGCCCAGTATATAGTTCTGGAGACCCGGTTCATTAATTCCTAAAATTCCTTCACCAACATCAAATATGAAGAAACTGCCATTACTAATGCAGAATAGATGGAGACTGTCACATTCACGCCGTCAGGAGAGCTTTCTGAGAGTGAGGCCTAAATGAAAAGCTATGAGACTGGAAGCAGACCAAATCTGTGACATAAATGTGAGTTAGAAATGAGACACAGCACATGTCACAAAGGGAAGGAACTCCTATCAAATGTGCTCTCTTGATAAGTCAAACATACAACTCCACAACTGATCTGAATTCTTTACAGGAATTATTCTGATTAACGTATTATCCTTTGCACATTGCGTGCGTACTATTTGTTGGCTCTATCCAGGAGTGGAGGTAGACATGCCGAGTGAGAAGCTGTCTTGCTGTATTTCCAGCCGAAGTGGAATTAGGAAATGGAAACTTCTCAAAGCCTGTTCTTATGCCTGGAACTTCTGACATTCTCCTAATATGACTCCTGAGGCCATAGTTCATTGGTGGACCTGGAAAGACAATGAGCTGACCTCCTGTCATTTTCACACATGAGGAATTATAAACCATGCTGTCTTACATTTATGAATTAAAAGCTGGATTCAGGTTAGTGACTCCCTGAAATGTTTATTTAGACAAGTGTCTTGTCAGCTGGGCCTGAACAGTGATCACCCTTAAAATGGTGGATTTTATTACATTCAATAAAGCACATGTTGCAGAAATGACATCTCTGTTTTTCAAATGGCTGAAATTGCTGAGTTTAATGGGTACTGGAGTGATGATATAATCCTAGTTTTCTCCAGTGCACAGCCCCTGTCATTTATTATTTCCACTCCTATACATTCAATCTGCTTATACTGACAGCTCTGCTTTGCCACGGGTTAGTCTGATAGAACCAGCCAGGAATGGGTAATAACCAACTGCAGTGACAGCAGGCTTGGCAGAGCTAACTTTAAATGTAGAAATTGGCTTAAAATACATAAGGAAGTTATGACAAAAATGTGAATTGAAGCAGGGCTTCACTCCAGTATTGCGTAACTATTTAGATTTTTTGATTCCCAGGCATCTCAACTATAATATATTCCCTTCAGAATTTTATTATAATTACTAAATGTCAGTCACTCTCGACTACTCAGGGATATGATATTGAAGTTATGTAACTTCTGATATATTGCAATCATCCTGCACATTTGTATGGAGTGTGCTCTTTTCAACCCTGAAAAGTAGATTTGCTAAGGGAATTCGTGCATCTTACCCTTGGATGTTGAACGAAATTTTAGTTATGCACTTCAAGACAATGCGAGTTGCATGGCTAAATCATGGCCCATGCTTTGAAGATGTCAAGGTGCACTAGTCAAAAGGCTGTTATTTTCTAAGGGAATAGCTATTTTGAATCCAGCCCTTGTTGCTGCTGTCAACATCTGGCAGTAAGTAGTTGTATCGTGTGTTCTTTCTTGCTCCTAGTGTTTACATCCTTTACATTGTTACACCTTATTATCTTGTCTTCCCTTAGCCATCTCTGAGCCAGGCTCCATTTAATCTCTCCCCATGAGTTTCTGTCCCAGTTCAATAAATCCATCAGTCATTGCTGTAATCGTTTCTGTCGCAAATCCCTAATTTCCCCTTCAGTTTGTGCATATATCTTTTTGGCCATAAGTTGCCCAGAAACTATTTAATAGAGTATTCCAGATACAGTTGCAACAAAGTCATACAAAGAGGGACTATTTTCTACTCCATGACTAGGTACCTCTGTCTGTTATTTGGATTTTATCCCCTCCACCGCACCCCCGCGATATCATATTTCAAAATCCTGTCTAATATGCTGGCCACAATTTCTTCCAAGTCTCTTTTGGTATTTTGACTTTCCAGGTTATAACCTACCACTGAATATCTGTGGATTATTTCCCCCAAAATGTACGAACTTGCATTTTGCCAAGTTGAGTTTTTCTTTTTTGTGGGGTTCCCTCGCACATTTCTTACCTCTCTTCAATCCCTTTGTATTTACTCTCTGAGATCCTCCTCTGATTTATCAGATGAATGTTGATTGTGGGTATTATGGTTACATGGGTCCATGTCCTTAGTATACTTCCTTCATTTTCTAACTGTTTCTCACCTTACTATCTTTCATCAAATATATCAGACTACCCATTTTAGTTCACTTCATCACTCTTGATGATTTCAGCTACCATCCAGCCCCTGCAGCTTTTCCTTCAGAACGCAAAGCAATTTGACACTTCATATATCAGTAAACCCTTTATTCAAGATCAGGAATACTCTATGCACCTTGGATTGCCCTGAACCTGGATCAAACAGCTGCCTTTTTTTTACTGAGGAACATTAAAATATGTGTCTAAATATGCCGGCACAAAATCAAAACAATAATAATCTACACTTAAATAAGGAACTACACTTAAAAAAACCACCCAGCCATCTGACAGAATTAGTATTCTTGTTTGGCATAGTGGATGTCAGGTTATTTTGTTTGCTAACCGTTTTCTTTTTTTTTTAAAAAAGGCTTATTCCATTCTATTCAACTTCTTATGATGTATCCATCTCTCCTTGCACACAGACTCATTTTTAATTAATTAATTAATTAAATAATAATAATAAAAAAAAACCCAACTTGTAGCCAAATATCCAGTACACAAGGCACAGTCTCTGATTTTTACATGGAAAAGAGCATTATTTAACATTAACTTATAGTACAATAATGCTAAAGACATTTAGTAAAATGCTCCCAATCATCTTGAATGCTTTCAGCAAAAAGCAGCTAGTGCTTAGAGCTTTATTGCCACCTGCTCTCTTCTATCTTGCAGGAAGTGACGCACAGTGGTCCTTGATCCTGGGAAATGGATACAGTATTGAGATCTTTGTTCATTTACTATTTTCTGCTGACAGGTTTCAGAGTGGTAGCCATTTTAGTCTATCAGCAAAAACAATGAGGAGTCCTTGTGGCACCCTAGAGACTAACACATTTATTTGGGCATAAGCTTTCGTGGGATAGAACCCACTTCATCAGCTGCATGGAGTGGAAAATACAGGAGAAGGTATAAATACATGAAAAGATGGGAGTTGCCTTACCAAGTGTGAGGTCAGTTTAAGGAGACAAATTCATTTAACAGCAGGATACCAAGAGAAAAAATAACTTTTGCAGTGGTAACGAGTGGCCCATTTCAAACAGTTGACAAGAAGGTGTGAGTAACAGTAAGGGGAAATTAGGTTTAGGTTTTGTAATGACCCAACCACTCCCAGTCTTTATTCAGGCCTAATGTGATGGTGTCCAGTTAGCAAATTAATTCCAGTTCTGCAGTTTCACATTGGAGTCTTTTTTGAAGTTTTTTTGTTGAATAATTGCCACTTTTAGGTCTGTTATTGAGTGACCAGGGAGACTGAAGTATTCTCCTACTGGTTTTTGAATGTTATAATTCCTGATGTCAGATTTGTGTCCATTTATTCTTTTGTGAAGAGACTGTCCGGTTTGGCCAATGTACATGGCAGAGGGGCATTGCTGGCACATGATGGCATATATCACATTGGTAGATGTTCAGGTGAACGAGCCCCTGATGGTGTGGCTGATGTGGTTAGGTCCTATGATGGAGTCCCTTGAATAGTTATGTGAACAGAGTTGTCACCGGGGTTTGTTGCAGGGTTTGGATCCTGGGTTGGTGTTTTTGTTGTGTGTTTGTAGTTGCTGTTAGTTGTTTGTTTGGTGATTGTAGTTGCGGGTGAGTATTTGCTTCAGGTTGGGGGCCCGTCTGTAAGCAAGGACGGGCCTGTCTCCCAAAGTCTGGTTACTTCCATTAGCCTCCACAGTGCCCGCTGACTTTCTGAGGGAGGATCCTCCAGTAATTCCTGCCATACAAATTGTTACTTAATTCACCAACCCAAGTTCTTCTTTGGACGGTTTTTTATGTAATAACACAGGACATCTGATGTCCACAATTACCTTGATAGCTATGCCTTAATTTGCACATGGCATTTGAGGATTTCAGGGGGAAGGTAATTTTGAAGAAAACTTGTGAATAGTTTTTTTGGGGGAAAAAGAGTTTCAGCCTTTTTTGGTGAGAAAAGCAAAATGGAATATTCTGTTTGCACCTTGGTACATTTCTTTATTGCATATTGGACCTGGGGAAAATAGTAGTAACTGTTTTCTTTTAATAACTGAAGCTATTCTGGAGGTCAAAAATGCTACTAAAACTAAGAAAGTAGAGTAAAGGATGTAATAATCTTGAGGTTCATTAGAACAAACCAGTGAATGAGAAGGGAATAACACTGAAATAAAATAAACTGGAGAGCTTCTGTAGTGAGCTGATGCATAATTCAATAGTTCATAATACTGTCCCTTATGAGGGAGCATCTCTAAATTATAATCTTCTTCTTCAAACATATCTCTAAATCTTCCCTCTTAAAGAAAAACAAATTAAGTCTCCCTACATATATAGAATAGATAGATATAGATATAGATAGATAACAACTGTCTAATAACACATGCATTCCATTCTCAATATATCTAGTACATTTCCATAAACCCAATGTGTCAACTAACTAGAGAGGAGAGGTTACCAGAAAATAACTCTGGAGTGAATCTTTATCAATCACTTTCCTCAAATACCCCTTCTCTCCAGGCAGGTTAGCAAGTCTCTGAGTCTTTCAGGATGTTTAATCTCCCTCTCTGATCTTCTCAGAATCAGCCTTTAATTAGCATCTGAGTTGTTCTTTTGTTCCTTGACAGTTTCTCCTTTGTGCTTTGATGATAAAGGATCAGTCAGACGGGAAATGCCAGAGACCACCTCAGCTGTCAGTGTGTTAGAATTTGCTGGGATTACTCATAAATCCCTTAGATTACATCAAAATGTGTCCCCCTGGTTATCTGGATTACATAAAACCTTGGGTGCAGATATTCTTTTTGCTTTTTGCCCCAAGTATGGGTGTAATTCCTCAGGGACACTTTATCACCTGGGTTAAGAGATGGGAGATCACTGGCCCTTTGGTCAAAATACTATTTCTGCTTCCATTTCTGATTTTCTTTGATCTTTTGTGTGGCTTCACTGTTATGAGGTTTCAGCAAGTTATCAGTAATTGGTAAATTAGATCTTTTTCCCATTAACAGCTGAGCTGGAGAAAAGCCATTCTCCAGAGGTGTATTTTGGTAAACCAGTACTTGTGGCACCTTAGAGACTAACAAATTTATTTGAGCATAAACTGTAGCTCACGAAAGCTCATGCTCAAATAAATTTGTTAGTCTCTAAGGTGCCACAAGTACTCCTTTTCTTTTTGCTAAATAACCCTAGTGGATCTTCTGTAGCATTTCTTTTTAGAGGCTCATTGGAATTACAACCTTACTTCCCTTGAAAATCACCACATCTATCACAGTAAATTCATGTCTGCAGTTCCAATAGACTCCTATATTTGGACAGTAACTGCTTATTTCTTTGGGCCACCCTTTAATGACTTCTTTAAGGATTCCCAATTATTCATCTTTCTCTGTTCTTCTGTTGTTTGTTGCAGTTTCCTGTTAGCTTTGGGAATTGACTTTACAATCAGATCTACATAGGCTTGAATCTGTCTCTAAAGTCTTCTCTGGTTTTGTGGGAACCATTGCTCTGGAAAGTGCATCTGCAGGAAACATGAATTTCTAGGTGTGCAGGTCACAACCAAATAATACTTTTGCAGCTTTCTCATCATTTTTTGAATCCTTAAGGTACAGTCATTTAGCAGTTTGCTAAATAAAGTAGATGCTCAGAGTTACAAACACCTCAGGAATGGAGGTTGTTCGTAAATCAGAAATGTTTTGTAACTCCGAACAACACATTATGGTTGTTCTTTCAAAAGTTTACTGCTGAACGTTGACTTATGTAAGCAGAGTCTGGATGAGCTCTCCCCTTACATCTAGTGGTGAGCTCTGGAAAAAGACTTCAGAAACTGATCTCATTTGCATGGACACACCCACCCTGCCCAGGTGCTCAGCATGATGGGACTGCTTGCCCAAATGATCACTTGTGGCTGGTGTTGGATCCCCAGTCTCCTTGCTATGGGGGCAGAAGTAATAAAGGGTTGCTATCCTTGTTGTGTGAACCGAGGGCACCAGAACTGTACTGGGAATACCCCAATGGAGAGACTCACCCTCAACTGAACAGCACTCACTAGGCAAGGGTTCCAAAGCCCAATGAGTTGAGAGAGAGGATGGGGACAGGTATTTGTACTTGGTGGTGTTGGCCCTGTTTAAGGGTCCTAGACACTATTTGACCCTTCCTCTCTGCATGGTATAATAAGAGCTAATTTAGACTCAATTGAGAGTCTTGTTACACGCTGTAGAGCTGAAATCACTGATACCTAGGTCTAAGTATTAGACCTACTTTGAGACAGTGTCTCTATTGTGAGAGAATACCCACTGTGTACTAGCAGTCAGGCTCTCCTATGAACAGCTGAAATCACTAAGAGCTGCGTTAAGGGGGGGAGCGGGGCTGAAGACATCTTGGTGAGCGGGCAGCTGGTGGAGAAATGTGGCTAGCAAGGTGGCTGGCGGTGAGGTGTGGTAAGCAGCTAGTAGGGCAACTGGTGGAGAAGCATGGCAAGTGACCAGCAGAGAAGCTGGTGGAGAGGGCCAGAGCAGAGCCCTGCAGAGGCGTGGCAATTGGCTGTTGGGGCGACAAGCGAGTGCCCGAGCAGTGCAGTGTGTAAGGTGCCTCCTTCTCCCCCCCCACCCGCCTTCCATGTAGGGTGGGAGGTGAACTCTGCAGATGAACCTCTGAACTCTGGGGCTTCACTGGCGAAGGACAGCAACTGTGTGTGGGGTACAGAGAAGGGACGGGCACATTAAAGGGACTTTTGGGTTGCTGGACTTAAGACCCTGAGGGGAAAAGAACACTGCCCAATTTACTTGGGGATAGGTCTTTTGCTCATGGTTTGTGTTTATGAGCCCTAGTTGCGGTGTTTTCCCAAATTAATACTGAGTTAATTTTATTAAAAGTTTTTTGCTACACTCAGACTCTGTGCTTGCAAGAGGGGAAGTATTGCCTCTTAGAGGCACCCAGAGGGTGGTGTGTAATTATCCCAGATCACTGGGTGGGGGCTCTAGCCGATTTTGTGTTGTATTGTTGAAAAGGAACCCCTAGATACTGAACCCAGCCCTTGTTGTTGCTTGCTCCACCTGGCAGAAGGGTTACACTTAATACAGCTCCAAAACTTTACTATGCAGAAGAAAAATGCTGCTTTTAACCATCTTAATTTAAATGAAACAAGCATAGAAACAGTTTTCTTACCTTGTCAAATCTTTTTTTTTAAACCTTCCCTTTATTGTTTTAGTAGTTCACGTTTAACACAGTACTGTACTGTATAGTATTTGCTTTTTTTTGGTCTCTGCTTCCTGATTGCATACTTCCAGTTCCAAATGAGGCGTGGGGTTGACTGGTCAGTTCATAACTATGGTATTCATAACTCTGAGGTTCTACTGTAATGCCATCAGGGGCTTGTGGTCCATTTCAACTTCCACTGTCTGTCCATAAATGTACTGATTGAATCTCTCACAGGCAAACAATATTCCTAAAAGCTCCTTTTCGATCTGTGCATATCTAGTTTCTGCCTCAGTCAGTGATTTGGATGCATCTGCCACTGGTTGCCAGAAACCTCATGCTTCTGTAAAATCACTGCACCTAACCCAGGCAGTGAAGCATCTGCTGAGTTTTTAATAGGCCTTCCTGTGTATACAACTTCATCACTGGTTCTTGTATCAGTTGTTTTTTAAAACCTTCCCAGGAAGCTCATGTTCTGCATCCTTTACCATTCATTTTTATTCTATAGGAGTTTTCTCAAAGCTGCTGCTTTGGAAGATAGAATAGGTATGAATTTTCCAAGATAACCAACCATTCCCAGGAACCATTAGACCTCTTTCTTTGATTGGGGACGTAGCATCATTTCAATGGCTGAAATTTTCCTCTTATCAGATTTTACACCTTTGTTGGAAATAATGTTCAAAACAAATGTCAGTTCTGCAACCTCTAAAACACATTTCTCCCTATTTAGTTTGAGGTTTGCAGCTCTAGTTGCATCTAGAACTTCCTGAAATCTATGATCATGCTCCTCTTCTGTTGAGCCCAAGGTGGTGATGGTGTCCACTGAGGTGTCAACACCATTAATATGTTCATAGATCATCTGTATGGTTTTGTGATACACTTCTGGTGCTGAAGCTATGCCAAAGGGTAAGTGAAATAATCTGTATTTTCCATATGGTATTTTAAATGTGCATAGTTTTGAGCATTCTTCAGTTAATTTTAGCTGCCAAAAACCCGAGGATGCATCCAATTTACTGAAATATTGAGCATTTGCAAATTGAGTCATAATCCCTTCTCTGGTTGGTTTGAAATGTTCTCTTTGTATAATCTCTTTGAGGTCTTTGGAATCTAAGCATATGCATTAGTTGGCCATTACTTTTCTCCACAATGACTAGGGAGCTCACCCATTCTGCTGGCTCTTCAATTTTTGTATTACTTGCATTGCTTCCATCCTTGCAAGCTGAACCTTGAGTTTATCACAGAGTGCAAATGGCATCTCTCTATATGGATGGATAACTGGAGGGACCTGCTTGTTTATCCGGATTGTATGTTCACCCTGCAAGCAACCCAATCCTTGAAACTGGTCATGATATTCCCAAAAGAGCACTTCATAGCCAGGGTCAGTATGGTCTTGTAGTAAGAACACCCATTTTACCAGTCTGAGTTTCTCACATGCAGCCAGGCCTAAAACTGGGGTCCCCTCTTTTGGCACTACAATGAACGGGAGCTTGTACATGGCGTTTTTGTGGTTGATGCTAGCAATGCACCTCCCCTTCACTGGTGTATTTGCTCCAGAATAACCAGTTACTTTTATTTTTTTGGTCCCAGTTTTGGTCTTATATTTAGTCTCTCATAATCTTGTTCAGACAGAATATTAACCTGAGTGCCTGTGTCCAGTTTCAGTGGAATAGTTTTTCCATTCACTCTCATAGGCAGTATCCAGTCCCTCTCATCAGACTTGCTAGATCCCAGTACATCTATGAAAAACTCCTCAGCCATATTATCTTGAGCTGAATACGCTTGACTTTTTTCTGTGTTTGGGATCTGCAGCATTTTTCAAAATAATTATTTTCCCCATATTTGTGACAGGGTTTCCCAAAGGCAACACACTGTTTGGGACCATGCTGTGATACACACCTTCTGCATGACCGTCTGTACCCAGTCTTCCCTATGTACCCAGTCTATGATTCCCTCAAGCTGTGGTTTTCATAGCAAGTGGTTCCACTCTTTTTGGTTTGATCTCATCTGTCTCTATTCTTTTGTTCTTAGTACATGGATAACCCATTCTGGTGAATTCAGCTCTTTGGCTTGTGCTTTCACATTTTCTGCTGCTCTGCATATATGGAGAGCTATTTCTAAAGTTAAATCTCCTTCACGGAGCAGTCTCTCTCTTAACACCTCATCTTTAATGCCACAAATGATTCTATCACTGATAAGAGACTCTGTCAGCTCACCAAAGTCACAGATTTTACTAAGTTTCCTTAATTTTGTGACATTGCTCCACAATGTCATCAGTTTTTTGCATGCATGTAAAAATTTTGGGTCTCTCAGAGGTTTCATTCCTTTTTGGCATGCAATGTTCCTCAAATTTAGTCAATATTTTAACTTTAATATTAAACTTCATGCTTTCACCTTCATCAAACTTAGTTGTTTTAAATATCCAGTGCTCCCCAACAACAAAAAGATTGATGATTTCACGTTATCATTTCTCCTCTTCCCCTATGGCTGCTAAATACAATTCAAATCTGAGTTTTTTCCAGTTCTGTCACATTGTCTGACAATTGCAGATTGGATGGAAGTCGCAACACATCCATTTCTGGTATTTCTCCCTTCTTAAGCTAGTCAAGCTCACCAAATGCATTCAAAAGCCTCTGACTGATTCTCCATAGGCTTCTTGTGCCTCCCTTTGTCTCTGCTTTCAGTTGCAAACACAGAAGTTAACTTCAAAATGATCGCAATTTACTTCTCATTCAGCACTTCTGACACTATATAACCATCTTAAGGTTCATTAAATAACAAGACAGTGAACAAGAAAGGAATAAAACTTTAATAAAATAAACTGGAGAGCTTCTTGGTTGCACACAGCCATGTGATGTTCCCAACCCCCCGCCTCCAGGGCACATATCCAGATTCCTGTGTTCATAATACTGTCCCTTATGAGGGAGCATCTCTAAATTATAATCTTCTACAAACATAACTCTACAAAGTAGTAAAGATTACAGTGATTGTTCCTGGATGTTAACTAATGAGATCACAGGAGATGACTAAAGCTAGTACATTACCTACTGGTCAATTAATATTATATGCTGAAACATGTCACAAGGGAAGAATTGGCTATGCTAATATTGTATGAAAGAGATTGCCATTGGCAAATCTTTCACTGTAAAGAGTTCTACATTAAGTATACACTCAAGAAAAAATGACAATATGTCATGAATGTTTAACTACATAGAAATCATTAAAGAAAGATTTACTTCCTTTTGATTATCTGTATTGGCCATTGATCTTGAGTCATTTTTAGAAAAGCTGTGTGTTACTGAATCAGTAATAGGCTGCTTTTGACAGACGTTGTGTGGTATTAAATTATCCTTTCTAAACAATGGCAGTCTAAATATGCAGCCAGCCCATTCGTATTTGGATTTCACCTAACGTGTCCTTCGTGGGATATTTGGCTTTGGAGTTCTCTTTCTCCCCCTCCGTCCCGCTCCCTCCAGCCCTCCAGTTGATTCCATGCAGCCCTGACTTGGTGATATTAATGTGAGGCACCTGTTTTCGCGGCGGCGGCTGCTGCTGTTGTTGTTGTTTGTTTGTACGTGTGGTTCACGGGGGGGGGGGGGGAGGGGAAATTGAATTGAAGGTGGGGTTGTGTTGTTAATGTCTGTTTTTATAATGTTTTCATAGGTGATTATTGGTTGTGCTTTCTAACTTTTTGTAACATGCCCAGTGCATTTGAAGTTTGTAATGGATCAAATCTAAATAAAAACAAATAAATACTAGGAAATAGAACTTTGTGGGTTTTGGATTGGAGCAATCTGTCACCCAAAGCAAACTCTAAACAAATCTTCCATGTCTTGCCTTATTTCAGATGTAAAGCATACAAGAGAATGGAATTTTACAGAATTCCACCCAATACCATAAGTCTGCCTAGCTTCACTAAAAAGTTCACTTACCTCAGTAAATCATGTTGAATCTGACCCAACTTTCAGTTTTGTGATGAAACCTCAAAATAGGTGGATTTCCGATTTCATTACACCAAAGTGGTACAAAAATACTGCATGAAAAGCTGACTAATGCAAGGAGGAAGTACCAGAAATCTCACCAATTTCCAGCCCAGTTTTGCAGACTGAAGAAGTTTGGGTAATTCGGATAGGCTTTATATAAGCATCTGAATTTGGAGATGCTTATCTGAGCCAGTCACAAATAGCAAACTCTGAATCTTACTAGTGATATCGTCAACTGACTAAACTCCCCCCTCATTCATTCAGTTCAGTTTCTTAATGCCCCTGACTACATAATATAAAATAAATGCTGTTTGTAGAGCTGTATGCAGCAAATACATTTGGCGAATTGCCAATTTTTATTGACTGACATGTTCAGCAACTAACTTTTTGGTATTTAGCTGGTTGCACCAAAGACTGAATACTAATCACTGGTTTGAGTATTTGATAAATACCAGCAGTGTTCACTGAATACATTATTCAACAAAGAATTTGTTCTGGTATTTGCTGAACTGTAGTTGTTTTGAAGTTTCAAGTTGATTGAGGAACCAGATCTTCAGCTGCTGTTATCTGGCATAGCTTCATTGACCTCACCATAGCTCAACTGGCTTACAGCTATTCTGGGTTATGCCAACTGCAGATTGGGCTCTCTCACTCCAGTTGTTTTGAGATCATAATTAATGGGTGCTTGAATATATTTATTAGTGTCTGGAGCACAAAGTACACTATTAAACTCTCTTAAGTGCTCCCAAAATGTCTTTCATGTTTTGTTTTATTTTGAGAGGGCAACTTTGTTTATCTAATGGGAGTATAACGGCTGAAAAAAATCTTCAATTTAGATTTGTACTTTGTCGTTTCACTTGTTCGTTCCAAGCTCCTTCCTATTCAGCCTATTCTATTCCCTGACATTATTTATCTAGCATTTCTGTTGCTAGCCCCGTTTTCCTGTCGTCTTGTCATTCTCTCCATGATGGTACTTGGCAGTTTATTGGCTGTTGTTTAGATGTCCCAACCAGTGTGTCATGTCTTCCAGATGATGGTTATAGCATTATCAATTGGAACAATGTTCACAGAGGTTTGTGATATCAAAAACAAACACATAAAACAATGACTGGATGTTTCCGAAGGTCTGATTCATAGCAGCACTAGCTAATATCTGAACCCCTCCAACGTAAGTTAACATCTCTCCTTTTAACGTTCTGATTTGAAAAAATGTGCTAATATGAAGAGTTCAGCCTTTTGCATTGTTGACTGATTCTTGGCTCTGTAAAGCACGATTTCCCAACATAAATATGATCCGTACACAGAGGCTGGTACCATAGTGTAGCCATAACTATCCAGATGAAGGTGATGATGTGCGTGAGAATGAATTGGGTAAGAATCTAATCAGTGGCATGCAAAGGGTTGTGACCTCATCTGGTTTGTAAGCAGCATAGAAATACAAACCCAATTTTCTCTTTTGTGAAGTAAATGCATGTAAGGTCATTTTGAAGTTTCCTATAGTAATCCTTCTCTGATCTAGCTATGACATTAGCTAGACAAGCACAGAGTGCATTTCACTTCAGCAAGAATGGTGTCTGAACTGAGGCTTTATTTTTACATATCACTGCACAACAGCAGAAAAATGTGAACTCCGATTTTGTGGCATCTAAAACTACCTCCAGGGACACATGTCCCAGACTGTCTGTAATTTTTCAGAAATATCCTTTTTTAGTGATAGAGGTTTGTATGCCATTATCATAACTGGGACAAATGAAAGACGAAAAAATGACTTGAAAAAGACTTAAAAGAAGATGATGATGAACTTTTGAATAGATTTGTAGGAGTCTATCTGAAACAAAACTAAGCATGTGGAAGGCACTCGCATACCAACAAAGAAAAAGGAAGGTTACTTTATTTAAGAGAAGATTAATGATTTTAATATAGGTTGGGAAAGACAAAAAGCGAGTGAAAGTGGAAGAGCATGAGAGGGCCTTATTCTAATCTCACTGATTCTTTTTTTTTTTTTTTTTTTTTTTTCCACCGGTAAAACTCCATTAATTTAATGGAGTTACTCCGGACTTACAGGTAAGAGAAATCAGACTCAATCACTTATTCTGGGCACATTTGGCCTGCAGCTGCCTGGAGGACCTAAAAGATGGCTTTAAACTATCTCCCCTGACCACGGGTCTTGTGCCAAGACCATCTTTGCCTGACCTGAGCATCTAGTCCTTAGTTATTTCAAATGGTGAATGAAATGAGTTAGCGTCACTTCACAAACATGGTCAGTACTCATGACATTCTGATACTATGTCATGAGGTTAAACAGAAGTTAGCTTTTGTCATCGTGACACTATATTAGTCAGTTCATGAGCCTCGTCATTGTCTTTATCAAAGAATTCTGAGACCTTTTCACCTGAGTAAAATAATACCTTTTTAACAGTCTTGTGCTAGGGACAATTGGGATCCTTGATCAGGACTACCCTACGTGTCTAGGGAAGTACAAGCTAGCTCCATCAGTAAGAGGTGGGACTCTTTACAGCATGATCATCTTCATCATCAGTGATATCACCTGCCTTGCAGGTGGTCTAGAAACTATTTTTTGTTGTTCAAGTTCTCAGGGGCTGGCTGGCTTGCAATGTAAATTGCTGGTGCTTAAATAGTTGTAAACAGTTTTGGAAATAAAAGGTCTGATTCTCCTCTCAGGTCTTGCCTGCGCTAGGGATTTGCCTTTGTTACAGCCACTGGTGGCTAGACACAAGAGCAACTGCACTGGTATAATATAGACCAGCTAATAATAATAAATAATAGACCAGCAAAGCTACTCTAACCTGGGATTTGTGCTGTAAAGCTTCCAATCAGGGCTAAACTGCACTGGTTCAAATCATGGTTGATAGTATTTTACCTGGGATCACAGTGGTGTGGCTATACTGGTGGTTGTCAATTAGAGTTACCAATTTTGGTTGGACAAATTCCTGGAGGGTTCATCACATGACATTATCTTTAATTAAATATTAATCTTTAATTCCTGGAGACTCCAGGACAATTCTGGAGGGTTGGCAACCCTACTGTCAACCAGTAGCTGAAATCTCCAGTGTACACAAAGTTCCACTTGTTATAGTGATTGAAAACTAGTGCTCTAGTGACTTCAGTGGAGTTATTCCAAACATATACTGATGTGAGAAATGAATCAGGCCCATATGTTCTTTTAGAGACATCCCATAACAGTGTCCATAATACCTCCCTTTTCACAGGTGCCTACAGTTAAACTGGAGTTGCTGCACTTCTAGTTATCTGGTTTGTGCCTGAACTGCAGCCATATAGCTGGAGGTGCAACTACTCAGATTTGCATTCTCAACTGGACTGCGGGCACAAAAATGCAAAATAAATTTTCCATATGCCCACAGAGATGGCCACCTTTCTGAAAATTTAATGCAGGGCTAGCTGTGTGTAACTCCCTCCCCACCCCCCCAACCAATTTCTTTGGAGGTTGCTAGATGTAGAAAACAGATCCTTTCCTATAACCAGGAAGAGTAATCATTCATGTAAGTGAAACTTTCTACTGTAATCTCATAAAGGCTTGAGAACTGTGAAGGCAGAATTAAAGTGCTAACAGACAGGTTGTCCTCCAGTTTATTAGGGTTCCTTCCCAGGAGGGCTGGATTCAATTATGCTTTTCAATGGTTTGCAAAAAGAGCTTCACAGTTAAGCTGGCCAAGTTTGCATTCAGATTTTCATCTTTAGGTTACAAATGTCCTGCTTTTCAAGGCTTTTCAGCTGACCTAACATGGCATAGTAAAGGTACTACATATAACTGAATATTTTTTCATTCTTGCAGCTCTGCCTCTGCTTCCTTCATTACAAAAGGGGAGTCCCTGAATAAGAAGAGACAGGGACTAAAATAATCTAGTAGTCGGTGACAAAACTGTTTCTTTTATTTGAGGGTTTAGCCACTTGATGCTACTGTTAACTCATATCTGTCTTAAATGAACACTTTTTGGAAATTAATAGAGAGCCTCTGTCACAGTAACTTGCACCTAAATTTGCAGCTTTCTTTGCTGCAAAGCAGCCATCTCTTCTCCTGTAGGTGCTGTACTCAAAAGTTCCTAAGACGTTCTCAGTATCTCTGAGCGATACGGTAGTGAAGTTCAGACCCACTTGTCTGAGTGTTCTGAGGACGGTCAGTTTAGATAATCCAGGTTTTGTGGGATTCTTGGGGAATTTTCATAGTAAATATGAGTGGAAATTACCTTGATTTGGCTATTCAGTGCTGTACTGTGTTCCATATAAGAGGTAATCGTTTTGCATAACATTGTATCTCTCAGTTAAAGAAAATGATCAGTTGCAGACATTTAGGAAATAGACCCAGGAGTATTTCTTATGCATCACAGAAGAACCCCAAATATTAGCATTATGCTCAGTGTTCCTTTGCAGTTCATAATCCCTTGAGCCTTCTAGTTCATATAAACAGCTGTAGCAGAAGTGTACACAAGGCCGGGTACACACTGAATTTAGGCAGAAGTATTGTAGTCCTGAAAATAAAAAATGTGTTCATGTAGAACAATACTGCTATTCAATAAAGATTATGAAGTAGAAAATGAGCAGGGCTCAGCATTTTTTCCATCTGTGTTGGATGTGAGCTGATTCCTACTTAAAAAAAAAAAAACAAATTGAGTCCCAGCTTCTGAATGCTGGGAGCTATTTTATCTGTCTTCTCCACGATGTGAGTTCACTGTAGAGAAAACATAATTACAATTCTAAACACTATATATTCAGAGCCTAAGTCTTGTAGCACACCATTTAAAAAAATCTTAGCCACAAAGTTATTCCCTTTTACAAGGTCATCTCAATGAATTTGCCACTGGACCTGCTCAGACTCACAGCTACTTCTGTTTTCTGGTACCCTATCCCTGCCTTGTTAGCTGCGCAATATCCATCTTCTTGGGGAGTGTTGTATTAATTTTGATGGAATATTGTGGTGTGTAGATGTTGCTTGTAATTATTAGAGTTGGGAGCACTGGCCGTCGGGAGTCGGAAAGGACAGGAAACAGGAAGGAGGGGGGAGGAGTTGAGAGGCTGGGAGAAAGCTACAGAGGGTGCAGCAGCAGCTTGGTAAAGAGGTTTCCACTTTGAAAATAAAGTCCTGTTGAAGCTTGTTAGTACCTTGCCTGGTTGATACAACAAATATATGGGCCAAAAGCGTCAAAGGTGTTCACATGACTTTGTCACTGTCCAACATTAAACAGTGTTAAACAAGATTCGGGGGAATTAGTACACAAGAGACCTCAGCCTGCTTAGTATCATGGGAAACACACAATTACAAATGTTTAATGCTTTAATAAAGATACGAGAGTGGGGTGGGGGAGAAAAAACAGTTAAAGCATTTGAAATGTAAAGTATTTAGTAAGGCTTATTTTATCATCCCTTCTCTTTCAGGTAGTATTAAATATGGTAATAACTGGTGTTTTGGGGCAAAAGCATGAAGGTTTGTCAAGGTGGGCTGGAGTTATTGTTGCTGTTGTTAAAGTCTGTTCCCTAGAAGGCAAAACAAGACGGAGAAAGAGAGAACAGCAAAGTCACTGATTCTCGCTTGCAGTCTCCTTGCTGGAGAAAAACAGGCATGGCACATTGTCTTATCATCCATTCTGAGACCTGGGAAACTTATACCAACATAAGGCTATTAGGGCATTGCTTTCATATACCTCTTTCTGGTCACAGGCTTATGGAAATGTTGAAAAATATATAGTCTTATTAGCTAGAAGAAAAAGGGGAGAGGGACAGGAAAGAAGAAATAAGACGTAGAAGGAAGAGGACATAGGAGGCGAGGAAGTCTCACATCTCAGGTGGTGCTTGGGATTTAGTCAAAGCCAGTAGAATTAGCTGAGTCCCTCTCTGTAGCCCAGTCAGCTCAGGACATCTCTCAGGATCAGGTCAAAGAAAGTGTGACAGTGGATCCCGGAGTCCCAGGAGATGGTGGGGCTGGCAGTCACAATGGTAAAGCTCACTCCTTTCCTGTTTTGTCTCTCTGTCAGTGATTATTGACAGCCAAGTTCTTGATTTCCCCCCCCCCCCCAAGTCTTTTATTTTAAGGACCCTGTGATGGGGTATCCACCCCACACAAGCCCTGAGCAGGTTAATGTGGGCCAGATTGGTCAATTAACCTTAGATACTGCAGCTGGGAGCCAGGGATTGAAAGGGCCTAGTAGCAGATGAAGCCCAGCTGGGGGTGGAGCTGGGCTAGCATTACAAAGCCCAGAAGTGAGAGCAGGAAAGGGCTGAGAGGCAGGAGTTCTACATCACTCCCTAAAGGGAAAGAGAGTTTACCAGGAGCAAATTAAGCCCTGGGCAGTCCAGCAAGAGGCCAAGAAGGGTGAAGTAGCCACGGGAAGCAAAGGAATCTCTGGTGGTAAATCCAGAAATAGGCAAGGAGATAGAAAAATGGGGTAGGAAGGAGCCCAGGGAAACAGCTACAGGCTCTGACACTGAGCCGATCTAGGTTGCACTCCAAGGGCTCTGGGCTGGAACCCAGACTACCAGGCAGGCCTGGGTTCCCTTTCCAGCCATTGGGAAAGTGACACTAGATCTAGACTTGGCATAGAAGACCGTCTGAGACAGCATATGGACAGCTTGTGCAGGTCTTTGTAACTCTGGAAGGTGTGTGTGTGTGTGTGTGTGTGTGTGTGTGGGGGAACTATATAGTGAACTGGTTGGAGGGCTGAGTCACAAAGAGGGAGGACCCTGAGTCCTACAGAGAGAGGCCAGAGTGCAAGCAACCAACAGATGGGGACTCTAGACAGTGCAAGAGCCAGTTCTGAGACCTAGCCACAACGAGGTGCACTTCTGGTCAGTAGAGCCCTGTTACTGACCTCAAAACGGAAGTGATGGGCAGAATAGTCCACCCCCTGCAGTTTGTCTGCCAATTAGGTCTACTTTTCAACACACAGGTTTTTGTCCATTGATTTCCAGTCCCACATGTCTCTTGTTTACCAGGCATGACCTTAGTACAGTCCTTGGGTTATAGCCATAGGCCTCTTTGTTTCCTGACAGTCTGTCTCCCTTTTGCAACTTTTCCCTTCAGCACATGGTGTGGTAGGTTATTGTGATGTTTTTATGAACTTCCACTCATTTTTCACAACTGAGCTCACAAGTAAGGTAAATTTGTAGGTGCAGGTTTCACAGCAGGAGGAAGAATGGGCAGCAAGGGGTATGAGGGAAAGTCTCTGGGGAAAAGATGGGTCTCAGGTGGCCATGACAAGGCATGTGGGTCTTTGGGGAGGAGTGTTAGAATGTATGTGAAGAATACTTGAGAGGGGAACAGGCTTGACTAAGACTGTCTGGAGTGGAGGGAGGCCTGATGCGAGAAGGAGCCAGTTCCTCTTGTACTGAGGTTTTGGCACTTAAAGCGTTCCCCCTCATGTTACTGCCTTGGCTCCCTGGTCAATGAAGCAGCAGCACAATGACAAGCCCCACTTCCAAATCCTATGCCTTAGTGCAGAGACCAGGGGCTCCTCTGCAACTGCTGCATTGGCTCTCCTGTGCGGTGGCAGCGTTTTGAACTTGCAAAGTTGTTACATGGATCTGTCAGAGGCAGTGGTAAACCAAGGGCTCCCCGGGGTCTTCTGCCCCCGGTGAACTAGGGATCTGAGGCAGCAGCCCCAGGGGAGCCTTTCAAGTGTTGATGACTTAGTACAGAGGGATTCAGAAGGAAGAGCACCATAAAGCACTAGGTTTCAGAGTAACAGCCGTGTTAGTCTGTATTCACAAAAAAAGAAAAGGAGTACTTGTGGCACCTTAGAGAGTAACCAGTTTATTTGAGCATAAGCTTTCGTGAGCTACAGCTCACTTCATCGGATGCATGCTGTGGAAAATACAGAAGATGTTTGTTTTTTATACACACAAATCATGGAAAAAATGGGTGTTTACCACTACAAAAGGTTTTCTCTCCCCCCCCCACCCCACTCTCCTGCTGGTAATAGCTTATGTAAAGTGATCACTCTCCTTGCAATGTGTATGATAATCAAGGTGGGCCATTTCCAGCACAAATCCAGGTTTTCTCCCCCCCCCATGCCCATCCAAACAAACCCACTCTCCTGTTGGTAATAGCTTATCTAAAGTGGACCACCTTGATTATCATACACATTGTAAGGAGAGTGATCACTTTAGATAAGCTATTACCAGCAGGAGAGTGGGGTGGGGGGGGGTAGAGAAAACCTTTTGTAGTGGTAAACACCCATTTTTTCATGACTTGTGTGTATAAAAACAAACATCTTCTGTATTTTCCACAGTATGCATCCGATGAAGTGAGCTGTAGCTCACGAAAGCTTATGCTCAAATAAATTGGTTAGTCTCTAAGGTGCCACAAGTACTCCTTTTCTTTTTGCATAAAGCATTAACAATTCCTGAAGCAGCTGATTTTCCTTGGAGGTCTCCCTTTCAAGCACTGGCCAGCAGGGGGAAGACTGCCCCCATTGCCTATAGTTAAGGCTACATTTATCTCAGGGAGGTCTTGGAATCTGTGACTTCCAGAGATCTCCATGACATTCTCTGCTTCAGCCCCAGGGGCTGCAGGACTCTGGAACTGACAGCCAGTGGGGCCCTGGCAGGGTTCCAGTGACAGACAACAGCAGTGACAAGTGACAGGAGGCCCCCTGCAAAGTTCCAGGGACAGGTGACAGATTCCTGAAGGGGCCTCCTCAGGGTTTTAGCGACAGGCGACAGCCTCGTACGAGGGGGAGGGGGGCGCCTGGGGCAAGCGGCTGGGGTGTCTCATTTTCTCTTTGGGAAATATAGTCGCTCTGCAGCTCCCAGCCGCTGTGGGCAGAGAGGGAACCCCACAGCTCCCAGCCACCATGGTGGTGGGGGAAACCATGGAGCTGTAGCAGCAAAAGTCACAGACAGGTCACGGCTTCTGTGAATTTTTGTTTATTGCCCGTGACCTGTCCAAATAACCATGAAAAATGTTAGTCTTGCCTACAGTGCTTAGTACACATGGAGAAGAGGAGATTTCATTTTGTAGTTCTCTGAACTTTGTGCCTAAATTCATTCAAAATTGGTTTAAAAATAAAACTACTTGCTTGTGCATCAACATTGATGTCTTCATCAATGGTCTTCACACAGTTGGAATACATTTGCTATATTAATTGCAGCTGCAAAGACAGCAGAGGGATTATAAAATCTTGGCCCAAATCATTCCCTGAGTAATCCTTCCTGTAGCCCTCCAAGAGATTGCAGAGAATGTGAGTCAGACTTTGAGTGTCTTATTGGCCCTATAAAGATAATGGGAACTGTGTTCAGCTTTTCACAATGAAGTGACATATTAAAAACAAATACCTGTTTGGATTCTGGAAGATATCATAGGATAGCATTTTTAGACAGGCCAAAGGTAAGGTCTACATTACAAGACAGTGTTCTTTAAAAAAATATTGAATTGCTTCATTTGTTCTTTATTTTAGTGTGGTCTGAACCGCACTGTCTTGGGCCGCTCCCTAAACCAATCATGAAACACACTCCAGGCTCCAGAGGGCAGGGAGAGAAGGGTTGTAAACTAAAGGGCTCGTGCATGAGAAGTGAAATCAGGCAAATACCATCATGAGCTTATCTGGATGAATCACAAAGCTCTTATTGAAGTTTATCTGCCAGCAGACATAAGGACGATGGAAAGAAAATTCCTTGTAACCAGTCCAATAAATTAGCCAAGGCAGATGAAAGGTTCATGTCAGAATTCAGAATAAAAGTCATTGCTGGGCAGGCTTGGATGATTTGTTGGCATATGCTTCATACTTTCACACTGTTTCAAGCAGGAAACATGTGGTAGGGCTTTTTGGAAATCCACTGGACTTAAGAAATGTGTGTTATTGCTTAAGTCTTTGTTCTGTAGGCAAGCTCCATGTCCATAGTTCAGGGATATTCTGTCAAATTGCTGTCAGAGACTGAGATTCCATTTTTAGAACTTATACAAAGTTCTCCTCTGAAGACCTTCATTTTGTCTCCTGCTAGAAAAAGGTGCAATTTTGGGGGGCTAGCAATTTGCTGAATACTGTCTCACTTTTTTTTTTTATTACAAATCAATCTGCTGCATGAAGAGTTAATAACTCAGTGAGATGGGTGAATTGGTTTGACTCAAATAAGAGTCATCTCAGACCATCACCTCTCAAACCTTGCATGGAACCAAACACTATTCAAGATTTGAAATGTTTGTTTAACTTGGAAACAAATCTCCCTCTATCTTTTCAGAGTTTAATGTGGGGTCAGCAGTGGAAGTACTGCTAAAAAACAACCCAAAACCTGTATCACAAAATTTGTGAGTATGACCCAGTTGTATGACCCTGAAGTAATAATCTTGCTTTCGGATTGTTTGGTTTTTGGTCTAGACAAGCTTTGGATAGCTACCAGAACTTTGGATTATTGACGTCTGAACTGAGTATCTGAACCATTCGAGTTAACCCATCACTAGGTCCTGTTCCTGAGAGGTATCAAGTACCTTCTGCTCCTAATTATTTCATGTAATATGAGGATGCCCATCACCTGGAGGAAAAATAGTACTTTTGAGAAATCTCTTTTTAGACAAATAGGGTTTTCTGCAAGTTGTGAATTCTATAAAACTTTGAATCCTGGGTTTTTCAGTTTTTAATATTCCAGCATCCTCTTCTAAAGCTACTGTATTGTCAGTGCTTTGGGTATCAGTATCTGAAGTAATAGCCTTGCCACAGTGCTGAGCTGGTGACTGGGAGCAGAGTGCATACTCTCAGGAACTCAGCTGGCTCAGGAACTCACCTCGCAACCCAATGAGCTAAGGTTGGCCTAATAACCTCTCACTAAGTATCTGTGCTCCCTGATTGTACAGAAGGACCAACAGATCACCATCTGAGGCCTGGTCTATGCCACACAAGTCAACATAAGGCAGTTTACGTTACCTAATTATGGCAGAATCTACACAGCAGCCTTGCTCCCGCTGATGCAAGTGCCGTACTACACCGACATCATAACTCCACCTCCATGAGAGGTGTAGGGCTTATGTTGGTGTACTTACGGCAAAGCAGTGTCTATATAGATACAGCCTTACTTAGAATCATAGAATATCAGGGTTGGAAGGGACCCCAGAAGGTCATCTAGTCCAACCCCCTGCTCGAAGCAGGACCAATTCCCAGTTAAATCATCCCAGCCAGGGCTTTGTCAAGCCTGACCTTTAAAAACCTCTAAGGAAGGAGATTCTACCACCTCCCTAGGTAACACATTCCAGTGTTTCACCACCCTCTTAGTGAAAAAGTTTTTCCTAATATCCAATCTAAACCTCCCCCATTGCAACTTGAGACCATTACTCCTCGTTCTGTCATCTGCTACCATTGAGAACAGTCTAGAGCCATCCTCTTTGGAACCCCCTTTCAGGTAGTTGAAAGCAGCTATCAAATCCCCCCTCATTCTCCTCTTCTGCAGACTAAACAATCCCAGCTCCCTCAGCCTCTCGTCATAAGTCATGTGCTCTAGACCCCTAATCACTTTTGTTGCCCTTCGCTGGACTCTCTCCAATTTATCCACATCCTTCTTGTAGTGTGGGGCCCAAAACTGGACACAGTACTCCAGATGAGGCCTCACCAGTGTCGAATAGAGGGGAACGATCACATCCCTCGATCTGCTCGCTATGCCCCTACTTATACATCCCAAAATGCCATTGGCCTTCTTGGCAACAAGGGCACACTGTTGACTCATATCCAGCTTCTCGTCCACTGTCACCCCTAGGTCCTTTTCCGCAGAACTGCTGCCTAGCCATTCGGTCCCTAGTCTGTAGCGGTGCATTGGATTCTTCCATCCTAAGTGCAGGACCCTGCACTTATCCTTATTGAACCTCATCAGATTTCTTTTGGCCCAATCCTCCAATTTGTCTAGGTCCTTCTGTATCCTATCCCTCCCCTCCAGCGTATCTACCACTCCTCCCAGTTTAGTATCATCTGCAAATTTGCTGAGAGTGCAATCCACACCATCCTCCAGATCATTTTATGAAGATATTGAACAAAACCGGCCCCAGGACCGACCCCTGGGGCACTCCACTTGACACCGGCTGCCAACTAGACATGGAGCCATTTATCACTACCCGTTGAGCCCGACAATCTAGCCAGCTTTCTACCCACCTTATAGTGCATTCATCTAGCCCGTACTTCCTTAACTTGCTGACAAGAATACTGTGTGAGACCGTGTCAAAAGCTTTGCTAAAGTCAAGAAACAATACATCCACTGCTTTCCCTTCATCCACAGAACCAGTAATCTCATCATAAAAGGCAATTAGATTAGTCAGGCATGACCTTCCCTTGGTGAATCCATGCTGACTGTTCCTGATCACTTTCCTCTCATGTAAGTGCTTCAGGATTGATTCTTTGAGGACCTGCTCCATGATTTTTCCAGGGACTGAGGTGAGGCTGACTGGCCTGTAGTTCCCAGGATCCTCCTTCTTCCCTTTTTTAAAGATTGGCACTACATTAGCCTTTTTCCAGTCATCCGGGACTTCCCCCGTTCGCCACGAGTTTTCAAAGATAATGGCCAAGGGCTCTGCAATCACAGCCGCCAATTCCTTCAGCACTCTCGGATGTAACTCGTCCGGCCCCATGGACTTGTGCACGTCCAGCTTTTCTAAATAGTCCCTAACCACCTCTATCTCCACAGAGGGCTGGCCATCTCTTCCCCATTCTGTGATGCCCAGCGCAGCAGTCTGGGAGCTGACCTTGTTAGTGAAAACAGAGGCAAAAAAAGCATTGAGTACATTAGCTTTTTCCACATCCTCTGTCACTAGGTTGCCTCCCTCATTCAGTAAGGGGCCCACACTTTCCTTGGCTTTCTTCTTGTTGCCAACATACCTGAAGAAACCCTTCTTGTTACTCTTGACATCTCTTGCTAGCTGCAGCTCCAGGTGCGATTTGACCCTCCTTATATCTTTCCTACATGCCCGAGCAATATTTTTATACTCTTCCCTGGTCATATGTCCAACCTTCCACTTCTTGTAAGTTTCTTTATGTTTAAGATCCGCTAGGATTTCACCATTAAGCCAAGCTGGTCGCTTGCCATGTTTACTATTCTTTCGACTCATCGGGATGGTTTGTCCCTGTAACCTCAACAGGGATTCCTTGAAATACAGCCAGCTCTCCAACAGCCTTACTTACATGGGCTGTTGGCTGTCTTGTCAATTTCATGGCTCAGCTGTGAAATTGACAAGGCTGCGCGGCTTCTGGGGGGGCAGAGGGCGGGGGGGACAGAAGCCAGGGCAGCTGGACCCTAGTCCTGGTGGGGAACGGGGAGGCAAGAAGCCCTGGGTGGTTTTCCCCACAGTCCCAGTGGAGAGAGCCCTGAGTGACTTCCCCCACTCCCAGCGGGGAAC
Organism: Natator depressus; assembly: GCF_965152275.1. NCBI lineage: Eukaryota > Metazoa > Chordata > Testudines > Cheloniidae > Natator > Natator depressus. The sequence goes on along the minus strand of NC_134235.1, from coordinate 196,564,621 downwards.
GAGGAGCTGGGTGGGGGGAAGTCTGCTGGGAGCCTGGGTGTCTGTGGGGCAGCCGGGCTCCCAGAAAGAAGCTGCCGGCAGAGCTGAGGCTCCCCACACTGTCCCTGTTATGTCAGTGGAAGCGCTCCTGGTGAGGTCGCACACCACCGACCCAAATTGGGTAGTGTGGACATCAACCATCACAGTAATTACTGCGGTGACTGTAAGTCAACTTAATATAGGTAAACTTAAGTTTCTAGCATAGACATACCCTAAGCCTTGTGGCAACAGCAGCACAGTGGCTGTTCAATGTATTCCACAATCACAGCTTCCCCTGTACCAGTTCCTGTACCACCCCTTGCTCCAACCCATTCCATGCCTGCTCCTGTTCCAGCCCTAGTCCCTATCTTCCTCCCACCATTGGCTTATCTCCTGACTGCAATTCCAGCTCTGCCCTTTGGTTCCATTCTGGTTACTGAGTTCTGGCTCTGACCATTAGTTTTTCCCCTGTCTATGCCTCTGGTTCTGTTCTCTGATTGTGCTCCAGCTATAGACCAGACTCCTCTACTGATCACTAGGTTGCATGGCCTATAGCCTGATTAGGACACATACTATGCATTTGAACATTAGTCTTCATGAAAAAGTCCATAATGAAATAGGATATTGGAAGACATTGATTGACACATTACATCTAGTACATTATCTACAGTGTTTTGTGCTATTGATTGCATACAAATAACTAGCTCATGGCTAAAATACTATGAGCTTCATTCAAATATAATTACCTGTTTGATTCTCTGCTAAAGTTAACATTACAAACAAATTTTGGATACAAAAGTACCGAAAAGGGTGATACCATTTTTCTAATGTTGCCTTTTTTCACTCACTCTATGTCAATTTCAATCTTTTTAAAAAATGGTTAAGTGATATCTTTTAACAAGCCAAGGACCATATAGAGGACACAACTTGGGCTAAAGGCTCAAAATGAGGGGAGGTCCGAAAGAGTAATAGTGTGAGAAATTATTAACAGCACTACATCGCTGTAGTATAATATCTTCTATGTGGGACTTACGTGTGGGACCTCCATCTCTCAGTGACAAAGAGTTGGGAGGCATAACTCACATTCTTTAAAAAAGCCTTGGTCTTCCAATAATGGTTCAGCTGCCTTCAGTCCTGCTCCTAACTTCCCCCTTATTTTTCAGATGGTTGAAAAGGTGACAGAATGCACAGCTTCTGGATACATGACTGCCTTCGTTAATTTCAGTTTGTCTTCCCAGTCTCCTCACAGTCCTGAGATTCAGACAAATATTACTGTCTCACTATGCCCCAGAGAGGTAGGCATTGAATAGTTAGCACTAGATTAGACTGAGCGGTAAGGGCTGGATATAAAGTCCACTGAAGTAAATGGACAGTCTGCCATTTACTCCAATGGACTTTAGATCAAGCTGTAAGTCCTGTGTATGGGATGGCATGTAGTTAATTCACCCCAGAAAGGCTCTGAGGACGGAATCATGGCTCAGAGTACTAATTCCTTCCCTGCTTTCCCCTTGCTCCTGGAGGAAAGAAATTTACTTCAGCCCTGAAAAGGGTGCAGCTTACTTCTGTTTTCACCTGCTCTGTGCTGCTGGTCAGTGCCTCCCCATCCACCTGCTTGGGGGAGAATATCAGGCATGCAGTCTCTGATGCTCTCCTGAGTCATGATGTGGCAAACCCTAACTCCCTATCATATATCTGAGCAGTCACCTTAGGGACAGTCACAATCTGACCACTGATGCCTATACAGCCATTTGAAGATGTGTGATACATGTACACTAAGTGTTCTTAGAGCCTTTGGAACAAATTCCCATTGCCATGGAGGAAAAAATAAATCACATTTTCATTGACTGTATGTGGTACTTGACTTGGAATTTTGTGTCAGTCTGTCTTGGATTGGTTCAATGCTTTATTTCTTCAGCGCTTCTCAGCATGGCACCAGCTGTTTGAAATTCTAGAGATTCAGTGTTATTTGTGACTCAGTAAAGTTAGTCTAAAACCTGAACAGTTTATCAAAGCCATTGCCTCCTCAGCCTTTGTGGGAGGAGGGCGCTCAGAAAAAAATGGGATCTGGATCCAAACCATAACTGGTTTTAGTTTCACTCAACTATGAGGTGCTGCAAAGACAAAACTGCTCTTCTCCAGACCCCAGTAAATAAACTCAGCATGGCAAGTCTGGTTTAGCTTCTTTGGAATGCAGCTAGGAAACAGAGTTTGAGTATTAAATCAATAATGGCTTTCTCCTTGCTAGTAATCATAAGAGCAAATGAAACATTAACTATCTCTTTCAGGGCCAGACAGAATTAATTCTGTACATCATCCATTTTTTGCCTCACATATAAAACTCACTGACCAGGACACACAGAATGATGGCACAAACTCAAGCTACCAAAAAAAATGACAATAACCTATCCAGCAGTTCTGAATTTATTTGAACTATCATGATTAGAACTAGGTATGTGGGGGGAAATCACATTTTTGGTGAAACTGGGAAAAAAAAATCTTTCTGCATTGCCTGACAGTCTCTTAAACACCTCGAGCTCTTTTGTCTATGACAAAAAAACAAATTTTCACTTTCTGTAAGAGGTGGATGGCCACCTGGAAGGTTTTAGAATAGCTACTTTAGGTCTTTAAAATGTTTTGCATACTTATGTATTGTTTCTGGGTAGCTATGGAACTAATTTGAAAGCAGAACAATGCAATTCAGGCAGATAAGGCTTCAGAGAAGCTGGCGGGTTTAATTAATGAGCTATTCCTAGCACTGACGTGTTTTGTGGTTAGTAACCAATCTCTGCCAGATTTTTTTTAAAATCTGGCCTCTTTTTCACTATCTAAGAAATGGCACAAATATTGTGGGTACAGCTTTGCGTTTATTTATTTATTGGTACACTTAGTATAACTTGACTGCCTCAGTATTATTTGCAGGCCCAATCAGATGCTTATTTATCTCAGTGACATTAATGGCACCCAGGTTCAAAAAAAGCCAGGTTGAAAATTGCCTACAAGTCAAGATCTGTGTGTCTCAGTTTCTCCACCTGTAAAATGTGAATAATATGTACTTGCCTAGCTCAGAGTGTTGTGGGGGTTTTGTTAATATTTTCACAGTGCTTTGATAAAGTGCTACGTATGCTATATTATGCAATGAACACAAGAAGGCTTTTCTCAACCCGAGTCCCAGGTGAGGAAACAGAAGGCTTCTCTTAGCAAGGGTGAGCAATAAGTAACAACCATGTTCTCTCCTCCAAACTCCAGCTCTGTCTGGCTCTTCCCACCTTTCCTGTAGTCCACTCAGCAAGTAGGAGCTTGCCTAATGTGGACTCTGATTTTACTTCTCACTCGTCAGTTTTGGCTCATCAGGGTAGCCAGTGACCTTGCCTCTGCCAAACTGGTAGTTCCACCTGGGCTAAAGTGTAATTCTCTCCATCTAGTTCCTGACACTATCCTGTGAAGGGTTTATTCACCCTTGTAGGCTTGTGACCCTGCTCAGCCATACCCACATGAGTCCTTGCCATTGCCTTAGGGTTTCGTCTATTCTTCGAAATGCAAAACAAAAATGATAACATAAAGCAAATGCCCTGCTATCAAAGGGAGGTTGCAGGCTCTGTGGCCTCTGGCAGCTAATTAGCCAGGATCTTTCCTCAACCCAGCACCTCTGCAGGGCCTCTCACCCCATTCTGTCCATCACACTGTCCGTAGCTTGGCATTTAGTTACAAGAGGATGTACCTTTCGTTTTCTCCTGGTCCTAGGCATCCCCTAATAGGACTGGGCCCTCCTCTATATCCTCTAGCTGGCAAACATCAGACCCTCTCACCTGACACTGCTTACCTGGGTCTGACAGTTCCCAACACCTGCCTACCAACCTCCTCCCTGGAACAGGGATGGCTGCTTCCTGGCCCCTCTGGCCCTTAAAGGGGCAGGCTGCCCTCTTACAACCCTGCCATCCCCACGTGAAAAGATGCAACATACAGGAGTGCTGGTAAGAGACTTGCTCTTTACTTCCTGGCTGAGCACTTGGCCTGGGTGAAGGTTATAAAACATTAACACCCCTGCCACCTGACAGCAGTCAATATCCACTTACTCCACTGGCTCCTGTTATCACTTGTTTTCAAAATGTCAGCATATCATAATTATACCTAGATTGCCTATGAATACAATGCTGATCCCTATGCTATGTCACAGGGTTTTGCTATTCATGGCTGTGGCATCTCCTTGTGGCCCATCTGGGGACTAGCTCACAACCAGTCTGAAACCCCCTCCAACCTTTGGCCACTCACCCCATGGTCTCACTCGCTGTTGAGTCAAGTTACTCCCTCTGGCCAGCTTACTCCTTCTAAGGGTATCAAAGTCCAATTGAATGATTGTCCCAGTCATTCTTCTGCTCCACTACCTAGCCTGTGCCATTTTCCCAGTGGCTGCTAGGGGAACCCAGGGCCACCCACTACTCTGGGTTTCAGCCCAGGGACCCTACAGCCAATAGCCAAGGTCTGCACTGTCCCAAACCTTGCCGCTGTTTCCCTGGCTGCTTTCTACTTCACCGGTATGAGGCTCCTCCTCCACCTCCTCTACATATGCCCTTCCCTCAGGGCCAGGATCCCAAGGTTGCTCATCTCCCCACTGGTTTCCTCCTTTCCCTCTCTAAACCCAGAGAGCGATTGCAGATCTTCTGTACTGTAACCCCCTTCTCACGGGCTGGTTCCAGGTTTTATAGCATTTGGGCTTCATCAGCAGTTACAAGCTTATCAGCCCTGACTATCCCCCAGAGGTAGCCTGTCACAGGGTTAACTGACCCTTTCTCTCTACTCAGGCCTTGCGTGGGGTAGGGACCCCATCAAAGGCAGACATAAGAAGAATTACTCCATGGTGTATTATAAATTATGATGGATTTGAAGGAACAGCTTGGATTTGAACATTCACAAACTATTGATTCTAAACTCAACTTTGCAGTTCAAGCCCATGTCTAACTACAAGATCTCATAAGGCCACCCAGAAATTAACTCCTTATACTGTCCTAAGATCTGAATCTGTCCCTGGGGTTCAGAATACAATATCTCTTCCATAAATCATCATACCACTTTTTTCTGCCCTGATCCTATGCTCACTGAAGTAAGTGGAAGCTTTGCCCTTGACTTTAATGGCAACCAAATCAAGCCCTTTGCGATGAAATTTGTAATTAAATGCAACCCCTGCCACAAAGGGGAAGTGCATTCTGGCCTTTGTTGAATTTCCATGCTATATTTCTTAATTGTCTTTTGACAAAATCATTCTTCCAAGACCTTGCCCTGATGCGTGTATATTTCTAACATTATTGAGAACCTGAAAGGGCAGGTAAATTGGCTGTGTTTTTTTCTGAAAACCACTTCCATTTCAATCTGAAACCTGACTGCATATTGTAATGTAACAGACAGTATAAAATGACATGGAAAAGATAAGCTTTATAACAGAATATAAATTTTTACTCCACATAGTAAAGAAAAAATAAAATAGAAACCCAATCTGAATGTGCAAGAGCCTTTCTGCAAAGCAGTGATAGCAACTTTGCATGTCTCCCCAGCACTTTCATCATTTTAAAGCAATGTTATAGCAATGCTATTTTATTTTAAAAATTTCTTTCACATCGATTTTTAAGCTTATAAAAAAGGCAGCCTTCTTAAATAGAAAGTCAGTACAATAGCAAGCTGGGCATGGTCTAGAAGTCATAAAACATTTTTCAGCAGTAGATTCAGGTTTGCACAACCTATAATTGATGAATGATAGAAGTTGAGAGGGAACTTGTAACGCTGGAGACTCACCATAGCAAAAAATTACCATATACGGTTGCTATTTCTTATCTTTGTGGTTGTCCTTTATGTTCTACCAGGAAACCACTGTGATATAATCCCAAACTCTGATGGAAAATGTATCCATTAACCACCTGAGCTGACACATACCTGAAATAAGAATTTTCAGTAATAATCTTCACTTCTTGTATTCTTGTGCTTAAAACAGAATTTCTAATAATTGTGTAGCTGTATTATATGCAAACTGTAGTCATCATAATTCCTTTTATGAATTCTGAAATTCACAGTTAAAACATGGTGTTCTCTTTTACTCTGTTTTGTAATGCTCACCAGTAAAACCAAGTTTTAATTGACGACCAATAATGTATTCAATTAACTTCTCCCTTTTTTCCCTGTGTGAATTGTTCACAGATTAAGAAATTCTTGAATTTATTGGTTCAAAATAATCCATGAATTTCTTAAACAGACTTATCTACCAATCATTCATTAGCTTCAAAAATTTTAGTCAAATCTGCAATTTGCAAAAACCAGCTTGCCTGTCCTTTCTGCTTCTGGAGAGGTTTGCTATTAACACAGCATCCTTAATTTTTCATTCTAAAAAAGGTTTTTCTCTTTTGCTGTCCACAATAAAGAAACAGCCAACTTCCCAATAGGTAATTTCTTAGTACTAAAATTAAAACTACCATTACAGGGCAAAATTAATCCTTAGAGTAACTCCACTGACACCAAGGATGAACTGGGCAAAGCTTCCATTGACTTCAGCTGGACCAAGGTACATGGACAATATGTTGTACCCACATTACTACAAATTCCGGTTTCATTACAAACCTGAGGTGAGGTCAAGTTTGCAGAAACTGCTGAGTTTTCAGTGAACTCTGGGACAATTTATGGATATGCGTAGAGATGTGAAAGTAGAGAATCTGTCAAACCAAGAAATACCAGTGGTTTCAGTGATACTTCTCTTTGAGAATTTTGTTTGAACACCAAACTCAAAATAATAAAATTCAGGGAGTGCAAGCCACTTGATTTGAACAATATGTATGTAAACAGGCTCACCCAACCCCCACATACAAATTGAAATTGTATCGTTTCCTACAGCTACTGATATCTTAAGAAAAATTGGCTAGACTTCATGTTCAGATTCCTGGGGTGGTTGATGTCCCACAGCATAAACTGCCCTTCCAGAACCTTAGAAAACACATCACTTTGTGGTGACTTGTTGGTCATAAAGAATTTCACTGAGAATCCATTAAACCTTGGTGAGTTTTTCTCAAATAACTGCCTTTGGAATAAATCCATATTCCCTGCGGTATGTGTGCTATGATACAGCTTCTACAAACCAGACAAATATTTACTGTTTTATCATCTAAACTTTGCCATCTGTTTAAAAAAAATTGGATCTACAAATGTATAGCAGCCTGTTACTGCTTTGGGGTTAACTCAGACCTTAAGAGGCTCTAAAAATATTTAACCAGCTATACAAATCGGACAGAAGCTGTGAAAAACACAAGCTGAATCTGCTTCTACCGTTAAATCAGGTGACATTAAGATATTTATAGGATTTCATTACAAAATTGCACAAATGTTAACCGGATATCTCACCATCCCCTCCTGCATTCTGGGATAAAAATAAATAAAATAAAAGCCTGCTCCAAACATGGCAACTTTCTGTAAAAGGTACATGTTAAATCTTCATTCTCTGCAATGATCTCATCATCACAGCCTGCCTTACAGATGCTAATTGCTTTCCAGGTTGCTGCAGTCACATCTTGGATACATTATCGCTTGCAGGAACCAATAACAACACATTTAGGCCAATGCATCCTGAAATTGTATTATGCGGTTTAAAGGAGGAGGAAAAAAAAACAGCAGTGTCACTGGAACATTGCTTCTGAACTTGTAGCATGAGTGTAAACCCCTGGAAGCAGAAATGAGAGTGGCTAGGCTGAAACTGAGAACTGGGGTATATTTCTTGGCTCATGCTAAGTCTTACCACTGTTGAAATATAACTAAAGAAAATGTGACACCTATAATAACTGAAAATGCCTAATCCATTGCGGGCACTGTATTGTTTAATATCTTAGTCCTCTCATCTACACGGTTATTTCTAGATTAATATTCTGAATTGGAATCTTGTGGAATAAACTAATAATTCCCATGAAAACAATTACATGCTGTTATTTAGCTCTTGGTAGCTTACTTTACTGTTTGGTGATGTAGCCTGAAATGAAATTACGTCTTGACAAGCTAAAGTAAAAAAAATGGTGTACTTCACCAAAAGAAATAAAACATACTGTAGCTCTTTGACAGCCTTGAAGGTGACTTCTCCAAACCATTGATTAGCAGGTTCATGCCCTGAATTAAAGCTCAGTGAGATTCATTACAGTTCCCTCAGTCACCAGAGTATTAAAAACCAAAATGCATCATTAACTCACAAGTGGGCTTTAACCATTTGGCAATAAGGGATCAACTTGACTCTAGTGACAAAACCATCTGCAAAAATACTTTGGACTTCTACTGTAAAAGGAAGTAATTGCTTCTACAATAATGATGAAAGAACTCATTTTGCTACAGTTAGTAGCCTTTGTACCTTTTGTCAGGAAGAATAGTTTGCTGTGTAAATGACCTTGACCGGATTGCCGTAAGGAACGGAGGACAACAAGCAGCTCCTTTTTCAAGGGACTTAAAAGAAACTCTTCAACCTATGAGTCTTAAGGTTAGCTACAGCTGGCAACAGAAACAGAGACGTCAGATATAAAAGCTCTCCAAGCCTATAGGCCTTGACCAACAATTACCCCACCTTTTGTTTATACATGGCAGTACAAGGAAGAGAGTTGGGAAACCATCATTCTGAGCTAATTTCACTTCTGAAGTACTGCTTAGCCATGTAGATTACTACTATAGGTTTAGAGCTGGCCAACACTTGGGAATTCTGGTTCATGAGACATTTTGAGAATTTGGAATTTGGGTTTGTTCTGAATTGGACTGAAACCCAGTTTTTAAATTTCTTGCAAACAAGAAATCCTGAAAATACTTTGGTTTGGAAATAGACACCTTTTTTTCCAAAACAAAATATGCTCCCCCCTGGACTGGCTGCAGCTGACTGAAATTGCTGTGATTAGCAGTGAGGAAACTGACAAGAATGTTGGTTAGTGAGCAGCTGCTGGGGCTCCCGGGGTCCACTCAGGCCGCATGTCAGGGTTGTTCCAATCTTAGGGCTGGGCATCCCAATGCTTCCTGACTCCCAGGATAGCAGGCTGACCAACTCCCAAGCTGGCCCAGGGAGTCTGGAAGCCCTGATTTCACAGCCTGGGACAGCCTGCATGGTAGGGTTGCTCAGGTGCCATGGACCCTGCAAGCCCATCCCTGGACTTCCAGGCCCCTGACTCTGTAGCTCTACGGATTCTCAGTAGCTCCCCGGGAGTGCTGGCAGGGAACCAGGCAGGTTTCTGAGGGCATGTCTATACTACAAAGATAAGTCAACTTAGTTTAAGTTGACATATAACCACCACAGTAATTAAGTTGGTCAGGCATGTCCACACCGCACTCATTGTCTTGGTGGAGTGCATCCTCACTGGCAGCGCTTGCATCGATGCAGAGAGCAGTGCACCTTGGGTAGCTAACCCCCCCCCCCCCCTGCAATTAGCTGCAGAGGGTATTGAGAAGGGCTTGCAATGCCTCATGGAACCAAAACATTGTCACAGGGTAGAATGGGAACATGGCTTTGACCTCCCACAATGCAGTTTCCTCCCTCCCTCCCAACCTACTTTGATATCAATGGCAAACAGCCCATACTTTTTCACACCTGTTTTCAAAAGCCTGGCTAACCGTGCATACACCATAGCTCAAGGAGCATGGCCACTCAGCTGTGCACTGTTGTGAGCATTACAAACACCTCACACCTTATCCTGCAGTATTTCCAGAGCTGAGACAGGAGCAGCTGTGCAGAACATTGCCATGTCCTTCAAGCAGCTCTGCTGCAAGCCAGAGAGCAAAACAATTCCCGGTTGCTGCTGGCAGCAGTGCAGCCCCTGAACACAACGGAGTGCTGTTCCTGGCCCCCGGAAACGAGCAGTGACTGGCGGAATTGCATTGTGATGCAGTTATGGGATGACGAGCAGTGGCCACTTTCCAGGAACTTTGTGCAGAGCTTTCCCCAGCCTTGAAGCACAGCAACACTAAAATGAGACCTGCTTTGCCAGTGGGGAAGCGAGTGGCCATCACTCTGTGGAAACTTGCAATGCCAGACTGCAAGCCTCTGGGTACAGACCTGGTCCTTGTGCTGCTATGCTGTGTACTGCAATGATGGCAGCAGAATAAATACTGGAGTGACATGGGAAAGTGTCCTACCGTGGTGGAAGAAATAAGGCAGCCCTCCCCTGAAACCTTCTGCAAGGGTTACATGAAAGTTTCCTGGAGATCTCCAGGGAGGATTCCCAGGCCATCCCTATGCACACACAGTCTTTTCCAGGGGGGCAACCTCTGTAGAGCTGGAGTGCACACTGCGAAGCAGATCCCACTGCACCTCACTTTTTCTTCATATTAAACATAAAACAGAAGAGCATGTAACCCCTACAGGTTGCTTGGAATTTCACACTCACCCAGGGTGCCTTCCCCAGCACCACACTTGGGCACCATGCTGTCCTGTGACTGGCTGGACTGTTCCAGGGTTAAAAATACCTCCTGAGTCTTGGGGAGAATGGATCCCTTGCTGTCCTCCTCCTCCTGGTTGTTACTTCAGTTGGCCTGGGACTCCTGTGCGGTATCCATGCTGCATTTGGGGGTAGTGGTGGAGATTCAGCCAAGAATCGCATGCAGCTCATTGCAGAAGTGGCATGTCTGTGGTGCAGAACCAGAACGATTGTTCGCCTCCCTTCTGGTCTTCTGGTACGCCTGCTGCGTGTCCCTTGTGTAGCCCTTCTCCCACATGCCCTGCACGATCTTTTCGTAGATGTCTGTGTTTCTTCAGCTGCATCAGAGCTGTGCCTGCGCAGACTCTTTTCCCTGCAGACTAATAAGAACCATCACCTCCTGTGTACTCCAGGCTAGAGCACATTTGGGACATTGAGTCACCATGATCAGCTGGGTTGCTGAGCTCTCCATGGTGATCAAAACAGGAAATGGGAATTGAAAAGTTCTCAGGGCTTTAACAGGGGAGGGACTGTTTCCTGTGTACCTGGCTGCTGTGCAGCAGAGTTAAAAATAATCACCAATGCGGTCATAGCAGAGCATGTGGGACACCTCCTAGAGGCCAATCCAGTTGACCTAAACAATGCTGTGTCTACACTGCCTCTCTGTCGACCCATCAACATCGAATTAAGTGGTATGCCTCTCGTGGCGGTGGAGTAATTAAATCGACATAAGAGGAGAGTTAGGTTGGCAGAAGGGACCTGGTAGTGTAGACACCCATTATTAGGTTGATGTCAGGCACCTTCCATCCACCTAAGTTTGTAGGGTAGACCAGGCCTGTCAGACCTTGCCTGTGATCTGGGGAAAATTCGTCAAACTGTGAGATGTTTTGGGGTGATGAATAGATGTTTTCTGGCCAGGCCATGCACCTGGATTGAGTGAATATCTCAAGGCAGTGGTGTATGTCCCAGTGTTAATTTTATGTTATGGTTACAAATAAAAACAAACAAACACACACTTGAGTACCTCAATATGAGTCTAGGATCTGTATGTGTTGATCTTTCCTGCTGGAGAAACAGGAAGGAGACCATCAGCAACAGTTGCAGTATAGCTAGTACTGTTCATTAGATTAGGTGTTCTGGGACTCTGGCATAGATATTGTGTTGAAATGATGCCATATTTCAGGTGTTAAGTCAGAAGGTCAGGGCTGGTTGCTTAAACTAGCCAAGAAAGAGAGAACTTGTGAAATGCACCCTGGAGTGCTTTATTGAGATCAGAGTGGTTTGAAAGACTACAGTCTGACTCTGATACTTTTGCTTATGTTATATAGGAGCTTATCTATGTAAGTAGTTGAAGTTCCTGTGGCTAATCTCCTGTGTAAGAGATCACTGAACAGATAGAATTGGGACTTGATTTTCTAAAGGTGCAATCATGGGTTTTCCCCGCCCCAGCAGCTTTGTTTTATGGATGAATTAATTCAGTGAACTACTCTACATTCCCTACACACAAACACACAACGGGGTTTTTCATAGTATTTGAGATTTAGGAACTACACTGCATAATGACATGGAAAATGCCTCCATACACATAATAAAGAACCAGAAAAAACATACTGTAATAAGAAAAAAAAACCCACAAAACTTTCCTCTTGCTGAGAGAATGCTTGCAATAAACAAGTTAGAGGGATTTTAGAATCTGGAAGGAGAAGAACTGGACACATGGCTCATGGGACTGATCACTGGCTTTTTCACCTCTAGCTTGCTGGTTTGTATTCAACCCACATCATGAGAGAGCAAAAGTGGTTGCTCAATGGCTAGTTGGCAGTTTATGTGAAATGAGGTTGGCGGTGCTGGTTTACCTCTCAGCAGAGTGTTGTCCAGGTCCAAATAGTACTAGCTGACATCCTTTTTGGTAGTCCCAGTGTTAAAGACTCAGTGGACCTACGGGTTATCCAGAATTATCCTTCTGCCCCCTAGATGTAGTTTCCTCAAGATAGGGGTAAGGTTGCTGGCATGGCAGAGAAGAGAAGCTTCTACGGACGTTGCCTGTATTTGTTGTATGTATAAATGGAGGACTTTAATCTTCATGGCTATTAATTCTTTATCTTCCATTAATTATGATTATGGTATTATCATCGTGCCTAGGAGATCCAGTTACGGACCAGGACCACATTGTGCTAGGTGCTGCACAAATACAGAATGAAAAGACAATCTCAGCCCTGAAGATCTTCAATCTAGGTATAAGACAAGAAAAAACACTCTGACGCAGAGTGACAGAGTACAAGGATACAATTATTGATAAATTGGAAGATTCAGAGAAGAGCTCTGACAGTGATTAAAGGATTGAAAACATGCATTATAGTGATACTCAAGGAGCTCAACCTTCCTCCAGTGCCCACTCTTCCTTCAGTCCCTCCTAGTCACTGCTTACTTCCTTTCTACAGAGCTTAACAAAGAGAACATTAAGGGGTGACCTTAATTACGGTCTGTAAGTACCTACATGGCGAACAAATATTTGATAAGGGCTCTTCAGTCCTGCAGAGAAAGGTATAACATGATCTACTGGGTGGATGTTGAAGCAAGACAAATTCAGACTAGAAATAAGGTGTAAATGTTTAACAGTGAGAGTAATTGACCATGGGAACAATTTACCAAGAATCATTGTGGATTCTCTATCGCTGACAATATTTAAATCAATACTGGATGTTTTCCTAATTGATCTCCTCTGGGAATTATTTTGGGGAATTTATACGTGGCCTGTGTTATGCAGGAAGTCAGGCTAGATGATCACAATGGTCCCTTCTGGCCTTGGAATCTGTGATCCTGTAAAGACAGTGGCATGCAGGGCAATACAATATTGGTCACCATGATAGGCAGTGGTCTCCTGTGGCTGAATGTTACCAAACCCAGTAATTTAAAGAGAAATAATTACTATAGTGAGCGTGATTCTCTCCGATTCTGACTGTTTGACCAGTGTAACTACTGACTTCAATCAGGTTACTCCTGCACAAATCCCAGCGCATCCATGAGAAGCCAGGGCCTTCTGCATGGATGCTGGTAGCTCCCAGTCTCTGGTTGCCATGGCTGCTCATTCATGTAGGGAGGAGCTCAGCAGAACAGATAATACAGCCTGAAGTTGTGTTATCTTTTCTGCCTGAGCTCTGTGGGGCTGAAGGGAGGATCATTTGTGTCCCCTGAACTTGCCTACTTTTCCTCCAGTGACTCCTTATTGCTGCTTACTTCCCTTGTATGGAGCCTTGACCTACAGAGCATCCTCTGCAGAGGAAATGGTGCCACTGAGGGAACTGCCCCTCCATATGCACATATGGGCTGGGGAGGGGGACAATGAAGTCCTACGTAGGGATCCAAATCATCCAACCCCTCACTTAGGCATGGGAAGTTTTATGGGAGTGTTGCCTGAGTGATGAGTTGAGGATTGTGCCTCAAGCCTTTAGAAAGGACGGCAAAGTTTTGTTTCTGTCCGACACCACAATTTCATATGTGACTGTAAACATGCTTTGTTCTATGAAAGGCATCTGGAATGTTTTAGAGGCTTTCCTAGAGCAAAAACATTATACAGTATAGATTTAGTAGTAAGCAGTGTAATCATCAGCTATTAAATTGCCATTACCGAGTCTCACATCAGCCCAGACAAGCGTCTGCAGAGGGACTAGGGCAACACTGTTTTTATACACTTCCTCTCTGAGCAAGAGAGCATGCGTTTTCCATCAAAAAGAAGAAAGATAACAGATCCCCAGATTCAGCTCTTTTGCCCTAGACAGCTAAAATGTATCTGCAGGAAAAATGAGTAAAATGCAGTACCAGCACCAAGTCAAAGAGAGAGGCTAGGAGGGGGTTTTCGGGGAAATCTGTTTATTTTAACTGTTGCCACCGTTACCCTTTACTTGCTCCGGTTTCTATCACTTGGCTGAGGCCGTACCAACCTGCAATAAACACTTTTTTTGTTAAATATAAAAATGTGTCATGGAAAGCTATTCAGTGCAGCTGGATATGTAGTGTGTGATGCTTCAACACGTTTTCTTTCCTCACCTTCTTAATAGAGAGAGAACACACACTGTCTTCTCCCTCCTCCCTCTTTTTCCTCTCACCTGCAGCTCTTTAATTTGTAAAGGTAATTATCCCCTACGATGACTCTGTGCATGAAGTAGATTTCATTCCAAAGACAAGAGCCTGGGAAAGTGGGGGCTGAGTGGACAGGAAACGTAATGGCAAACAGGCATGGGTGTGCAGTGGTATTTAATCTTGAATGTGTCTAAACAATCTGAGGCTGGATGAATTTTGACATGTCCATTTCCGAACACACTATTCATAACTAAGGAACAGTTTTAAGCCAAGATCTTCAAAACTAGGAGTCTTCTGCCAGGTTCCTAAAATCCGTATTTAATCACCTACTCAAGTGGCCTGATTTTCCAAAGGATTGCACGCTCAGCAGTTCCCACTGAAGTCAACATAACTACTGTATGTATTGAAAAAGCCACGTTATTAGAGTATGTCTATCCTGCCATTAGACACCCACAGCTGGCCAGGCCAGCTGATGTGGGCTTGGGCTATGGGGCTGTTTAATTGCAGTGCAGATATTTGGGCTCAGGCTGCAGCCTGAGCTCTTGGATTATCCCACCTTGCAGGGAACATCTGCACCACAATTAAACAGCCCCTTAAGCTGAGCCCCATGAACTCGAGTCAGCTGGCACGGGCCAGCAACGGGTTTTTAATTGCAGTGTAGCATAGTGTGGACTACAACAGCACTTTGGAAAATCAGGCCATTTATTTAGGAACCTAAATATGTATGCAGGCATCTAATTTTAGGCTTTTATTTTTGATAATCTTAGACTTAGGCACTTAAGTCTGGGATTTAGGTGCCTAAGTCCCAGTTTTAGGCTCCACTGATAGCCACAAAACTTTGGCTGCCGCCGAACCCTGTAGGCACCAAAACTCACTCAGTGCCTAAATTTTCAGGCCAAACATTCCCAGGGCACCTAAATTCCTGCCTCTGTGCATGCACACGGCTGCCTCACTCCAGGTGTAATGATACCTATCTCCTGCCCAGATCCCAGAGCGATCCAGAACTGCGGGAAGATAAGCACTTCTCTGCCTATCTTACCTGTGGAGCCCAATCTGGTAGGCAGTATCTGAGCATGCCCACCAGATTGGGTTTCATTCAAATATGGTTGCTCGAGGAGGTGCAGCTGCTGCCCACCTTGAAACTTTTAGCTCCATGGGCAGAGCGGTCATCCAGGATATGGGAGACACAAGTTCAATCCCCTCCCCCCCCCCCCCCCAGATGCGGAGAAAGGATTTGACTTCTCAGAAAGGGGTGCTAACCACTGAGCCATGAAAGCAGGGGGAGTGGAAATTTGGACTCCTACCCATCATGCTATAGAGTCATTCTCACTCTCTCTTTCTCCCCCATGAATCCCAGGCTGCTTGTAGGATTTGTGGGCTGACCTTGTGGCCTGTTCTATGGGGAGAAATAGCCACAAGGTGACCCTTGCAGATATTTTCTCCTCTTTCGCCACCGGTTTTCTGGTGGGCACAGGTGATTGGATCCCGAAACGTGACTGTGCTGCACTGTCTGTACGCTCCTTGTGTAACAAGCAGGGATGTTTTATTGCCCACACCTTATTAAAACTGGAGCAGTGATCCCTCCAAGTCAGAACATACCATTCCCCTAAAAAATACATACATGAACGAGGTGGAAGACATGGACTCCAAAGCAGCAGCATATTGTGATTTCTGCTGTTGATGTTTTGAAAGGTAAGTACATTGAGATCAAGATTTCGTTTTCAATGCACTAGAACCTCACAGGCTGCACTTGATAGCAAAACCCCATGCATCTTACAGTAGAGGAGCCAAGAAACCACCATTGTTGTTGGAGATTTTTTTTTTCTTTTTCACTTTTGTCTTCACTCTTGGTATATTAGGCACGTACTGAAATAAGCACAACACCCAAGGACAAATTTAACAGAATAGGCTTCTTGTCTGAGCACGCAAAATGGTAGAATAATTAAAGTTCAGTTAGTTGCAGGGTCCCCAGTGGTGGTTGACTTGAATTACAGTGAAATGTGTTCCTGCTCACACCCACTTATGGAAATAAAAACTGGCTCTAATGGGCCTGATTCTCCCCTTGCACACTCCTTTTAAACAGAGGGACATTGGTATAAAACCAGGATCAGTGAGAGGAAAAATGGCATCAATCTTTGATAGAGTCCCTTCATATTGCTGAGCAGGAATTTAGAACAACCCAAGATGAGACTATCCCAACTATCCCATCTCACATTTTACATCGGACACAGCAGATGTTGATACAGGACTTTAGTCCGAGGTATCTACATGCCCATACAGGGCCTGAGTCTCCTCTCACACTTATTTGTATTCCAGTGTAGCTCTGTTCCCAGCAAGAGGTGACTCTTGCTTGACACTGAGGTAAGAGAGGGGAGAAGCAGGTGTGGAGCGTGGACATGCAAGATGAGTACAAGAAGCAACCAATAACATGCTAACCACTGGTTAAGCAGTCATGGGTGGAAGCCTAACCCTCTACTGTGTGAACACTACCTAAATAAGCATACTGCTGTCATGCCCCACACCTGCACTGCCACTGTATTTGGCCATGATAAGCAATACCGGTATCTGGGTACAAATCCTGAGCGTCATAGCTCCACAACCCACTGAGTCACTCTGTGCTTGCATTTGCAGGGTATTGTGGGGCAACTTGTCTGCCCACTCTGGGGCTGTGGGATGGAATGGTGTAGGCCTGGGAAATTCATTTCCTGGAAGGACTCAAGCTGGTGGAGTTGGGTGCTGTTAAATGCTGAAGGTATGGCTCCTTCTCATCTTAATAAGAATCTGCTGCTTCTTATGGAAGCAGTGTTTCTTTCTGATGACTCTTCAGAAGCTGCTGCTAAGAGATGGTGGCAGGACGTTAAGAGGCTGTTTTGGCCCCGAGAAGATGGAGGCAGAGGCTTACAAGTGAAAGGGAATCATGTGGACCTATAAAAGGGAACCGTGTGGACATGGAGGCATGGTCCAAGCAGATGCTTTTAATGGCAGATCCCTCCTATGCAGACCATTTCTTCTGGTCCAGGACCACAAATATGCAGTAGTGGACCACATTGTGATGGAAATGTGGACTTTTGCATGAGGAAAGCCACTTTCCTGGAGCTGTGTGAGGACCTTGCCCCGGCCTTCGAGCAGTAAAACACCTCATATAAGAGAACTCAAGAACTATGTAGCTATCACCCTGGGGAAGGTGGAAACCCCAGACTACTACAGATCTGTTGGCAATAAGTTAAGGGTAGGGAAATCCATGGTTGGCACAGTTGACATGGGGGTTTGCAAGGCAGTTGCTGCAAGAATTGTAAAAATTGAAAATGTTTCTGAAGTAATTGCAAAATTTAAAAGGGCAGGGTTCCTGAGCTGTGCAGATGCAATTGAAGGATGTATATATTTGCTCTATGCCTGCTATTTCAAGCAAGTATATAAACAGGAGAGGATACTACTCCATCTCCCATTAAAAGGGAGGAGGTCCAGAAGAAGGAGAGAGGCAGACCAGGTGAAAGTCTCTGCATAAAGATGAAAAGGGAAATAATAGAGGTGGCATCATGGTAGGGGGTCTACAATAGACCACCAAATCGGGAAGAGGAGGTGGATGAGGCATTTCTAGAACAAATAACGTAAATATCGAAAACACAAGACCTGCTAGTAATGGGGGACTTTAACTGCCCAGACATCTGTTGAAAAGGTAATATGGAAGACATAAAATTTCCATTAAGTTCTTGGGAGGTACTGGTGACAACTTTTTGTATCAGAAGGAGGAGGAGGAAGTAATCATTTTAACCATCCAAGTAAACATCCAAGAAGCGGGGACAACCATTTTAGACTTGATTCTGACCAACAGGGAGGAGTTGATTGCAAATCCAAATTTGGAAGGCAATTTGGGTGAAAGTGATCATGAAACGATAGATTTTATGATTCTAAAAAAAATGAAGGAGTGAGAGCAGAAGAATAAGTACAGTCTCCTTCAAAAAAAGCAGACTTTAGCAAACTCAGAGAACTAGTTGGTAAGGTCCTATGGAAAGAAAATGTAAGGGTTAAAGGAGTTCGGGAAAACTGGTAGTTTCTCAAGAAGATAATATTAAAGGCACAACTTCATATTATCCTGATGCAAAGGAAAGATAAGCAGAATAGTACAAGGCCAATATGGTTCCATCAGGAGCTCTTTAGTGACATAAAAATAAAAAAAGGAATCCCACAAAAAATGGAAACATGGACAAATTGCTAAGAAGGAGTAGAAAAAATAGCACAAGAATACAGGGACAAAATCAGAAAAGCTAAGGCACAATATAAGTAACTCCTAACAAGGAGGTAAAGGCAATAAGAAGAGGTTCTTTAAATACATTAGGAGTAAGAGAAAGACAAAGGACAGGGTAGGTCCTCTGCATAGCAGGGAAGGAGAACTAATAACTCACGACATCAGGGAAGTGGAGGTGTTTAATGCCTATTGTGCTTCAGTCTTTGCTAGAAAGGTTAATGGTGACTGGATACTTATGATAATTAATATTAACAACACAGGGGAAATACAAGCCAAAATATGGAAAGAATAGGTTAAGAAACATTTAGATAAGTTAGATGTATTCGAGTTGGCAGGGCCTGATGAAATTCGTCCTACGGTACTTAAGGAACTAGCTGAAGCAATCTCTGAACCATTAGTAATTATCTTTGAGAACCCATGGAGGATGGGTGAGGTCCCAAAGGGCTGGAGAAGAATAAACGTAGCATTTATCTCTACAAAGGGGAACAAAGAGAACTCAGGAAATTATAGAGCAATCAGCCTAACTTCAATACCTGGGAAGATACTGGAACAAATTAATAAATAATCAATTTTTAAACACAGAGGATAATAGGCATGTAAGAAATACCCAGCATGGAGTTGTCAAGAACAAATCATGCCAAATCACCCTATTGTCCTTCTCTAGCAGGGTTACTGGCCTACTGAATGGGGCAAAGCAGTAGGCATGATATAGCTTGAGTTTAGTAAGGCTTTTGACACAGTTGCACATGATGTTTTCATAAGTCATCGGGAAACGTGGTCTACATTAAATTACTATATGGTGGCTGCACAACTGGCTGACAGACTATGGTCTGGTCTACACTACAGACCTATGTCGGTATAACTATGTGGCTCAGGGGTGTGAAAACCTCTGAGTAACATAGCTGCCACACCTCTGAGTAACATAGTTACCACACCGCTGAGTAACATAATTATACCAAGCTAACCTCCCATTTAGACAGCGCTAGGTTGGCGGGAGAGCTTATCTGATCTACATATCTACCGCCTCTCAGGGAAGTAGATTATCTATGCCAAGGGGCAGCTCTCTCCCATTGGTTTAGAGCAGGGATGGGCAAACTTTTTGGCCTGAGGGCCACGTCTGGGTATGGACATTGTATGGCAGACCATGAATGCTCACAAAATTGGGGGTTGGGATGCAGGAGTGGGGTATGCTAACAGACAACCACCAAATGCACCTATTAGTGACCCTGGATCTATGATAGTGAAGCCCATAATGGATGCCTTGGTGCTCACCTTCTTGAGCTGCATGGGGAATACACTGGGACTGATTTATGGGGTTGTATAGCACATTGGGCCGTTGCCTGGAAAACAAATGTAGTGCTTATCCATGCATTAAAGAAATAAAGATTCCTTCTTCTTCTCCGTCACTGAAATTAATTTATGTTAAAAATGTGGGCATGTCACTTGACTAAACAGAGTTCAAAGGTGTGCAAATGTAAGATAAATAAAAACATAAAACCATGGCAATAAAAAGGAAACTCCAAATCATTGGTTCATTTGTTCTCTTTTTCCTGCATTGGAGCAGGTGTACAGTGCAGTTGATACTGCTGATGGAGTGAGGTTCCAAAGCTCAAACATTGACACCCCAGACATTGTTAGGGACAGGTTGTAGGACATAGGAACGTCAAAGTGAAACCATGGCTCATGTGAGGATCCAGACTGGAAGACATATGCAAAGATTCTGGGGATTGGCTGGGGGTGCACATTTTCACTCCAGTGATCTCGGGTTAGCAATATGTGGGATAAGCTATGTTAAGATGTGTTCTATACCTTGGGCACGGTGACTTATTCACTGGGTAGCACAGAGGGCGATGTGTGGATATAGAGCATGTTAAGGGAAAAAACCCACAGTTTAACCCAAGCTGAGTCTGCAGTGAAGACAAGATGTAAGAAGACAGAGCCAACTAAAGTAGTGATGTAAGGCCTCCCACTCTGCAAGAGAAGGATTCCATTTCTATGAGCTTGCCCTTATTTAGTTTTCCCCTAGCTTGGAAAGAGCTACTTGTCAGATTTTTTTACTGCAAAAGCTATTTTTGCTACTGCAAAGACATTTAGAAATGTGTAGCAAAGTGCCTTGGAACCATTATGTTCAACATGGACCTGGAAAAAGGCCAACATTCTCCACTTTGCTCTGTATCTGAACATTTTCTCACAGCTCTAGTCCCAGCTTCTTACCAAGACAAGGTAAAACCCCTTTGGGCTCCTGGGACCACTCATGGAAAACTAAATAATAGTCAAAAGGGGTTTTTACACAGGGCCAAACTCAGGAAAGGAGAATAAAGAGCAAAATTTGCTGATTTTCTTTGTTCCTCTCCCTCCTTTTGGCTTCATTATGGATGCACTAATATATGTGAGACGATACAGAACATGTGCGCCTCGTAGTGAAAGCATCAGAGCAGAATACATCAGTGGTGCAGGCTTGACAGCAAGGTCTGTGAGCATAACAGAGGTAGGTGATCACAGACTTGGACCCAAATCAGGGCACAGCGTAAGTACCTTTAATATATCAGAGTAGAACTTAGTATTTTTTTCTTGCAGCTCAGTAAATTGACATTACATGTGAAGCAAATCAAAACTGGCAAAAAACACTCACCAAAAATAATGTAAAAAGAGACAAAATAAAAAAAATACAAAATTGGGAAGCACAACACCACTATCTGCAACTAGTGCTTACCAGTCATTGGACACAAACCCTGACTTTGAATTGCCACATAGAAAGTTACTGTATCACATCACCTATTTCCCCTCACTGGTTCCAAAATTTGTGCTCAAAGACCTTTCTGCTTCATACCTTCTCCTGTGGCAGAGAACTCATAATTCTCTGCTTGACACAGCAGCCTCTTGCCACAGAAATGATTTTGATGACACAAATGCAATGTTCACTTCAGGAGCCTGGAGATGAAGATGGCCTCGGGGGGGGGGGGGGGTGCTGGGGAATCTCCTCTTCAAACATTAACAAAAATAATATGAACAATTATTAAAAAGATAATTAACCGATGACCACTGGTGTTTTTAAAGACGCAATGATGGAAAGTATGTGCCGCTCTCAGCGTGTGTGTGTAACAGTAGGTTTTCCCAGAGGAAGGATTATTGTCCAGGGGTTACAGCACTAGTCTAGGACTGGGAGACCCACATTTGCTTCCCTGCTCTGCCACATACTTCTCATGTGACCTTGGGTAAGCTACTTAGATTTGCTGTACCTCAGTTCCCTGTCTGTAAAATGGGGATAATAGATCCATGCCTCACACGCATATGAGGATAAAGATTATGAAGTGTTTGAGATCTACTGATGAAAAGTGCTACATCAGAGATAGGTGTATTGATTTAAAGAGGCATTACTTAAGGCACAATGATTTCAGTAGCAGCAGGTCAGAGGGGAGTCATGCCACTAGCAAATTAGATTCGCTTATGCCCATCTCTCCAGAGTGCAATGGGGCCTTGGATCCATCAATCACACTGTCTTAGGCACCAATCCTGCAAACACTCATTTATGTCAGTAATGGGCTCATTTGCGTATGTCAAGTTACTCATAATCACAAAAGCTTGGTAGTGAAAAAACCCAGCAAAGCTCTGAAGCATGAAGCACAATTGTCACTGGGCTTACCTGTCACAGTCTGGGCACCATCTCTGCAGATTGCAATATGCTACTCCCACAGAATATGGAAACCTTTCCCTGCCTCCTGAAATGGCATGAATACTTATCTTCCTGTTGTGCAGCCTGGCGCAGTTTCTTCAATAAACATACCTCACAAAGATTTGCTGCTGTGCAACCCCACAGGCACCATTTGACTCATCAAGTTGAATGGCTAAATAGCGGCTTTGCCTGAGTTTTGAAAACAGTTGCTTTCAGTCACGTCGCACATGCTGTGTGAAACAGTGTTAGCTGACAAAGGCCCTGCCTCCGTTTGGTAGCTGCTTCAGGCCGCCTTGCTTTTGAAGCCACCTCTATTCCACAAGCAGGGATAAGCCTTTCTGCAGCGGCATGTGCCTCACACTGGCGTGTGATTTGCAGAGATGTCAAGTTAGCTGCCTGAAGGGTGTATGTGTTTGACATTGCCAGTTTCAGTAAGCAGGGCTTGTTGGTTTTTTTGGTTGGTTTTTTTCTTCCGAAAGGCTTCAAGTTGCCTCTGGATGAAAAAAAAAATCCTCGGGTTTGTCTGTCAATGATGGATGTCTGGTTTTTAAATGGCTCTGTCAAGGTTCCTCCCCCACTCTGAACTCTAGGGTACAGATGTGGGGACCTGCATGAAAAACCTCCTAAGCTTATCTTTACCAGCTTAGGTCAAAACTTCCCTAAGGTACAAAATATTCCACCCTTTTGTCCTTGGATTGGCCGCTACCACCACCAAACAAATACTGGTTACTGGGGAAGAGCTGTTTGGACACGTCTTTCCCCCCAAAATACTTCCCAAAACCTTGCACCCCACTTCCTGGACAAGGTTTGGTAAAAAGCCTCACCAATTTGCCTAGGTGACTACAGACCCAGACCCTTGGATCTTAAGAACAATGAACAATCCTCCCAACACTTGCACCCCCCTTTCCAGGGAAATGTTGGATAAAAAGCCTCACCAATTTGCATAGGTGACCACAGACCCAAACCCTTGGATCTGAGAACAGTGAAAAAGCATTCAGTTTTCTTACAAAAAGACTTAATAGAAATAGAAGTAAATAGAAATAAAAAAAATCCCCCCTGTAAAGTCAGGATGGTAGATACCTTACAGGGTAATTAGATTCAAAACATAGAGAACCCCTCTAGGCAAAAACCTTAAGTTACAAAAAAGATACACAGACAGAAATAGTTATTCTATTCAGCACAATTCTTTTCTCAGCCATTTAAAGAAATCATAATCTAACACGTACCTAGCTAGATTACTTACTAAAAGTTCTAAGGCTTCATTCCTGGTCTATCCCCGGCAAAGACAAAATATAGACAGACACACATTCCCTTTGTTTCTCTCCCTCCTCCCAGCTTTTGAAAGTATCTTGTCTCCTCATTGGTCATTTTGGTCAGGTGCCAGTGAGGTTACCTTTAGCTTCTTAACCCTTTACAGGTGAGAGGAGATTTCCTCTGGCCAGGAGGGATTTTAAAGGGGTTTACCCTTCCCTTTATATTTATGACAGGCTCAAAGATTTCAAAAGCCTCATACTCTCATTTAGCCCTCACTTCAGATCATGGCGCGCGTGTGCACACACACACACACACACACACAGAGCAGTGTGAAAGCAATTGATGTAAAACCCACACATCATCTATTTGTGACCTGCCCCTTTAAGAAGGAGTGGATGCCAGTTCGCCTGTGACTCCTCAGCTGCCTCCCAGTTGGGTTGAAGTGAAGGCACCTGGGCCATATCAAAAGGAAGACAGGAAAGGGCCACGTGACAAGGAGAGCTGCTTGAGTGGAGAGTCAAGAAGTCAGGAAGGGCAGCTGAGAGCTATCTGAGAACAGAGGTGAGACAGAAGGAGCAGCTGAGAATTGCTCGAGGGAAGAGCAGGAAACCAGTTGGAATAGAGTGACCAGTTCTGAGGAAAACGGTTAAAGGACTGGCTTGAGCTGAGGAATGCTGCCAAATTGCAGGAAGGCTTGTGCAGTGGCCCCTAAGAAGAGGTGATGAACCAGCATGGTCAGTATAAGCTGGGGCCAGAAGCAAGGGGTTGACGCTGGAGCGAAGATCTGTGAAGCAGCGGTTGGACTTGCAGGCAAAGAGGCCTGGGAAATGTGACACTGCAAGGGAACTCCATCAGAAGATCCAAGTGGAGGGCTGTGGGAGGAGTCCGGGAAGAAGGGGTTGTCTTGAGCAGGGGTAGGACTTACAGGTGAGGCGGCTTAGGAGAGCCCCTCATGGGACAACTGACATGAGGCTACAGAAAATGACTTCTGGGAGAGAAGCAAGTCTTGGAACCCTCAGGTAGGTGGCTTGGAGAGTGAGACCCTGGAACGGGGCTAAAGGAACTGGAACTGAATGGTTAACGCTCCTATGGGCAGCCTGGGAATGGTGACCTCTGAATAGGGCTGAAACACTCCTGCATTGCAACCTTGTTTTTCTGTGGGGGTTTGAGAGGAGCTATCTTTACTGCGAGGGATCTGTGGGCTCTGGCACTTTAGAGTTTAAATTGCTGATGTGAGAGACAGTGTTCCTTTGGATGGGCTATATAAAAAGGAAACTGAGGCAGATCCATATGCCATGTTGTAGCCTGCTTCTGGAGGGTGCTTGAGGAGGGGCTGCCCTCTGGCAGCTTTTGTTTAGGTGTGGACACAAACATGGCCTTGTGGAAATTAAAAAAAAAATCTTCACCAGTGCTACCATCAGTTCAGTTGCAATGGAGAAAGTACTTGAAGCCATCCTGCAGACAATGTTTAGGCAGCTTCTAGAATTGTAACCACTTTATTGCCAGCATAGTGCAGGATTAATTGACAGTAATGGTGGAAAACAATGGTCACTCAGTGTGGTACACCAGTTTTACTGATACAGTGGTTAAAACCTACTAAACATATCAGGGTCTTAAACCATTTGATTTACGAGATCTCCTTGACCTTATACTGCTGCCAAATCCTGTAGCTCTTGTTGCTCTGATCCCCCAGGCAGCCCTTTACTCTCGGTTGTGACCTAGCTCATCAGCAGTGTGTGCCATTTTGTTTCTCTCTGGGAAAGTGCCAAACTATCAGCCAGGTGATATTCTTTCAGATTGTTGTGGCCTTATTCTCTGCTCTACATTAAGAATATGGGAAAGCCCACACAGGCACAGCTGGATTCCATATAACTATGTTTATTAACTAAGTACAAATAGATAAGGCCTAGCTACTGTCCACAGCTGCTCTGGCAGGGTTCTGATGACTACAACAGAAGAGCAGGGAAGCCAAACTATAGGACAGGTTCTCTTTCTTGTTACAGCTATTCCACTTTGTATAAACTAATTAAATAATCATTGGAGCAGGGCAGGAGTCTGGGTCTCCCAAGACGGAGTACTAAGCACTGGGTTATAGAGTTAATCATACTCTCTTTCTCCAATCCAGTATATGCTGAAGAATTCACGCTTCAAAGTAGGAGTAATTTTAAAAGGCCAGCCCTGTAACTGCCTACTGGTTAGTGTGTTCCTGTTCAAACCAGTTTATTTGTTGATCCAATAACAAGTATCCCAAATAGTCTGCTTTTTACTCAGTGACCATTACCTCTGAAAATATTTATGGCCCTGACACATTAATATAATGATGCCATTAATAGTCTAGTTCATAACCCATTTTTCATCTCCTCCCCCATGACATTCCTCCCACTCCCTCCTTTTCCAACTGTTCCATTTCTGTCCCTGTCCTTAAATCTAAATGACTCCTCACCTTCTCAAGGTGTTTTGTCTTTGTTTTGTTTAGCACTTTGTATTTATTTTCCCAAAATAATTTTTGGCAATTCTTTGCATGATTACCAACTATTGGACAAGAACAAATCTCAGAATCTGGTCCCTGTGATATAGCTTGTGGCTTTGCAAATTATGCTGGAGGAATATTTTCTCAACAGAAACATGATTTTAAAACCTTGCTTTTTAAAAACTGTAGATGATCCAAAAAGAAACGTAATGATGAATGAGGCTTCAGAATCATTATGGGTGCAACATAAGGTGCTAGATGAGATCTCCCATGTGGCCTTTGAGAAAACTGTATTTTCAGTGATGGACACCATGTTTGTTTTCAGGAAATGGTTTTCTTTCACTTGAGATAATGGACCTGCTCCTGCAAGGCTTCCATGTGTGGGTCTCCAAGTCTACTCACTAAATAGGAGTATTGCACGTGGAGAACTTCCCTCCACCTGTGTATATTTAAAATACCCACCACTATGCATAGGTGCTGGAACTAGCGGTGAAGGGGGTGCTGCAGCACCCCCTGACTTGAAGTGGTTTTCCATTATATACAGCGTTTACAGTTTGGTTCAATGGCTCTCAGCATCCCCACTATATAAATTGCTCCATCACCCCTGCCACAATGTTTTCTGAACAGGAACAAGCCCAAAGTGTATACAATTCCTAATGATGTGTCTCTCCAGAACACTTCCTGAGATGTGTCTGCTGTAGACTGACACCTTGTCATTGTGGTCTTTGTTTTAAATGATACACCAAGTTAAACAAATATGGGTATAGAAAGATTGGTGCATCACAGATAGTTATTCTAGTATTATATTGTGACCTTGCCAGTTAAACTGTTACTATTGTGTAATAACATTTTTAAGTTTAATGCTACAGCTGGCTTACATTATTATAAAATCAGTTCAAATGTTCTCCCCATATAGCCATCCAACCCACAAGTTATGTCTCTCCTGGACCCATGTAATAAGCTCCACTTCTTGCAGTGACATGGTGCTCAGCCAATTTCCCAACCGTGCCTGTAATAGTGCATTAACAGCCATCCTGATTGTTCCCCTAGCACAATATTGGATCTGTCACCGCAACAGATTGCAGACCCGTGCCCTCATAGGTAGATGTTTAGTTTTGTCTTTGGCCTGGGTCTTGTGGTGTTTTTTTTTTTTTTAATCCAGAACAAAGGCAGAGATTCAAGATAAACACTGATGTTCTATGTTCCTCAGACCTCACGTTTTAGAACTAAAGAGACACACAGAGAACTACATTTTAAACATAAAAATATGTGCTGTTTCCAGCTCCCATGCCATTTGTCTTTTTGATGTTTCATCCCCCTTTAGGAGAGCTTCAGAATAAAAAATAAATATAGTTTGCTTTTCTCTGAAAGCAAATATAGAGAAACAGCGTCCTTCCTGGGGCAAAATCTGTCAAATTAATGCCTAAGTTGGTCCATGTGGACTCCTGGGGTCAAATCGGGCGCACAGAGTCCTACATAAGGAATGTAATAATAATTCAGCTACTTCATTTTGCATGTTGAGGGGTATGAATAACTAATGTCCATAAAGCACTTTGGTATCTTCTTATATGATGGGCTATATCAGTTTAAAGTATGAGGATCATTATATTGCAATGCAGCTAGCAGCCACTCTCACCTTTAATAAATGATTTGTGACCGATATTGTGTCCCAGCATACAAAGCACCAGGATGAGATATCCATTTGAATCAAGATAGGCTACTGTATGCTGGCACGTGTGGTTTTCATGGTATATTCTGTGATTTTTGAAGACAAGGGTGGTTGTTATTTTAATACAAATTTGGTGTGATTCTTGGCCAGTTGCCATTATGGTCCCCTGATGCCTCTGGATAATGAATACAAGTCCTGCATTGCTATTGTAGTGCTGGGTGCATGACCATAAATAGCACATGGAGGCTCTGCCTTTGGGGCATCTTAGGCACTATCCCACCAGAATAAAATATACCGGTTCTGTGTGCTATTCACAACTGTCATTTAAGATGAGAACTATTCCAGATACATAGTCTTTGCGAGGACACTTGCTCAGTGCCCCAGACTATCGTTCTGGACAGTTTGCACCAGCAAGGTGCTCTGAAGCAGGACTTCAACAACTTGACAACCACATCAGAGCACTGAGGCCCTAACTCCAGGAGCAATGGGATTACATCAGACTCCCAGCTTTCTTTTGTAGAAAATAAGAGTTTAGGCCTCTTGGTTGGTTGTGAAGAAAAGCTTGAAAAGATGAACCAGTACAGTCATGGTTCCCTGAGTATGCTGTTAGCTCAAAAGTCTCCCTCTGAGAGGGGGAACTGCCCATGCATCTCACTGTGTCAGCTGCAAAATCCCCTCACTGTTCTTGGTACGAGAGTGTACTGGGCCTGTCCCGTGTAGTCAAGCAGACACATCCCAACTGCTGCATTAAGTATTGTGCATAAGAACGGCCATACTGGGTCAGACCAAAGGTCCATCTAGCCCAGTGTCCTGTCATCCAATTGTAGCCAATGCCAGGTGCTTCACAGGGAATGAACAGAGCAAGTAATAGAGTGATCCATCCCCTTTCGCCCATTCCCAGCTTCTGGCAAACAAACGCTAGGAACACCATCTCTGCCCATCCTGGCTA
This sequence comes from Natator depressus, assembly GCF_965152275.1. Lineage (NCBI taxonomy): Eukaryota > Metazoa > Chordata > Testudines > Cheloniidae > Natator > Natator depressus. Next base: position 196,535,859 of record NC_134235.1, on the reverse strand, counting down.
ATGGCCATTGATGGACCTATCCTCCAGGACCTCATCTAGTTCTTTTTTGAGCCCTTTTATAATCTTGGCCTTTACAACATCCTCTGGCAAAGAGTTCCACAGGTTGACTGTGCATTGTATGAAGAAATACTTTCTTTTGTTTCAGAGTAGCAGCCGTGTTAGTCTGTATTCTCAAAAAGAAAAGGAGTACTTGTGGCACCTTAGAGACTAACCAATTTATTTGAGCATAAGCTCAAAGTGATGAAGTGAGCTGTAGCTCACGAAAGCTTATGCTCAAATAAATTGGTTAGTCTCTAAGGTGCCACAAGTACTCCTTTTCTTTTTCTTTTGTTTGTTTTAAACCTGCTGCCTATTGATTTCATTTAGTGACCCCAGTTCTTGTGTTATTAGAAGTAGTTAAGTAACACTTATTTACTTTCTCCACACCAGTCATGATTTTATAGACCTCTATCATATCCTCCCTTCATTGTCTCTTTTCCCAGTCTTATTAATAGCTCCTCAAATGGAAGCTGTTCCATACCCCCAGTCATATCTTTTTTGAGATGGGGTGACCACATCTGCATGCAGTATTCAAGATGTGGGCGAACCATGGATTCATATAGAGGCAATATGATATTTTCTGTCTTATTATCTATCACTTTCCTAATGATTCCCAATATTCTGTTAGCTTTTTTGACTGCCACTGCTCATTGAGCGGATGTTTTCCAAGAACTATCCACAATGACTCCAAGATCTCTTCCTAGAATGGTAACAGCTAATGTAGACCCCATTATTTTATATGTATAGTTGGGATTATGTTTTCTAATGTGCATTACTTTGCATTTATCAACATTGAATTCAGCTGCCATTTTGTTTTCCAGTCACCCAGTTTTGTGAGATCCCTTTGTAGCTCTTCACAGTTTGCTTTGGACTTAACTATCTTGAGTAGTTTTTAATCCTCTGAAAATTGTGGACCCCCCCCACCCCATGACCACTTTTGCTAATCCAGGGCTCCATGGTACTGCCCCAATATCTCTGGGCCTCCCTACTACCACCATTCCAATTGGATGTGAGGGACTGGGCTGCAGGGGGGACAGACACAGGGCACCTTGTCTCTTGATGGGCCTTAGGCGTCAGACTGCCTTAATCTGTCTCTGACCAAGAGGCACTCTCAAGTGTGCTATTAGTTGGGCTCTCGTCATACGGTTATTGGGTGTCCACAATTCCATTTGACTTAATGGAACGCCATTACATTCCAGTTCCATGAAAACAACTTTTAAGCACTTGCCTTTTGAGTGTATATGCTTGTAACCTGAGGTTAAATGCTGAGCTCAGCCTTTTCCATGCCAGGACTCCACATTAACATAAAAGAAAATTTTAGGATCCCCCTCTCATCTAGCCAATTTTGGGAAACCCCTCATCCCCAAGACAAGAATTTATGTTCCAGGTAAAGTAACTGCAGTATCCTCCCATTTATCCAAATGCTCTAGGGGACATCTGAAACTTTTGGATAACCAGGTGTTCAGATAAACAGACGTGCTAATTTGGACCAGCCGTCTCTGGCAGTAAAAAAAGCCTCTTTGCCATTCCGCTCTCTGTGGCAGTGTTTTGCCTCCTCTTTAAGCATGAGCCTGGTTGTTGGTGCACCTTTCATGTGACTTTTCTAAAGACTTCATGTACACCACTTTAGGTGAGGCCTCACCCTGGCACATGTGCTTGGGTTTCCTTTCTCCCACCCCAGTATTGGTGTCCATGGATGCAGCAAGGCTCTGCAACTTGTCTCATCTCCCAGATATCGCAGATGGTGGTGTGACCGATATTGGATCCCTGTGCAACATTCATAACTTTTTCTCGGTCCCCTATAATCTGTAGTGTCTGCTTTAGATCCAGGACAGCTCTTTCTTTTAGACATTGTCCTGCCAAGCGGCAGTTGCTACCAAAATGATCTGTGGATAATCTCTCATCCCTGCTGTACAAATACAGAACTATTGATTAGTGCTAAGAGGCAAACTGAGAAGTTATTAGTGACTGCTGAACTAACATAGGGCTATGTGTGGGGGGGGGAAGGAGGCGGGGGTTGGATTCAGAAAACTAGGGTTTTTGCACAGAAGGCATTGGGAGAACTGGAATTTTACTATATTCAAATGTGTTTTCCCCAGCAGTCAGGTAAGGTGGGATAGGAATGGTGGTACTCCATTTAAACTCCACCCACAATCCCTGAATAGATGGGTGTTTCTCCTAAACTGATATTAACAATACTAATGGTTAGTATTTTCACAGTTAGGCTTCCAAGTAGCACAGTAGTTGACTGGTTGCATTTCACACCTTTTTTAGAGTTACTGTTTCTATTGTTTTTTTTTTTTTGTAGAAATACTGCATTGGCTCACATTTAGAAGCTTATGTTTACTAGTCACAAGTATTCAAAACTTTATTATTTTTTTTTTTTAAGAAAGCTGTGATTTTGCAGGGACAAATGGAACCACCTGAAAGGTGCTAGTGCTGCTGTGTACCAGCTCAGCGTGAAAAGTACCTGATGGCAAACAAGCATTTTGACTTTTGCTTTTGAAAAGTTTATCCGATGTGTTTTTCTTTCTTCAGTGTAAACCAGAAACACTGAAGAAATAAAATGTATTTTTTGTCTTAGTGACACCACTTAAAAGGTTTCAGAGTAGCAGCCGTGTTAGTCTGTATTCGCAAAAAGAAAAGGAGTACTAGTGGCACCTTAGAGACTAACAAATTTATTTGAGCAAAAGCTTTCGTGAGCTACAGTGTCCACTGAATGCATCCGATGAAGTGAGCTGTAGCTCATGAAAGCTTATGTTCAAATAAATTGTTAGTCTCTAAGGTGCCACAAGTACCCATTTAAAAGGTGTAATTAAAAATAGCTTCAATCAGCCAGGAAAACTGGAAGTGTACTGAGACTTGGACAGGAAAGCTGCCAATAATGTTACAGTTCACACTATTTATACACTGGTGATTGTATTCCTTATGTATCAATGAGGTTTCTGAAGTCAATGAGAGTCTTTCCATTTACACCATTGAGCTTTGGCTCATGCCTTATGTTAGACCATACATTGGGCTCTTTATCTCAATGGTGCCTGTAGGTCACACTTTTAAATACAGCATTAGCTTATATTAGGAACCAAAACTCAGGTTGAGTGCACACAAGGAGGTGGATCCAAAGTAAGGACCCATGTGACACAGGTTAGAAACAGCGAAGATATAATGCCGTGCTGTAAACATTGATCCAGAAACATCAGCAAGACTTACAATATAGCAACTTCCCATGTAAAAATAGTAATCTTGGCAAATTCCCAGCACAGTTCCAGTTTCTGCTTGTGTTTGAAGTTATTCTAAATTGTACTATTTAAACACAAATGGAAGTGAGTAAGATTACATATATATTACATAGTTCTTTATTTCCAGTTTAACTTCAGGCAAGAAAAAGTGTCATCAAAAGTAAATGCCTAAAAATGGATTTGTTAATTTTTTTTCATGTTTGAGACTATGTGGAGCTCAGAATAATAAGATTGTTGGTTTTGTTTGAATTTAGTCTTCTAGCGTTTAATAAAACTGAGATTATGCATTTTGTCAGACATATGTGCAAAAGCTTTCTTCACTTGGAGGTGAAGAGAGTCAAACCAGCAGCTATTTATGTCTCAGGATTCATCTCTGTGATCGTTATTGCTTAGAAATGTATCATTCTATCCACACAATATCTTTATTCAGCTGAGAATCAGCTCTACCACTCCTGTGCAATCAGAGTGGCTATTCTGAAATTGGAATAATGAGCCCGATGGGGTTATGAATTTGAGAAACTTGACTCACTACCTGCTACTCTTTTATATGTAATTTTTGGTCCTCTTCACTTTCAGAAATGGAGGCAACCAAATGTTGTTATGCTCTTCTAAATTAAAGGCCTATTAATCATCAAGTGTTTCTACTCAATCCATATCCAACTGGATGTCTCTACTGCTTTTGACATTGTTGTTCATCCCACTCATCAACATTGTATTGAGCCTGTGCTTCCATGACAACATCCTCTCCCAGTTCTCCTCCTTTCACCCAGACCATTCCTTCAATGTGTTTTGGTGGGAAGAAATTCTGATCTACAGCTAAGTTCTTTTTCCTGCTTTTGAGCTAGTTTTCTATCTAACAAGCATTTCACCCCATTCCCCTCGGGGCCCCACTGAAGTTAACAGGAGTTTTGTCATTGATGTCACTGGGGCCAGGATGTCACCTTCTTTACTCCTTACACGTTATCCTTTTGTATGATAGAATGGTCACCATTTAAAAGTCAACATTTTCTAATCTATTATCTCTGTGTGGTAATGGTCAGTAACTATGGATATTTTAGTGGTGACCAAAGTAACCTATCAGATACCTGCAGAAATTTGAGTATACATTTTAACATCTACTGAGTACTTCATTTTCTTTGTTGTCCAAGATGGTGTCTTGTGGTATACCATTAAGATAGTTACTTAATTACTGTCAACTTAAAACAGTTCTCATTGGTAACACATTAGAAACCTAAAAAAAAGTTTGTTTTCAAATTGGTTTTGGCACCTCCAATTTTACAACTTGTTTTCACATTACAATTCCCATGGAGACTGGACAGCTTGTTAATGCATAATGGTATTTGCTGCTCTTCTATTCATGCACTGTTTTGGAAGTAACTTGCACTATCTCAAATATAATCTATAGGATTAGATATTGGTATTACAGTAGTGCCTAGAGGCCACAACAAATATCAGAGCATCACTGTACAGAGTCCCTTCCCTGACAAGCTTATAATCAAATAAGTATAGAAGACAAAAATTACAAAAGGAACAGAGAAATGAAATGCCTGGCTCTAAATTACACCACAGGTCACCTGACAGAGCCAGGAACAGAACCCAGGTCTCCAGACACTGTCTAGTTAACTGCTAAACCCACTGCCCTGGTTTGTGAGGATGATGACTGTTGAAAGATTAGCAACCCTTTTCAAAAAAGTGCATGTCCTTGTTTTCACTTTTGACCCAAGTCCTCAGCTGGTGTAGTCATCTCATCTCCAGTGAAGGGGTTGTCTGTTCACTGTTGGTTATAAATTCTCAAATTCTAAACCTCAAACTAGACCCTCTAAGATTGTGGTTTAAGGGTATAAACTCTCATTATATTTTGGCTACATGTCTAGAAATAACATTTAAATGGACACAAACCCCTTGCTAACACCCTGCTCCCTCCTCCCCCATGAGAATGAATGGTGGAAGTTCATATGTCTATCCTTTATCTGACAAGCCGTAGACTCTCTGACAAGCTGTAGTGCTCTGATTCACATAGTGAAGGCTATTTTGGAACGAATAAAAAGCTAGGGGAAAAGCCCATTATACATAAAAATGAAACTTTAATTTCTGAATAACAAGGCAAAAGTTACAGAGAACTGAAATGTGCAGCATTATTTGCTCAGAAATTGTTTTTGTTAATTGTTGTGTACATAAAATCCATAAAACTGGATGTTGGCTCCTCACCAAGTAAATCCATTCTTTTGTAAACTCAGGCAGAATCCTAATTTACAGAAGGAACAATGGGCAATGCCATTGCAGAGATTAGCAATTTTTCAGGCTTCAAAATTAGCTTAAATTCCCATAATTCCTCTAGTCCTATAAAGGAGAAAAATGCTTCATGAAACTCATATAAACCAGCACATAACACCTACTTGTTCCATATTTGTCCAGACTCCCAAAAGACACAGACATGCTCCAAATATAATTCATATAGTAAGATGATGGTTTTAAAGTCATCCTGTAGCCAGTCATTCCAAATAGAAACACATGGTACAAGCTACAGAGAAGGGCATCTGGGGAGAGGTTATTGATTTGAGAAGGTGGATTCTGTAGAGTGTATTTAGAAATGTTTTTCAGTTCTAGTTCAGGAAAAAAGGAAATGTTAAATGCTGTCAGGTGTTAAAAATAGCTACTTGTCTCATTGAGGTTCCTTCTCTTACAGAGGTACTGCTAGTTGCAGAATGTAGCCTTCTAGAGATTAGCCTTTTCCTTCTCTTGTTTGTTTTTGGGTTTTTTGTTTTGTTTTGTTTTTGCCAAGGCAAAGCGTGCAACATGTATAGACCTTCTACCACCAGCCCCTCTTAGATCGAATCCCATTGACTGACCTGTCCCTGGCAGTGGATTCAGAGTTGTAGATGTTCAGCATCCATTATGGGATTATGTCCTGCAGGTAGTCCCTGGGGTCTGACAGCTGGATATCATTATATCATAGCATCAACCCTATAGAGCAGAGACAAGTCAGTTGCCATTCTTGTTATGAATCCTTTTTGGAGACGTTTATAAATTATAAAGATTATTCTTCAAATCAACCTAGGACCTTCACAGTTAAGATGAAACTCTAAGGAAATCTTAACATGCTAAAGTCTAAAGATATACCAGTAGGGGAACCCAAACAACTGTAATTTTCCAGTATAGTTACAACAGGCAGTAACCATTTTATTACGATAAAGGCCCCAGTGCAAAAGAGGATTATGCACATGTTTTAAAATGAAATGCCATTTCAAAGAAAAAAAATCAAAACATTTTGTTTAAAAAAAAGTCACCATGAAATATGTCGGTTTTTCCGTTTAAAAAAAATTGTTTGGACTGATGTAATTTGATAAAACTGACATGAATTTCTGAAATGTTTTTGGTGTCTCAAATCTGTATTTTTCACCAAAAAGTTCTGACTGAAAACTTTGGCCCTGCTTTCACTTTACACATGGTGAGTAGCCCTGTTGCCTTCAATGGGACTACTCACCGAGCATAAAGATTAAGCATATGCAAAATTCTTGGCAGGATCTAGGCTAAATCATTTCAGTGTTTGTGGTCCCAGATAAGATTAATAAATCTTTAAAAATCAGTTTATAGTTCTTCCTTATGATGTCATTACAGGGGTTTACAAGGAATGTGCAACATAGGTTTGATTACCTTGATCCTAGCTGGCTCCTACACTGAGGAGAATTCTTGCCTGCTCCTATAGCTGCTGCAGTGATGAATAGGGGCTCGAGTGGAGGCCAGAATGGGTCCTTCAATGTTTTTTTTAAAAATAGGATCAGGAATTAAATACACCAAAAATTTAATAACAAAAAGGCTTTGCAAACGTCTACTTTGCAATGTTCTTTAAGATAAGAATGGAGAATGGAACTTAAAAAAAAGGCTAGTAACTGTAGAAAAACTGTTAATGTCTGAATAAACTTCAGTATTTAACTGCTTCCTTGGGAGCAACTGACTAAGAAGAGCAGGGTATTTCTGATTTAACTTTACCTCAGTTGATGATAATACTTTTATAAACATTGCATCAGTTGACTCTAACAAGAAGTAGACGGTGTTGTGACATCAAGAAAGCTAGTTGCATCTTATTTCCCATTCATGTTATTACTCTTATCTTGAGAAGGGATATACTTTGTCATTTTCTAATTTATTTACATTCCTTATTCTGAGAATGTACTAATGGAATTGCCAAACTTTCTGCTGTACAGCAGATAAATTTGAAACTACATGGCAATGTGCTGAAGCAGCAATGTAGGGGTGACCTTGTCCTCAGTCCAGATTCTAATGACAAAGGTTGCAAAGAAAGCAAAGAAATCTGCAAAATAAAGTATCCTTAGAGGAGACTTGTAATTAGAACAATAGATACAGGAACAAAATTTATCCATTCTCAGGACACATTTACAACTAGAAATAGGTGCTAATATCACAAGAGTCACTAACTGGCATTCTTGTGTGCAGTCTCAGCAACGGTTGAAAAGATTATATAAACGGAACTGCCCTATCACATATAAAAAGGGTCTCTCCCCTCCAGGAATTCAGGGATGTTGACAGGACTGTGTAAAATTTGTATGATCTCTAACTGTTCTGGGGATAAAGAGAGGCCTTCAGTCTCCAAGGATGTAAGTGGCACCTGAGCACCTAACTCACGTCAAGGAAGGTTGGGGGGAAAAAATCTGTTTCTTTGCAGGTTCATAAAGAAAAGCAAGGAGGCTTTTGGCGATACAGTTTCCTAGCCATGTTGTGGCTATGTGTATAAGAGTGAGGACCTGTTGTCGCTTTCCTTTAGGTGATAGCCATCCTGCTGCGTAGTTCATTGCCCACAGAGAACTATTTCAAGAGTGAGTCCGAGCGTCCTGATACTAGTAGCAAATGACCAAGTTGAGATTCAGAATTGGAAGGCATTTGAATCTGGGCCTCCTATTTAGACGTGTTTTTATTCTGTACTGGCCTTTGGCAGGCATAGTCCTGACATAACTTTCTGTTCGTAAGGGAATGGCCTATTTTTGTTGGTGTGGTCCATTCCTTGTGCTATAGGTGAACTATAAAAGGCAGTTTGGTGTAGGCAGCGGCACCAGTTTGTAGAATAGTAGCAAGTTATATACATTTAACACAGTAAGGTAACACAGAATCATAGAAGTGTAGGAACTTAAATAAGTCACCTAGTCCAGTCCTCTGCCCTCAAGGCAGGATTAAATAATAACTAGATCATGTCTGACAGGTGTTTGCCTAACCTGTTCTTAAAAAGCCTCCAGTGATGCAGATTCCACAACCTCCTTAGGCAATTTGTTCCAGTGCTTAGCTACCCTGACAGGAGGTTTTTCCCAATGTCCAATATAAACCTCCCTTGCTGCAATTTAAGCCCATTGTTCTTGTCCTATCCTCAGAAGTTAAGGAGAACATTTTTTTTTACCCATCTCCTTGTAATAACCTTTTATGTACTTGAAAACTTTTATCATGTCCCCCCCCCCCAGTTTTCTCTTCTTCAGACTAAACATTCCCAATTTTTTCAATCTTTCCTCCTAGATCGTGTTTTCTAGACGTTTAATAATTTTTGTTGCTCTCCTCTGGACTTTCCCCAATTTGTCCATGTCCTTCCTGAAATATGGCACCGAGAACTGGACACAATACTCCAGCTGAAGTCTTATCAGTGGAGAGTAGAGCGGAAGAATTACTTCTTGTGTCTTGCTCACAACACTCCTGCTAATACATCCCAGAATGAGGTTCACTTTTTTTGCAACCGTATTACACCGTTGACTCATATTTAGCTTATGATCCACTATAGCCCCCCTCCTGCCCTCTGAATCCCTCAGTCCCAGCCGAGGGGCAACTGATTGTTCTTTCCTAAATGGAATACTTTGCATTTGTACTTACTGAATTTCATCCTATTTCCTTCAGCCCACTTCTCCAGATTGTCCAGATCATTTTGAATTCTAATCCTATCCTCCAAAGCACTTGAAACTTCTCCCAGCTTGGTATCATCCGGAAACTTTACAAGTAAATGAGTATGCCATTATCTAATTTTATGAAGATATTGAACAGAACTGGAGCCAGGACTGATCCTTGTGGGACCCCACTCAATATGCCTTTCCAGCTTGACAGTGAAGCACTGATAACTGCTCTCTGGGAATAGTTTTCCAACTAGTTATGTGCCCACCTTATAGTAGCTCCATCTAGGCTATATTTCCCTAGTTTGTTTATGCGAAGGTCATGTGAGACAGTGTCAAAGCCTTACTAAAGTCAAGATATACAACATTCTAAGGTGAACCACTGATGTTTGCTTGCAAAGCCAGTGCTCAACAGAGAACACATTCCCTGTGTAGGACAGTCCAGCACTGTCAAATACCCATCAGTTGAAACACACTTTCATCCAGTGATTAGAATATGGTAGATTAGTATATATTGCATTAATGACACAAGGCTGCTGCTGCTGCTGATAATAGTTCAGAGGTCACCATTTACCAGGAGTGACTACAAAGTGTGTCCTCTTTATCATCACTCTGTGGAAGCTCCTGACAAATATGAACCTTTTTAATGGTAACCACTGTAGCTGGTTTTTGATGGGCTACATGGAAGTGTAACATCTGCTCCTTCCTTGAATCTGCTGCCACTATTGTGGCAAAGATGGAGAAGGTGAGAGGACTGTGGCAGTCATTCTCCCAGATCTAAATTTTTGGTTGTTGGAACATGTTCTGCTTTGGTTTATGTGGTCTGCCAGTTGTGGAATTGTAGTGGATAGTTACTAAACAATAGTTTAGTTTCACAATAATAAAAATGATGATCCCATGTGACTGGTGTGTCAGTGTTTGCTGGTCTAAATTCAGAGGCCACAATAGCACAGATTAGTGGGTGCTCCTGCCACCTCCCACCAAACAAATTTTTGCACTTGCTCAAAGTTCCATGGCCCAACCACCCTTAAGCAGTGTTCCTATACTAAATCAGTATGGTTGCTGAAATTTGACCTGCTGTCCCTCTGTACAGAAGGAGGGGCAGCTGGACCAAATTGGTTGCGACTTGGTGTATGTGGAATCTGTTTCTGTGCAATGGCACACAGGGGAATCCTCTAAGAACCTGACGCCAATCGGCAACTACTTGTGTTCTGTGGGCAAGAGAGAGGGGCTGAAGGAGACTTGAGATCCCTGGGGAGAGGCAGGGCATAAGCAGTGACCAGAACAGGGTCCCTGCTGGGCAGGGGAACCACAATCTCCCCCTTTCCCCAAGAAATATCTGAATGATGCCATTGAGGGGCTAGACACTGATAATAGCCCGTGTCTGCCCTGACTGATCAATAATAAATAGGGCATGATGTACCCAATCCAACTCCCATTGAGTCTATTCATTGACTTCAGTGAGAGCATTATAAAACTGTAACAAGAGAACAGTGGTGCTGGCATGCTGGTAGCCTCAACCAAGAAAGCTGCGTATTTTTAAAATGGATAATTTAAAAATAAGCCTCCCTTGACCTAAACCAGTTAATATACAGTCACTTTTGGAAATGACAACTAAATAAAAATTTAGCAAAGAAAATGTCCCTGACAGATTCTATAAAAGTTTTTAATCAGCCATTGACATCAAGGAAATTTGCATAGCTGAAACTAAGGTCAAATCTGGCCCTAAAATCCAAGCCGGGGGCTGTCTTAATATGTGTTAGGTGCTGTACAAACATAATAAGACCTGCAATCCTCATTGGGCTTTTGGGCAACCCAAAATATAAGTTATACATTTAATAGGCCTTTTTTATTTCACTGTCATGGTCAGATAGTGAAAAAGCTCCTTCGATATTGTAGTTCTAGAGCGCCACAAGTACTAGTGTGCCAAGGCAAGGGAGCCTGGGCAAGAGGAAAACTAAAGTTGAAATATTTGGCTCATTATCTCTCTAGCTCATTATCTTCTCCATCCCATTATCTATCTACTGCTTCCAGAGCAACCATAAATAAATATAAAATGCCAGCCATTCCTGCTCAATAGATTAGAAACACATAGTATTCATGCTTTCAGCAAGTTCACTTCACTGCAGAGAAAACATTTTTTAAAAAATGACGGCGCTCCAGTCCAAAGCATTCATTTGCTTCATCTCCATTTGTTTTAGCTCCCAAAACCATCTGCACAGCACTGGAGGTTGACCGCTATACAACAGGCTTGGAGGGAAAAGAGTGAACCCATCATAGCATATATCAAGGTTTAAACTTACATTGAACTTAACTGTTTTTTTTAAACTATTTGATCCCTGTTAAAATCCTGCATGGATTTCATCACTGCCTGACAAGGTTCTGACTTGACAATGTAACTGGAACATCATGGTTCAGTTAGATTCATCATAAGAGAAATAGGAGGCTTTTGTGTGAATTTGCAAAGGGTGGGAGGGGGTCAGGAGGAACACCTTTGTGTACTGACTCCAGGGAAATCCAGAATCTTGGCACTTGCACTCCCAGAATGCAAGCAACAGGGGGGTTGCCAATTCCAACACTAAGGAATCATGCACTAAGGGTGAACTAGCTGGGTCTCCTAGGGCATTGTGTGTGATGTGGCTCTTTAGTGGCTCATCTACAGAGAGGATAAGATACAGTTATACTAACACCTGCTAACGGAGAGCAAATAGTTGAGAAGACTCTATGCTTAGTACCCAAAGTCCTGGCTATATCCCCAGTGATGAATATATGTGCAGTTTACCTTGACAGTCAATGTGGATTCGTTTAACTGTTTCCCCCCCCCCCCACAGCCCAAAGACACATTCTGTATGCATGGTATGTTCAAGTTGTGCTAATCCTTCCCTCCCCACCCACCCTTTCTAGGGCATTGGCTAGACTAATACAGCCATTTATGTGGTTAACCGTGTCTCCCAACTACAGCTGTGAAATACTCATTAGACCCAGGGGTCGGCACCACCATGTTGCGTGATGGACACTTGACAAAATGACTGTACTTAGTGATGGACATTGGGGGGTCGGTTATGTCATTCAATCTTTTGAAAAATTACCACGGACCTCAAAACTTTTACAATGAACACGTTGCTGACCCCTGATTAGACCTCAAGCCCAACTGAGTAGAACTTTGCATTCATATCAGATCATGCACTCAAATCTCCACCAATATTAGTGAAGTGTTTCTGAGCACATGGAGGAGGAGGCACAGAGCTGCAAAACTGAACCAGACCTGTCTAACCTCCATCTTCTGGCCAGAGGCTACTTCTTTTATGTCTGTTTGCTGGTATCTCACCAGGTTAGGTGGCTGCTAGAGTGGGTAAAGCCAGTGGCAAAGATTCCTTCCACTCTAGCAAGGGAAAATCAGAACATACTGTGCCCTCAACTCCTTCTCAGTAAGTGAAACAGAGGGAGTTGTGCAGAAGCTGAGGAGATGGAGAGACCACAAACTGTTGTTGCCTTCTGCTTTCTTCTTCCAGCTATGGAACACCGACGTCCTAGGAACAGAAGTATTGATGATTTATGGCTGAATCGTTGGGATATTGCAGGGAGGACTGATGGATTTGAAGGGAGCTGTATATTTGGGGGTCCACTTTGGATTTTGGTGAAAATAATACAGTTTTTTTCCTCAGGCTTTTTGCTGAGCCCTTATAGGCAGGTCTGCTGTGAAGCCCTAACCTCAAAAGAGAGTCCTCTCCCCATATTATTTTCAGGAATGTCCTACTTATCTGACATGGCTTTGGGGGAAAGGGGGTTCAGTGACTTACCCACTTTCCTTAGAGCTGGATAGCCTCATTGTCATAGGTCATCAAGTGGCCTCTGGCCCCACCCAAGCAAGCTTTGCAGAGGGCAACCTGAAGATTTTTTCTGAACTTCCATTTTTAAGGGATGTTTCTCATATGAACCTTTATTCAGTCTGGTGCAAAAATCTTACTTCCCTATTAATATTTCTTCCAAGAATCCCTATTGCTTAAACAATTATGAAACAGGAAGTAATTTGTGTGAGAAAAGCAGATGTTTATTTTGTAAACCTGTTGTGGGAAGCTAGTTTTTCCTGAATATTTGAAATAGTAATCTGTTACTAACAAGTCTTTGGCTAGATCATTGTCATATTGAGCCAGAGCCATGCAGATATTTAACTATGCCCACATAACCTCTCATGGCAACAGCTGTTTATTGCCCATTCTGTCTAACATCTGCTTCAAAGCAATAAGCCTCTTGAAGCCTCTGATGTATCTGCCAACTGTTTCTAATAGACCAGGAAAGTTACTACCCTATAAATGACAATAATTCAAGATTCTTCCTAATTTTAAAACTGCATGGAAGAATCAGGTTGAGTCTGAACCTGATCAGCTGAATATTCAGATCAGGTGCTCTTTTCCCTGGAAGGCTATTCACTGTGAATGACAACACTGAAGAGAAAATAAAAAGAGCATTGCACACTGAGGTTAGGCATACACCCAACTGTAATAATGAGGGAGACTAAAGAAAACTGCTGTACTATAAAATGAACAGGAAATTGCAGAGATGTAAAGTTTTAGCATGACAGTTTATATTAAGGTCCTTAATGGACTTTTATTCTTCTCTAACAAATGATTTGTAGCCAAAACACTACAAAGAATGAGAAATCAGAAATGCCCAGAATATAAGGTTCATATTCACCCAGGACTTCTAAAGTTGTCACTTTAGAAATGTTGTTACTCAAGAAAACTCACCATAACAAAATAATATCATTTAACCAGTAATCCAAAGGGATTACAGCTGTCTATTATGGAGATAAAGGGTCTCCTTATTTCCTCCGGCAAAATTCGAGCACCTCCATTTAACGCACAGAAAAATCATATTTGTATAGGCAAATACTTATTCATGCAGTTATGACTTGTTTCTCCATGTCTTCAATACCCTAGAGGAGTATAAGAGTAATTTGGCATGTGTCAATATCATATGGCAAAGTACTGGATTTTTGTGTGTGAGTGATGTTGCTCTGAAAAGACTGGTCCAAGGCAGAATGAGGGATCTGCTCCTCCTAACAGTAAAGGAAATGTCTCTTAGCACAAATGGAAGTCTGTGGTTTTAGAGGCTGAAGGACCAGGATTTTAGTCCTAGCTCTATATGACTAAGGGCAGGTCTACACTACAGCTGGGATCGACGCTCTGAGATTGATCCACCAGCTGTCGATTTAGTGGGTCTAGTGAAGACCCGCCAAATCGACAGAAGATCACTCTCCAGTCGACCCCTGTACTCTACCCACAACAAGAAGAGTAAGGTAAGTTGACGGGAGAGTTTCTCCCGTTGACCCCCCACGGTGTAGACTCCGCGGTAACTCAACCTAAAGTACGTCAACTCCAGCTACGTTATTCATGTAGCTGGAGTTGTGTAGCATAGGTCGACTTACTCCGGTACTGTAGGCATAGCCTTACTCGGTAACACTGCCTCCCGAGGGCAGCAGCTAGATTTTTTTATTACAATATGACTCTCGAATTTTCTACAGTTGCAATCAGATATTTCATTTCCATTTGAAATGGGCAACATCACACACAACTGTTCTCTCAGGAGGACTCTTCCCCCCCCCCCTTTCCTGAATGTCTTTACAAGCTTGTTTAAATTTTTGGAATAAAAAGCTTCAAAAGTGTGATGTAAACTTGTGCTGTTAAGGAGGATTTTGAGTTGGGGGACACTAGGTCAAATTCTCCAGGTAAAAAGTGGTCAGGGATTGGAGTGGTAGGGGAAGCTTGAGGGAGATGGAAGGAAACATTACATAGAGGAATTTGCTAAAACTAAATATTCACTAATGGAATGTTCTCTTTTGGTGCCCTCATCCCACGCTGCTGTTGTTGTATTTGCATTGAATATCTTATTACAAAATACATAAGAAAGTGAAGAAGATATATGCTGGCTTGTTTTTTGTAAGTTTGGTCTCAGCTCATTTTGCACATATTTCATTTGGCTGCATCAAAACACAACAAGCTACTTCAATTACTTCAGCACACAGGCCACCACCACAAACTTGCCATTTCACATCCTTGACACATTTTTCTTTTGTGCAAGTCTTTTCTCTTTCTCAGTGAAATCTCAGTTCCTCAGCTCACTGCCAAATTAGGTCTTAGTCTGTAACAAAGTTGGCTTCAAAATGACAAATGTAATGAACAAGGCATATCAACATAGAGAGAGAACTGCTTGCAGTCCCTGAAAGGTTCCCACTCAGATCCTGTAAGTTCTGCTGGATCCTTACCCTAACCTAATTCAGAGGATATGCCACAGTCCTCCAACCTCCACCACAGACTACTGCTTGTCCATTACCACTGAGATACTGTTTACAGGAGGGCCTGAGCTGCTGAGTTCAGATGTGGCACCCAAGTTCCCCAGAGTTTTGGGGTTGTTTGGATCTGGGGTTTTGCTTCTGTCACCAACACCATTCATCAAGACACCTTGTCGAGTACGGTGTTAGTTCTAGCTGTCAACCTGGGAGAACCAGAAATAGTATTCACTGCCACAGCATTCACCCTTACTTCCCTTTCCCTAACCTCCTTAGGAAAAAATACTAACACTAATGAAGTTGAAAGAACTTAGGTTAGGGTATTACATCTGTAACCCGGTGCCTTGCATGTTAACCAATGTTCTGATATTGGACCATCCTTGGGTCCAAATTCTGTTCACTAATACACATGCACAGCTCTCAGTGACTTCAATGTAAGTTGCACATATATATCTGAGTATATGGCCATTAACATAAACATACTTGTTATCAGTGATCCTTTCTTTACTATGGATGTTTTCACTTAGCTATAACCCTTAGTAGAAAGTTCAGGTTCAGAGAAGTACCACTGATCATGCAATTTGTACTAATTATCCTGTACAATACAGAGAAATGGGAGAGCAAATAAAGCACAGTTATGGGTAAAAGAATAAATTATGTTAATTCCCTGACTCTAGTGAAACAATAGCTTAACCATCCAGCCCAGCAAGAGCCCAGGGCTGGAAAGCCTGCATGAGCTGTGGAGATTCCAATCCCATTGTGTGCACTGTGGGTTCAGTGAAGAGGCTGAAAGCAAAATACAGATCACCTCTGTCAAATTTGTCTCAGAGCCCATTTTGTCATATTGGCAACCTTCTTCCTGACTATCAACTTTCCATTTTAACACATTAGTAAAAGGTATTGATATTCTGAGTTGTGAAAGAAAAAGTGAAATGATTGATATGAAGCAACTTCCATGTTGTGGTAGTGAAGAAAAAATAATATGCTATTAGAGAGTGGGAAATTACCAGCAGTGGGAGACCATGTTTGTTACTGCAAAGGCATAGGTACAATTCCCTTACGCCTTTACTTTCCCCCACAAACATTGTTAAAAGCTTCTCTCATTGCCACAATAGGCTAACTCAGAAAAATACCCAAATCGCAACCAGTGTGATGCTTAAATTCTTATTTATGTATGAACCAGAGTAAAATGAGATCCCCCCACACCTCAAGCAATAAAATTCACATTCACAGTCAGGATTAAGTTTTCATGAGGGAAGCTTTTCCTTTGTTGACACAATTTACACCTGCAGTTGATTTACAAGTATAAATCTACATGCTAACAACTTGAAATACTCATCTGCCAATACAAAGCAGGTAGTTAGAGGTGTAAGTGCACTGATCTTCATTTAAGTCATTTTTCAGTTACAAAAATGGTGCCAAATCCCAGCTCTTTAGAAAATGTAACCACATGTGTGCTTTCCGATGAACTGAGGGCTAGCCTACACGTGAAGAGCTACATTGGCGCAGCTGCACCGATGGAGCTATGCTGCTGTAGCGCGTCTGGTGAAGACGCTCTATGCCAGTGGGAGCGAGCTCTCCTGTCGGCATAGTAAATCCACCTCTGTGACAAGAGGTAGCCATGTCAGTGGGAGAAGCTCTCCTGCTGGCATAGCCCTGTCCACACCGGTGCTTAGGTTAGTGTAACTTACGCCACGCGGCAGGTGTCTTATTCACACCCCTGAGCCACGTAAGTTATACTGAAGAAAGTGGTAATGTAGACCTGGCCTAACAGTCATTGTTTTTCATAGAAGGTGGTAGGCTATATCTTCAGCTGACATAAGTGGCATCACTCCATTGACTTGAGTGGAAATGTAGGGCATGTAGGAAAGATATCAGGAGGGCCAAATCGCACCTGGAGCTGCAGCTAGCAAGAGATGTCAAGAGTAACAAGAAGGGTTTCTTCAGGTATGTTGGCAACAAGAAGAAAGCCAAGGAAAGTGTGGGCCCCTTACTGAATGAGGGAGGCAACCTAGTGACAGAGGATGTGGAAAAAGCTAATGTACTCAATGCTTTTTTTGCCTCTGTTTTCACTAACAAGGTCAGCTCCCAGACTGCTGCGCTGGGCATCACAGAATGGGGAAGAGATGGCCAGCCCTCTGTGGAGATAGAGGTGGTTAGGGACTATTTAGAAAAGCTGGACGTGCACAAGTCCATGGGGCCGGACGAGTTGCATCCGAGAGTGCTGAAGGAATTGGCGGCTGTGATTGCAGAGCCCTTGGCCATTATCTTTGAAAACTCGTGGCGAATGGGGGAAGTCCCGGATGACTGGAAAAAGGCTAATGTAGTGCCAATCTTTAAAAAAGGGAAGAAGGAGGATCCTGGGAACTACAGGCCAGTCAGCCTCACCTCAGTCCCTGGAAAAATCATGGAGCAGGTCCTCAAAGAATCAATCCTGAAGCACTTACATGAGAGGAAAGTGATCAGGAACAGTCAGCATGGGTTCACCAAGGGAAGGTCATGCCTGACTAATCTAATCGCCTTTTATGATGAGATTACTGGTTCTGTGGATGAAGGGAAAGCAGTGGATGTATTGTTTCTTGACTTTAGCAAAGCTTTTGACACGGTCTCCCACAGTATTCTTGTCAGCAAGTTAAGGAAGTATGGGCTGGATGAATGCACTATAAGGTGGGTAGAAAGCTGGCTAGATTGTCGGGCTCAACGGGTAGTGATAAATGGCTCCATGTCTAGTTGGCAGCCGGTGTCAAGTGGAGTGCCCCAGGGGTCGGTCCTGGGGCCGGTTTTGTTCAATATCTTCATAAATGATCTGGAGGATGGTGTGGATTGCACTCTCCGCAAATTTGCGGATGATACTAAACTGGGAGGAGTGGTAGATACGCTGGAGGGGAGGGATAGGATACAGAAGGACCTAGACAAATTGGAGGATTGGGCCAAAAGAAATCTGATGAGGTTCAATAAGGATAAGTGCAGGGTCCTGCACTTAGGATGGAAGAATCCAATGCACCGCTACAGACTAGGGACCGAATGGCTAGGCAGCAGTTCTGCAGAAAAGGACCTAGGGGTGACAGTGGACGAGAAGCTGGATATGAGTCAACAGTGTGCCCTTGTTGCCAAGAAGGCCAATGGCATTTTGGGATGTATAAGTAGGGGCATAGCGAGCAGATCGAGGGACGTGATCGTTCCCCTCTATTCGACACTGGTGAGGCCTCATCTGGAGTACTGTGTCCAGTTTTGGGCCCCACACTACAAGAAGGATGTGGATAAATTGGAGAGAGTCCAGCGAAGGGCAACAAAAATGATTAGGGGTCTAGAGCACATGACTTATGACGAGAGGCTGAGGGAGCTGGGATTGTTTAGTCTGCAGAAGAGAAGAATGAGGGGGGATTTGATAGCTGCTTTCAACTACCTGAAAGGGGGTTCCAAAGAGGATGGCTCTAGACTGTTCTCAATGGTAGCAGATGACAGAACGAGGAATAATGGTCTCAAGTTGCAATGGGGGAGGTTTAGATTGGATATTAGGAAAAACTTTTTCACTAAGAGGGTGGTGAAACACTGGAATGCGTTACCTAGGGAGGTGGTAGAATCTCCTTCCTTAGATATTTTTAAGGTCAGGCTTGACAAAGCCCTGGCTGGGATGATTTAACTGGGAATTGGTCCTGCTTCGAGCAGGGGGTTGGACTAGATGACCTTCTGGGGTCCCTTCCAACCCTGATATTCTATGATTCTATGATTCTATGAGTTATGCTGATTTACACTTGCTGAGAATCTGTTCCAGAGACTTGTAATCCCAAGACTCACATTTAAAAGCTTTAAATGGTCCTAAGATAACCTGCTCTTATTAATGTATATCCATCCAGGTGCCATATGTACCTTTAAGCCCTTTTTTTTTATTGCTACTGCACTGCTCCGCTTCAATCTGCCGTTGCTACAGTTGGAGCACTAGATGAAGAAAAATTATAGTTATTACCTGCACTGCCAATTCTATAGCAAATCCTTGTTTGTAAAATCTTTTGCCTCTACAGCATCACATACAAAGAGAGGCTGAAGAGTAGATATACCTGCTACCCATGCACACTGAATAACCTACTGAATGTTAAGGTTTTCTCAGCTTCCAAATTTCCTTAAAAAATGCAGTCAGAGTTTGGTGACCGAAACGACTACCTGTAAATGACTGGCTGGAGATGAGGCTTGCTGATCAGCATTCTCTAGCACTGTCACAAGTTGAAGGGGGCGGGGGAGCAGAAACACAAAGAGCAGAGGGTATAAAAGGAGATCGGTGAGGTGGAAAATAAGGACAGTGTCAAGTTGTTTAGGCACAAAATTTCACATACCTTAAAAGTTGTACATTATAATAGTAGCACATGTCATCCAGATTCTATTCATGTTTCCCTTCAAATTGATGGCTGCAGCAAGGAATAATTTAGGGGTTGGGCAGGAGACAGTGGCACTTAATGTAGGTCCTACATATAAGTAAGTCTGCATTGCTGTCACTGATTCAAGAGAGGAAAGATTCATCCATCCTTTCCAGTCAGAGCTTGAGATGAATGGATACAGCGTGGAAAGAGTAGATACTGCTGTTTATAGCTTGGCTTTTGCCTCTTGCTCTTTTGATAACAGCAAAATCTATGGGGGTGTTAGTAATTTTTCCTTCTCCTCCTATGGTATTCCAACTGTAACTATCAGTCCACAGTAAAAGAAAGATATTATTTTAAAGAAAATGGGCCAATTTATGCATTTAAATATTTGCACTTTGTAATGACTTGTGGGCAAAAATATTGGAAGTCAAAAAAGTAACTGGCTGTTTGTAAGAGTGAAATCCCCCGCTCCCTCACAAATCCAAACATCTAATGAAAACCTGTTGGCATAAATCCAGTAGTTAGACATCTAACAACTGGAATTTTTACTATTTTTATTACTACTATTTAGGATTTATGTAGTGTTTTTCCCTGAACAGATCACAAGGCATTTAAAGGTGGGGAAGCATTTTTATCTCGTTGTTTACAGGTGAACAGACAGAGGCAGAGGTAAAAGATTTGCTTAAGTTTGCATGGCTAGTCATGGTAAGGCTACAAACAGAGCCCTGATTTTCTTAGACCCACTCAGATGCCATGTCGAGTAACAAACTGCCTAATGCTGCACTGGGCAAAGAATGGGAGAAATTATTGATAGGTTGGTGCTTTCAGAATGATGGTGAATGTGAGCCCTGGTAACCATATTTGAGACCAAATGATGCAATCTATTTCACTAATATGCTGAAGGCTACACATGAATTACACAATTCTATTCCCAATTCTAAAAACACAGATATGTACACCAAATATTTATACTTTTCTTTCTTTCTTAAAGGGATTGCCAAAAAAGAGGCTATTTGCTTTTTCTTTAAAGTAAGCAAACTATGATAGTCAGTGTGGATGGTGGCAGAACCAGAAAATGTCATACAGCACATCAAAAACCCATACCAGTCTTCCATATCTTCAGCCTTGATCTCCCCCAAATGTTGCTATGCCACCAATGCCTTCAATTCATATATAATGACTTCAATTTATAAAGCCCTTTGGGTTCCTACTTCGGTCTGCAGCCTGCAAAAACTTAAGCTTGTGCCTAACGTTACGCATGTGAGTTCAGTGGGACTAATTATGTGCTTAAAGTTAAGCATGCGTATAAGTCTTTTGAAGGATCTGGATTTAAGCTGCTAGGCAAACTATACACGGAGGAGTTCTTAACAACCGAAATGTTGCTGTCTCCAACGTGAAACATGCCTTTCTTGAACAGCAGTCAGCACCAGTTTAAGAGATTAGGATAGAAATGGAAAAAAAACCCCGCTTATCAAGAAACATTCAGAAGGAATTTATAGAGGCCAAGTACAACTCTTGGTACCTATGATGAAATCTAGTTAGGTCAAACACCACCATCTCTACTCAGACAAACTTCCCGGAAACTTCTATGGACCACAACCCATCAGCTCCTTGCAGCTCCAGCTGCACAATGTCCCCAGAGTGACATATACTGAATTACTGGACCACTTCCTGCATTGCCGAAGTAGACTTTAGAAGCGTGCCACCCACATACAACTCCAGCCCAATTTTGTTAACACGTAAGAGCTGATGGACTCAGAGCTCCAGGTGACATGGCTGGAGGACACACCTGAAAAGTAATCCATGTCTTTTAAGAAAACACCAATAGTGTCTAATGAAACGAAACAATTATCTTTAGAAGTGTCTGAGTGAGTTAGATCCCGAGTAAAGAACCAGTGCAGGTGAAGTGAACACAGAGGCCTTGGTATAGGTCAGGGATGGGCAAACTTTTTGGCCCAAGGGCCACATCGGGGTGCAAAACTGTATGGAGGGCTGGGTAGGGAAGGCTGTGCACATGTCTCCAAACAGCCTGGCCCCCGCACCCATCCGACCCCTCCCACTTCCTGCCCCCTGACTGCCCCCCTCAGAACTCCCCACCCGTCCAACCCCCACCCCCCGCTCTTTGTCCCCTGACTGCTCCCTCCCAGGATCCCAGCCCCTAACCGCCCCCTGGGACCCCACCCCCATCTAACCCCCCCATTCCCCATCCCCCCATGCCCTCCAGAACCTCTTCCCCATCCAACCACCCCCTGCTCCCTGTCCCCTGACTGCCCCCAGGGACCCCCTGCCCCTTATCCAATCCCCCGGCCCTGGCCCCCTTACCATGCCGCTCAGAGCAGCATGTCTGGCAACCACGCTGCCCAGCCAGAGCCAGACACACTGCTCCTCTGCCCTGCAGGGGCACGCAGCCCTGCCACCCAGAGCACTGCCCATGTGGCAGCATGGCTGTGGGGCAGGGGGAAAATCGGGGGAGGGGCCAAGGGCTAACCTCTCCGGCCAGGAGCTCAGGGGCCGGGCAGGACAGTCCCATGGGCCAGATGTGGCTCTCGGGCTGTAGTTTGCGCACCTCAGGTATAGGCTGTCAGTGCAGCCTCTCTCAGAATCACGAGGTAGAAAAATCTCACCTTTTCAAAATACTAAGTTCCCATGAAGTCAGTAACAACAGGGCAAGTTCTGCAGCAGTGGACAGGAGGTTCCCCATGACGTAGCTGCGGCAGGCAATTCCATTTCTACATGTTTCCCTTGAGCAGAGGCCACCATTCAGTTTCCTGAAGAGCAGCAGAGAAGCATTCCTGTGGTGATCTGATCATGCCATTACCTCAGACCTCCTTCTTGTTTAGTGTACATAGCTCTCAACATATGCGTAATACCATGCGTAAGCGTTCTTTAAAATGATTCCTTCACACAAATTATTAGCAATAAACTGGAATTTATAGTCACAGGCAGGGTCCCACACTGTGGACTTCAATGCAGCATTGCAAAGCCTAATGTTTAGTCCCCCTTTCCCCTAATGGAATCTACAGCCCCACGTTAGGCACATAAACTCCACTATACAATGCCTGGGGCTCAGTTAGGCACCTAAGAATGGGGTTCACAGAAGCCAGCAAGCTGAGCAGGGAGCTGCCTAAACTAGCCACTAGGAAATTCTGAGTAGAGGGGTGGGTACTGAGTCCCACTCCTCAAGGGACTTAGGTACCTCAACCTGTGTCAGAAGGAGACATCTGTCTCCACTTGGGATTCACAGCTGTGAACCCTCTCCTGGAGTTAGGTGCCTAAGCCCTTTCCTGCAAAAAACAGAGGAGGATTCCCCCCCCACACACTTATACCCTTAGCCCAATGATTAGTGCACTCACCCCAATGAGTGGGAGACCTAAGCTCAAATTCCCCCTCTACCTGATGTGACCAAGGATTTGAACTTGATTCTTCCATCTTCTAGAAAAGTGCCCTAGCTACTGGACTATGGGATATTCAAGCTCTGCTGTTGAAGCTGTTTTACTTTGTATGAATAATTACATAGTCAGAGGACCAGAGAAACAGTGAAAATGACTCTATGTTTAGGGTCTCCTTCATCCGAGGTGAGTTGCCAAGTTCCAGTCATAGACTCAGTCCTTTCTTCACATCAGGCAGAAGGAGAATTTGAACACAGGACCCCCCCCACATCCTGGGTATATGTTCTAACCCCTGGGCTAAAATTACAAGTGCATTGCTACCCAGCTTTTGTGGAAGGCCCAGTCTGGCAGGCAGCCTCTGGAAACGCCTACTGAGTCAGGCTCCACAGGTGAGATTGATGGGGCAAAGCCTAGTTTGGGAATCCTGCCAGGGCTTAGTCTTGAGTCAGTGCGTATGTGCAGACATCTAAGAGACTACAGGATTAAGGGGGATATTGAGGATCTCCATTTTGAATGTAGGTGTCTAAATCTCTGTGGCTCTAGGTCTGTGTGCCTGATTCTACACTTGTGTCACTTGTTTCATACTGGTGTAACTCCACTGACTTCAATAGCATGTGTCTAGATTTACACCAATGGGAGAGGACAATCAGGCCCTGGTTCCAGAAGTTCCACATACAGATGGGCAAAGATACAATATTCACCCTGGATTTCAACCCCCCCCCCACTCCCACCTGCCGCAAGATGTTGGATCCTGGCTATTGGTTTGGCCATTATAAAGAGCATGGTCAGCTGTGAAATTTGGATTTAGGATTGTGGGTTTTTGTTCCACCCCCATCTCTAATTCTATGTTATCTGTATGTCAGCCGTGACTCAGTTTCGTGTTACATGGGGGGGTGGGGAGTTGGTGGGTGAGTGAAGAGGGGAAGAAATGCGCTTCTGTTGCAGTGGAAAGAAAATGAAAAGCTAATGCTCAAAGTGAGGACAAATGACAATAAATCATTAGAAGCTTATATAATAGAATATAGATTTCATTGGTACTCAGCAATGCATATTAATATATCAGTGAATCACTGCAGCGAGCATGCTGTACGCAGTACCATTTTAACAGGAGGCACTTGGAATAAATCTTGATGGTATATGAAAAAATGTTTCCAGTTTGCTTTGCTAATCGACAGCTTTTGCTTGATTGCTGTTTCCTACTTATTTGTTGAAATAACTACATGCCCAACTATACAAGCATCACTCACATTAAAAATACATAGCTTTCAAAGCTGTGCTTTCAAAGCAGTTTGTGATTGTATATGAATGACACATCGGGTCCACTTCACAATAGAGTCATTGTGGGGTTTTTTTTCTTTTATAAGGCGAATGACTAAATAGTACTGTGCATGTAACAGATCACAGTCTGGGGACTCAGCAGGTTGTGTACATCTCAACATGTCTGCAGCTGATCAGGACAGGATGGCCAGGGAAGACAAACACAGGAATAGCAGCAGAATGCAACTTTATAAAACCTGACACAGGGAGGGGGTGCTACCACCTTGGCACCCATACTCTTATGTTTCAGGCATTTTAAGTAGTTCCAGGGTAGGAGTTCAAGAGCTCCCACCCTATAACCCATAACTCACGCTAGACACTCCTCAGCCTACCTCTAAGACTCAGCTCACTGTTTTGAATCCTTTCACTGCCCCTCCTGCTCCCTGAGGAGGACAGAGGGTACTAAAGTGGCGGCCCCTCAGCCAACAAGGTCTCCCTTATCCTATAAGCCCAAGGCCCACCAGCAAAATCCCAGGTCTTTTAATTCTGGAAACCATTCTTTTTATCCTTTTAATTGCACTGGAAACCCTGGGTGCAAGTTACAATAAAATAACATCCCTACCAATTACTACCACCAGTTACTAGATCCAATTCCTATTGAACTGCAAGGAAGGCAAAAAAATCTACCAGGGCTTTGCCAATTTAGCCCCTACAGGATGAAACAATTCCTTCCTGACTCCAACACAGATGATCGGTTAGACCTGCAGAATCTGCAAAACACCAAAACTACCAGTAGTGCGGGGGGGAGGGAGGGAGATACACTACTGAAACAAAGAAAAAAGAGGCACCACATGGCCCAAGCTAGGGTTTTAATTCATGAAAGTGGGGACTGAAGGAGTGGCTAGAGACTCTGGAAGGGGAGGAGCTACCTGAGTCCTCTGGCATATGTTCTTCTCTCTTTTTCTAGTGGGGCTGTTCAATCACTGGGCCTATCAAGTTTTCCACCCATTGAGGTGCGTGGGTGGTAATGGCTTGACCACTGAAGTCACTTCAGCTAATTAAGGGCCAAATTGTGGCTTGGCTAATACAATGGTATACGGGTGTAAGAAGACACCTTTCACCTTTTTTAAACCCTCGTGCTAGTTGCCAACCTGGACTTAGCTGAGGAGGTGATGCAGGCTGAGTCCCCTCATTGCCACTCTGATTGCATGAAGAAAGTGTGGCAGTCTTGCAACTACTTCACAGTTTGGCCACCTGGCCATGAAGAAATGCCATTTTTCACAGCTGTCCTTTGCGTTTGCATTGCAGTAGGGAGCAGACTATTATTCACTGCCATTGCTGAAATGAGCCATTGCTTCTGGCTAGCTGCAACAAAGAATTAAAGCAACAAGAACTATTGTACCCTGGCACCATGTTAAGAGCTGGCGTAACAAGTTGCTGAGGGGAAGTAATTTTCTGTAAATAAAATAAATTGTATTGGACCTATAAAACTGAGGAACAATGTGGCATATTCTTGAGGGCCACGTGCTGGCACCTTATTAAATAATTGCATAGTTATAGACATCTCTTTCACAGATGTAACAGCTGGGCAGGACAGTGTGGAGACTGGGTGTAGCCCCCCAACATGCCAGTTGGTGTAGCTGTGCCAGTATGCAGAGGAATAGACACTGTGCCAGACAGAGACCTATTTCAGTTCCTTCCGGGGAGCAGAGAGTCGTGAGCTGCTCCTGGGGCAGTTAAACAATGAGCACTCCTTACTCTGGGTGTGTTGCAAAAGCCATGAATGAATGCATTTTGTCACCTCACCGTGCATGCAGCTTCACTACATGCAACCAGGTGACTAAATTATTCATGAAACTGAAAAGTGGAAAGGAATGCATGCAGCATGCGCTTCACTACATGCAGAAATGTCACATACGTGCTCTTTCAGAGCAGGTGTGGAAGCCTCTCATGGCAATCAGGGCGCATGCATGCTTTCAGATGGCTACGGTACATGTTGCATGCACGAAGCCTACGCACCATCTCATTTTTTATGAGCTGTTAAAAAGCAGTGGAAATGAAAGGCCTTTGTCTTGATTTGCAAAGAGCTGCTCCTCGACTTGGTGCAGTGTTAAATTGCTGAACTACACAGCAGCTGTTTCCTGTCGAGAGAAATTTGTACAAGTTCAGGAATGTGTTTTTAAAGTCCTTAAAAACTTATGAATTGGATTTTCATGATGTAAATGTCCTTTGTAAATGAAGACTAAATTACTAATGAGACGCCCCTTCAATTCAAACCTTGAGGATGAGTGGACACAATCACAGGAAATGCCAACTGATCATCCGATCATCAAAATTTTATAGTCAAAGCGAGCATTTTTGCTTAAGAAATGAGCAAAAATGATATGAAGTCTGAATTGCTCCCTAATTTCTCTCTATTTAACCCGTCTTACAACTTTTTATAAAGAGACAGTTTAACCAACTCTCACGTACTGTCTAGTACCATTCAATCATTAATAAGAAGCCCAGTAGTAGCTCATTTCAGACAAAAGTATTTCTAAGTTAGCGCTGGGCACATTGATAATAGGTGTCCCCAATGTTGCCCGCTTTGCACTATGAAGATATATCTAGTAGAGTTGGCTCTTACCAAAACCATGGCTCCAAACATCCCCTGAACTTTCACTAATAGGAAAAAAAGCCTAAAATAGTAAATGATAGATTAATGAAATGCAATGAATTAAATGTGCATCAAACAGGATTACAACTGTAAAATATACAACATCTCATTTTTAGCTCATTTTTTCTGGCTATTCAGGAGTCAGAAGGCAGAAGGCATTGCCTACAAGGCTTACTTAGGAAATTTAAGACGAAAATATATTTGTATTGGAGAAGTTGATTGACCCATTTTTAGATATTCCTTGTATTTATTAGCTTACCATTTAAGTTAAACCTTCCCCAAATGGTTGTAATTAAAAACAAAAGATCAAGTACTGCACGTATATAAATTAATGGGCCCAATTCTGTATTCCTCTGGCATTCAGAATGCTCATTGAAATCCACTGGTGTTTTGTGTGGAAAAAACATAGGATCTGACCCTGGGATCAATCCTGAACCCCATCTTGGCCTCTTTATGATGCTCTTAAAACAGCCAACTAGGGATTCATCAAGTGCAGTTGGAATCCCCAAGTGGGAATCCCCAAGTAGTTTAAAGCTGGTATAGCCAGCCTATGCCACCCTTTCTCTTCCCCCAGCATATAGCAAAAGACCGTCTCTAGCCAAAAGAACTTGAGTCACTTAGGTTTGTAAAGCTAAATTATATTCAATAGTCAATCATCAGCATTGTGTTTTATATACTGAACGTCCCACAGCTTGTTCATCTGCGGATATTAGGAAACAATGAAAAAAAATACTGAAGCAAGTTAAATATTTCTTATAAAAATTAACTGCCTCTCGTAGATAATCAATCAGCGAATTATACACCAGACTTAATTTCCAATATTGCTATTCCAAATTGTTTTCTTCTTCAACAAGTGGACAGGGCTTGGATCTGAGTGATGTCCTGGCTTCTATTTTACAGAAAAGTTCAGGAATACTGGAAGATTTTATGGAAGATTTTTATAATTGATAATACAGCACATTATCAGTTTTAATTGCTCTCATCAATAAAGACACTTTTGTTTGTTTCAGATAGTTAAGGAATCCCCACATACTATTGTTATCAGGTGTGCATTATCAGAAGGCCTTCTGTACCAAGAAGAGAAGGAGTTATTTCCCCCAGTAAAGGCTGTGGATGATTTGATTATTAGGCTTCTCTCAATTTCCATTCTTACAGTATTTTGCGACTTTTTCAGAATACTGTGATCTTGGCCTAAGCACCTGATTTACCAAATAGGAGGAGACACTCAGAAGGGGTGCTCTCATTTATATGCAACTTCTGCTGGATTTTGCAAAAATACATTTGACTCTTTCCTTGGGTAGTAAATTTTATTCCTACTGACAGCAGGGATAAATACTTTCCCTAAAACTCAAAATGACTGTTTAAGAGATTCAGCTCCTCTTTCTTACTCCATTTTATAATATACATGCTTCCTATGTTGAAAAGTACAAAAAATCTTCATATTTGCCCATCAATTTGGGGCACAAATTCAGGTTGCTCTGTATTTATCTGAACTGGATCAGCCAACCCTACTGACACCACCAGCCCAGCATATCAACCTTAATAGAAAACATACTCTGATCACTGAGCTATCCACACTATGTGCCCATGTTGCTCATGCCTGGTAGAGGCAGAGGCCATATGGAGATTACGTGTCTGAGAGACATAACTTATCTTCTGTGAACCATCCCCCATTAGGGCTTTTTTTCGGATAGAACAAGCATTTGCAAACTCTCATTTCTCTTTCATTGATATGCACATCACACACACTACCCTTATTTTGGCTATTAACAAATTTTGGCCCTTTCAAGTTTTCTAGGTAAGTGAACACAGACATGATACAGTTGTAAATTATTTTATATTGCTGTCTTTAAGTTTCATTTATGACAGTATGCAAAAGACATTCAGGGTGAAATGCTCAGGCGGTATAAATTGGCATAGTTCCATAACAGACAACTGAAATGTGCAGGCTTCCATTAGAGGATCTAGCCCAGTAAGAGATGAGGTATATGTAAGAGAAAAAACACAACAGCAGTTGCATTAAAATGGGAAGCGTGATCATAGAATCATAGAAGATTAGGGTTGGAAGAGCCCTCAGGAGGTCATCTAGTCCAACCTTCTGCCCAAAGCAGGACCAACCCCAACTAAATGATTCTATGATTCTATGAAATAGCATGAGGAATAAAGGTTTTGTAGATTATAGAGTCAAAATGATGCCCACTATAGTAAAAAATATTGAAAACAATTCAGGTGTTTTGGTCTCTAAGACCAAATTTTAATATCTATATTAAGGGGGACTGCATTGTTAGGGGATTGATCATTAGAGGCTTCCCTAAACTAGTTCACTCATCTATATCCAACCCAGATCACTAGCGACCAAAGGCATTACCATCTAAAGGCTGGAAGGGGACTGTGTGAAATGGGTGGTGGTCTTGATCCAACTTCTGGGAGTCTCAGAGAGGCCAGGGTTGAATGGGCACATAGAATTTACTATCTGCTCTCCATTACTGGTGATGCCTCCAGGGCAGTGTGGCAGCACACTGGAAGAGCAGCATGGGGAAGTTTGTGTTGCTACTTCCTGTGTTGTAGCTGTTTGTGGGATAAGCAGACTACAAAAGTGTTTCAGCTCTTATCGGCACAATATGACCGTATGTAATGTGTCACTCAGTACTGCTTTTGGGCAGCTCCCGCAGTCCTGTAGATGTGTCAAACATGTTCTAACCTTCTCTTGGCTGTTTAAAGCAAAAAATAGTACTTCAAAAAAATTATTCACCCTTTTCCTCCTGTTTCTTCATCTTTCACGGTTGCTGTTTCATTCTTGAGGTCCCCACCCCTTTAAAAAGATCAAGATCATAATGATGAAATGATACAGTTGTGAAAATAAATTCAGATTTCAGTTCAGCTTTCCCCAAACATACAGGATTTAAAAAAAATTCCCAGTAGTTTAGTGGCATTTTCCAGCATGTTGTAAAAAGCATACCTGAGCAAATGGAAGTAAGACTGCATGATGCTTGCTACATTTGCACATTATACTTCGTTGCGCTTAGCATTTAATCCATACTATTCTAATATACACTCCCCCAGTGGAGTAGTATGCCACTAACCTATCCCCCAACACTCCAGTTATTTGAGACTAAGAAGGGGAGACCTTTAATGAACTGTTTACATTCCTTTAAACAAAAAATCCTGCGTGAAATGTGTTAGGCTAACATGCCTTGTTATAAGACATCATGCTTGGTTATATAAAGCAACATCACTGATGTGAACATCAACTGAAAATGCGAAAAACATTTTTAGATAATATTTTTTAGCGATTGCACTCAATTTGAATTTATTCATAAAGTGTAGATGAGAAATTCCAGCTTGCTCCCTCAGTTCAGGAGTTATGTTCATGCAGAGGCACCCAAAGTGCTTCTGAATTTGTTCTCCTGTTTTTGAAAGAAAGGCAATATAAACAGAAGATCAAACGCTTGTTGCCTGCATCTTAAATATGTCAGCACCTTCTGTCTAGGGGGAATGTTGTGCCAGACAGAATGCAGCATAAATAGTGTAGCAGACAAATTACATTACCTCTTGTGGTGTACACACTGACACACCAGTACCTTGAAATAACTAAATTACATCTTTTGTCCAAATCTCAGCCATTGCATTTCAAGTCAGGTAAAAGAGAGTGTATTATTCTGTTTTATTCTGCTCAAAAGTAATGAATAAAAGCTGCCTTATGTAGTAGTAAAACATGCACTTTCTATTAATTAATTTCACATTAATGTTTACACTAACATATTCCCAAGCACAGAAAGGTTATAAATAGGCTGATAGGACTGCCAATGCGATTACCTTTCAAAATGCCATTGCATTTTTATGAGCATTCTGAGGTGACTGCATGAGTATGTCAATGCATAGAAAACTGGAAACATTGGCATATTCTTTCTGGTATGTTCAGTTGAATAATGGAGTTTACATCTGAACAATATTCTAATTTAAACATAGGACAAAGCAGCTAAATAGTTTCCTTCCCAAATTATGGTGATTAATGTTAGACACTATGCATGGGCTCCATTGTATACACACTGCATTGTCAGAGAGAGCTGGAAAAGGGAATGTGTGATTTATCTGCAGAGTAATGTGGTTCTTACAGGTTTAGAAAAGCTAAATCAGATTTACTCCTTTTTGAACAGAAAACAAAACAAACAAACAAAATCCAATAACCTACCCTTGCCTATTCCCATGCCTTAAATTAACAGAGTATTTGAGACTGAAATAATAACTTTTTAGGCTGGAATTAATCTCAATATTTCAAAAGATTTAAATGGTTGATGTTCACACAATAAACATTCCAAGAATTAGATTTTTGCCACTGCTATCGACATTTTCAGTGTTGGAATGAAGAGCTTTTTCTTAAAAAAAGAGGGGGAAAACCAACAGATTTTCCTTCAACTTTTGCCCCCTAATTTTTTGCTCTGCAACTGTATCTATTAGAAAAAAAAATACTGTGAGAGAAAAATATTATTTTGTGTTAGCACAACATATTAATCTAGCCTTTATTTTGGTGTTATGTTTCTGTTTTAAATGCAATTTAGCAGGCAAAGACTAGGGTTTATACACTGCTTGGTGAATTCATGGATTAAATTCATCTTAATTCTATAGTCCTTAATCTTACTGAATAGACAATGAAACTCCTAGTTGCATGACTAAGTGCAACATTTGACAACTTTTTCAATTGTGTACACTAAATTAAAATTTCATTGAAACACTGATTACGGGTTAATTAAAATGCAAGATGCAAGTAAATTAGTTATGTAAATAAGATATTCTATAAGTCATACAGCAATTACCAATTACATTTATAACCTTATTGTTTTTCAATAAATTGCAATAAACATTACATTTGCAATATGCAATTAAATAAGGAATTAAGTGCAAATGGATATTTCAAAGGTTTTTGGATATATCTATTTTAGGTACTCATATGGCCGGCTCCCCAGTCATTGTATTTTCTGGGTGCCTCACGATCTTGAATGTATTTATCTTCACAACACCCGTGCGAGGTAGGGAAGTACTATTTAGCCCCATTTTACAGATGTGGCACTGAGGCACAGAGGATATGTCTACAAGCCTCCCAGCCTGGGTAGACAGATTTGTGCTAGTGGGACTCTGAGCATGCTAAAAATAGCTGTGTGCAAGTTATGCTGGAACCTGAGTCATGCTATCTCAAGCCCCATTAGCAAAAGTCTATCTACCTGGCTGGGAGGCTTCCTCCCAGCTACAGTATAGACATACCTGGACAGGCTACATGACATGCTCAAGGTCACACTGGAAGTCTGTGAAGGAGCAGGGAAATGAACCCCTCTTTCCCAAGTCTTAGACTAGTGCCCCAACTACTAGACCATTCTTCCTCTTTGTTGACATTAAATCATTACATTTCATTCCCTTTAAGCTAACTCTTTGGAGAGTGCAGCTCTAGAGACGGTACGTGTTATCTTAAGAATCCCTTCTGGTTGCAGTCTGGAAAATGCCAGCAATCAAAAAGGTCACATATTTTACTTTAGGAAACCTAATTGCCCAGCTGGAGGCAACATGGAATCTCCTTAGTACTGGTTTTATTCCTCATTCCGAGAGATCAGACTTCCAGCTCTGGGTATTTATTACACAAACATTCATTACCACATGGTTTGTATTGTTACAGGTTTTGTTATAATGAGGTGGGGCCACTCTGGACCCTAAGATAGGTTGGAACCCAGAGGATGAAACCAACTGCTATACTCTGTCACCAGTTCCTGCAATAACGGAGAGTATTTTTAAGGCTCGGGCAAAGAGACATTCATATGAAAATTACACCTGTCCCTCTCCTGCCATTGGTAGACACTTCCTTGGAAACATGACTAGATCTTACCCGTGAAGCAACATATTAGCTCCATTAGCAAGGCCTCCCTTCTAATTATAGCCAGAAACGATTGGAGCACCACAGCCATGTTTGACGTGCATTCTGAAAACTGGTGCTCATGATCGTAGGGTTAGGCCAAACTGCCTGCATCTATGGGGGGCAAGTCAGTAGCTCATGGGTACTAATGCCATGTCTGTTCTGCTTGAGTTTTGGTTGGTTTCACACTCTGAGGTACTAGAGGTATAGGGGGAACTTTGTGTCAAAATTTGTTATTTGGACTAGAGCAGAGCAAATAATTGATTTTTGGAGTCAGGAATCAAACTAACAAAAATTTGGTTTGATTCAAACTGAAATTGAAGGTTCCCTCTCCCC
Organism: Natator depressus; assembly: GCF_965152275.1. Lineage (NCBI taxonomy): Eukaryota > Metazoa > Chordata > Testudines > Cheloniidae > Natator > Natator depressus. The sequence goes on along the minus strand of NC_134235.1, from coordinate 196,502,518 downwards.
CCCTTGTCAAAAACAAACAAACAAAAACAAACTGAAAAAGTTTGACTTTGGGTCGAACAAAATTTTTTGTTCAACTCAAGGTGAATTTTTTTTGTTTGTTACCCTATTTATAAAAAAATGTAGCTAAATTACAAAACTAAACTCTGTTTCAAAACCAAGTCAAAACATAATTTTGAAATGAAATGTCAAAATGAACCATTTGTATTTTAAAAAATCCATTTTTTTCCAGCTGAAACTAATAGTGAATTTGACCCGAATTCGCAAATAGTTTGGGTGCCTCCCACAATGAATGTTTTGGCAAATTTAGTATTCACAATCGTAATAAATAATAATAATAATTAACTCAGCTCCACTTTGGACTCCTTTCCATTTGCCTTCATGAACCAAGATGGGGAGGGAGTGATTTCATTGTTGGAGAATGTCAATATTTCTTCTATGTTTTTATTATAAATCCAAAAATATAGTGCCAGCCAAATGCAAAGACAGGGGACTCGAAGTGAAGTATAATGTGAGTTTATCACAAACATGGATAAAGTCAGTCAGACTTTATCAGATGACTGTCTACTCACTTAACTAATCATATTCGTTGGACAGAGATGTTGGAAAGTTTAAAAAGGAGTTGAAAGGTAATTTACTCGAGAAAAAACTTTATACTCAGAATCAGTGATTAAACTTGAATATTATTTAGTTCTATAATAATGGCATTATTCTTATAATCATCTATTATTAATTTTTTAAAAGAGCTACTAAAGATTATTCTAACAGCTTCTCAAAGATCTAGTGGTGCTCTCGGGTACACCAATGCATCTTCCCAACAATGATATGTAATAGACTGAGGAAAGTTCTCCTGGGTGAAGTGATGGCACTTGACACATTTAAAACTAAACTAGATAAAGCAATAGGAAATATACCGCAGTACATGAAAACACACACATCTCATTGGGGAGCTGAAACAAGGCACATCAGTTTATCAGAGAACAGAATTTGGACCAATGAGTGATTGTAACTAATTACAATGTAATTATTATAACATTGCATCAAAACCTTTTATTGGAATTTTTATTATAACCTCAAGGCATTTGAAAGGGAGGCTGTCTTGCTCACTTTTCTCAGTGTTAGCAGAACTGCAGCAGTGATTATAGCGTGTACCATGACAAAGCAACGTGACAGACAGAGGTGAGCAAGTCCATGGGACTACACATCCCTTACCCTGCACATGAAGGAGCAGTTTGAAAATAACAAGTCCATTTTAAATAGAGGCTGCTGCTGCCAGATAAAAGTTTGAATTCAGCTCCTGCAGAGTTAACAGCTAATGTTCTAGGGATAAAGTGTGGTTTGAAGGCGCGACCCTTCATTGGAAGTTGCATGGTGCACCAGGAGCAGCACCAGGAGTATTGAACCTTTTGGAGCTCCCAAAGACCACACTTGCTGTACCATGCATTCATAGGTGCAGGCTGTGATCTCTCTGAGCATGACTAGCCATTGTTGAGTTGCCGCCTCCCAGCTTGCTTAAGAATAGCTAATGCTACCAGTGGTGATAGCCAGCCCCATAATCTTTGTGCTTCCCCGGGAATAAGGACTACAGTTGTTTCTAGCCCTATGTGCGGGTGTAGGTGGCAGGATGGGGTTAGAGGAGGAAGCAGGTCTGTAATGCTGTCGGAATTTGTTATCCTTATTGCTACCTGGTGGCTAATGTGAGAATAGCTATTTACTGTTAGAAGCCTTAAGGGTGTACTGAACGTGCTCCGGCTGAGTGGTGGGCAGAGGGCTATGTGAGGAAGTTTTTCCAATATGGAGCTGGTTTGTTGTGTATGTGAACCTGTAACAGAATAAAAGCTAAGTTCTATGTTTTGGGTCTCCATATACTACAAGGTCATTATCTGTCTTCATTGTACGTCCTCATAGCTCTCAAACACAATGTGCTTCTAGGTCAGACTGGGATTATAATATGGATTCGTTACTTTCTTGTTAACGATACAATCAGTTTCTCAACTGTCTACACTGGGTCCAGTTGTGTATTCTATTTTTGTGTGTGTGAACACGTGCTCACACAAACAATCCCATTCAAGTTGATGGGATTGATGCTCTACTCAGCACCAATGGAGTAGCACTGGCATAAAAAAGGTGTAACAGAGTGGAGAATTAGGTCGAGTGGGCATACTCACAGGAGTATGTGCTCCAACTGAGTAAGGACTGCAAAACTGGGGCCACTTGTTCCATATATATATATATATATATATATATATATATATATATATATATATATATATATATATTCTCATTTATGGAGACGAAGATTATTTTATTCAAAGTTTAGGCTTTCCACTGCAGAAAAAAGGAAAGATTTAGTAATGACTAAAGAAGGAGCAGAACCTTACCTTAAACCTGTAATGTACATTCTTCCTTAGCTGGCCTTCTTTTCTATCACTCAAATGACTTTTCCAAAATAATTTCCCACTTCTGAGTTTAAGAATGAATGGCAGTTTTTCTCTTCAACTTAATATTTTCTCATTTACTTAAAAAAAAATCAAATCTCACAGCATTAAAAAGCTGACTGGGGGACCTGTATTTTATTGACTTTGAAAGGTATTTTAGTGCAGCAAATAACAGGAAAAGATGCAAAACTAGTTGAGTATGGGGATCAGCAGAGACTCAAAATGAGCATTTGGACTGAACAACAGGGAAAACTTCCTAACAATGGGGATCTAATAGACTGTGGAATAGTCTCCCAAGGGAAGTAGTGATGCTTGACATTTAAAACAAGACTAGACAAAGGAAATATACTGTAGTGTAGTGCACAACACTGCATTAGTAGAGGGATGAACTAAATGACCTATTTTTTTCTCTCTCTCACACACACATCTCTAATTCAGCAAATCCTGTAGAAGTTACAACTATGCTGCTGATATATACTATGTGGCATAAAACCAATGGCTATGTATGCTATACCATGATTTTGCATAACTGGAGTTATCACTGGTTTCATGAGAAGATACCTTAACACTGACTAATGAAGGGTGAAATCCTGGTGCTGTTGAAGTCCATGAGAGTTTTGCCATTGACTTCAGCGGGGTCAGGATTTCACGCAAAGTCATTTTCAGAGCTAAAGAAGTAATGAATAAGCTGTAGCAGATCACCAGCTGCTAAAAGCTTATGCTGAAGAGAAAAGGGGGTTCCATGCACATCAAGCTATAGAAGATCTCTGTATAGAAAGGAGGGGCATGCCCAGAAGTGAAGGAGGCAGCAGGAGACATTACCGTCAGTGACCGTTTCAGTCTTAATGCAGTAAAGTTCTGTATTCCTTCTTAGGAATTTCTGTGCATGTATATTCCTCCCAATCTTCTCTTCTGTTCAGGATAGAATGTTTACATATCCTTTAAAATTCTACAGGATTAAAAACAAGAACAGCAACTAAAATTAGTATCAAACAAAAGACAAAGGGTGCAAGGAAATGTCTTGCTTTGAGAATTCTGTGAGCACAAAGTGGTAAAAAATGTTGAAAGGAATAAACATACAATACAGTGGGGCTGAGAGTATCAATTTTCTTTTAACTGAACAGTAAAAGATGTTTCTTTGCAGGAGGAAAAAAATATTGTACTGGGACTAAAATAGTACCATTTGGCTTAAGCACGCCATTATGGCTCTGAGATATGTACAAAGGAACAATAGCAATGAAGCCACATTTGTTCTGGTGAGTTTTGCTACTCTGTATGACAATGAGCTTTCTATATTAGTCTGTTCAAATACATTAAAATCTACTTTCTAAGTGAATGGGAGCTTGAAGTGAGAAAAAAGAAAAGTGCAGCTGTCAATGCCATTGATCTGTGCAAAAATATTAATTTGCCCTTTGTTGTAAATTCTTTTTATCATGAGAATCTCTATCAGTTGAAACACCATGTTCCCAGTGCATATCCTGAGGGCAACAGCAGGAGAAATTCACTCAGTGCCACACAAATGCTCAGCTTCAGTCTGTACAGGGGTGATCAATTCAAAGCGTAAACAATAACATTTAAAGAAATAATAAAACAAGTAACAACATAATTAAAAGGCAGCCTCCTGAGAGATGTGGAGAGGCTGGGTGGGGGTGGGGGTGGCAGAGAAATAATCCAATCCTTCACCAGGAGGACTTCTGTGAGGAAAAAAGCAGTTTAAGAGAAATTGCTTTCAGAGGAAAATGGATTTTTTTCCGCAGTGTGTAGAATTGGGTTTGAAAACCTACGGATCAAATCAAATCCAAGTCACAGTAAAGAATAATCAATGTGACTTATGATTTGTTAGGTGGCTGCAGGGAATCATTCAGCTCAGATTCCTGTTCTTGAAACAACAAAGTAGAGTTAATTACCAGTGCAAACAACTCGCCCTCCTCCCCACCCCAGCCACCCTTTTATGAAAAAGCATATTAACTTTAATAAATGGAGCTTTGCCCGTTGACTTCATTGGACACAAGAGAAGGCTGCTAAATTGGTTATCTAAGTAGGCAGACCAAAGATGGAAGAGGCCATGCACTGAATTGCATTTTCATCTCTATAGACGATTGCTTTCAGTCAGGCACAAAATTTGTTCAGTCATAGAGTCATAGAGTTTAAGGCCAGAAGGGACCACCAGATCATCTACTCTGACCCCCGTACATCACAGACCACCAACACCACCCAGCACCCCCACACACAAAACCCAACACCTGAAATTAGACCTAAGTATTACAGCTCACAGGAGGCCAGACTTTCATGTACCACAGGCAAAGAATAGGAGGGAAGGAGGCGCACCAGTGCCCTATGGATCCCACAATGGCACGGAAATGATTACGTGAGATATACTCAGATAATCCTGTCAAGTGACCTGCATCCACACACTGCAGAGGAAGGTGAAAATCCCCGCAAGCTTACCACTAGTCTGATCTGGGGGAAAATTCCTTCCTGATGCCATTTATGGCTGTCAGTTAGACACTGAGCACGTGAACACAAATCAGGTTCTTGGCTGCCTGGGAAAGAGAATGTTCTGTGCCACCTTAGAGACCTGGCCCTCCCATGCTCCACCTGCAACCATCCCAGAAGAGAGCCTTCTAGTCTGACCTCTTGTATATCCCACCACCACCATACCCATACACTAAACCCAACAATCAAAATGAGACCAAAGGTTTACAACCCACGGGAGACTAAATTATTGTGTGTCACTGGCATAGAAGAGGAAGGACAGAGGTACACCCACACAGGGGGAAAAAATTCTCTTCCTGGCGCTTGCAGGTGACTGGCTAAAACGCAGAAGCATGAACTTCAGGAACATAAGACAAACTGGAATTGAGCCCCAGGGCTGTTGAGCCCTGCCTCCTGTAATCACAAGCAACCCTGTCATATAGTTGCACTCATAAACTTGCCCATTTCTCTCTTAAAACTAATTAAGTTGCTTGCCCCCACAACTGCTATTGGGAGGCTGTTTCAGAACTTCATCCCTCTAATGGTTAGAAACCCTCTTTTAATTTCCAGCCCGAATTTGTTTATGGCCTGTTTATATCCATTTGTTCTTGTGCCAGCATTGTCCTTTACCTTAATAGCTCCCTGGTATTTACCCCAATGTATTTATAGAGAGCAATCCTATCATCTCTCAGCCTTTATTTTGCTAAACTAAAAAATCCAAGTTCTTCCAGTCTGCTCTTGTAAGATAGGCTCTCCATTCTCCTGATCATCTGTGTAGCTCTTCTTTGCACCTGTTCCAGTTTAAATTAATCATTCTTGATCATAGGTGACCAGATTTGTACACAGTATTCCAAATGAGATTTCACCAGTGCCTTGTAAAATGGCATTAATACTTCTCTGTCTCTACTAGAAATGCCTTGCCTATGCATCCTACTGCATCAGCTGCATCACACTGGTGTGCCATAGTCATCCTATGATTCACAACTCAGCTCTCTCTCTTCTCCTCTGTCACTTCCAGCTGATGATCCCCCAGTTTGTAGCATATGTTCTTATTATTAGCTCCAAACTACATGACCTTGCACTTTGTACTATTGAATTTCATCCCATTTCTGTGACTCCTGTCTTCAAGATCATTCAGATCTTCCTGTATAGTATTCTGATCCTTTTCTGTATTGACAATGCCTCCCAATGTTGTATTATCATCACATTTTACTAGCACACTCCTACTTTTAGTGCCAAGGTCATTAATAAAAATATGGAACAAGATTGTTCTGTAGACTGATCCTTGAGGAACTCCATTAGTAACCTCCCTCCAGTGCAATAATTCACCTTTCAGCACACTACATTGCCTTTTTCCTTTTTGTCAGTTCCTTAGCTACCTACAATTCTTGTACTGATCCTCACGTTCCCTAATTTAATTAATAATTTCCCATGTGGTATGATGTCAAATGCTTTACTGAAGTCCAACTATATGAAATCTACTTCACTTTCCTATCTAAAAAAAACCCCAGTTATTGTCTCAAAGAAGAAAATCAGGGGCCATAGATTAGTTTTAGTCTTCTTCTCATCTACACTGCATAGCAGCCATCATCCTTCCTTATTCTCTTTTTCTTTACATAACTAAAAACCTCTTATTATTTGTTTTAATTTCCTAGGCAAGAGCAAATTCAGATTGACCTTTAGCAATTCTAACTTTATTTCTACATTTTCTCACCTACACAATGTAGCTATCTTTGCTCATCAACCCCTTTTTCCACTCCCCATAGGCTCTCTGCTCACTCCTAATAACCTTTTTGGGACAGTTATTCATCCAGCTGGGTTGGCACCTTTCCCTACAACAGTGGTTCCCAGACTTGTTCTGCCGCTGGTGCAGGGAAAGCCCCTGGCGGGCCGGGCCCGGTTTGTTTACCTGCCGCGTCCGCAGGTTTGGCCGATCGCGGCTCCCAGTGGCCACGGTTTGCTGCTCCAGGCCAATGGGAGCTGCAAGCAGCCCGCGCCGCTTCCTGCAGCTCCCATTGGCCTGGAGCAGCGAACTGCGGCCACTGAGAGCCACGATCGGCCGAACCTGCGGATGTGGCAGGTAAACAAACCGGGCCCGGCCTGCCAGGGGCTTTCCCTGCACCAGCGGCAGAACAAGTTTGGGAACCATGGCCCTACAAGATTCCCTTGCTTGGGATGAAAATTTCAGATCGTTTTTGCATAGCCGATTTGAACAAATTCCAAGCCTCCTCTATGTTTAAGTCCTTGAGCGCTTCAGTCCAGTTGACTTCTTTAACTAATTCACTTAATTTCCCAAATTCTGCCCTTTTGAAATGAAATATCATAGTTGATGTCCTGATTTTGATTATCCTTCCATTTAATTAAAATTGAATAAACTTGTGATCACTTGTTTCAAGGTTACTTCCCACCATCAGCTCTTCTATTATGTCCTCACTATTTCAAAACCAAGTCTAAAATTGCAACACCTCTTGTTGTTTCGGTGACAATTTGATGAATAAAACTATCATCTATCACATCCAGGAATAACCGGGCCCTATCAGTATTAGTTGCAATTATTCTTCAATCTACATCTGGGAAGTTAAATTCTCACATTATGACACAATTACCAAAAGTATTTCTCTCTCTAATAATATTGAAGCGATCTCTATAAAAGTCTGAGTTTCTATTGGAGACCTCTAACACTATCCTAACAGAACCTCTTTTACAATCTTTCCCCAAAGTTATCTTGATCCAAACAGAGTTTGTTTTGTCTATGCTATTTCTTTTTATTTCTTTACAGTTTACTGCTTCAGAGATGTACAATGCTACCCTGACACGACACCTTCACCTTTATTCCCATCTCTCCTAAACAGAACATACTCTTCAATACCTGTTTTCTAGTCAAGAGAGCTATTCCATGTTTCTGTAATCCCTAGAATATCTAGTTTGACTTCCTGCACCAGTGTTCCAGTTTCCCCCCCAATTTGTAACCTGCTCACTAGTCATATAGATGGAGTACTCTTGTTACTGACCATCTGTAACGATGCTGGTTCTGGTGGGACCCAATTGAGAGTGCCAAATCAGGACAAATTGCTTCAAGCAGGGCAGTTACAGCCCAACGCTGGGGTTTCTACGCACACCAATGCAAACCAAACCAGCCAGACAGAGAAGACTTTGGTTTTACCCCACTGGCTAACCACAAGTCACATGAGCAATTCCCTTAGACACTCATTATGGGGACAAATGGTTATGAAAACCAATACCCCAGTAAAAGAAAAAAGGTTCTCTCGATCCCAAAGGACCAAGCCCCAGACCCAGGTCAATATACAAATCAGATCTTACCCACAAATCACGCTGTTGCCAGTCCTTTAGAATATAAAATCTAAAGGTTTATTCATAAAAGGAAAAAGACATAGATGAGAGCTAGAATTGGTTAAAAGGAATCAATTACATACAGTAATGGCAAAGTTCTTGGTTCAGGCTTGTAGCAGTGATGGAATAAACTGCAGGTTCAAATAAAGTCTCTGGAGCACATCCACAGCTGGGATGGGTCATCAGTCCTTTGTTCAATGCTTCAGTATAGCAAAGTTCCTCCAGAGGTAAGAAGCAGGATTGAAGACAAGATGGAGGAGCTGCAGCAGCTTTTTAGATTCTTTTGCCATGTGGTCTTTCTTTCTTTGTTCCAAAGACAAGCATTCCATCACATGGCATGGAAAAACCTCAGAGTTCTGTCCATAGGCATGTCCCTGCATACCTTGCTGAGTTTCAAGGCGTGTCTGCCTTCTCTCAATGGGTCAGTTGTATAGCTGATGGTCCTTAATGGGCCATCAAGCAGGTTAGGCAGTGCTGAAACCAACTTGTCTGGGGTGTCACCCAGAAGCATAGCACAAGTTTGAACTACAGACAGTACAGAGCCAATATTCATAACTTTAAGTACAAAAATGATACACACAGATAGACAGCATAATCATAACCAGAAAACCATAACCTTGTCCGAGACACCTTATTTGGTCCCCTTTATACAAGATTTGGTGCCACTACAAGACCTTGGTTGCAACAATGTTCTATACAGTCCCAGTTTATGTCAATAACGTCACACCATCCTATTACTGTTCTTAGGTTAAGGAGGAAATTTTGGGCTCCAGGATTGTCAGTCCAGCAGTTTTCATGAGCACTAAGTTCACTAACAGTAAATAGGAGTAAATAACACATTGTAAGCCATGATTTTCTTAAAGGCTATTGCTCAGTCAAGGTGGTGCTTGTAACTTCACACCAATTCTTCCTGAGGATGCTGGCCTATTCTTCTTGAGGATGCTGGCCTTTTCGATATTATGAAAAAGAGCAGTGCATCCTGGGTGCAGGAAAAGATCAGTTGGGAGGAGCCCAAAAAGAAAGGTGGAGAAAGGTCTCAATAAATAAAGAGTTTCTGAACAAGAATATGTTCTCTCTCCTGCTGTCATTTATTAAGGTTTTGGGAACAAAACAGAAATTCAGTTACCCAGGTGCAGAGGGTCTATTGAATATACAAATATATTTATATGCTTGCTTTAGCACTAATAGGTGGGGATGCTCGCACTGTCTATGCTTAGGGTTGCCCAACATTTCCCATTACAAGACCCTATTTTCAGTTGAATATAACTTTGCCAAATTTTACCATTCAGACTGCAAGTATCCATCCTGGGTATCTGCCTCAAGCTAGTTGTTGCTGTTATTTACTTTCAGCCAAATCACTTCATCCTTTTCCAAAAACAAGGCAAGGGAAAAATAGGTTTCTTAATGTTAAAAAAATTCCTGGTGACCTTTTCTTTGGAAAGCTCTAGCATCCTTATGGTTTGGAGTAGGGACCTGACATCTGGCAGTGGTGTGGCTGTGTGTCAGGGATGTGCATTCCCCTGAAAATCAGCCCAAATTTAGCCAAGCATTTGGAAAAAAATTGCAGTTTGCACATGCTCAATAAAGATTTTCTAGAGTTTAACGGCTGAATCTCTGAAGATTCCATCTTCATTGAGCGTGCTCCATCCCATCACCAATCTTAGTGTTGACCAGAATGCACATTCACCGCCCCCACATAGTGACTGAGCATGCTTCAGCTCAGGGCTACAGGGACAACGTTGTATTTTCCCTGTAATGGCTGCTCCTGGCTGTTAGCAAGGAGATTGTCTTCCCTGTGCTCTCAATGTCCCCACTACTGGCCCCCAGGCAGCTGGAAGGAAGAAGCCATCTGATTCAAATGCAGAAGGGACAAAAGCTAGACCTAGGGTATTGCAGGGAGGGCCAGAGGATCAGCTAGGAACAAGGAGCCAGGGGGTGGAGACCGGGCCTGGGGGCTGTTAGGAAAGTAAGTGTGTGTGGGGAGGGGGGACTGAGATTGAATAAGGAGCCAGGGGAGGAAGACACTGGGACTGGGAACCAATGGGGAAAAGGAATAAGTTCTGGGGAGAGGAGCAACTGGAGACCAAGGGTGGGGGAAGAAAACAGATTAGGGAGTAGAGGAGGAAACTGGACTGGCTGGGCAAACAGACTGGCATCAGAACATGAGGACTGGGTAATCAAGGAGAATGGGATTGGGACAAGAAGCCAAAATTCTATGTTAACAGAATATTAAGGTTGTGAAGTCACACACTCAAAAGTTTGGAAATGCCAGCATTAAGGTTTCCTGTGCAAATTTAATTTGGCCTGTTTGTGCATATGCATTACAATACTATTTTTAAATTACATGATCACATTTTCCCACAGGACCCCAGCATCATTCATCCCCAGAGCAGATCCATCGTATGCACTGAATCACAGCTGTGTAGTGGAGGAAGCTGTTTTTTTTTCCTGTAGGAACCTTGCATCATTGATTGCAGAAGTTGGAAAGTGGACAGTGTATGAAGCAGGAGATTGCAGGAAGAGAAAGAGTGGTTTCATGGTTAAGAAAGTGGAATGCTACCATGGAGAACCGGATTCTATTTCTGTCTCTGTCACACAGTTTCTATGCAGTGCTAGGCAAGTCACTTAAATCAAACTTTTCACAGGTGGTCACTAACTGTGTATTCCTCATTTTCTGGGTGTCCAGGTTGATGCCCATGAAGTCTGATTTGCAGAAGTGTTGAGTATTCAGAGCTGCAACTGAAGTCAACAGGAGCTGGGCTTTGACCACAGTAAGTGCTATATTATGCTAAGTATTCTGAAAAGTCAGACCCTTGCTGTCTCAAGCTGGGCACCCAAATTTAGTAGATACATTTAACCTTAAGCTGTGTGCCTCAGTTTGCCAACAGTAAAACAGGAATAATACCCACTCGTCTCACAGGAGTAATGCAAAAATAAATTAATTAATATTTGTGAAACGCTCAGATACTATAGTGGTGAGCACTGGGAGGAGGGTAATAGTTCTAACTACAGAATAGTGTCTGGTAAATAAGGTGAGGGATCACACATTGAGGAATGAGCAGAAAGCCATTGAAACGAGTTACCAAGGTTCGTGGTGGATTTTCCATTACTGACAATTTTAAATTCAAGTTTGGATGTTTTTCTACAAGATCTCGTCTAGGAATTATTTTGGGGAAGATATATGGCCTGTTTCATGCAGGAGGTCAGAATAGATCAGTGGTTCTCAACCAGGGGTCTGGGGCCCCATGGGGGGGCTGTGAACAGGTTTCAGGGGGTCCATCGAGCAGAGCTATTGTTACACTTGCTGGGGCCCAGGGCAGAAAGCCAAAGCCCCGCCATACAGGGCTGAAGCCTGGGGCCCTGAACCCTGCCACTTGGGGCTGAAGTCAAAGCCTGAGCAACTTAGCTTTGCGGGGCCCCCTGTGGTGTGGGGTTCCTGGGGGACTCAGAAAGAAAAAGGTTGAGAACCCCTGGACTAGATGATCACAATGGTTCCTTCTGGATGTGCCATGTTTGTCTTTCTTCCACAGGACAGAAGCAACTTTGTCTGTACAAAGTGCAAGCTGGTCTCCATATTGGAAGAGAAGGTTCAAGGTCTGGAGCAACAGATATCGACCCTGCGTTGCATAAAAGAAACTGAAGATTTCCTGGACAGACATCAGGATATGCTTCTACGGACACAACTTTCTGAAGATTCAGAGCAGGCTGCACTGTGGGGAAAGGAGGACGGTGAAGAAATTTGGCAGCATGTGACCTCCAGGAGAAGAAAGGGGAGCGTCCATGTACCAGCAATGCAGATACAGGTAAGTAACCATTTTCATGTTCTCTCCACAGGTACTAATGCGGAGAGTGGACTAGATGATACAGGGAAGGGAACAGAAGGAGACTCCGCTGATTGGAAGGCATGAGATGCACTGTCCTAGAGTTGGGGGTTCCATGACCACCACTCCCAAGAGAAGGAGGCAGGTGGTGGTGGTCGGGGACTCTCTCCTCAGGGGGACTGAGTCATCTATCTGCCACCTGGGAAAACCGAGAAATCTGCTGCTTGCCAGGAGCTAGGATTCACGATGTGACGGAGAGACTGCCGAGACTCATCAAGCCCTCGGATCGCTACCCCTTCCTGCTTCTCCACATGGGCACCAATGATACTGCCAAGAATGACCTTGAGCGGATCACTGCAGACTACGTGGCTCTGGGAAGAAGGATAAAGGAGTTTGAGGAGCAACTGGTGTTCTCGTCCATGCTCCCCATGGAAAGAAAGGGCGTGGGTAGAGACCGTCGAATCATGGAAGTCAACGAATGGCTACGCAGGGGGTGTTGGAGAGAAGGCTTTGGATTCTTTGACCATGGGATGGTGTTCCAAGAAGGAGGAGTGCTAGGCAGAGACAGACTCCACCTAACAAAGAGAGGGAAGAGCATCTTCGCAAGCAGGCTGGCTAACCTAGTGAGGAGGGCTTTAAACTAGGTTCACCGGGGGAAGGAGACCAAAGCCCTGAGGTAGGTGGGGAAGTGGGACACCGGGAGGAAGCACGAGCAGGAGCACGCGAGATGGCAGGGGTCCTGCCTCATACTGAGAAAGAGGGACGATCAGTGAGTTATCTCAAGTGCCTATACACAAATGCAAGAAGCCTGGGAAACAAGCAGGGAGAACTGGAAGTTCTGGCACAGTCAAGGAATTATGATGTGATTGGAATAACAGAGACTTGGTGGGATAACTCACATGACTGGAGTACTGTCATGGATGGATATAAACTGTTCAGGAAGGACAGGCAGGGCAGAAAAGGTGGGGGAGTTGCAATGTATGTAAGGTAGCAGTATGACTGCTCAGAGCTCAAGTGTGAAACTGCAGAAAAACCTGAGAGTCTCTGGATTAAGTTTAGAAGTGTGAGCAACAAGGGTGATGTTGTGGTGGGAGTCTGCTATAGATCACCGGACTGGGGGGTTAAGGTGGACGAGGCTTTCTTCCGGCAACTCACGGAAGTTACTAGATCGCAGGCCCTGGTTCTCATGGGAGACTTCAATCACCCTGATATCTGCTGGGAGAGCAATACAGTGGTGCACAGATAATCCAGGAAGTTTTTGGAAAGTGTAGGGGACAATTTCCTCGTGCAAGTGCTGGAGGAACCAACTAGGGGCAGAGCCCTTCTTGACCTGCTGCTCACAAACCAGGAAGAATTAATAGGGGAAGCAAAAGTGGATGGGAACCTGGGAGGCAGTGACCATGAGATGGTTGAGTTCAGGATCCCGACACAGGGAAGAAAGGAGAGCAACAGAATATGGACCCTGGACTTCAGAAAAACAGACTTTGACTCCCTCAGGGAACTGATGGGCAGGATCCCCTGGGAGAATAACATGAGGGGGAAAGGAGTCCAGGAGAGCTGGCTGTATTTTAAAGAATCCTTATTGAGGTTACAGGGACAAACCATCCCAATGTGTAGAAAGAATAGTAAATATGGCAGGCGACCAGCTTGGCTTAACAGTGAAATCCTTGCTGATCTTAAACACAAAAAGGAAGCTTGCAAGAAGTGGAAGATTGGACAAATGACCAGGGAAGAGTATAAAAATATTGCTCGGGCATGCAGGAGTGAAATCATGAAGGCCAAATCACACCTGGAGTCGCAACTGGCAAGAGATATTAAGAGTAACAAGAAGGGTTTCTTCACGTAGGTTAGCAACAAGAAGAAAGTCAAGGAAGTGTGGGCCCCTTACTGAATGAGGGAGGCAACCTAGTGACAGAGGATGTGGAAAAAGCTAATGTACTCAATGCTTTTTTTGCATCTGTCTTCACGAACAAGGTCAGCTCCCAGACTACTGCACTGGGCAGCACAGCATGGGGAGGAGGTGACCAGCCCTCTGTGGAGAAAGAAGTGGTTCAGGACTATTTAGAAAAAGCTGGATGAGCACAAGTCCGTGGGGCCGGATGCGCTGCATCCGAGAGTGCTAAAGGAGTTGGCGGATGTGATTGCAGAGCCTTTGGCCATTATCTTTGAAAACTCATGGCGATCGGGGAGGTCCCGGACGACTGGAAAAAGGCTAATGTAGTGCCCATCTTTAAAAAAGGGAAGAAGGAGGATCCTGGGAACTCCAGGCCAGTCAGCCTCACCTCAGTCCCTGGAAAAATCACGAAGCAGGTCCTCAAGGAATCAATTCTGAAGCACTTAGAGGAGAGGAAAGTGATCCGGAACAGTCAGCATGGATTCACCAAGGGAAAGTCATTCCTGACTAATCTAATTGCCTTCTGTGATGAGATAACTGGCTCTGTGGATGAGGGGAAAGCAGTGGATGTGTTGTTCCTTGACTTTAGCAAAGCTTTTGACACGGTCTCCCACAGTATTCTTGCCAGCAAGTTAAAGAAGTATGGGCTGGATGAATGGACTACAAGGTGGATAGAAAGTTGGCTAGATTGTCGGGCTCAACGGGTAGTGAGGAATGGCTCCATGTCCAGTTGGCATCCGGTATCAAGTGGAGTGCCCCAAAGGTCGGTCGTGGGGCCCGTTTTGTTGAATATCTTCATAAATGATTCGGAGGATGGTGTGGATTGCACCCTCAGCAAGTTTGCAGATGACACTAAACTGGGAGGAGAGGTAGATATGCTGGAGGTTCGGGATAGGATACAGAGGGTCCTAGACAAATTAGAGGATTGGGCCAAAAGAAATCTGATGAGGTTCAACAAGGACAAGTGCAGAGTCCTGCACTTAGGATGGAAGAATCCCATGCACCGCTACAGACTAGGGACTGAATGGCTAGGCAGCAGTTCTACAGAAAAGGACCTAGGGGTTACAGTGGATGAGAAGCTGGATATGAGTCAACAGTGTGCCCTTGTTGCCAAGAAGGCCAATGGCATTTTGGGATGTATAAGTAGGGGCATTGCCAGCAGATCAAGGGACGGGATTGTTCCCCTCTATTCGACATTGGTGAGGTCTCATCTGGAGTACTGTGTCCAGTTTTGGGCCCCACACTACAAGAAGGATGTGGAAAAATTGGAAAGAGTCCAGCAGAGGGCAACAAAAATGATTAGGGGACTGGAACACATGACTTATGAGGAGAGGCTGAGGGAACTGGGATTGTTTAGTCTGCGGAAGAGAAGAATGAGAGGGGATTTGATAGCTGCTTTCAACTACCTGAAAGGGGGTTCCAAAGAGGATGGCTCTAGACTGGTCTCAGTGGTAGCAGATGACAGAACAAGGAGTTATGGTCTCAAGTTGCAGTGGGGGAGGTTTAGGTTGGATATTAGGAAAAACTTTTTGAGTAGGAGGGTGGTGAAACACTGGAATGCGTTACCTGGGGAGGTGGTGGAATCTCCTTCCTTAGATATTTTTAAGGTCAGGCTTGACAAAGCCCTGGCTGGGATGATTTAGTTGGGGATAGGTCCTGCTTCGAGCAGGGGGTTGGACTAAATGACCTCCTGAGGTCCCTTCCAACCCTGATATTCTATGATTCTGGCCTTAGAATCAATGAAACTATGAACCCCTCCCCCCCCCCAGATATTGACTATCTACACCCTGTCTTCAAGAATGGGTTCTGGTTTGTATCAATTGTATCTGGTTGGTTTATCAACGTGTACCTTTTGCCCTCTTCCCCAACCCACTCCTGCTTCCATACAAACACACGCTACTTATTAAGATCAATACCCTCAACTTCCAGAGAAGCCTTTTGTCAAGGGAGTTTAAGACGCATACTGTTACAGTGGCTGGTAGCTTAGGGCACAGGCTGTTTGCAAAAGAGAAGAAATTATGTGGCTTTGCTGACGACTTGAATTTACAGCAGCGCGTGTCCACAAGCAATGTGTATGGGTGCCTTTAATCCACTTCATTGTTTGGAGCTACAAATAATCAATTATTTTTCCTATGCTGTTTTGGGGCTTAGATAGTTCTACAGCACTACGTGTGACTAATTCTAACCACATCTCACCAGTTAGACTTCCTCTGAAATAGGTAATAGTTGTAATTATGTAGAATTGAGTAAGTTGGCAGTAAGATACTTCATTGCCCCTAGCTCCTGAGTCATAAAAACTTTAGTGCTAACAGGAACATGGACTGTTGTAGCTTTGTTGCATTGTCCCAGCAGACTCAATTAGAAAAAAACTGCTTTCCTTGGAATTATTGGGAGCTGGGGGTAAGTGAGTTGGTTTTATTTTGATCAGATAATTTTAGATGGATGGAACTCAAGAAGTACTAAAAGATTTTGTAGAGCCCAATATGTGTGTACCATCATTTGAACCTTTGGATGCCTTTACTAGTCCATCTTCAACAATGTTGTAGACCCAATCCCCAAAGTTTCTTCTAGCTGTTGTAACTATATCCACAATTCTTTTCCCAATAACCCCAACTCACTGCTCCCAACAGTCCTCCTTCACCCCCGTTCTGACTCTTGGCACTACTTCATGAGACATTTACACTGAGGAGTTGCTATTTCTCCTTTCATTTAGTTTCTCCCTGCCCACTTCTCTTACCCTTCCCTTCTTTGCCCCATACCTTTGAGAAAAATCCTCTGGCCTTGAGTCTAGCAACTTAGCACACTGTCACAACTTTCCATGAATTGTGATCCAATAATATTCTGTGATGTTTTGTATCACAACCTGGGCCAGTCCTGTTCTCTGGACTGACACCAGTCTATTATGATGAGACCCAACCACTGAATCCCATATGTTGCTTAGCCCCCTGAGCATGGGTAGTGACTGATCACTGGTCCTAGCACTAGGTCTCTTGGGTGAATGCACAGGTGCACACCCCATGTCTGACACTCTTAGTGGGCAGTGAGGCCCGCTGTCAGGCCACCTAGCCCTCAGAACCAATGCCACAGCCTTCCCAAGACCCCAGTTATTTAGAGATATTTCTCCTCAGAGTCCATCTGGCTATGATCCTACA
The DNA here is from genome assembly GCF_965152275.1 of Natator depressus. Taxonomy (NCBI): domain Eukaryota; kingdom Metazoa; phylum Chordata; order Testudines; family Cheloniidae; genus Natator; species Natator depressus. Next base: position 196,485,390 of record NC_134235.1, on the reverse strand, counting down.
CAGAGATAGTTAAACATAGTTCTTGCATGTTCCAAGGAGCAGTTCACTTGCACAGCAAACCAATCATATACTGGTGAAATAAAAACTTATGTCTCCATGGGCAGTTATGTGCATGTTCTACCCTGATGCAGAACCCTCAGCCTACAGAACTCCCTGCAATCTCCCGTGGCCAGTTAGGCATTAACATACGAACTGTTTTCAAGAACTGGATGAAGAATTGGCTTGAAACAGAGTTCTTCTTGTGTGTGACTGCTAAGAGATTTGACAAGAGTACAAACTTGTGGCCCTCAAACACCCTACCACCCCTCAGGGGTACATCAAAACAGAGTGAGGTCCCAGCATAAAGGTCTCAGGCAGCAGCAACATATGGGCACAGACTAAGTGGGTTCTTCAGATCTAGGTAGGGAAGCCAGAGAGTAGAATCATAGAAGCATAGGACAGGAAGGGATCTTGAGAAGTCACTTAGTCCTGTCCCCTGCACTCATGGCAGGACTAAGTATTATCTAAACCATCCCTGACAGGTGATTGTCTAACCTGCTCTTAAAAATCTTGCCCCCTAATACTTGTAACCTGCTCTTAAAAATCTACAATGATGGAGATTCCGCAACCTCCCTAGGCAATTTATTCCAGGGCTTAACCACTATGACAGTTGGGAAGTTTTTCCTAATATCCAATCTAAACTTCCCTTGCTTCTTGTCCTATCCTCAAAGGTTGAGGAGATCAATTTTTCTCCCTCCGATGCTCTTCTCTTGACTTTCCCCAATTTGTCCACATCTTTCCTGAAATGTGGTGCCCAGAACTGAACACAATTCTACAGTTGAGGCCTAATGGAGTAGAGTGGAAGAATTATGTCTTGTGTCTTGCTTACAACACTTCTGCTAATACATCCCAGTATGTTTTTTTTTTTTACAACAGTTTTATACTGTTGACTCATATTTAACTTGTGACCTACTATTACTCCCAGATCCCTTTCTGCAGTACTCCTTCCTAGGCATTCATTTTCCCATTTTGAATGTGTGCAACTGACTGTTCCTTCCTAAATGGAGTACTTTGCATTTGTCCTTATTGAATTTCATCCTATTTATTTCAGATAATTTCTCCAGTTTGTCCAGATCAATTTTAATTTTAATTTTAATCCTGTCCTCCAAAGCACTTGCAACCCCTCCCAGCTTGGCATTGTCTGCAAACTTTATAAGTGTACTCTCTATGCTATCATCTAAATCATTTATGAAGATATTGAATAGAACTGGAACCAGAACTGATCCCTGCAGGACCCCATTCAATATGCCCTTCCAGACTGACTGTGAACCACTGATAACTACTCTCTGGGAACGGTTTTCCAACCAGTTCTGCACCCACCTTATAGTAGTTTCGTCTAGGTTGTATTTCCTTAGTTGTTATTTTTCACCAGGGGTGGTGAAAAAGATAGTTGCTCAAAAGCTGATTAGTCTTCTCAGAATTACTAGTAGTGCAATAGGCAGGAATAAAAAGAATATTTGGTGGTAGGGGAAAGGAAAAAATACTTTTTATCTGAACCTTTGAAAAGGTTCAGGCTTGCTTAGAATAGAAGACAGGACCGAAGCTCAGGCTAGCTTAAGAAAGAGCTGGAACTTGCTAGCATTTGGGGGAAAGGACATATCAATGATTTTGGCGAGGGGAGGAGATAGACCCTTAAGTTATTGCCCCCAGTTTGAGTTGTACCCACTCCTACTAGCTACGCTTTTTAAATAATATCACCCTCCACTTTACACTCACAAATCACTTTTCAACCCTGGATCTCAAAGCAGTTTGCAAAGCAGAGTAAATATCATTAATCCCATTTTACACATGGGGAAACTCAGGCAGAGAGGTTAAATGCATTGTTCAATATCACACGCTGAGTCAATGGCACAGCCTGGAATATAACTTGGGTCTCCTGACTCCCTGTCTCACGCTCCATTTACTGAACTGTTTCTCTTTAGGCTTAATTTTTTGTAACATTAACAATGTTTCTTGTAAATGCTAATTACAGACTAAGAGACTATTTACATTTAAACTACATTTATAACAAAAATAAAGGCAGTAGGAGAGATAATATGAATTATCTTTGCTGTTGCCAAGGGACTCAGTGTTTAATATCTGGATTATTTCACACAGTCTTCAGTATACTAGTGTTCTTAGATGAGCTAGCAAGCCTCTCAAACCCTGTCTGAATTAGCATTGCAAGTTTCTAGACACTTTCTCTCAACAGGAATCTTACTGTACCCACTCTTTTAAAACCACATCTTTGAAAAAAAGATTACTTGAACCTCGCTAATCTAGTAAAACTGCAACAACCAGAAGCTTTTAGAAACCAGGCTTTATTGTACTAGCAATTTTTTATCTTGCCTGAGAACACAGAGCATCCATCACAGGAGAACAGAGGAAAATACAGTGATGAGATACAATCCAGTAAGGAACACATCATTTTGTTACATTTTACTCTAATCTGACCACACTCCAGATTTATGCCTCAATTACTGCAGCTGCAGAGGAGGGCAAGAAGCATTTTATGACCAATTCAGTGAGTGATTGACAAACAACTAGGCATGATTTAGTCATAGTTATCAGAGACTTTAATGTAAACTTTGCCGGTTGATGAATTATTAAAAGCTGACCTACCAATATGTCCTGATTTTATATCAGGACAGAGATATTGGAACATTAGAAACACAATAGATCTGCTGGGTAATTTATTTACCTGTAGGATTTTCTCACATCAGATACCATCGGAAGCTAGTACCCTCTGCCCAGTTCAGTAGTTGTGCCCCACCACTCTGGTGCATAATGTGTTTCTCTCTTTGTTGCTCACCTTAGTGGCTGTCTGTGAGTGCTAAGGGCAGCATAATCAATGCACTGATCCAGGCATCTCAGCTTGGGATTTTTGTCATGGTGGATTACTTGCTGTACACAGTGCTTGGTAGGATTGTGGGCTAAGAGGGATGGGATAATATTTAAAAGTAGTGTGACCATGGAGTACATACTCTTCCAATAAGTAGGTCTCTTCAGACTATACATATTGTATGTAAGAACCTGTCCAGATCTCTCAGCCTTCCCTTTTCTGACCTCCAGATGTCTTTGTTTGTTTGTTTCATGTTGCATTGTGCTCAGCTAGTGATTCTCCCAGTGGTACATCTGAAGGAGGGCTAAGGGAAATCCAGACTATAACTCATAGATACAGTGTGCAGGTTCAAATACTTACCTTCATTTTTTCTTTCTAACCACATGAGAACAGAAAGAGCAGGATCAGTTGCAATCCTGCAAGGCTCCTTGGAACAACAGACCAATAACATGAATCCAATGCCTATTATTAATATCGCCACAATGAAGCCCTGTGTTTATTATTTAAGGATCTATCAGAGCTACCACCCCGTTTGATCATGGATCAGCATCTACCTTTTCTTTTCTAGGAACTACACCTGCTGCAGGGACACAAGTGTATCCCCATTCTCTTTCCTACATTAGTCATGTGCTTTATCCAGTGTTTAACATATTTGAGTTCTCAAAGTTCCACAGGGATTTTTGGTACTTTTCCCCTTCAGCAGTTTTGTTGCTAAAGCTACTAGAGACACATTTTGAAAGGGACCCAACCCATACAGAACACTTTGTCCATGTGGACATCTGCACCTGCATTTTTCATGCACTAATCCCTGTATGTGCATATGACAGATTCAAACTCATGCCTGGGCCTAACATTTGTGCTTGAACCACCTGCATACGCAAAAATGAATAATCAAAGAATCAAAATTATACACACATGTAGGTTGGAAAATCCGGCCCCTAGCATTCAACAGGGCTGACAGAACACTTACCTGTACTTAGGATTGTATAGTTTAAGGTAATTGCACTGATCTAAATTGGGACCCCCATGTGATCTCTATCAGTCTATAAGAACATACACTTGTCTTTAACTAGTAGCAATCACCAGAACTGGCTTTAGGATTGTAGGGATCACTACTAAGGTTAGCCTTCAGGGCTACCCAAACCCAATTCGCTCCTAACACCCACAATGCCCAGCAATGAAGTATTTTCTCAAGACATCAGGACCCCCAGTAATATACCAGAAAAGGCACCCTACCAAGTTCTGCAATGGCATGCCATCTTAGCATCTAGATTTTATTACTCAGATAAAGCCAGAGTCAAACTCACCAGTGACATAGGTAGACAGGAACATTACTGAAGCCAATGGAGTTGGATCTACTTATGGTAGCAATGAATTTGGCCCTCAGTGTAATTGATTAGGCCTTTTTCATTGGAGGATCCCTGAAGCATCCATTGACTTCAAGGGTGTCTAAAACTAGCTCTCTCACCATCTCACAGTATAAAATATACAATAGTGGAGTGCTTTGAAAGCCTACTGCTCTAACACAGACAGTTACAACTTCAAATCTTTGCACATATGACATTAAGCATGAATGGCTGTCCATTACGGACAATTCCTCGCTGACCACAGATCATAGCAGGTTAACAGCCTAATCCCTTTTCACTTAGGGCTTTCTGCCAGAATATACAAACACTGGGTGATGAATAGCAAAAGCAAATTAAACGATTATCTTCAGAACCTCTTCTGTACTCTCAGTAAAGCATCTCTCACACATCGTGTGTGTGTGTGTGTGTGTGTGTGTGTGTGTGCGCGTGTGTGCACGCATGTGCTGTATTCAATATAAAATCCTTACTGAAGGAAATTTCTAGATTTTCCACTCACATGCCAGAATTAGTCCCTTGGTTGGGCATATCAGCTGGGGAAATGAAAAAACACTCCAGCCTTTCTGCATGAAAACTGATCATCCTACTGACAATTGCGTCTCTTGAGAAGAGCCTTGAGGTATGATGCTGCAGCAGCCCCATTGCAGAGGAATCAAAGGAGAGGTTACAGTGTAATGACTAAAATTTGTACAAGGAGCTAAAAGTGCATTGAGGGAAGGCCCCTTACCACAGAATAACCTCTAAAATGAAACAATTAGTCATATCAGTCTATTGCCTGACTACACCTGGGCAACACAATCTCAAAAGTGTTCAAAAATGTTTATCGAGAAAAGTTAGTTGTAGACTGGCGTTCCACTAAAATCAGCCATCAAATATTACAACAAAACATTTCTCAGCTGTCACATCAAAACTGAGCTCCTCAGCTGGTGTAAGGCAGGGTAGTTCCATTGTTACTACCTCAATCCACACCAGCTGGGGATTAGTCCCAAGGCCCCAGTCTGTGAAGATCAGGTTTATACTATCAGCTCTGTTCATTTGTGGATTCTACTGTTTAATTTCCCAACTGGTGAGTGAGGACACCTCTCCAAAGTAAAAAGATCTCTAAGAGAATACTGAAGTTTCTGTAGCAAGCAACATTACTCCAAAAGAAAAGCCAGACGTTCACACTTTGGTATGTTTAAAAATCACATTGAAATTGCAGTGTGATCATTGATAGACAAGAGAGCAAGGCACCCATTAACATTTTAGCTTGCTGCCTTTTCAAAGACTCACCTGCTTCATACTGTATTGATTAGCATAATTATTCACTTCTTTTATTCTGAGATTGCCTTTGAGCTGGACCTTTACTCTGGTTTTAAGTATATTTGTATGTCTAGGCTAAAAATGACAGGTTTCAGAGTAGCACCCATGTTAGTCTGTATCCGCAAAAAGAAAAGGAGTACTTGTGGCACCTTAGAGACTAACAAATTTATTTGAGCACAAGCTTTCGTGAGCTACAGCTCACTTCATCGGATGCATACAGTGGAAAATACAGTGGGGAGATTTTATATACACAGAGAATATGAAACAATGGGTGTTACCATACACACTGTAACGAGAGTGATCAGGTAAGGTGAGCTATTACCAGCAGGAGAGAAAAAAAACCTTTTGTAGTGATAATCAAGGTGGGCCATTTCCAGCAGTTGACAAGAACGTCTGAGGAACAGTGGGGGTTGGGAATAAACATGGGGAAATAGTTTTACTTTGTGTAATGACACATCCACTCCCAGTCGTTATTCAAGCCTAATGTAATGGTGTCCAGTTTGCAAATTAATTCCAAATTCAGCAGTCTCTCGTTGGAGTCTGTTTTTGACGTTTTTTTTGTTGTAATAGTGTGACTTTTAGGTCTGTAATCGAGTGACCAGAGAGATTGAAGTGTTCGCCAACTGGTTTTTGAATGTTATAATTCCTGACGTCTGATTTGTGTCCATTTATTCTTTTACATAGAGACTGTCCGTTTTGGCCAATGTACATGGCAGAGGGGCATTGCTGGCACATGATGGCATATATCACATTGGTAGACGTGCAGGTGAACGAGCCTCTGATAGTGTGGCTGATGTGATTAGGCCCTATGATGGTGTCCCCTGAATAGATATGTGGACACAGTTGGCAACGGGCTTTGTTGCAAGGATAGGTTCCTGGGTTAGTGTTGTTGTGTGGTGTGTGGTTCCTTGTGAGTATTTGCTTCAGGTTGGGGGCTGTCTGTAAGCAAGGACTGGCTTGTCTCCCAAGATCTGTGAGAGTGATGGGTCGTCCTTCAGGATAGGTTGTAGACCCTTCATGATTCGCTGGAGAGGTTTTAGTTGGGGGCTGAAGGTGATGGCTAGTGGCGTTCTGTTATTTTCTTTGTTGGACCTGTCCTGTAGTAGGTGACTTCTGGGTACTCTTCGGGCTCTGTCAATCTGTTTCTTCATTTCAGCAGGTGGGTATTGTAGTTGTAAGAACGCTTGATAGAGATCTTAGAATCATAGAATCATAGAATATCAGGGTTGGAAGGGACCCCAGAAGGTCATCTAGTCCAACCCCCTGCTCGAAGCAGGACCAATTCCCAGTTAAATCATCCCAGCCAGGGCTTTGTCAAGCCTGACCTTAAAAATATCTAAGGAAGGAGATTCTACCACCTCCCTAGGTAATGCATTCCAGTGTTTCACCACCCTCTTAGTGAAAAAGTTTTTCCTAATATCCAATCTAAACCTCCCCCATTGCAACTTGAGACCATTACTCCTCGTTCTGTCATCTGCTACCATTGAGAACAGTCTAGAGCCATCCTCTTTGGAACCCCCTTTCAGGTAGTTGAAAGCAGCTATCAAATCCCCCCTCATTCTTCTCTTCTGCAGACTAAACAATCCCAGCTCCCTCAGCCTCTCTTCATAAGTCATGTGCTCTAGACCCCTAATCATTTTTGTTGCCCTTCGCTGGACTCTCTCCAATTTATTCACATCCTTCTTGTAGTGTGGGACTGGACACAGTACTCCAGATGAGGCCTCACCAGTGTCGAATAGAGGGGAACGATCACGTCCCTCGATCTGCTCGCTATGCCCCTACTTATACATCCCAAAATGCCATTGGCCTTCTTGGCAACAAGGGCACACTGTTGACTCATATCCAGTTTCTCGTCCACTGTCACCCCTAGGTCCTTTTCCGCAGAACTGCTGCCTAGCCATTCGGTCCCTAGTCTGTAGCGGTGCATTGGATTCTTCCATCCTAAGTGCAGGACCCTGCACTTATCCTTATTGAACCTCATCAGATTTCTTTTGGCCCAATCCTCCAATTTGTCTAGGTCCTTCTGTATCCTATCCCTCCCCTCCAGCGTATCTACCACTCCTCCCAGTTTAGTATCATCCGCAAATTTGCTGAGAGTGCAATCCACACCATCCTCCAGATCATTTATGAAGATATTGAACAAAACCGGCCCCAGGACCAACCCCTGGGGCACTCCACTTGACACCGGCTGCCAACTAGACATGGAGCCATTGATCACTACCCGTCTTGTAGGTGTTTGTCTCTGTCTGAGGGGTTGGAGCAAATGCAGTTGTATCATAGAGCTTAGCTGTAGACAATGGATCATGTGGTGTGGTCTGGATGAAAGCTGGAGGCATGTAGGTAAGTATAGCGGTCAGTAGGTTTCCGGTATAGGTTGGTGTTTATGTGACCATCGCTTATTAGTACTGTAGTGTCCAGGAAGTGGATCTCTTGTGTGGACTGGTCCAGGCTGAGGTTGATGGTGGGATGGAAATTGTTGAAATCATGGTGGAATTCCTCAAGGGCTTCTTTTCCATGGGTCCAGATGATGAAGATGTCATCAATGTAGTGCAAGTAGAGTAGCGGCATTAGGAGACAAGAGCTGAGGAAGCGTTGTTCTAAGTCAGCCATAAAAATGTTGGCATACTGTGGGGCCATGCAGGTACCCATAGCAGTGCCGCTGATTTGAAGGTATACATTGTCCCCAAATGTGAAATAGTTATGGGTGAGGACAAAGTCACAAAGTTCAGCCACCAGGTTTGCTGTGACATTATCGGGGATACTGTTCCTGATAGCTTGTAGTCCATCTTTGTGTGGAATGTTGGTGTAGAGGGCTTCTACATCCATAGTGGCTAGGATGGTGTTTTCAGGAAGATCACCAATGGATTGTAAAAAGAAAAGGAGTACTTGTGGCACCTTAGAGACTAACCAATTTATTTGAGCATAAGCTTTCGTGAGCTACAGCTCACTTCATCGGATGCATACTGTGGAAAGTGTAGAAGATCTTTTTATATACACACAAAGCATGAAAAAATACCTCCTCCCACCCCACTCTCCTGCTGGTAATAGCTTATCCTCAGGAAGTCAGTGGTGTCTCGAAGACAACTAGGAGTGCTGGTAGTGTAGGGCCTGAGGAGAGAGTCTACATAGCCAGACAATCCTGCTGTTAGGGTGCCAATCCCTGAGATGAACCTATCCTTGCAAGAAAGCCCATTGCCAGAAGTAACACTAGAAATTAGGTTAGCTCTTTGGATATGTGGCTGTTTTTTTTTTTCTAACCATGCATTTTAAGTGTAGTAGATAAATGAAAAACAACTTATTTTTGGCGTTAGTTTTCAGTGTGGAACACCAAGGCTAAAAATACCCCAAAACCTACATCAGCTGCTTTCCCATGTTATATAAGAAATTGTACTGCCTAATAGTTCCAAGATGTGGGTAAGAACATCACTAAGTGTATTTTTTCATGTGGTTTCCTATGCAGGAAAGGCTGTGCAGTTTGTTTCCACTGTACAACAGCAACCATGCCTCGGTTTCCCTTTCTTGATATGGCAGTTTAGCCTTCCCGCTAGACTGAAAGACTCATCTCTTCCAAGGTAACAAAAACAATCCATATCTTCACCCAGTCTTTCCCCTGGATCACAGCCCTCCACTGAGGGTGTGTCAGACTTCTCCTTTCTCAGGATACAACAGGAACACACCCAGCTGACTCCTGAGTAGCAGAGGAGATCTCATGCCTTCCCTCTTCCAGAAGTCCTAGCCTTTAACTCCTCAGCAACTGTGAAGCAGGTTTCAGGTGTGGCCACCAACTCTTTTACTGGTTCCTTATGCTATCTTTATTCTGCCACAAAAACCCATAGACTGTTGTCCACTCTCATGATTTTATCACAAACCCTGTGATTGGTTTCCCTTCTCAAGGCCCCACCTCTTTGAATCAAGAGACTGCAGGAGAATCTCAGCTTTCTTTTTTAAAGGAGAGTAAGTTTATTGTCCTCATGGTTGTGAAAAACTGAGAAATAAATTAAGTGCACCCTAAAAGCTCAGAAACCAGAAAGCAAATAAAACCCCATTGTTATTGTTTTTTAAAAATCGTGTGATTAAGTTGATCTCATGATTTTTGAACACTTGGGATTGGCAGCACTGCATTACCTCTTCCTTGCTACCCAGACTTTTAGCTATCTTTTTAGGCCACTTCTGGACCCCTTCTTGAAATGCCCCCTCAAAGCTTTTCTAGGTTTTTGGGTTAATGAGAGAAAGCTCTTACCCTCTTTCTCACTTCTCTTTCATCAGTAGAAAGACTCGCAACAAAACTTACTCCTTCCCAGTTCTTTGGGGGGAGGGAATTTATATTCCTTGGCGCACTTTTCCATCATTCCTTGTTTTGCTTTTAACGCCTATCAGCCCTGGGAACTACAATTCCCAGAGTTCCTCTTTTCTAGGCTGAACTAGAATAAGGCAATGGTGGGCCCGTTGCTTGCTCTAAAGGGCCAGCATACCGTGTTATTTAGGATATGGTATAATCACTTCAACTGAACAAAAAATATTCACAGGAAATCCTATTAAGTGATACCAAGAAGTTTCACTCCGCTCTAGTTTAATATTTTGCCACTGCTCTTTTGAAGAGTGCTATGCAATGGTTAATAACCACAAGGGAGTTAAGATATTGGCATTACATGATTCTGAAAGGTTTTACAAGTAAGGTGGTGAATCCTAACTTGATTTAGGAAGAATCTAATTAGATAACCTACTGGTGGTCCCTTCCTGCCCAAATGATTTAATGATAATTCATAATGACTGTTCTTTTATAACTCTTATAACTCATAAGAAAAAACAACATAATTATTTCATAAAGATGAATGTTTTAGCAGAGATGAGCCATTGTACATTCTCTGTCTATTTGCAGTCTATATACACACTCTACTGACATATTTAAAAGATTAAAAGGGATACAATTTTCAAAGGATTGCAGTCATTTTACTTAGGCATTATAATCCTAATTTTTGGAAGCAGGTTCCCAGTTTGTACTTATAAATGAAGCAAGCAATTAAGATATTTAGATCTCTTAATTACATCATTTGCATCCACAAAATTGTGGTGGACCACAAAACAGGAAGCTGGGTTTAAAATCAGGCCTGTGTGTCTTACGGTATCATACACCATAATCTTTTATAAGAGCACTGAGAGGCATAACAACCTATTCCATCAAATTTCAAAAACTAGGCTGGTTTGAATCTAGTCAATACTTGATGAGAGACTCCTAAGAAACACCTAGCTGCTGTATGAATTACTGATGGTGATGCAGTATATGGCACTTACCCATTTGTGTGCCTAACAAACGAATGCTCTATCATGCTCTTAGGGCCACAGTGCTTCTGGAGGTGTTCAGTTTTGCATGAGAGATAAATCTTCAGTGCTTGTTGTCATTAAAGATTTTACAGCATTGTAAAAGTTGCATTAATCCTGATGTCCTGGGCGAATTCCAACCCAGAGGATTACTCTCTGTCTACCTTAACCACTAATTGGAATGGGGAAAGCTTTTCTGCACTTCCTGTCCTAAATAGTAGTGTACTAGCATCATTCTGTGCTGTTATCACAGCTGCACTGTTCCATCAGAGGTGGTTGCCTTTCAGAGCTGGATGTGAGGGATCACTGTGTGTAGTAAACATATCAGTTTGTAAAGCGCTTTGGGATAAGCACTATACAAATGTAAGATTATTATTATTAGAACAGCTTGCACAATCTCAGAGGATGTGCTCGTAAGCAGTGTGGATGTGTATGGAAATCTCTTGTGTGATATAATATGTAGAGTCAATGCTATACTCTAGTGTTTACTGTATATGAAAATACTTTGTATGATACAAGATATAACATAAATACAATGAAGACTGGCCAAATTAAAAAAAAAAATCACACTCTGTCACATATATTTTACATGTATGTTGAACACATTTGATTTTTTACTATGCAACAAATGCATGAAACATGCATTTTTGTCCCCCTATAACGTAGGAAGAGAAATAAAAATTTGATTTTTCAGGAATAGTCAAGATGTTTCCTGCAGAAATCCCTTTCTTGCTCATAGAGGGAGCTTTTATAAGACATGAAAATGTATAACAGATTAAAGAAACAACCTTCCATTTTGTTTATTATAATAAGGTTTTCATTCATTCAGTTTTACTGCATTTTCCTTCACTCCAAACCAATTTCCTTTAAAGAAAATAGTTTCTGTACTATTTTAAATTGTTTAAATATTTTACTTTATTAAAGTTTCACTAAAACGCTATGGTCTTGATAAGATGGGGACTTCTGCCTCCAACAGCTAGCTTGTGAAATGTCAGTCAAGACCTTACTTTTAGCAGGAAACCGATTAAAATGTTTTTTTGTAGATTTCTTTCCCAAGAAGCTCTGCTCAGAACTGGTGCTTAATGGAATGTGATCTGCTTAAACTCAGTCTGTGCACATCAATTTCATTCCATTTGTATGGTTAGGTATCACCTAAAGTCCTCAAACCCTGAATCCACGTCTCCTTCTCATTTTTATTTGATCCCTTTCTGAAGAAAGTGGCCAACCTAGTTTCATGTCAGTTAGCAAAAAGGTTAAGTTATCTTTGGTTGTTGAAGAACACTAACTGGTTTAAGAAAACTACACCATTGCCTGGACTTTAGGTTGCATTTTAATATTTGCTTTTTTCTCACAAACATTCTCATGACATATACAGAAGGTCCAGTCAAGAGATCCCCAGGAAAGAAAATGAGACCAACTTTGTTTAGAAAGAAGTGAAATCAATGAAGAGTTTGAGAACAAATTCCTTGCCAATGACTACCACTTTTCAAAGTGGACACATAATGCCAGGATACCAGGGAGACACATGCATTAGAATATGATAGATGACAGTTTTGAGAATGCTAACATTAAATCGCATTTACTAACAAAACATTTTAAAGTTCTGTTATACACAGACATTTTAACAATATTTGTCAAGAAATGGAACATACATACTTGCTGTTCCTAGCTCTTGGATATTTTTTTCTGTGGAAGAAACACATATGTAACGTTCAACAGACATCATTCAATCTTTTTCCTTGCCAAATCAGAGTAGCTGATCTTAATACATAAGTCTTTCATAGGTAGGAAGATGTTCTTCTTAGAGGATGTAGATGGGTTGAACAGTCAGTCATTACTCTAGGCCTGAGGCTGGAGAAACTCCCACTGCTCCCATGTCCCTGATCCACCAGAGACCAGTAACTGGTGGATCTATGTGGCCAAGCAAAACCAACACACTTCAAATTTCAGATATCATAGATTCCAAGGCCAGAGAAGGGGACAATTGTGATCATCTAGTCTAACCTCCTGTATAAAACAGGCCATAGAACTTCCCCCAAATAATTTCTAGAGCAGATCTTTTAGAAAAACATCCAACCTTCATTTAAAAATTTTCTGTGATGGAGAATCCACCATAATCCTTGGTAAATTGATCCAATAGTGAATTATTCTCACTGTTAAAGTTTTTGCCTTATTTCCAGTCTGAATTTTTCTAGCTTCAATTTCCAGCCATTAAACCATGTTATACCTTGCTCTGCTAGGTTGAACACCCATTATTAAATATTTGTTCTCCCTCGTACTTAATTATAGGCTATGATCAAGTCAACCCTTAACCTTCTCTTTGTTAAACTAAATAGATTCAGCTCTGTGAGTCTATCATCTGTTCTAATACTTTAATCATTCTCCTGGCTCTTCTCTGAACCCTCTCCAATTTATCAACATCCTTCTTGAATTGTGGACAACAGAACTAGACAAATATTCCAGCAGTGGTCACACCAGTACCAAATATAGAGGTAAAATAACTTCTCTACTTCTACCTGAGATTCCCTTGTTTATGTATCCAGGGATTGCAAGTGATAATTTTATGTTCTCTTCCAGGTCATTAATAAAAATGTTAAATAGCACAAAGCCAAGAATTGATCCCTGCAGGACCCATTAGAAACATTCCCGTTCAATGATGCTTCCCCATTTACAATTACATTTTGAGACCTATCAAATAGCCAGTGTTTAATCCATTTAATGTGTGCCATGTTAATTTTAGAACTTTCTAGTAATTTTAATCAAAATCCCATATGGTACCAAGTCACATGCCTGACAGAAATCTAAGTATAGTACATCAACCTTATTATTTTTACCAACCAAACTTGTAATCTAATCAAAAAAAGAGATCAAGTTAGCTTGACAGGATCTATTTTCTATCAATCCATTAGTTATATTACCCTCCTTTAATTCTTTATGAATCAACCCTTGTAACAGGCACTCCTTTATCTTGCCTGGGATTGATGTCAGACTGACTGGCCTATAATTATCAATTATCAAGTATTCACAATCAATTACTCGTGACAAAAGCTAATGACTAAGAATTCTGTGCAGAAGCAATTCAGTGAATTTTGAGATGACCAAAAAAGGGTGAAAATGTATGCATACATTTTCTGCTTTTTTGGTTGAAATTCAAATTTTGATGACAAGTTTCATCAATCATCGTGGGCCATATTGTGAGCCCTTTATTCCCATTGGTGAGCAATTACACCAGCAGCAGTGAAGTTAACTGGACTACTTGTATGAGAGCTGCTCTTCAGTGGAAGTAAGGGGTTCACAATCTGACCAAATATTAGGTAGTTGCTTAATCTAGTTCCTGGTGAGAATATATTCTAGAATAAAGTGCTCCTAGAGCCACATACTGCCCTCATCCTGACATGTGTTGAGTGGAAAGTTACTTGATGAATAGTCCAACTGAATTCAGTAGTGCTACTTGTGAAGTAAAGCGCTACTCTGTTTGCGTGAGTGCTGGGATGATGTGGGGTTTTTTGTTTTTGTTTTTTGGCAGAGCTACAGCACATACCACAGCCTTTACACATTCAAAGAGGGACAGTTGTTTCTCTTCTTTAATCAGATGGCAGAAAGTCCACATATTTTTTCTCATTATTTCCTCCTTTTACCCCTTAATTCTCCCTCCCTGCAACAAACTCCCACAACTGTTTATCAACAATTTTAAGTACTTGTCCAAAATTTGGTTGTACTCTAATTAAATGAAAACCTACAGTAAAAGATAAGGTAGGTGAGATAATGTGGTGTACGTTATCCAGTGCATTAAATGCCCAAACAACAACTATGTTACTGAAACCAGACAATCACTATGCTCTTGAATGAAAAATGATAAAAGACAAAAACACCACATTACCCATAGACAAACACTTTTCATAAAGTGATCACTCCATATCCTTCTTCTCAGTCCTTGTCCTCAAAGGAAACCTACACAACACCTTCAAAAGATGAGCCCGGGAAGGTAAATTCATAACTCTGTTAGAACTAAAAACCATGGACTTAACAGAGACAATAGTTTTATGGCTCATGACAATTTGTAGCACACCCCGTAATGGGGTCCTCGTTGCCTGCTAATCCTTAACTTCCCACTTCATTTTGAGGAGTGTCCTACAGCCTTCGTGAACCCCTTGTGCTTAACAATCTGGCCCTACTTGTATTTAGCTCAGACACTCTGCTTACCTTCCCCAGACCTGAAGAAGAGCTCTGAGAAGCTTGAAAGCTTGTCCCTTCCACCAAGAGAACTTGGTCCAATAAAAGATGTTACTTCACCTACCTTGTCTCTCTAATATGCTGGGACCAACAAAGCTACAACACCATTGCAAGTAAAAAATAAAGCAGATAAGATAATCTGATTTAAAAAAAAGCAGAGAGCTGGGATGTATTTTGTATTTTGAAATATATGATTGATATCTTTTGAGGCAAATATGAAAAGTAAAGACAGATGAAAAAATTAAATCTTATCTCATTTATTGATGTTAGCTCATATAAAATACATATATAACTTTTAGATAGCTATTAAAATAATGATACTCTCTCTTTACTAAGAAAATTCATATACAAGGTTCAAATAGTTATTATTTATTCCATAAGATGTGCACACCCTTTTTTTTGTACATGGTAAGGGCCACATTTTCAAATGGCTTAAGCAAGAAAAAACTAGATTTCTATTTGAAATTACTTGTATGGCATAAATAAATCCAGGTTTCAGTGAGTATAAATGCATACCTCATGACGGGAGAGATTCCAGAAGACTGGAAAAGGGCAAATATAGTGCCAATCTATTAAAAGGGAAATAAGGACAACTCAGGGAATTACAAACCAGTCAGCTTAACTTCTGTACCTGGAAAGATAATGGAGCAAATAATTAAGCAATCAATTTGCAAACATCTAGAAGATAATAAGGTGATAAGTAACAGTCAGCATGGATTTGTCAAGAACAAATCATGTCAAACCAACCTGATAGCTTTCTTTGACAGGGTAACAATCCTTGTGGATAGAGGGGAAGCGGTAGACGTGGTATATCTCAACATTAGTAATGCTTTTGATACGGTCGCTCATCACCTCTCATAAACAAACTAGGGAAATGCAACCTAGATGGAGCTACTATAAGGTGAATGCAAAACTGATTAGAAAACCATTCCTAGAGAGTAGTTATCCATGGTTCACAGTCATGCTGGAAAGACATAACAAATGGAGTCCCGCAGGGGTCAGTTCTGGATCTGGTTCTGTTCAATATCTTCATCAATGATTTAGATAATGGCAGAGAGAGTACACTTATAAAGTTTGTGGACGATACCAAGATGGGAGGGATTTCAACTGCTTTGGAGGATAGGATTAAAATTTGAAATGATCTGGACAAACTGGAGAAATGGTCTGAAGTAAATAGGATGAAATTCAATAAGGGCAAATGCAAAGTACTCTATTTAGGAAGGAACAATCAGTTGCACACATACAAAATGGGAAACGACTGCCTAGGAAGGAGAACTGCGGAAAGGGATCTGGGGGTTATAGTGGACCACAAGCTAAATACAAGTCAGCAGTGCAACGCGGTTGCAAAAAAAGTGAACACCATTCTGTGATGTATCTGCAGAAGTGTTGTAAGCAAGACATGAGAAGTAATTCTTCTGCTCTAGTCTGCACTGATTGGACCTCAACTGGAGTATTGTGTCCAGTTCTGGGCACCACATTTCAGGAAGGATGTGGACAAACTGGAGAGAGTCCAGAGAAGAGCAACAAAAATGATTAAAGGTCTAGAAAACATTACCTATGAGGGAAGGTTGAAAAAACTGGGTTTGTTTAGTCTGGAAAAGAGAAGACTGGGGGGAGGACGTGATAACAGTTTTCAAGTACATAAAAGGTTACTGCAAGGAGATGGGTAAAAAAAATGTTCTCCAAGATCCTGGTGCAATAGTGCACCTATACTTGTGCATGTAATTACCGCAATTCCCATGCAAATTGGGAGACTACATACACAAATGTCAGAGTGCCTAAGATCAGATGATTTGCACACACAAAACTGTGGCAATTGCACCTACCTGAGTTCTTTGCACATGGCTATTTTAAAATGTGCCCCTTATTGGTTTAAGTAGTATTTTCTAATCCGGTTGACAAGATAATCACAACTAGAATAAGTGCAGCAAGTTTGGCCACCAGTTGTTTTGAAGTTTTGCAGTTTGAGTTTAATTTTGCCAGTTCTCTTCAACTCACACCATTTTACCTACATAAAATACTGTGCAATATAATCACTCTTGCACTTTGATATTAAACATTAAATATGGGTATAGCAAATAAATTTCTCTTGCAATATGTCTGCAATCTTTTCTGAGAGCATATACAATTGCTTGGGTTTGACTCTGAACATCCAAAATCATCACTGGGTGGAAAACATGCCCCCTCCAGTGGAAAATGCATTTAATTTTAGAAAAATATTTTAAGTATAGTCATCATGGGCCAGATTTTCAGAAATGGCCACCTTAACTGAACCTGCAAAATTATCACACAAATTCTTTCTGAGTACAAACATAGTATCTATGCATGCTAAAAATACATTACATGTACGACCGGTGCAGCTACACATTAATCCCTGTTGTACGTGCCAGCACCTGTTCTTGTGTGTGCAGCGGATGCACATGTAAATTTTGTAGGTGTGACTTAGGGAGCAAATACGGAGCAAATGATGGAGCGCTAAAAGCTATAGAACCAAATTATCTGCAGTTGTGCTTTATCACAGCTGCTTTGATGTCAGGGAGAGCTATGCCAATCAGAGAATTTGGCTCCTGTATTAAAATATAATAGATGGTTGTAGTGTAAAGTACAAATATTCGATTGTTTTAAGATGCACAAAGAGTTGCGTGAGCTTAGTAAAGCTTAGCACACCTGTTAACTTGGCCAGGGAGATGGATGCTCACTTTTTGCTCACCTATACTTACACTTACTATGGACCACAAGGTTCCTGGCTAGATTTTCAGCTGTTGTACATGCACAATATGCATGGTACTTACAAAACAACTGGCTAGATGTCAGGAGATCACTAATGTTTGACCACCAGTTGGTGACAACCACAGATCACACTTTCCTCTTTCATTTACAGTCTGTCTGCTTAAGAGTCACCTGAAAACTATGGTGGCTCTGTTATAACATAGTGCAGTTGGTAAACTGTCTACCAACAAGGGGATCTACTTTGGTGGTTTGGTTAACTAGGTGATTTAAGATGATTAAACTACTGAGATTTCAAATATGTACCTTCATCATTTAATTGCCATTGTATTTTATGCCAGGGCCCCTGAGTCTATATTATTCCTACAGAACATCTCAACTGCCATGTAAGTAAACCCCAATTAGGCTTAGCAGTTCTCATATAGTCTACAGGAACAAATTTCCCAGGAACCACGCAGACTGTGATTGCTTATGGTTTCCTTGGATAAAAGGAGATTGGTACTTCTAGGTTTTCCTTTATACTGACAGCCTGCCTCACTTAACTTGTATCTTGAGAATTAGTTGTCACAGGCCCAGGAGATGGGGCAGCAAGTTTCTAGCTTAACTGTCACTCCAAGAAAAGAAGGATAATGAAGTGTCCTCCCTTCTTGAGCCAAACCCCGGCCTCATACCTACAAAACATGTAGAAGATCTTGAAGTGACAATAAGATTCAAATTGAACACTGAGTCTAAAAGCACTTAATAATGAACACAGAATTAATACATCAGATTCTGTATGTCAGTGATCAAATTATTTGTTAAAGGGGCACTTACTGATTATGTTTGAGACACATCTAAGAGACAAATGAAGTTTTGTCATAATTAAATGAGCAAAATGCATAATCACATTCTCATTAATATGTTAACCTTGTAAAGAATAGTTTGGTATTGCAGGCATCTGACAAGATAGCCAAGGCAAGCTAATTAGATTTTGAGTGAATTGTTAACCATGCTAATTTATATTTTATAAGAATAGTAATTAAAAACCAACATGGTATCGCTGCAGTACAGTATCTTATTATATTTTATACCAACTCTGCCTTACAAGTAAATTAAACAATGCAAATATAATGGATTAATAAAAGGACAACTAGCCATTTATTGCTAATGTAGTAAAAATTATACTGCAAATGTTTTATCTCTTATATATTTATTACAGCTCATCATGGGCTCGTTTAGCAATCACTTGGTGCAGTAAATTATTTTTATATGCAAATTTCGATATAGGGTTGACAAAATAAATATTTATTTTAAGCACAGGTTCTACAGCCTCATTTCATCTGTATGAGAACATTAAATTACAGTGACACCAAGGTCACTTGGTCTTGAATGCCATGTGCTAAGAAGTACTGCATTACAATAGAGGTATTAGCCCATTGTACATGTGGTGCACATCTTCACAGAAATGCTTTCTTCAGCTCCACTGAATCCACATTGGGTCAATGGATGGTGCCCTTTCAAGATTTCTTGCTGAAACCCAACAGCAGTAACCATTCTGGAATATTTCTGTTAATGAGTTCATTATGGATAATTCCCAATTAGTGCTGCAGGCTATTCTGCCCCATGCTAACTCCCCTTTGTACCACCCCGGTGATTCAGTTAGGACTTAAAGTTGCCCTAAACAGGAATCAGAGAATTCCCCTGGCAGGTGGTAAAGTCTCATATTATAGAGCCACCATAGGTGGTTCTACATCACCCTCAGCATAAGGGATGTCCTTGGGGCATAAGTGGGTGCTCCAGCCATGTCCACTAAAGGGCTATTTACAAGCCAGCGTATGGTAGACCAGCCTTGTGTTTACTCTAAATTAGAGAGAGCTCAAACTAGACCCCTGCCACCTTCAGGATCAGGAGAAGAAAGGCAGTAGAAAGTCACCTTTGTTTCTTCCCACCTAGATCCTTTAACGGTACCATATTCTGCGATATATTCTACATTGCTTCAGGCTCCCTGTCCCAGTGCACCACATCGTCAGGCAGTATCCCACAGGGCCAAGGAGCCTGAAGCAGCCTGGCTGGTGGGCTTGGGGATGAGAGAAGATGACTCTCCCCCAGCAGCTCCTGGACTATTGTTCCCTCTTTGCTCCTCCCCTCCTAGCAGAGAGGCTCCCAGGGAAAGAGGGCAAGCCCTAACAGGTGAGGAGGGGATCAGGAAGTTGATCCATGACATTATTTGCAGAGGGGAGGGTTATAAGGAAATGGAGGAGGTCTTCACTGAGGCTGGGAGACTCACTTCTTCTCATGAAGAACTTCTGGGCAGCGGAGACTCCTTTCTCTCTGCTCTCCAGTGTGGGACCATCAAGGATGGGGGAAGAGCAGGGACCCAAAACAGTAGTTAAGACCACCTGAGGGACCGTCTTCCCTACAGCTAGTATTATCATCCCTTTACCGTGTTTGAGAAATATACATCACTTTCCATGGCTATTACTTTACATGTTTTGTTAAAGGTATTGCAGAGGCACTATATGTACTGTGTATATTTTACAAAGTACAAGCCAGCTTCCGTAATAGGAAGATGACAATAGGTCGCCTCCCTTCCATGGCTCCTCTTCTCCCCCCCCCCCCCAACCCCTGGGGTAGCCCCTAATTCCTCTCTCTGCAGGGACTCAGTGGCCTCCCTTAGAACCAGTGGGTCCTGGGTCGTCGGTGCTCAGTGCCTTCACCTAGTGCCAGATGCATACATCCACAACCAACCCTCACAGATCTCACAGGTCCAGCAAATGAAGCACCAACAAAAAAATAAGGAACACTTTGTTCCCTGAACTCCTGGGAGTACATTAAAAGGAGAGGAACAAAAAAAGGAATCCAAGCTGTTAAGTAAGTGAGACCCACGCCCAACTAAAAGCCCACAAATTAAGTCAATATAATTAGAAACTGCCCCTCTCCCCGTACCTCCAGTATCTGCACAGGCCTGACGTGGGTGGTAGGATTGTCACTCAGTGTGAAGGGCTGGTATCCCTTCCTGGGAGATGGACAATTGGTATCATCAGCTCTCACAAACTGATTGTGAGTCATGGGACTTGGGAACCGGCAAGAGGAGTTTCATGATGACGTGAGAAGTTGCTCCATTCCCCTGATTTTCAGGGCTGCATATGGGGGGTGGGGGCATAGCTCCCTGTGAGAGCCTAAGGGCTGTGGACAGTGACCTGCTCTGCCATTGAGCCCTACCTTCATATGTGCATCAGTCTTAGCATGGAAAGGGTCGGGGCAGCGGGAGGCAGAGGAAGGGATCATTGGGGAAAAGGTGTTCCTGGGCCCAGACTCAGTTGTGTCCTCCTGGCTGCTGCCCAGGGTCTTCTCCTCTGGCCAGGACCAGCAGCACCACTTCCAACTCACACCCCAATCTCCCCCCCGCCCGCCTCCTGCTGCCCTCAGGGCTTCCCTTCTGCTTGGATCTGGCAGCACCATTTACCTGACTCCTCCTGGTCCCAGGCAGAAAACTCTCAGGGTAGTGGGAGGCGGGGGGGAGGGGGCGGGGGGGGGAAGGAGGAGGGGAAGTGCTGCCAGACCCAGGCAGAGGAGAAGCGCCAACCCAGTGGGAGGAGGGGAAAAAGCAAAATTAAATAATTATTTTAACTATTCAACTTGGACAAGTGTGAGATTAAAAAAAAGTATTGTAATTACTGGATGATTCATATATTTATGTAGTTATGAAAGTTATTGGAAGAAAGCAGAATGATTTTAATTTATTTTTGAAATACTTTGAATGTGACTGAATTGATTCTCTTTAAAATATATTATTTAAGGATTATAAAAATGATTGCACTGAAATACAGAAAGCGCCCTGGGGTTAGGGGTTTCAGCTGTTAGTAAGCTAGTTGGCCTGGTAAAGACATTCTCACATAAATTGTTATTGCAAAATAATTGGAAAACTTGATCCACACGGAGAGTGTTTTGTGATTCTTGGATGTTAATTGTTCATTTTCCAGCTCAATTTTATAGCCCTGGTATAGTATATTTTAAAATAACATCATGATTCTTTGTCCAATTTAGAAAGGTGCAGGTGACTGTGCAGGAAGGCAGGAGACTGCAGGGGGATGGGGGCAGGTCAGGGAGGAAGGTTGAGGAGATGAATATGGGCAGGGGAAGTGGGAAACTAGGAGGGGAGAGAGTCAACCAGTAACAGGAAATGGATGGCAGTTCCCTTATCTTAGGCAAGAGAAGAAGGTACATGGAATCTCCATCTGAGCAACCAGGGAGAGCTGTGCATCTTTGTATGCATTAAAGGCTGACTTTTCAACCTGAAATTATCATACATCCATTGGCAGAGGAGTAGAGGGGAGATATATATATATATATGATTTTGGCAGCCAATCTCATGGTTTTGTGGAGTCTAACTCATGATTTTGGGTCTCTTGAGGTTGGCAGTACTCTACAATTTTCCCTTTCTGCTGGATTGAGTCCCTAGTGAGTGACCTATAGACAGCCAGTGTAGATCCCGGAGCACTTGTGCTTCCAATAAGATGCCCTGCTTAATAAACAAACTGCCACATGCTTCATCAACTTCAGACCCTGAATGGTTTTAAGGTCTAGCCCCATGTGGTGTGCATAGCAATAGTCTAACTGTGAAGTAACAAAGCCACGGATTAGAGTAACAAAGTCCACATCCAAAAGAAACAGATACAGCCTCCTGACTAGGTCCTGACTAGCATGGTAAATAGGCAACCTGATGACTGCTGTAATATCATCATCCAACAGCAACTGATTGTTTAACATGACCTCCCACGTTGTGAACTCTTGTGACCAATAACAGACAGTACTTCAAGAGCAGTTATTACCTCCTCCATTAGCTTCCCCCAGCTCTCCATCACCATGTTGGTCTTGTCTGGACTGCGCTTCAACCAGCACATTCTCATCCATGCCCCAGTCTCCGCTATATCTGGGGTGAAGTTTTAAAAACAGTGTCCAGTTTTCAATTGGCTTTCAACTGGCCCTTTCTGTTGGGTGCTGTAACAGGGTGTACTGAGTCAGGAGCTAACTCAGTGCCCTGTCACTCTAATACCTATCAGCATATATAAATTAGGGCCTAATTGGAAGATGGGTGGTTGACAGTGGGTGTCAATTAACTGAGCAGAGCTACACCTGGAATGGTAATTGTAGGGGAAGCAACCCTAGCAGTTGGGATTATATATATTGACAGGAAAGAAACCCTGGATCTAGACAGATCCTGAAGGAAGGCAGAGTTAGGATGGCTGGTCTCGGTCCCTAGAAGCAAGTAGAGAAGCTGGCTGTGGATTGTAAATAATACACCTCCCCCTGGCTGCTCAGATGGAGATTCTACTTACCGTAGAACCTCTGACTTACAAACACGAGTGTTACGAACTGACCAGTCAGCCACACACCTCATTTGGAACCGGAAGTACACAGTCAGGCAGCAGAAAAAAAAGAAGAAAAAAAGCAAACACAGCAAAAACAGTACAGTACTGTGTCAAAACGTAAACTACTAAAAAAATAAAGGGAAAGCAGCATTTTTCTTCTTCATAGGAAAGTTTCAAAGCTGTATTCCATCAATGTTCAGTTATAAACTTTTTAAAGAACATGCATAACGTTTTGTTCAGAGTTACAAACAACCTCCATTACCAAGGTGTTTGCAACTCTGAGGTTCTACTGTACCTTCTTCTCATATCTCAGATAATGGAACTGCTATCCATTTCCTGTTACTCGCTTGACTCTCTCCCCTCTTACTTTCCCACCTTCCCCTGCCCATATTTGCCTCATCAACCTTCCTCCCTGATCTGCCTCCATCCCCTGGCATTCTCCTGCCTTCCTGCACAGTCACCTGCACCTTCTTAAATCAGACAAAGAATCATGATGCAAGAAGAATATAATAAAGCATGGTTATGGTGCAGGAGAGATGGAGTGGTTGTGATCTGTGAGGAAGGCCTGAAAGGACTTTCAGGGGGACCACCCTGTGACAGGGGTATAATTACTCCCATAGCAAGAAGAAGATGCACAGGATGACAGTTGAACTTCTAACTACCCACCTCCAGGGGCAAATAAGGATTTAGATGACCAGTCAATTCCATTTGCTTTTTTTTTTTTTGCTGGTTCAAATTTGCACCCATAAAGTTACAGGTTACTTCTGAAACTAAAGACCTTAAACTTTTGAGTTAGACTGTATTTTTAAATAGTCAAAATTGGTTCTGGGTGTGTATGTAAATGACATACATGCAGTGGCAGATTAGCCACTGGGCCAACAGAGGCCCATGAAAAAATGGCCACCTCCATGCCCTGACCCGCTCCTCCTGCCCAGCGCTCCTGCTGAGGAGTGGGGCCAGGGTGCAAGGGCTTCCCCACTCCACCCCGCCCGGCGCTCCTGCCTAAGAGCAGGGCCAGGGTGTGGGCCACTCTGCTCGCCCACCCAGAGCTCCTGCTGGGGAGTGGGAGAAGCCCCTGTGCTCCAAACCTATTTGGGAGCACGGGTGCAGGAGGGCACTTGCTCTGACACTGGGCCCCACAAAACAGTAATCTGCTTCTGCATGCATGAAGTGTTGTTTATCAGCAATTATCATATGCCTCACAAACAAGCATTGGAAAAAAAGATACTGGTGTGTTATTGCCACATGGGATATAATATAGTATACTGAAAACAGAAGTGCTGAAGTGTGGCAAGGGAGTTCTAAAAATATTAAATATTACATGATTTAAAGGACTTTGCCACTCTCATGATATTGTATGAGTGTAATTTGTATTTAATGAGTTCCAAATGCTAACTGTCTTCATTTTATATTTGTTTTGCTTAAATTGAAGATGAAGACAAGCCACGGCTCTGGGCTTGAAGAAAAAACTCTATAGGCTACACTAAAACCTTACAGCCAGAACTTCTGGCCAAGAAATTTGGGAACAATCAGAATCAAGGGGTGTATTAGGGCTATTAGTCCTTTGGCATCTAGAGCTACCAACTCTAAAAATGGCCTGTTTTGAATAGTTTGTTAACCTTTCGTTGGAGAGTTGGAACGCTTGAAATAAAAACCTTATTTACAACGAGTGGAAAAAAATCATGTATATATCTTAGAAGTGAAAAAAGGGGAAAAAAAACACCCCAAAAACACACAACGCAGAATACTGTGACCTGATTTAAAATGTTTGAAGCATTGGCTTTGCCAAGGTTTCCTTTTTAGTATGCATGACACGTTCTCTTATTTTTTTAGTCTGACACTTTAGCTTTCATAAATCATATACAGAGTTGATAAAGGAAAAGAGCACAGCCCTAAGAAAATTCAACAGGTTGGCAGCTCTTTCTAATTTGGTAGTTTATGAGAATAAGATGTCTCAATTACATAAATATTTCCTTTGCATTTCACTGGATTACGTTGTGTTATTTTGGAGGTTTACAATTGAGACAAAGCAGATTTGTGTGTGTGTGCGTGCGTGTGCAAGAGAGAGAGTACTCTTTGTACTAGATAATTACACGTGGAGTTGAAAAATAAATTCAGCACATCTACGGAGCCATATAAATGTTTTAAGACACTATTTTATAATCTGTAAACTTTGTTATGAGCCTTTCATTCCATGGCAGGTGAAGCGCATAGATCATCATGTTACAGCTCTCATGGATGTTGTGTTAGCGGCCTGCTGAGTCACATGCGATATATGAAAACCAAGCCAATGGATTGGATTAATGGTTCCACTGAGCCCCTTTCTACAGGAATACTGGCTTGAACCAGAAGTGAATTCCACAGATCATGATTTATGTGCATAAAGTAAAAACACACTATTTACCTATAGATCAATAAAACTCAAACAGGATCAGTGCATATCTGAATAGATATTTATAGTTCCCTTAAAGTAACCCTACTTCTTCTACCACTTCCACACTTTTCTTTGCTCTCCAGCTATTTTAGGAATGAGCAGAAAATAAAACAAAACCATCAATAATTCAATGTAAATTAAAAATAAACTGTTCAGAGTTACAGAATTTTGTCCAGCACTTTGCAATCTGTTGTATAGTCATTCAAAACATATTTAAAAAACAGCTTCAGTAAGTCTGGAAGGTATCAGCTGATGAGATTAGCAGGAATTCTGACAAATAGGGAAATGTAGTCAATGATACTGTAACTGAAGTGAGATCAGATTGAATTACTGTAGTATAGAATAAATTACATTGCTGTGGGTGAAGGAGATCTTCCCTTTGTATGTAATCTACATTTAGCAGCTGGAACTCTGCTACATAAAAAACAAGTAAGATCTTTCTACAAACAAGATGGCCGCAGCTGAGCTGACAAATTAGAATGCGAATTAAAAGAGAGAAATTCAGCTTGGTGCCAGGCCCTCCACGCTGATTAAATCCCAACGGAGGCTGGAGATGCTGCTTGACAAGATCTCAGTGCAATTCTGGGAATCTTCAATGTCTAATAATCAAAGTCTGTCCATTCAAATATTCTGAATGCCCAAGTTGTTTCTTTCTTCTCCTCCTGGAACCTAAAACATGCCAGACAAATCAAGTAAAGAATCAGGAAATGCCTATGTTTAGCTTGGTCAGTCATAATAATACCTGGGTCTTATATAGTGTTTTTCATCAGTAGATCTCAAAGCACTTTACAAAGGAGGTCATTGTCATTATTCCACTTTTACAGATGGGAAACTGAGGCACAGAGAGGCAAAGTGACTTGCCCAGTGTCACCCAAGAAGCCAGTGTCTGAGCTGGGAACAGAGCCCCGATCTCCTGAGTCCAAGTCCAGTGTGTTCTTGACCCAGCCAGGCCACAATGTTACTCGTTAGGCAGCGGGGATGCCTGAGTTGCAGCCTCACGTTTGTAAGAGAGAAGGGACAGCAGGTACTGCATTCAACATGAAAGTCCCTAAAGTTTGCTACTCACTGCTCCCCTGGCCTACAACACCATGTTGACATTTAAGGCATTTTGCAAGGGCTATTTCTTTTCCTTAGCTATGAGGCAATGGTGGAAGAGCTTATGTATGGTTTTTGCTGTTGGGTTATTGTAGCTTGTAGTGTATATGCTGATTAATAGTTGTAGGGTGCAGGTTATAAGAGGGCTGTTTTATGGTTGTGTATTGGAGAACTGTCAATGAGCACTGAGACTAAGGGACCGGCATGCCTATTTAAATGAGAAAATCCAAATAAATAAATTCCATCACAGCACCTCTTCATTCGATAGCACAAGGCTGCAAATATGTCTCAGCATATGTCTCACTTTGCATCCAAGACCTGGAAGTGCACAGACGCTGAAGTAATTCTTTTTTGTAATACTTATTGCTTATCAACAATTAATGAGAACAACTGTGTGTTCTCTCCACATTTTTATTTGATGTATAAACAGAGCATTGGGGTTAATTGCGAAAACTGTTTGCTTTTGAAAAACACGCAAGTGCATTTTTTTTGTCAAGCTGTGAATCTTTTCTAGCTATAGCACACATGCCTTGCGACAATCTGCCAAAGCATATATAAAAAAATAAGACATGATTATAATCCCTACTTACCCAGCCTGCAATAGAGACTCACATCAATTACAAATAGTTTTCTTTCTCTACCAAAAAACAGTGACAACATCCATTAAATGTTGGCCTCCTCTCCAGGACTGCCTTGGCAGTAGGACATGCAACAAGTAACGGGTAAGGAAGGAAAGCACGCTCGGTTTCAACTATTTTCTAAATAAACTTTAAAAGAGAAACTCAGGTTAATAATAGGTCACCTATGTTAGATGCGCTCTGCGGGGGCCAATAACCTAAAATAGAATTTGTCACTATTAAATATAATACTGACAGAAGGTCTCCCCAGCTGTACACAGTCTTCCCTGTCTCTGCTTTCTCTGAATGGCATCCCCCTGTGAGTTACAAGCTCCCCCTTACCCAGAGGTCGCCATACTTCCGGACATGAGAAAATTGTGTATTTTGGCAAATATACAGTGATTAATTAAGCCAAGGCTTTTATACTTTTTTTCTTTGAGTGGTAAATATACTAAACTGTAAACATATATATTCAATAATTCATGACGTACAAACTTGGGGACATTCCTGCAAACTACTTACTTGTACTGGGCTACTTTGTACCCTGGTCCAAAATGGCTACGCAGGGAGGAAGGGGGAGCTGTGTCCCACTCAACAAACCCAATGGCTGCCTGGGACCTACTTGGACCATGGTTCTCAGCACAGGGGGAGAACCAGGACTGGGCACTCAACATGCCTCCCATGAGCAAGTGGTGGGGAAAGGGATGGGTGGGTTTAAGTGAAGCCACAGCTCTGTTTTGCCCCAGTGTAGGGGCAGCAGACCCAGCTAGGTGCATGGGTTAGAGTATGCTGTAACCCAATAAAGAATGTAATAAATTCCTCCCTCATCCCCAGTTCAAGGACAATGCAGTTGCCTGGCGCCCCATGCCCAGGTGTGGGTGTACAGGTCCAATGTACTCCATAGGAACTACTCATGTGGGCAGCCCCATTGAATTCTATGTGACTACTCATGCAAGTACAGCTTGGGTCTTTTAATTTTTGATCTTTTAATATAGAGCAACAAATGAGTGTTGATATTAATGTAAACAACAGAACAATTATACAGGATAACAATAGGAAGCCTGTGGGAACAAAACAGGCTATAGACCTGAGGGTACTGTGCACCTGCACTCTTCCTCGCCCTCTACTCCCACCTCCCAACCACTGCAGCCAGGGAAACCCATCCTGGGACAGCAGGTACTGATAATACTCTTTATGCCACCCTTTTGACTATTCCTGACAGCACTGGGACTTTCTAGGGTGCAGCTTGAACCTCCAATTCCCCTGGAAGCCCAGCAGCAGCAAGAAAGGGAAGGGCATATCGGCTTCCTCCCTTGCCTTTGCTATCCTCTCTGACTGCCATTGGAATCCACCCAGAAACAATGTGCCCTGGCACTACTCTTCAACCCGTATATCACCCTCCGGCCTTTGATGTGTCTGCCAGCACCAAAATTTACTGAGATGGATCCTTCTCACATTCCTTTGGTAGCCTCCAGCAGCTCATCACCTCAATGTTTCGCCACTCTTCCTCTCACACGTCTTCCTTGGGTCAGAGGCTGCTTTTCTTCAGATCAGCACACACCACTACACCCAGCCACTCATTACTTCTTCAGCAACGGTTACTTAAATTTCAGTTGTCACTTATCTCCTGGGTTTGGGTTTTTTTAGTATCAACCAATTTTTCTTGGTGCATAATCCAATGGATGAGTTACTAGATAGCGAGTCAAGAGAATGGAGTTCTGTTCTCCTTTCTGCCACTGACCAGTGGTGTAACTTTGGGCAAATCTCTCCATTTCTCTGTGTCCTAGGTTCCCCAAAGTCAGACAGCGAGACCTCATCTCCTTTGAGATCTATGGAGTAAAAGAGTGTTTTTAAGCGCTAAGTATTATTGCCTCCATTTTAAGAACACAAGAGTCCTTTCTTTTGGTAGCTATGAATTGCTTGATGTGTGCAAAGAGGAAGTCCTTTTTGAAACTGTAAAATTGTTCTCACTGGTGAGAGATTCAAAACTAGGGGTAACAATCTAAAATGAGCAAACTAGTAGTAGATGGGGAAACTCAGAACTGTTTCAGGCAAAGGGTTCTAAACATATGGAATAAATACCCAGGGAAAGTGACTGACGCACAAGAGTGTACAGGAGTTCAGGAGAGATTCAGATTTATATCTGGAACAAGAGGAGGTTGAGCACTATAATGAAAAAAGTAGGAAAGTGAGATTAAGTTAAATCAAAAAAGGGCATGCTGGGCCAGATGACTGTTTTTCTTGTTTGTAAATTTCGTATGTTTTTGAACAGAAAAATAACTACACAGATGGTCTGTGTTACACCCACATGCTTTGAAAGTCAGTTTCCAAAAATGTCACCTTGTTCTGAATCCTCCCATGTAGCATAAAGTGCGTACGGTTTCCAACGTGCATATATGTGCTCTCACACTCATGTGGACTTCATTAGACATCACTATGGGAAAATATGGGGAAAAGGTATATATGTGGGGATGTGTGCCACCAGTTTCTGCTGAAGAAACAGTTGCTGGTGGCCCACTCAGTCACCAAAGATATCACATGATCAATTTGATTAACCTTCCTGAATGCTCACTTTCTTGCTCTTCATATCAGTCTCTGCTTCTCACTGGGGCTGCTGATTCAACTGGATATGAGCACCATATGCTCTTACAAGCTGTGTATAATGCAAAGAATACAACCGTTTTTATTTTCTTTTATAGTTCAGCCTTGAGAGGTCGAGTACTCCTAAACAGCAATCCTACTCTGGGGCTGTGCTATGCCCCTGAGATCCTTAGCTGCATTAAAGGAGCTGCAGAGGGACACAGTGCAGCCAGGTTCCCAAAGATGAAATCCGACCTAGGCAGCCAGAATTCCTGCTAGGGTGGAGGGGATAGGGAGAGATCATGTACAGCAAGCACCCGTGCAACAGCTACACCATCTGCGTTGCGGGAGCGGAATACTCCTGTCACAGCTCAGCCAGCTCTGCTGACTATTGCAGAAGGGTGTGCAGGC
Source organism: Natator depressus (assembly GCF_965152275.1). Lineage (NCBI taxonomy): Eukaryota > Metazoa > Chordata > Testudines > Cheloniidae > Natator > Natator depressus. Next base: position 196,455,097 of record NC_134235.1, on the reverse strand, counting down.
TTATGGCCTCACCTCATCCTGCTTTCACGAAGTTAGTTCCCTTTGAGTTGCTCCAGGCCGGAGCGCATATGCCAAGTTTATGGGTGAAGTATAAGACCCTGAACAGATCCCATCCCAACTCCTTTATTAGCACAGATAGAATCCCAGTGTCATTGCAAAGACCGGGTGGTGGGAGAAAAATCCAGGATGAACTCTACCTCCAGCCTCACCACCTTAGTGGTAGATTAAAGCATCACCTTCTCTTTGGGCAGTGGCCAACTCTTCCATGCCCTACAAGCTCATAGAGCCCACGTCCCCGCCCTGAGCTCAGGCTCCGCGTGGGTTTGCCGTGGCCCATGAGCAGCACAACATGCCCGCTCCTGCAGCCTGGGGCAACCCCTTCCCTAACGACCTCAAATCTTCATCCTCCAGCTGGAGGAGAGCTGGACAGAGGAAGCGGTGGGGGGATTTCCTACCAGCTGTCTAGTGAGCCAGGGGTGAAGATGCCAGTTCCACCTGCCTGGAAACAGGCAGACAATCAGGGCTCCAGGAAGAGGGAAATTGCATACAACACTGCTGCTGACCTGTGGTGTGGGGGGCTGCACACTTCTGATCCTCTGTCAAATGGTAGCTGATCTGTGTGCAGAGATACAAGAGCAGGGAGAAGTTTATTTCCCTCCTCCCAACCATCGTCCCTCCCACCCCCACACTCATCTCTGCAGGGGTCAGCCCCAGACTGGTCCTTTATCTTTTCTGGAAGGAGCCACCTTTATGTTTAAAGCATGTTGATGAATACCAAGAAACGAAACAGTTTTTTGATGAGTCACAGTCTAGTAATAACATAACCCTGAAGTCAGTGGAGTTATACTATTGCAAAGTTGGTGCAAAGTGAAAGGAGAACCAGAGTCTATATCTTTAGGACCAAGTCTTGCTCACAAATAATCCTTACAAAATGCTGGTGGAGTCAGTGCCACTGCTCTCATAAGGACAACTCTAGCATGTAAGGGTTATATGACCAGGCCCTTATTCTTAGGAAATTTCTAATCCCTACTAGGTCTCTTTCAATATGATTTCATCTTGGTTTTAAATGAACCTCAGGATTTTGTAATCCCCAGGTACTCACAAGCACAGTTCATGTCCTTTATATAAATCAGAATCCAGTTACATTAATTCCACCTGCAAATAATTGTAGGTGCAATTTCCCCCCTGCAATTATTTGAGGCTCTGGGTGCCAAAAGTAAGCCAACTTTTAAAAATCAGGTCCACTATGTATAGTGAATGTGGGAGTAATCCAGACCATCTGTTTCATCACTTTTTCTGTTCACAATGTATGAAACTTACAAACAGGAAAAGAAAAGTTTCAGAGTAACAGCCGTGTTAGCCTGTATTCGCAAAAAGAAAAGGAGGACTTGTGGCACCTTAGAGACTAACCAATTTATTTGAGCATAAGCTTTCGTGAGCTACAGCTCACTTCATCGGATGCATACTGTGGAAACCGTTTGAGCTTATGCTCAAATAAATTGGTTAGTCTCTAAGGTGCCACAAGTACTCCTCATTCTTTTTAGGAAAAGAAAAGTCTTCTGGCCCAGCACACTCAACCATCAACATTTTGGGTAAAAGAAAAAGAAAAATGAGTAAAAACCCCCACAAAATAAGGAAAAACAAATTTGATTTTTTTTAAAAAAGAGATTAAAAATCAGCATAAACAGTTATGTGTACCCCTGAATAAATTCAGAGTCTATTGCAAAACAGAACATGGTAAAATTTTCTCCAATCTGGTGACTAAATGGTTACATTTGTTCTTTCTTTTCCTATATATTCTCTCTGCTTGAGTGATTGCTCAGTATCTGCTAGGATACCACATGGTGCTTTACCAGATGCTGAACTGTCAGACAGGCAGAGTTGCAATGACGTCATGAATATATCTATTACAGCCATATTTTCTCTGCACCCAAAATACACACACACACACACACGAGATCTACAAATTGTGGTTTGTTTTTTTCCTGTGTCTGTCTGTTTTGGTTTAGTTACTTCAGAATTCAAAAATAAAACTCCAGTAACCTATATGCCCCAGGAAAGCCAGGAAGCCAAAGAGGGTGATCTTTGTGTTGCTCTTTATATGACTGTCTATCTACTCTATTCATTTGCAGAGGAGGTTTGGAAGGTAAGGGGTTAAGTGACAATATGCATCACTTGTCTTTTTCAATGATAGAACAGAAGGTTATGCAGCATGGATCTCTGAAGAAGGTGAATGTGTCTCCTAATGAGGTGCAGCTGATGGATCTAATGCGGTGGAACAGCTGCAGGGGGCTTTCTCCCAGTTTGGAGTCATACTGAGATCAGATTCCGCTCATAGTGGCTCTGTTTTCTTCACACACTGTAATTATGATTGATTGGCAAAAGACATAAAATATTTTACCTTTCATAGCAAGAGCTATGAGTTTGTGAGGCGCTGAGAACGAAAATTCTTGGTAGTATCCCAAGAAGAACTAGTAGATGCGTACGAAGTTGGTGGGAACAGGCCACAGATTAGGGTTAAATTGTCATAATGCACCATTTCCAGCACAAAGCTACACTGAGGCCATCAAAAGAAGATATAATTTAAGTCCGGAAGAGACGACTATATGTTGCTAATGTGGGCTGTATTGCTGTTGTATAATGTTTATTTTTTTTTAAATCATGCTGGTCTACGGTACTAAGGCACATGCCTTACATATATCAAAATATATCACATTTATGCAGTTCCCTTTTTCAGACAAACTTGTAACCTTATCAAAAAATGAAATCAGGTTGTCTGACAAGACCTATTTTCCATAAAGCCATGTTGACTGGCATTAATTATATTACCATGCTTTCTTTCTGTAGTGAATCACTCCTGTATGACAATCAGGGCACAGACTCCCCAGGGGAAGAACAGGGGGCCTGAACCCAGAAAATAAGCAATCGAATCAACTGATTGTATTCAAGATTATTGTACTATAAAAGTGTATCGATTAAGGTATTTTATGAAAGCTTGTGCCCCACCGGTGATTAATAGCATTGTACAATTAGGGTTGCCCACTTTCTACTTGCACAAAACCAAACACCCTTGCCCCGCCCCCCTGACCCAGCAACTTCAACACAATTATTATCAGGAAGGACGCGGGGTCAAGCTGCCCTTTCTGTGGCACCCAAAACTCTGTCCCCTCCTGCCTTGGGCAAGCTGAGACTGCTGAATGGCCAATTTACCTCCTGCTGACTTGGCTGCTTTTAGCAACAAGCCATAGTGGTTTCAGGCACTTTACTGGTTTGCTGGCATCTCCCCATACATTACCAGTTACTTCTGTAGCTCAAATGGTCATGGTCTGTGCTGTGGATCTAGGGCAGTGATACTCAGACTGAGGCTTGCAAGCTGCAAGTGTCCCCTGTGGCTCTTTGCAGCACACAATATTAAAACACTGTGTGATTTAATTATTAACCAATCAGGTTAAAATATATAAAATTATTCTCACAGCAAAACGAGTGACCAAGTATTATTTTATCAACTACAATTGGTTGATAACATAGGAAAAGCATCCTGATTGGTTAATAAATTAAATATATACCTATTTCCCATCATATTGTTTAAATGTGAATATATATAATAAATGAAACTGAATTCACACTACTGTAGCTCTTTTGGGTAATATTAATTGCTAATTTAGCTTCTGAAGCACTGAGGTCCAAGTATCACTGATCTAGGGACAGCTGATGAGCATTGGATCTTGGGTTCAATATGGGATGCCATGATTTCCGTCTGCTTTTTTAAAAAAGGCTAGGAAACTATATAGAAAAATATATTTTAAAAATTTCAGGTTGCAAAGTCAAGCACTCAAGCAATAGGAAAAGAATTAAGATTTTTCCCATCTGACCTAAATTAGAACCCTATAATATGCATTGTCATATAGTCTTTAATTACATGCTCCTGTAAAGTTCACAGGATGGACAGTGAATGAAGTTGTCAGAGACCAGGGCGTGGGCAGTCATACATAGAGGTGGGAATAGGAGTCAGGTCATAGTGGTTAGAACAAGAGTCAGTAGCCAGGCACAGGAACCCAGGTCAGAACTAGAGTCAGAAATTGGAACCCAGGATCAGAGCCAGGTTACCTGGCGTAAGCTGAGACTGGGAACAAGCATAGGAGCTATCACAATCATGGAAAACTGCTTGGTGCGGCCACCAAACTACTGCCGCTGCTGGGCTTAACAAGGGGTCTACTGAGGATTCCCACCAATCAGGTGGTGTAGCCAGCAAGGCAGCTATTACTGAGGTTGCCCAAACTGGCTCTGCTACAGGCCCTACTTCCTGAAAGAAACAGAGGGTTGCCCAAAGAGAAAAGGATTGTCACTTGTATTTGAGGCATTGGACCAGGACTCAAGAGAACTAGGTTAGGGGACTGGAACACATGACTTATGAGGAGAGGCTGAGGGAACTGGGATTGTTTAGTCTGCGGAAGAGAAGAATGAGGGGGGATTTGATAGCTGCTTTCAACTACCTGAAAGGGGGTTCCAAAGAGGATGGATCTAGACTGTTCTTTGGTAGCTGATGACAGAACAAGGAGTAATGGTCTCAAGTTGCAGTGGGGGGGGTTTAGATTGGATATTAGGAAAACATCTGGAGCAGAGATCCCCCAGGATGCAGTGCTTCCCTGCTTTTCTGGTCCCAGAGTTCTGTGCGGTTCTTGCCTTGGAATCTCTGTTCTCCATTTTGTATGCTAATGGAGATGCCTCCCTGTCCCATCTTTGATGCAAATGAGGCTAGGGGAGTTTCCTTAATCCAGTCATCCTTATAACAGGGGTTTAGGTGCGTCTCCCACTGCCTTTTCATTGCTTTTTGTAAGTCTTTCTTCTGATCAGTTTTGGTTCAAGCAGAGGTGTGGTGGGGAAAGTCTTTTGTGAGTCAGACAGACTGAGTACGGTGCCCTGGTTTCCCAAGAACACAGAGTTGCTAGGTAACACTGTCACACGCACAAACCAATAAAAAATAAGTCCATCAATAATAATCAAAATTTACTGATAGGCAAAGTGAGAAAAATGCTACTTAAAAACTTATTAGAGTTTGAGTTAAGGATATTTACCTTGTATATTTTGACATAGGATACTCACAATATGCATTTAAATTGTTGTAAAGCTTAAACTTTTTGAATCTCAATTGTCTATTACCATTCAAATTATTGTCTGACACCCTGTTTTATGACCCCCTCCATAATTTCCCGCAAGTGTGAAAACTGAAATAGATTAAAATAGAAAAAAAGCTAAAATATTGATATTAGACACCTAATAATAAAAAAATTGAATTCTGCTAAGTCTGAGTAGACGTAGTAATTTTTCAGGGTAACTTTGTGATTTGTGATTTACTAGAGATATTTTTCTTTCAAGTTTTTATAGACGGTAATAGCATAAGAAAGTGATTACTGCTAAGTTAAAACCACAGGCAATATCCCTTAAATTTATTATAATGGCACAGTCTTGTCCATTGCTAAAGTCAGAACTGCTTCTAAATGCAGTGGCAGATTTAAAAAAATATAGTTGGCAATTTTAGAGGTGGTAATAAGGAAATAATAATAACTAATACTAATAGTATTTTAAACAAATTATAGACACTTAAAGGAATGAAAGTCTTAGACCCAACTCTAACCCCATCCTTTCTGAAGAAATAACTGCACAAGTTAAAAAGTATTTTATTATCTCTGTATGTTATTAGGACAGCAGGACTGATTCTGTAGCCCAGGCTTATTTGATTGACTATATGATATTAAGTTAAAATGTGTATTTTACCTCTACAATATTCCTTCTTCCATAAATATATGGAATTGCTGTCTCAGCAGCCACACTCCATCAGCCTTTTTATGGTTATTCATCTCAACAGCTGGAAATAGCATTATCTGAAACACAATTATATTTCTCTGGGGGTAGGCAGTGACACCAATGATTTCCTGAGAAAACTACAATGCATCGGTGATCTTCCAGAAAACACCATCCTAGCCACCATGGATGTAGAGGCTCTCTACACAAACATCCCACACACAGATGGAATACAAGCTGTCAGGAGCAATATCCCTGATGATACCACAGCACAACTGGTTGCTGAGCTCTGTGACTTTATCCTCACGCACAATTATTTCAAATTTGGTGACAATCTGTACCTCCAGACCAGTGGCACCGCTATGGGCACCCGCATGGCCCCACAATATGCCAACATTTTTATGGCTGACCTGGAACAACACTTCCTCAGCTCTCGTCCACTCAAGCCCCTTCTCTACCTACATTACATTGATGACATCTTCATCATCTAGACCCATGGGAAGGAAACCCTGGAAGAATTTCAGCACGATTTCAATAGCTTCCACCCCACCATCAACTTCAGCCTGGACCAATCTACATGGGAGGTCCACTTCCTAGACACCACGGTGCAAATAAGTGATGGTCACGTTAACATCACCCTATACCAAAAACCCATTGACTGCTGTGCCTACCTTCATGCCTCCAGCTTCCATCCCGGACACACCACACGATCCATTGTCTACAGCCAAGTGCTGAGGTACAACCGCATTTGTTTCAACCCCTCAGACAGAGACCAACACCTACAAGATTTCACCAAGCATTCTCAAAACTATGATACCCACATGAGGAAATAAGGAAACAGATCAACAGAGCCAGACATGTACCAAGAAGCCTCCTGCTGCAAGACAAGCCCAAGAAAGAAACCAACAGAACTCCACTGGCCATCACATACAGTCCTCAACTAAAACCTCTCCAACGCATCATCAGTGACCTACAACCCATCCTGGACAACAATCCCTCACTTTCACAGGCCTTGGGAGGCAGGTCAGTCCTCGCCCACAGGCAACCCACCAACCTGAAGCACATTCTCACCAGCAACTACACACCGCACCATAGTAACTCTAACTCAGGAACCAATCCATGCAACAAACCTCGATGCCAGCTCTGCCCACATATCTACACCAGCGAGAGCATCACAGGACCTAACCCAGATCAGCCACACCATCACCGGTTCATTCACCTGCACGTCCACCAATGTAATATATGCCATCATGTGCCAACAATGCCCTTCTGCTATGTACATCGGCCAAACTGGACAGTCCCTACGTAAAAGGATAAATGGACACAAATCTGATATTAGGAATGGCAATATACAAAAACCGGTAGGAGAATAATTCAATCTCCCTGGACACACAATAGCAGATTTAAAGGTAGCCATCCTGCAGCAAAAAAACTTCAGGACCAGACTTCAAAGAGAAACTGCTGAGCTTCAGTTCATTTGCAAATTTGACACCATCAGCTCAGGATTAAACAAAGACTGTGAATGGCTAGCCAACTACAAAAGCAGTTTCTCCTCCCTTGGTGTTCACACCTCAACTGCTAGAAGAGGGCCTCATCCTCCCTGATTGAATGAACCTCGTTATCCCTAGCCTGATTCTTGCTTGCATATTTATACCTGCCTCTGGAAATTTCCACTACATGCATCTGACGAAGTGGGTATTTCACCCACGAAAGCTTATGCTCCTATCAGTCTGGTAGTCTATAAAGGTGCCATAGGACTCTTTGCCACTTTTACAGATCCAGATTAACATGGCTACCCCTCTGATACTTAATCTGAAATAGTTCATAATGGATCACCATGGACAACAGATATAAAAATGTCAGCTATCATAATAAAGTCAAATATAATGCAAGTCCTGTGCTAGACCCTCCAACAAGATCTAATTATAGTAACCTAGAGGTTAAAGTCCCAAACATAACAGATACAAAGCAAAGGGCTCATAGCTTTTTGAAAATGTACTATGCATACAAGTAAGGAAAAAGAGAGTGGTCTTAAAATATATCCTCCTTCATGGACTTGCTTAGTGGCAATTCTTCTATCCTTGTTAATGATGACAAAGAGAGAGACTGAAGTGGAGAGATACTTGCAACTTCAATATCCCTGTCAGTAAGGGACACCTGATCTACACTAGAAAATTAAGTTGACAACTACATTGCTCAGAGGTGTGAAAAATCCACACCCCCTGAGCAGCATAATCAATCCAGCCTAACCCTCAGTGTAGCCAGCACTAGATCAATGGAAAAATTCTTCCATTGACGTAGCTACCACCTCTTGGGGAGGTGGATTACCTAGGTGGACCAGATAACCCCTCCCATCAGCATAAGTAGTGTCTGTACTGAAGTGCTACAGAAATGCAGCTGTGCCACTGTAACATTTCAAGTGTAGACAGGCCTGTGTAGGTGAAAGATGTTTCCTCAAATTATCAGAAGTGAAAGCAGATATCATCCAGAAGTATTGAGAAAAACCTGGGCATGACCCCGGGAGAAAGGAGATGGATGGACACCAGCCGTAGAAGGAAGAATGACACTAGGACACAGGGGATTAACTGAATGTGAATCCTTATCCTGGTCAGATTTCCCCCATCTGTTAACAGATACTTGATGATTCTCTCTCTTCCTTACACTGTGAGGTATAAACTGTCTCGCCAATAAAGCTTTATCCAAATTGACTTGACGTACAAAGATGACACTTGCTCTGTGGAGAGCACAGGAGAGTTCCCCTGAGAGGAAAAGCAGGCGACAGGACTTACTTCCAATTACATTCCCAGAAGGAAAATGCCCCAATGCTGAGGACTAAGGAAGAGGTTGCATAAAGGGTACTATGCCACTCCTTCATCACCTGAGGATGCCTCTATATTTGGGGACATCCTCAGGTAATGGAGGACTCAGACAGCTGAAGGAAATGTAAAACCACACATACTGTAGGTAGACATTTCCCTACTGTACTATGTGTTTTAAGAGGCCTTTGAACATTATTTATCCTGCCATACATATAGAAGCAGTTACATGTGGAGGAGACAAATTCTCCCTTAGGATGTCAGTGAGTTCAAGGGGAGTTGAATAAGTATCTTAAAAAGAACAAAAATTGTTCCTGCAACACCTACTATGAATAAATAGAAGATAGGCCTAAGGCTTCCCACCTTTGTTCAAACCATACCTTTGTAGAATGCTTGGAGCACAAGTGCATTAAACGCATACAGCTGTGCTAATTCTTATTTTGGAGGACTCCACGATCCTTCAGAGCTGCACCTTACACAGATTATTCTACGTTTCAGCAATACATCTGCTCACCTATGGTTGAATTGGGCACCTTCTAAGGCTATAGTGTAATTGTCTAATTCTGAATTTAGGATATTAGTAATTGGTTAATCATTCTAAACTACAATTTGCCTTTTATAACACACCCCTGTGTTGGGGACAATATGGAGGCACACAGACCCAGCAGTTCATCCTGGAGGCATTGTGACTCACTCAAGCCCAATGCCTCCTGGATCCCTGAGATCTGCAGGGGAAACACAGCCACTGTACCACCCATTACAACAGACTGACCCTATCGTTGGATGAGGGCCAGCTTGCTGGGCAGGACTGTGGGATGGGGCAGAGCCATGATTCCAACCCTAACCCCCCTGGCCACTTTGCAAACAAACTCCAATGCTGGGCTAGCTCGTAGTTCCTGAACTCAATGAGTACAAGAACCAGATTATGCCCAGACCCAGTGCAGGGAGAACATTTCTTGAAACCTTTCCCACCACTGACACATGCTCAGAGAGCAAGCAGCTCTATGACAATTAAATTTACATGGTATTACTGTAATTTTTGCTGTAAAAAAAAACAAAACAAAACAATACCATTGCCTCTATTGACATTAATAGTAACAGAAATTGTCAATTAAATTAAATCAAATTAAAACATAACACAGCTAATGAATCTTTAAGTACTGAATACAAAAGAGTGGGAAAGGGTAGGTTTTTATCATCATAGCTATCATCCCCCCCCCTTTGTGTGCCCTGGTTTTAAGAACATTGCCAGAATACATCCTCACCTTGCTGATGCAAAAGTTCTTGCTTTCTGCTTTCCTTTTGTTCTGGGTAGACTACTGTAATGTCCTTGTCTTGCTAGCTGCTGTGTGCGCACAAATAACAGCTGACACAAAATGCTGCTGCTTGATTGGTATTGGCACAAGATGGAGAAAGCTCTTAACTCCAGATCTGGCTCAGTTACACTGCTGGTAGTTAGTCTGAGTCCATATTAGGTTCAAGGTGTTCCTCCTGACTTACAGAGCCATTTATCTATTTCTGACATCTGACTAACTCTGGGACCCTCCCTTCCCATTCACTCCCCTTCACCTAAGTACCTGTGAGGTCCTTCAGTGCTAGTTTATGATGAAAACATAAGCCAAGGCCTCCATTTCCACACAGGTTGATCCAGGTGTTCATATGGGACCCCACTGACTTCAGTAAAGTGCTTGCAGGCAGAGAGGTTCACCCACGTGGAGCAGTTTGCAGGACTGGGGCTTGTATCTGCCATGCTGGTAGGCTGATGCTTTAGGAAGTTAGCACTCTTTCAGGAAAACCCTACCCAGAGAAGCCAACTTTTGAGAGCACTGTGAGATGTCTTGGCATAGCAGGTCCAAGAATGTATCAACTAAATTTGCTGGCTGCCATTGCGAGCTATTATTACTGCCAAGAGTGGAGGACAGCAATTCATTCAAAGCCAGTGTTATCCAGGGCTCAGGTAGTACTAGACTGGACACAAACTCTCACCCAAAGCTTGAGATGAGCCTTTATTAGGTTTGAAGAAGTTGGGATATTTCATTTCCCCCACACTAGGTCTCATTCCATCTTGCCTACCTCTGCACTGCCTGGTTCCATCCAACCCGGAGAGCAGAATGGGCACCAAGTGTGCTGCTTGAAAAAGCTGTGTGACATTTTTACCAGAAAACATGAAGTTACTGGAAATCTCCATTAGATTTTCAGCCACTTTTCCAGACTAAAGTGGTGTAGAAGCAAAACTTAACAGGAGGGAGAGCTTATGTGAACAGAAACACCCCTTTTGAGGTTCCACCCATTACAAGTACTAATGCCAATAAGGTGAATAGGATCATGTATCTGGATGGAAAGGACAGAGTGGTGCTGAGATATGAGGTCGGCAGCTAATACCTATTAATCTAGGGCTTAATTCTTCTAGGAGCTGTGCACCCTTACAGCAGAGCTCAGACATGCCACACCTTTCCTACTTGAACCTTCTTCCCGTTTTCAGGTTAAAAACAAAAAACAAAACAAAACTCACCACGAGTTTCCTCTCCAATGGGAGCTGAGGGCCCACAGCATTTTCAAGGAAGCCTGGAGAACCCTTTTTTAATCATTGTTACCACACAGAGGTGGTGTTAAACCTGGGCCCTGAACCGGCAATAAGCGCTACACAGGCTGACTCCCACAACCATGCAGCGCTCCTTGCAGAACTGAGGCTTTTTGGGGGCGGGGGGTGGGGGAGTTAAAAAAAACTAGCTGTAAATCATTCTAAAATCCTCAGGCAAAAGGTGCTCTACATGTATAAGTAATGGAATTGATTCATTATAATTTCGTATCCCTGGAGCCCATTCATTTTAACTATGCAATATCCTGGAACCTTCTTTTTTTCCCTGGCCGATTAGGCCCTCTCAGTTCACTTGCAACCTTCGTCCTATATCTTAGGAACTTGGTCTCACTGCTCCCACACCGCTACCATACACAGATCTAGCGCCCACAGAGTAGTAAACTCGAAAGTATATTTGCTATAACATCACTGCTGTTATTTTCAAACAGAAATTCAGATGGGAGTGAAATCTTCGAGGCTTTAATGAGTTTTCAGAATTATCTGGGACTGCTATAATTCTTCAGGGTTAAAGAACTGAAATAGGTATTGTCCTCAGTCTTTTTTTTTTTTTAATTCAGATATAATTATTTCCTCAGCTGTCTTCACACAGCTATTCCTGTGGAGATTTAGATTTTTTTGACCTTGGTCCAGACATTAGCTCTTTTTTTTGCATAAAATTACTGAGAAAGCTATACACTCAGTGAGCATCATCGCCCCAGTGTGTGGTGATCAGCATATGCCTATTGAAAACTTCCCAAAAATTTAGCCTGGAATGGAATTAAAGTTCTACACATTGAAGTAATTAACTTCAGTGCAACTAGAACTCAAAAAACAAACAAAAAAAAATCCCTCTACTACAAGTTTTTGAAAGGAACTGATCACAGAACAAAAAGTTAGAGGTTGCTTAGGTGAAAGGGATCATGGCATAATTGCATTTGTCATGTACAAACAGGATAAAGTACCAGCCACTAAATATATATGTATATATTTGATGTTTTAAAAGGGTCACTTTTACAAAGTTGATAATTATGAGCTATCAGCTGGTTTATCAGGGATATTGTTATCTTCAGCTGGTCTAATGCAGAACATGTCAAGACAATATATTAAGAATCATACAAAAATCCACAAGAAGTTTTAAGTAAAGAAGTTGAACCAGCTTCCCCCATTTAGTCAGGCAATGTAGTGTTTGGGTGGGTAGCACAGTGGGAAGAGGAAGTGTCATTGAAATTATGAGGTGGTAAGGATAAGTCACTGGGTCAGGAGGTGCTGTGGCCATGAGGTTCAACTTGGCAGAGGAACTCAACATCTAGTATTTTTTGTAAAGAGATATGGGTGCTGAGGTGGCAGATGTAAGAAGAGAAAGGAGCCTGAGACTAGAAATTGTTACAGCTGTTTATGGACTAAATCCTGAGACCCTCTCATTTTTGTTTAGTTTTTATTCAGGGCAGACTCTTGTCAACTTCAGTGTACTGGCTATGAATAAGAACCATATATAAACTGATTTTTCAACTGGACTGGCTGAATTTTCCTACTGCTTTTTCTGTATTTGATGGCTTTCTTAATCCTCTAATAATTCTTGTAGCACTTTTTTGAACAGTCTCTAACTTGTCAATAGTCTTTTTAAAATGTTGACATCAGTATTTCAGAAATGATCTTACCAATGCCCTCTGCCATGGTTATATCATCTCCCTGCTTCTACTGGAGCAGTTCCTCAGCTGGTGTAAATTGTCATAGATCCAGTGACTTCTTCTGCTTAGACAGGTATAGTATGCAGGTATCAAACAACAGAATTTAGATCATAGTCTTAGTCCCTAAAAAAATAAAACAACCAAACACACACAAACTACAACATACACGTGTGACAGGAATCCACAGAGCAGGACATTTCACATACTGTAGGGCTTCCAGTCATGAGACCACTCTGCATTCTGGAACAACACACAAGGAAGACCCATAGTCCATCAAGGTGACATTGAATAATGCACAAGGGCCCAAAGCAGAAGCTCCTAGGCTATTTAAAAAGGGATAATGGGTAGGGTGCAGGCAGAAGGCTCGGTGGCAAAGAGGGGACCTCCTTGGGACTGGAGGTTCTGAAAAAGTTCTTTTGGGTGCTTATCTGTCCCAAACCTCTGAACTGTTTGAAATTTGTCTGTCACTAACATTCAGAAGTAGATAAGGAATAGAAATGTAATTTATTATAAAAACAGAAATTATCTCCCTATTATCCCATTCACACAGCCAGCCCATTGGAGGTCAGGCAGAAAACTTCGTGTGAGAATATTGTCAGCCGGAAGGTAAATGGCATCTGATTAAAATGAAATGAGATTTGCCATTTACTGAATAGAATAGTGTCACAGTTCAGAGCGGTGATCAGACTTCAGACCTGAAAAGTAGGTTACTTCCTTTAGGAGAGAAAATTGGATTAAAAATTATTCTAATCAATGTTTATTTAAAACTGTTCAAGTCCTGCACATAGGATTTGAAAAGATAGGGATTAATGATGAAAGTAACACAATTCAAGCTTGCATGCTTAGCAGAAGGTTTCTTGCACATGTGCTCCTTAGACAAACTGTATATCCTGTTCTTCAGCAATGGTCAGATGCTTCTCCACCTTCTAAAATTCAGCTCATAGTTCCAAAGCCCTGTGTTTGCAACTCATTCTCCAATATACGAGGACCCCTTCTCATTGACTTATGGAACAAAAACTCCCACTGAATCCATTTAACTGTAGTTAGGCATATGGAGGAACTACAGGGGGTTCCTCTGTTTCATGGACTTGAACATGTGCTCTTCGATGGGGACGGGAGGGGCAATCAGCTCTTTTTCAAGGTACTGAGACAAATTCAGCCTTGGTGTAACTGTGTTTCTTAAAACAGAATTACTTCATTTGAACCATTATGTCCAGGGTCCCAGTCATATCCCAAAAACAAACCCACTGAAATGCTATCAAGACCATGTCTTATCTAATAAATGCTTATTTTAAAAGTGACTTGCAAAAGAAAAAAGGAAAGAAAATTGGGATTGTGCCATCTTTTAGTTTGTTGTGATTGATAAAGGCAGCCTGAAAGGTTGATTTTTTTCATTGTTTATTTTTCCCTTTCTACTTGTTTTTCCACACTACACAGGCAGATGCTCTCTAAATTGGAAGACGCTTTGGGTATGTCTACAGATCCCACGGCAGCGAGCCTCCCACTCCGAGCTGACAGACTTGGGGTCGCAGAGCGCATGCCAGAGCTCTAAAAATAGTTGTAGACAGCCCTTTGAAGTTGCAGCTTGGGCTCTGAAGCCTATGGAGGCGGGTGGGCTTCAGAGCCCGAGCTTCAGCCTGAGCTGCAACTTCAAAGTGCCGTCTACGCAGCTGTTTTTAGAGGGCTAGCACAAGCCCCACTGGCTCAAGTCTGTTGACCCAGGCTGGGAGGCTCCTGGCTGGGGCTTTGTAGACATACACTGTGATGACAGAAAAACTAATGAAACGGAAATACCACAAGGGAGTGTAAACGGAGTTATTAACAGGAAATATTAGTTTATTAACTATTTGATTTCAGTGACTTATTAACATCTTAGATAAAAGAAGCTCGCTAGGAGGATCACCCCACTGTCCACTTTTTAGACTTTTAAGACCAGAAAGGACCACTGTTGTAATCTAGTCTGACCTCCTGTATGACACTGGTTTTAGGACTCCCCTGAGTTAATTTCTGTTTGAACCACGGCATATCTGTTATAAAAACATCCAATCTTGATTTTAAAATTTCCAGTAATGGAGAATCCACCACAGCCCCTGGTGTGTTGATCCAATTGTTAATTACCGCCACTGTTAAAAATGTGCACCTTATTTCTAGTCTAAACCAGCCTCAACTTCCAGCCACTGTATCTCGTTATACCTTTGTCAGCTAGACTGAAGAGCCCTCTATTATCAAATTTTTGTTGCCCGTATAGGTATTTCTAGACGATGATCAAATCACCCCTTAACTTCTCTTTGTTAAGCTAAATAGATTGAGCTCTTTGAGTCTATCACTATAAGGCATGTTTTACAAAGCTTTAATAATTCTTGTGGCTCCTCTATAAACCCACTAATTTTTCAACATCCTTCTTAAATTGTGGACAGCAGAACTGTATACAGTATTCCAGTAATGGTCACACTCGTGCCAAATATAGAAGTAAAATAACCCTCTACTTCTACTTGGCATTCCCGTTTGTACATCCAAGGTTCATATTAGCCCTTTTGGCCACAGCATCAAACTGGGAGCTCATGCTCAGATGAATATCCCTATGAAATTTTGTTTCACTTTAGGTGGAATATGGGGAGCAAAGAGTCAAAGGTGTTAACATAACTCAGTCACTGTCCAACATTAAGCAGTGTTAAACAAGGTTCAGAGTTTGGTTTATAGAGATCTCAGCCTGCTTACTATCATGGCAAACACATCAACAACATTTTTAACGTTTAAAGGTACGGGGGAGGGGCGGGGGGAGGAAAGGAAATGTATTTGAAATACAAAGTATTAAGTAAGGCTTTGATTTTAACAACATCCCTTCTTCCCTTTCTCTTTAGCTAGAGTGAATGTTTAAAGAAAAAACCTCATGTCTGATAGTCTCTTCAATGTTAATAACTTGTTTTAGGGGAAAAAGGAAAGTTAGTTAAGATGGGCTGGAGCTGTAGTTTTTGGTAAAGTCCAATCCCATTTCCTAGAAGGCAAACCAAAAACACACAGAAAAGGGGGAGAGAAAAGAACAGCAGAGAGAGAAACTGCAGCTTCTGTCTCTGACATTGACTCTCACTTGCTGGAGAAACACAGCACACAATCTTAGCAGGATCTCCAAGATCTGGCAAACTTGCACTGGCAGTGGGCTGTTTGGGGCAGTACATTTAGCTGCCACTTTCTAGTCAGAAGCTTACAGTAGTGTTGCAAAATATACAGATTTGACCATGGGAGGTGCGTGAAATTTTCCCCTGGAGGAAGCTAGTTCCCTGTCCTGTCTCTTTTGCACACAGCCCTGCCCATACTCCACCCCGACTCTGCCCCAAGCCCCATCCCTGTGCAGCTCCCCTGCTCCGCCCAAGCACCGTCCATGCTCGACTCCCCCATTGCAGCTGCTTGCCATGTTCCTCCTCTCCTCCCCTCCCCCATGAGGCCCCCCCCACCGGCCACAGCATTCCTCCTGTCCTCCACCCCTCTCCTCCATGAAGCCCTTGCCGCTCCCTGCGTCCCTCCTCTCTTCCACCCCTCCCCCACGAGGCCCTCACCTGTAAGTATGGCCTGCATTCTTTGTTCCTGGATATATGGCTTTACATTTGGCTATATTGCTGGCTTGCGGCCAGCTTACCAAGTGACCCAGGTCATTGTCAATTACCTTTCCTCTTCATTAATTACCACTCCGCAATCTGTGTGAAATTAGCAGTAATAATTTTGTTTTCTTCCAATAGCAGAGGGGAAAGAATCAATCCCTGCAGGATACAGTAGAATCCCTGATCAGTGTCGACTCCCTGTCTACAGTTATGAGGCGTATCATTTAGCCAGTTTTTAATCCATTTGATGCGTGCCATGTTGATTTTTCTGTGTAAGTTTGAAAAGCTTTTCTCTCTCTCACCACCAGAAGTTGGTCCCATAAAAGCTGTTACCTCACCCACCTTGTCTTGCTAATATCCTGGGACAAACACGACTACAACACTGCATACATGTTGATTTTGTATCATTCTATTTGCTTCATCAAAATATCATTTGGTACCAAGACAAATGTCTTATAGAAAAGTAAATATATTACAGCAACACTATTACCTTTATTAACCAAACTTGGAATCTCAATTGAGGTGGCATGAGCTCATAGTAAGCATGCCCTGAACTCTGCCAACAAAACCACTGAAAGCCAGATTTTTACATTCTTGACATTTCTAAAGGTAAAAATCAAAGCGGAACACCCCCCCAGTTTGCACCTTTTCAGGCCATATTTAAGCATTTTTAAAAAGCAGCCAAAAAGGGCCCAAGCTCAATTTAAAAAAAGCCTTTCCAGGTC
The DNA here is from genome assembly GCF_965152275.1 of Natator depressus. Classification (NCBI taxonomy): domain Eukaryota; kingdom Metazoa; phylum Chordata; order Testudines; family Cheloniidae; genus Natator; species Natator depressus. Next base: position 196,437,892 of record NC_134235.1, on the reverse strand, counting down.
CTGTCCTGCCCCCTCATTAGTTGAAAGCTGCATTTTATACTAAAAAAGTTCTCCATCTTCTTAAATACAGCAGGTCACAATGATTGCTGGTGTAGCACCCTTGATATAGCTCTCTGTCTGGAAGGAAATGTCCCAGTGCATATACAGTAAAACTTTCTTGATCTTAAATCCATTCAGGGCCATTTGTGGCTGTATACAGCAAAAAACCTAGACACTAAATTTTAAACTGAGCTTCACATCTGCCTCTAAAAAGGGTAATTAGATAGCTATTCATTACTCTCAGACTTATAATTTGGTTTTAGGTATACTAAAAACATAACTAGATTAAATCATGTGGGGGAGAAATTATCACAGGCATGGTTACAAGGGCATTTTATGGCTCTTTTTGGAAGCCTGGTATGTCACTTTTGTTTTAAATTGTGCTTCTGCCGAGGCCAATAGCTGCCAGATAGGGGAGCACATGATGAAGGGTTCTCCCTCCCAACAAATCCAAGAGAGGCATTATTTTATTTGGACCTGAATGTGCATTACAGCTTGAAACTGTGTGAACGTTCCTGCTGAAAATTCTGGTTAAAAGAAAATCCTTGATTTTTACATACTGTCTGTAGTCCTGCCTGTTAGGATATAGATATTCAGGCCTGTCTGCAAAGGCCTGTACTTTAAGAATTTAGGTGTATTCTTATCACTTGGCTAGTTCTAGAGGTATAAAAGAAAGAATCAAAATCACTGTCTGCTGGTGTAAGGGCCTTCTCTTACTGTCACAGTCTGAGGCCCTGTTCTTAGGCTAAGGCCTTTGGCTAAACAGCAGAGGCAGCCATAAGCTAGGAAGCGACCGGTCACATCCTCACATTCCAAACTAGTCACATTGAAAGAAGGTGCTATTGGGCTGTTAGGAATACAATCCTGTCCTGATAGTGCCTATCACCTCCAGAGAAAGGGAAGTGCCTAGAAAATGTAAAAGGAAACTTAGTTTGATAGCATCCTGTCTGGCAAGAACTCACTTATCAACACTGGGATGTGAAATCCTCACTTCTGTATTGTTTTGTCATTATAGTTCCCATTTTGCTATTGTTTGTCTGTATAATCTCTCTCTGGTTCTGTGATTGTTCCTGTCTGCTGTATAATTAATTTTGCTGGGTGTAAACTAATTAAGGTGGTGGGATATAATTGGTTACATAATCATGTTACAATATGTTAGGATTGGTTAGTTAAATTTCAGGAAAATGATTGGTTAAGGTATAGCTAAGCCGAACTCAAGTTTTACTATATAGTCTGCAGTCAATCAGGAAGTAAAGGGGGAAATGGGAACAGGGAATGGGGGTGCAGAAATTGGAATCATGTTTTGCTAAAGAGGGGAATGGGAACAGGGAATAGGGGTAAGGAAATTGCAATCATGTTTTGCTAAAGGGAGAGATGGGAACAGGGAATGGGGGTAAGGAAATTGGAATAATGTTTGGCTAAGGGCAGGAATGGGAACAGGGACACAGGTGTAAGGCTCTGTGGTGTCAGAGCTGGGAAGGAGGACACTAAGGAAGGAAACTGGAATCATGCTTGCTGGAAGTTCACCCCAATAAACATCGAATTGTTTGCACCTTTGGACTTCGGGTATTGTTGCTCTCTGTTCATGCGAGAAGGACCAGGGAAGTAAGTGGGTGAAGGAATAAGCCCCCTAACACTGCCCTTGTGAGCAGCAACTAAATAAAATACTGATTCGACACTTTTTTGTACTCCTGCAACTGTGAGCCTATTTAGGGACTTAAAAAAAAAAAAAGAATCTCAGAGCTTACATTTACACCTCCATACCTGCATTGCTAATAATACAATAGTCGGCAGATGAGTAAGTTCTGGAGCAAAGGTTTTAGTTCTGTGCTCCAGTCCACAATTCCTTTCTTCTCTTCCCTTCCTTCCTCCCACAGAGGAAGAAACAAGAAACATCACTACAGGGATAACTAGTAATTTTTCCTAGGGATTTTAAATGAAAAGTTAGGCTGCATTAAAAGACTTCCAGTGTATTTGTTGTTTGAGCAACCAGAAACCTTTGGAAAGTGTTAACAATAAATGTCCAGCTAATTAAGGTCATACTTTTACAATCTAGGGATAGGCCATACCCAGAATCCCACTTCTGAAATCTTTTGAAATTCTTGGGGTTATAATAGAATCCCCATATGTGAACCTGGTCCTGTGGTTTTGATTCCAGGATGAACCCAGCACTAGGCTTGGGCCATGTTCTGATACTATTACTGGCATGGCCAAGACCTTGCAAGAACACCAGTGAACTGGAATGAAAATTCTAACCCTAATTCATCATTCAGTGCCAAAAGCAGTCCTGTGACCTGCATCTGAACACTTCCTCCTCTTCCAACAGCGCATTCTCATTTAAACTACGGCTGTTTTACATAGCCAGAGAAATATAAATGAGAACCTGCCCATCACCCATCTTTATAATACACATTTTGACAAGAATCTTTTCATACTGGTTCTTAGAATGGACTGCAGAGGAACCAGCATAGACGGACAGACTTCAGAAAGTTCAAAGTTTTTTTGAGTTGGTTAAACATCATAAAGTCTGACTGCTAATTCAAAGCTGACCTGAACATGTTTGGTCCAGAGTCAGCAGGATAGAATCATAGAATCATAGAATATCAGGGTTGGCAGGGACCTCAGGAGGTCATCTAGTACAACCCCCTGCTCAAAGCAGGACCAATCCCCAATTAAATCATCCCAGCCAGGGCTTTGTCAAGCCTGACCTTAAAAATATCTAAGGAAGGAGATTCCACCACCTCCCTAGGTAACGCATTCCAATGCTTCACCACCCTCCTACTGAAAAAGTTTTTCCTAATATCCAACCTAAACCTCCACCACTGCAACTTGAGACCATTGCTCCTTGTTCTGTTATCAGCTGCCACTGAGAACAGTCTAGATCCATCCTCTTTGGAACCCCCTTTCAGGTAGTTGAAAGCAGCTATCAAATTCCCCCTCATTCTTCTCTTCCGCAGACTAAACAATCCCAGTTCCCTCAGCCTCTCCTCATAAATCATGTGTTCCAGTCCCCTAATCATTTTTGTTGCCCTCTGCTGGACTCTTTCCAATTTTTCCACATCCTTCTTGTAGTGTGGGGCCCAAAACTGGACACAGTACTCCAGATGAGGCCTCACCAGTGTCGAATAGAGAGGAACAATCACGTCCCTCGATCTGCTGGCAATGCCCCTACATATACATCCCAAAATGCAATTGGCCTTCTTGGCAACAAGGGCACACTGTTGACTCATATCTAGCTTCTCGTCCACTGTAACCCCTAGGTCCTTTTCTGCAGAACTGCTGCCGAGCCATTCGGTCCTTAGTCTGTAGCGGTGCATGGGATTCTTCCATCCTAAGTGCAGGACTCTGCACTTGTCCTTGTTGAACCTCATCAGATTTCTTTTGGCCCAATCCTCCAATTTGTCTAGGTCCCTCTCTATCCTATATCTACCCTCCAGCGTATCTACCTCTCCTCCCAGTTTAGTGTCATCTGCAAACTTGCTGAGGGTGCAATCCACACCATCCTCCAGATCATTTATGAAGATATTGAACAAAACCGGCCCGAGGACTGATCCTTGGGGCACTCCAGTTGATACCAGTTGCCAGCTAGACATGGAGCCATTGATCACTACCCATTGAGCCCGACAATCTAGCCAGCTTTCTGTCCACTTTATAGTCCATTCATCCAGCCCACACTTCTTTAACTTGCTGGCAAGAATACTGTGGGAGACCGTGTCAAAAGCTTTGCTAAAGTCAAGGAACAACACGTCCACCGCTTTCCCCTCATCCACAGAGCCAGTTATCTTGACATAGAAGGCAATTAGATTAGTCAGGCATGACTTGCCCTTGGTGAATCCATGCTGACTGTTCCTGATCACTTTCCTCTCCTCTAAGTGCTTCAGAATTGATTCTTTGAGGACCTGCTCCATGATTTTTCCAGGGACTGAGGTGAGGCTGACTGGCCTGGAGTTCCCAGGATCCTCCTTCTTCCCTTTTTTAAAGATGGGCACTACATTAGCCTTTTTCCAGTCGTCCGGGACTTCCCCTGATCGCCATGAGTTTTCAAAGATAATGGCTAATGGCTCTGCAATCACATCTGCCAACTCCTTTAGCACTCTCGGATGCAGCGCATCCGGCCCCATGGACTTGTGCTGGTCCAGCTTTTCTAAATAGTCCCGAACCACTTCTTTCTCCACAGAGGGCTGGTCACCTCCTCCCCATGCTGTGCTGCCCAGTGCAGTAGTCTGGGAGCTGACCTTGTTCGTAAAGACAGAGGCAAAAAAAGCATTGAGTACATTAGCTTTTTCCACATCCTCTGTCACTAGGTTGCCTCCCTCATTCAGTAAGGGGCCCACACTTTCCTTGACTTTCTTCTTGTTGCCAACATACCTGAAGAAACCCTTCTTCTTACTCTTAACATCTCTTGCTAGCTGCAACTCCAGGTGTGATTTGGCCTTCCTGATTTCACTCCTGCATGCCCGAGGAATATTTTTATACTCTTCCCTGGTCATTTGTCCAATCTTCCACTTCTTGTAAGCTTCCTTTTTGTGTTTAAGATCAGCAAGGATTTCACTGTTAAGCCAAGCTGGTCGCCTGCCATATTTACTATTCTTTCTACACATTGGGATGGTTTGTCCCTGTAACCTCAATAAGGATTCTTTAAAATACAGCCAGCTCTCCTGGACTCCTTTCCCCCTCATGTTATTCTCCCAGGGGATCCTGCCCATCAGTTCCCTGAGGGAGTCCAAGTCTGCTTTTCTGAAGTCCAGGGTCCGTATTCTGCTGCTCTCCTTTCTTCCCTGTGTCGGGATCCTGAACTCAACCATCTCATGGTCACTGCCTCTCAGGTTCCCATCCACTTTAGCTTCCCCTTCTAATTCTTCCCGGTTTGTGAGCAGCAGGTCAAGAAGGGCTCTGCCCCTAGTTGGTTCCTCCAGCACTTGCACCAGGAAATTGTCCCCTACACTTTCCAAAAACTTCCTGGATTGTCTGTGCACCACTGTATTGCTCTCCCAGCAGATATCAGGGTGATTGAAGTCTCCCGTGGGAACCAGGGCCTGCAATCTAGTAACTTCCATGAGTTGCCAGAAGAAAGCCTCGTCCACTCATCCCCGTGGTCCGGTGGTCTATAGCAGACTCCCACCATGTCATCACCCTTGTTGCTCATGCTTCTAAACTTAATCCAGAGACTCTCAGGTTTTTCTGCAGTTTCATACTTGAGCTCTGAGTAGTCATACTGCTCCCTTACATACAGTGCAATTCCCCCACCTTTTCTGCCCTGCCTGTCCTTCCTGAACAGTTTATATCCATCCATGACAGTACTCCAGTCATGTGAGTTATCCCACCAAGTCTCTGTTATTCCAATCACATCATAATTCCTTGACTGTGCCAGGACTTCCAGTTCTCCCTGCTTGTTTCCCAGGCTTCTTGCATTTGTGTATAGGCACCTGAGATAACTCGCTGATCATCCCTCTTTCTCAGTATGAGGCAGGAGCCCTGCCCTCTTGCGCGCTCCTGCTCGTGCTTCCTCCCGGTATCCCACTTCCCCACTTACCTCAGGGCTTTGGTCTCCTTCCCCCGGTGAACCTAGTTAAAACCCTCCTCACTAGGTTAGCCAGCCTGCTTGTGAAGATGCTCTTCCCTCTCTTCGTTAGGTGGAGCCTGTCTCTGCCTAGCACTCCTCCTTCTTGGAACACCATCCCATGGTCAAAGAATCCAAAGCCTTCTCTCCGACACCCCCTGCGTAGCCATTCGTTGACTTCCACGATTCGACGGTCTCTACCCAGGCCTTTTCCTTCCACGGGGAGGATGGATGAGAAGACCACTTGCGCCTCAAACTCCTTTATCCTTCTTCCCAGAGCCACGTAGTCTGCAGTGATCCACTCAGGGTCATTCTTGGCAGTACCATTTGTGCCCACGTGGAGAAGCAGGAAGGGGAAGCGATCCGAGGGCTTGATGAGTCTCGGCAGTCTCTCCATCACATCGTGAATCCTAACTCCTGGCAAGCAGCAGACTTCTCGGTTTTCCCGGTGATGAGAGAAACTTTCATAAGCATTTCCCATGTTTTGTGGGTTTGGCTGCAAATTCAACATGAACATCTTTTCTCATTGGTTTTCCAAATGTTCATTTCCACAGACACATGAACATGTTTTAAGTTATTCGAAGGGGCTTTTTAAATTTTTGTTTGTTTTTAATCTCAAAGCATGAGGTCTCCATTTGATTTTATGGCAAAGGCTTGGAGCCATTTTTACGTTATCCAAATTAGTTCATCCATTCTTATGGACCGACATCATTGCACTGCCACTTCCTCCATTACTGCACATTCCCCAGTTTCAGCCAGAACTCAGCCTGAGGCTGTTTCATGAACTAATGCTTAGGTGTGCACACCATTTTGTTTATGCTCTCATAGGCCATAAAAATTACACTAACTGCCATAAATATTCATTGTACATGCCAATAAATATATTAACAAATGGTGTAGTAGGTTGAACCCTAAGCTCAATGGTTTAGAGTTTTGAACATAGAACTCAACGCCAAGAACTCTTGGGTTCCAATCTTGGCTTTGATACTAACTCCTTGTATGACCTTGGGCCAATCACTTAACCATTCTGTAGCCAGGTTCCCTGGAGTGGCTGAGCTGTGCTTGACTAATGCCTTGAGGAGGAGTGGCAAAGGTGACTTTAAGAGACCTTTTGTTCCTCTGATCCAAGTGTTGGCAGGTGTCATCCCAATTCCCTTCATAACACAGAGCAACCCTCATGCGATTCAGCAGAATGTAATTTCTTGTGTCCAGCCTCTGGCATAGAATACTTTGGCAAAATCCCTTTTCCCTGGCCTCAGCTTCTAAATTGGTGGCCAGAAGAAAGGTGGCTGAGGAGCTGCTAACATGATGTTCTTCCACAAAGGGTCATCCTATGCCGTATTACATGAAGCTATTTTGACATGATTCTCTTATTCGTTACACTGGTATAAACCAGGAGTAAGGACATTGAAGACAATGTAAAACTAATGTGAATTAGAGGGCTGCAATGAGAGAAAGTTAAACAATGCACCCACCCAATAAATCTTTCAGTCTAGGGACAATAGCCCAATCAGAGCCTGCAGGGCACAGAAAAGAAACCCACAAGATAATTTCTAATCCTGCTTCTCTGCTACTTCTCCTTGAGAGACACAAAACCCCTGTGGCTTCTTCAAACCATGTCTCTGACTATAAATTATGCTCCTTCAGTTAGGGAATGGAAACACCACCATGTGACTTATGTGACCAACCACAACTATCCAATACCACTGGAATTTTGGCTGTTGAGTATTTAATAGCTTTTTAAAAGTGAACAAGAAATACAAATTGGGTGATGGATAGTCTGAGAGCATAAAGAAAATACTACGTATGTTGAATAAATTATTTTGTGTTTGTCACATACTCAACTCAGTTAATTTGTGTGTATTAAGAGCTTTGAATCACTATATTAATGCCAAGCTGTATTAATACATCTTTTACTCCTCCTCTGGCTTCCTTAATCACTCCATTACCTAGTCTTATAACCATGAACTCTTTAAAACTTAAAAATCACCCCATAACCTCCCTTTTTCCTGATCTTAGAAATAGTTTGCAATCCATTAACTCCTTAATCCAGGCTTCAAAAATTTTTTTTTTCAAAAATTCATTTATTATCCTAATTCTTTTTTTCAGTTTAACAACAAGTATCATACCACATATTACAATCTAGGAGACAGGCACATTAAATATGGTGAATCAAGTCAGACATGCACATAGCTACAACAACAAAATCAGAGTAGGGTCTAGAACTGGTTGGGAATTTTTGATTAGCCTTTTTTCCATTTTGCTGAAAAATGACAATTCACTGCAACTGTTCATGAAATAGGGATGGGCCCAAAACAAACAAGCAAGCAAACAAAAAAATCCTGACTCAAATTTACTGGAAAAAATATTCTGAAATTGTCAAAATATCCCCTCTTGGCATTTTCTAAATGAAAAGAAGTGGTTTAGTGAGTCCAACAAATGTCTTCTAGTTTTTAATTTTTAGTAAATTTAGACTAAGAAAAGGTTAAAGAAAGAAGGTTAAAAATCAAAATGCAATGTTTGACTTTCCCATACCATTATTTTTTTTTCCTCCCCAGTTTTTTTGGTCAGCGAAAATTTGAGCTATTGACTCTGTCCTTTTTGGGGACAGAGAAATTCTTCGATATCTCAAAAAAAATTATTGGAATAGGAAAAGAGTTTTCTGCCCAGCTCTCCCGGTAACAGTTTCTAATCGGAGGCACTATGCATGCATGCATAGGTAGGGAGATTATTGATTGGCTGAATTACAAAGTGCCCACTGCAGAAAAGTGCAATGTCCATAAAAATAATTCATTTGGATTTGGACTTGGACTTGGGAAGTACTGAACACCTACCATTCCCATGCTCTTAAACTGGGTCCATAACTCACCAGCAATCCTCTCTCAGCTCCAATCAACACAGTCTCAAGATATCTTATTTGTGCACAAAATTAGAGGTAAATAGAAGAAATTAAAACTGACAAATTAATTCAATTTGTTAATTAAGAGAGGAAAGTCTCGAATCCTTGGAACATTCGCAGGGAGACTGAAAGACAGTGCTCAGGTAGTAAATGCTACTGACAAGGCCCAGCACTAGGAAGGCTCTGTCCCAACCCAATCTAGATTGAACCTCAGGATGGTAGTAACGAAAACCTACATGATTTCAGTTACTTTGGTGGGACACAGGATAAAATACTGATGTGATTACTATAATAAACTATAAAATTCTTAAAATTCTGTATATTGCGGAATCATACAATTAACAAAAGGAAAGTTATGGTAACTTCTTTGATTTCTTACTTGCCATTAGAGTGCATTGAAGTTCTCCCATAAGAAAGTGTGGCTTCATCAAAAAATCAACATTTTCCTCCAGAAAGTGTCAACCTGGGCAATTTTTTGAGTGGGAAAAATTCTAAACCAAAATTTTTGATTTTCTTTTGACTTAAAATGTCAATTCTGTTCAGATTTCAGAAAAAAAAAAGGTACATCCAGCCTAAGGGGAAAGGAAAGGTTAAAAGAAAGTCATATTTATAATGAACTATCACAGACAGACTAGGTATATTAGAGTTGGTTGTGTTATGAGGTGTGAGATGAAAGTGCATGCTACCTGGAAAAAATGATTGCAAGCATTTCTTTTGAGCTTTTAACCCCATGCCTTTGCATGTGTGTCTCAAAGTATGGACTGAGTATTCTGCAGGCACAATCAAAATTTGAAAATCACTTGTGGAGCCAGACTTTTTTTTTTTTTTAAGAAACTAAAAGCCATGTTGACGGCATTAACCGATTCAACTGAGTTTGACTAAATGTTAGTTTTCATGTAACAAGACTATTTATAATGGTTCCACAGTTCCATCAGTCAAACAACAACAAAAAACACCTCACTTGGGCCATTCAGCACAAGACAACATAAACAATGACAATTGTACAAGTATAGACCTAAGATGAAGTAAGTGTCAAAAATGCTGTATTATTTCCTTTAATCTAAGTCAAGTTAGCTGTAAATGATCACACTCGTCTCCTTTCTTAGGAATAATACACATAGCAGTTAATTTAAACATATAGAAAGGAGTGGGGTGATCTTCCAGCACACAGGGTGGAAGGGACACAAGCTCTGTAAAAAGATTACTCTTATTATCACATCCAGAATAGAGTTTGTGCTGCTGGATTTCAGAAGGAAAAACTTGGAGTGACATACCTATATTTCTCTCAAAACCAGTCTAGAATTCCCAAATGGCCAGGTTTTATTAAAACAGCTGAAATCCAAATGGATTAAAGTACATACCGATACCAGTGCCAAACCTTTAGTTAGATTAATGAAAGACACAACAATGTAAATCTGCATAAATATCTGGACTGAAGTGTCTAGTTACAGAAAACTGACTGCATCTAAAGTTTCTTGAAAGTGATATGAGAACGTAATTGAGGATACTAGTGGAGGGGGCAGCTGCGGAATTGAAGAAGAAAATGTTTGACACATGGTGAGAGACTAAGTGAGGAAAACACCCTTTCTTCCATCCAGGGTCCACTGAATTATTGCTCCAGGAGAAGATTAGAACTTCTGTGAAAAACAGCACTGAACTGCAAAGTTAAGACAGGGAGAATACAAATGGTGGGAGAAGACTGTTCAGATCTAGATAAGGCTACCATTCAAGGTTTGGGCTCCAGGACAAGTCTGCATTAGAGTTCAGGCTTGGGACTCAGTACCCAAATCACACAAATTGTTCTCAGAATATTTTGTACCCTAACAATAGAAATCTCATAAAATCAGCCAACTTCATGAGCTTTTACCATTGAGGGCCAAACATCTCATGAATGAGAAATGAATATGCTCATACTGATTTTGAATCTTACTCAAAACAAAAAGTATTTTGAAATCTACAGTAATGTTTCTTCAAAAGCGTGAGGAAAAAAGGTAAGGGACCATATCCTTAACTGGTGTAAATCAGCGTATTTACACAGGTCCATTTACAGCAGCTGAACATTAGGCCCAAATGTGTAGAAGAAGCATCAGCTCTTAAAGTGCAAAGATGAAATCACATACAGATGTTCAAACACAATGAAGTATGATACACTTAAGAATACTACGTAAGAGTCTATATATGTTTCCATTGGCCACAGTCCCAATGGAAAACTGATACAGAGATGACTGATTTTAAATAAAATATATGAAATCTTCATTGTCTAGTGAAAAAACCAAACCAAACCAAACCCTTCTTGCAGCAGTCTGAAAAGGTTTGTCTCTATTCAGAGCACATTTGTTTATCTTTCAGGGCCGTTGCAGCAAAAGGAACCTTTTCCGACTCTTCTTGAAAGTGGATTTTTCTAAATGCCCGCAGGAGACAGCTCAATATGATGAATCTTGTCCTATGCTGTTAATCTCTAAAGGTATTGAGGCTGGTATTTTCACACGAGACATTTAAGAGGTGCTTTAGAAATGTGAAATTATCACAATGTTCATTTCCTGGTAAGTTTTGTGCCACTGCACAGCTGTGCTCAATTAGGGAGACATTTGAAAAGCAGCAGGAAAAAAAGTAGTGAAAATAATGCACTCTTCTCTCCGTAACATCCTCAATTTAAAAAATATAATTCCTAGAAATGGGTCATATCAGAAAAAAAGACTACATGGAAAGTGTCTGAAGTTGTTTGTGACATATTACGCTTTCCTGGGGGAAAACAATGAGAGGGTCTTTCTAGTTCCATTAGTGTCACTGGTTTCCTGGCTTTTTAAGTAAATCTTAACCATAGCCAAGAAGACTACTTATTTCAACATGCGTTATTTTCCCTGCAGTAGCATCCAAAGGCCCCAACCAGGATAATGGCCCCTTTTGCTGTACGCTCTGGTAGACAATCATTCCTGTCTTGAAGATCTTGCATTCTGATTTGAAACAGGACACAACAAATGAGTGTCAGACAATGAGAGGGTCAAGGTTAATGAAAGTAAGATAACACAGCAAGACACATTAGCTCCCTGAAAAAGCTCTTCTGGGATTGGTCTCATACTACACTCATTGAGGGCACCATCCTGCTGAGAGCTAAGTACGCTCCATCTTCCAGTGATTTCCACTGGCTCTTGACACTTCACAGGGCTGGATCCTTACTGGGCAAAATAAAACAGAATGAACATGAACATTTTTCCAAGGGAAAAATAAGTTATTGGTAGAGGTGGGCAAGCCTCAAAAGCTTTAGAGATTTGGTTCTGTTCAGCTAAGTTAGGATGCTTCTTTCAGAAGCTATCTGGTTGTGCCAATATGAGATTTTTTCTGTGTGGGAGAATAACTGCACATCCAGTGTGTAAACTTTGCCTTTCCTATCCAGTTTCTTGTGAGGGATTCAAGCAGGCAGGAACAGTCTTTTCTTGTTACACACAATGCAGGATTATCCTACTAAATCTTTGCCCTCCAAATCTATTTTTGGTTGGGATTTTAGTAAACAACTGTAGCTTGTGCATATTTGGAAAGCATAAGGCTATACTTTCACAACTCTAAGAGCCATACTGCTTTCATACTTTCAGTATGAGCTACTCAGTATTATGGATTAATGTATTTCAAGAAAAAAAAAAACAAAAAACAAACAAACAAAAAAACACCTGGTGTGTTGGCAGTACATTGCATGAGCCAAGGCAGCCTTGGTCTGTTCTACCCGTTGCTTGGGTTTTCATAGATTTTCCAGGACATGGAAATTTGGCAGAGCAGGTCACAAACATTAACTACTTCTTCATCTCAATTTCCGCTAATTTCCTCTACTATGTGTTCACAGCTAGAATTATCTGGAAGCTGCTCACTGCTCCTCCAACAAAGACAGTTAAACAAGGTAGAGTGGCACTGGCCTACTTTCTCATACTTCAGTCTTTTAATTTTAGTCTGCTGCTGTTATCCTTCTGTTTCTAGGAGGAGGACAAGACAATATAGGAAAGCAATTATCTCTTGAGAGGTACACTTTTACCAACCCCTAGCAGCCCAAAGGAGATTGATGATGTATATAGCGAATCTAAGTAATATTGCATCTATGTCAGATTTCTAGAACATGGTATGATCATTTTTCTAGTATACTAAGCATCATCCTTTGGAAACTTAACCCCAAGACAACAGTGGCAAATAATGTGAGTCTCTTGAAAGTTTAGTTCCTGTCTAAGAGGCATTGAGTGGCTGTTTCAGCACACGAGAAGCTTTTGGTAGAACTGAAATCAAACTGATGGTTGAGGCAATTGATAATAAGGCAATGAGAAAATGGGTATAGCAACTTCTTGCTAATGTAACCAGACCACACCGAAATGAAATATTCCAGGTTCTTATGGCTCCCTCAATCCAGAACTGTAAGTATACTACACAGTTTGCAGATATCTGTAGGTGTAAAAATAATTCATATACTTTTGTCTATTTTCAGCCACAGGAGGAAGAGGCGAGGACATGGAACCTGCAAACAAAAGATGGAAGACATTATGAAGCTCAAGTCTCTAAGAGCTTTGACAAGCAGTTGTTTCTTGTACTAACTGATCTTACCTTAAGTCAGTATTTCCCAACCGTTTGAATGCTGAGCCTGCACTTCAGGAAAATAGAACTCCGCTATGTATTGTTAAAGGCCCACACATCTTCACATGTGCATTTTCTGCACTCCCATGGCTGATCCTTCCCATTGGACTTGCGATCCTTTACCCCTCACTTTTCAAAATGCAGATTTTCATAAGATATTATTTGTCCTTTCTAACATGCAGTGATGAACCGTGATAGTCAACAACTGTCATGGTTAAAGGGCTAACTGCACCTCTGACCCCTTCTCTGGGCTCCCTGAGGACACCCCCACAGGTCTGAGGGCTTGCGTTATGACTTTGCTGGGGCACAGCACTGTGAATCTCCCACTCTCAGACCAAGTGCAGTGCTACAGTACTCTGTGTACCCACCATACTTACCCAGTAGGTTCAAGGGGACTCGGTAGCTGTGGTTCTTTCCTTTGGGAGCTGTGACCAGTGGTGAATTCAGTGATACAAAACAGCATTCATAAAAGAAAATATTGTTTAATCTTAGCAATAGGAACAAGGCAACCATAAGGTAAGAGGGTTTTAAAACAACAATAGTCTATATGTAAGTCTCTCATACATAAAGGCGTAGGCAGGCCAATCTTACTCAAGACTCTTGGGATCTGGATGTCAGGTTTTACTCCAACAGTCTCTCTCTGCTGGTACTTGAGGACCGTGTCTTTTTATTCCATTCCAAGACATTCATTCTCTCCTGTGTTTTCTGAGCCTGGTTACACCAGATCAAGTGGCTCAATAGGGTGTTGGAGCTGCACTTCAAAGCAGATGCCTCTGCATTGTCCTTGAAGTGTTTGCTCCAAAGTGAATATCAGGATCCATCCCCACCTTCCTGGGTATATTTGCTTACAAACATGCTAGTGAACTTACTCAATGTATGCATACGGGAAACACTACTGGTCAAGATACAGTATTCATAGATTATTACAGGCAGCTCCAAAATCCATCACAACAATAATTATCACCGATAATAGATAACCCCTTTACAATCAATGGGGCGGTTCATGGCTCAGAGCTACTTTTCAAGCTCTCTGCAAAGGCTGGCAGACTTCTCTTCATCAGTTATATTCCAGGTTTTGAAAGTCCCCCGCCCACACACACTATTATAACTGCCAGATACTTTGGCGGAGGGTGGCTGTTTAAACAAAAATAAAAACCAAGACTCTGGAGAATAATTGAGAGGTCTTTCTGGACCAACCTTTGCATGTATCCAGCCCACATATTTATGTAAAGAGCTGCCTCTTAATGAATGTGTTCTTAACAGGGAATGTAATAGTGTTAAAACACAATTTTTAACATTTGAGGTGGGTGACATGATGGTGACCATAGCTGACTGTGTAGTGTAGAAAAGGACAAGCTTTGTGTAAACTTATTCAGCTTTGTTTAAGCTAGTTGTCAGTAAGTAGTGATCCTAATTAGATTTATTCATGACTAGCTCACGTGATACTGAAAACAATTTGTCTTTGTCTGCACTGACCAGTCAGAATCATGGCAATTAACTCTATTATTAAAAATAGAGTTCAACATTATTACATTTCCTAGTGAAGATGAGGCCACTGAGGACTAGCTGTAGCACTCATTTGTCTCTCAATTTAATATAGAGTTTTCTCTGGGGTCAGTACATGTACAGTTCCTTCCAGCCTAGATGTATAAAACTGGTCCACAAGCTTCATTATAAAGCTGTTCTACATAATGATGAGTCTACTGTGTAAACCTGCTTTGCCATAACTCACATTTAACCAATTAGTAAATGCAGAATGGGTTGTTTTCCAAGGAAAACCTTGTTAGACACATTTTAAATTAAATTGACAGCATAATGGAAAAAAGATATTCCTAAGTACCATCCCAAATGCATTTCCTTTGCTTCCTTTGTTTGTCAAGTTCCTTCCTCCTAAGTGGTAAAAATCCAGAAAGCTCTCACGCACAAAATAAATTCAGATTGAGTATGAATAATGAATAATACATGGAAGTTTTTCTGATATATTTTCAAATAAATTTTAACTATGCATATTTTCATATTACACTACCCAAATTTGAAATAATAAAATACCTCTGATATAGCAATTTTCATCAGTAGATCTCAAAGAGCTTTATGGCCTTTTAACATATTGATCCTCACAACACCCCTGTGAGGTAATACTTTCCTATCATCTTCACTCTACAAAAGTGAACCTGAAGCATAGAAAAGCTAAGTGACTTAGCCACGGTCACACAGAAAGGCTACAGCAGAGCCGGGAATTTAACCCCGTTCTCCCAAGTCCTAGACCATCCTTCCTTGAGGACAAACATACAATAAAAACAAACACTTCAAAATCACAATTAAAGAAAGCAATAACACATTGACTAAATGTTAATAAAGGGAAAGAAACAAACATTTAAATGATCAGTTAATGAACATTCATATTATATATAATATGATATATTTTATTAGATTTTAATTACTTTTATAATTTGGGATTATATACAATATTTTCTAGATGGACTATGATATAGATTATGATAGCAGATCATATAAAGAGAAAATATTTAATACAATTAAAGTACAATTGTGTTAGAGCTCAGCACAATAGCCTGGTCCTCCATTTCTCTTTGTTATTTCCTATTTGTCTTTTCTCTTATATGAATTTAATCAATGCATGTATAATTGTTTTCTTGGAATTGTGATTATGAAGGGTTTGTTTTTTGTTGTATGTTTGTTTGTCATTTCACACCTTGGTAGCATAAGAAAATATGTGCATACTTACCTTTTCAAACACACATATCAATTTATGGTTCCTAATTAGACCTGAGTGAATAACGCTTTATGGTTGAACCAAAAAAAATAAAAATAAAAAATCAGTTCATTTCCAATCAAAACTGACATTTGTCTTTTTCTTGGTGAAAAAGAAACCAAACAAACACTGAAAATTTCATTTGGGTCAAACAAAAAACATTTCAAAAGTCAATGAAAACCAACATTTCAAAATAAAATTTCATTTAGAAACTGTCCGCATTTTGTTTCCAAAAGATAGATTTGGAGCATTTAATTTTGAAAATGTCAAAACAATTTTTTCAGGGGGAAAAATTAATTTGCCCAGTTTGACTGGAATTCATGAATCACTTTTGGTGTCTCCCCAAAATACATTTTTTGGGCAAATTTACTGTTCACCAAAACAAATTCACCCCGTGCAATTCCTGAAAAAGGTTAACTATTGGATGATATTTCTGGAAGCTTATACTTAAAATCTGTGTGTGCATGTAGGTACACATAGAAGCATTTTTTATTAATAAAGTTAACATTTACCCAACATAGAATCTCTCTTTACTTAGAGGGGGAAACAACTGCAGCATTTCAGACACTACTGGGTGGTAACGGTGGGTGAATGTTGACTTCTTATGGCATTCACCATCCCAGTATTCTGGAACTGCAGGAAGTTATTCTGGCTTTTTTATAGGCCTGACCAGTAAAAAGGTTGCTTCCAGGGCCACCCTGAGGCAGGGAGGGACACCAAAGGGGCAGTTAATACTGTAGTAAGACTCACCAACCGGTCACAAACTGTGCTCCTGATTCCAACCCCCTTACCCCCTCCCAGTTATCAAGAAGCTGAAATAAAAAGTAACACAGACCCCTTTGTTGCATTCCAGTCTGTGGCTCCCAAACAGCAAATAGATCCAGTAAAGTGAGAAGTTATGTAAAAAACTCTATTCACTATCCAAAGTGTTCTTCTGATTGCCAAAGGGCCAGCCACATTACCAGATCAATACTAGTTTGGATCTTACCCAAAATACCATGTTTCCAGTCAATCCTTTAGTATCTAAAACTAAAGGTTCATTATAAAATAAAAGAATGAGAAGAGAGTTGTAAAAGCAATCAGATACATACATATGACTTCTGAATCCATATATCAGGTTCTTAGCAGCATCAGTGAGTTTGCTGGCTTGTAAAGTCCCTTTGGAACACATCCAAAGCTGGGATGGGTCTATCAGTCCTTTGTCCAAATCTTCAGATTGTAGAGAAGTTACTCCAAAGGAGATGCAGCTGCCTTTTATATCCTTTCCCATGAGGCTTGTACATCCTTTGTCCCAAACACAAGCTCACAGCACATGGGCCTGGAAATGCTCTTGGAGCCCCTGTCCACAAGCATATCCCTACATGCCCTGCTGACTTATAGGTGTAGCCCCAGGCTTCTCTCAGTGTGTTCATTGTTCAGCTGATAGATGGCCTATCAAAAGCAAACAGGCTAGATTGGCATCAGCACTATCTGGAAACACAAGCACAGGTTGGAGATGCAGATATATCACACATCTATAACTCATGATACAAAGATAATACATACAAACAAGACTATCATAGTTAGCAAGTTGTAACTTTTCCACCCATACCTTACATGGCATATCTTGTAAGATTCATTGCAATTTTGCCATATTGGTATCAATAGTATTATAAATGGTCACCCATACTCCATACCGCATCACATCCCGCATTAGAGAGGGCCCCAAAACTGAGTGCCATTGTGATCTGGCACTGTGACCCCATGCAGTGGATCACAAAGCTAGTCACTAAAATTCGGCCCAGTGGCCAAACTTGAGTGCTACTGAGACATCTTGCACTGAGTCACAACACCCAGACTGGGGAGCCAGGCACATTTCAGCAGGGAGCTGGGCCACTGCTGTAGGGTGAGACAGGTGGGGGCGTGATTTACACACACACACACACACACCCGCACTTCCCTCAATGGTAATTTTTTGGTAGGTTGGGTTGGGGCTGTAGCCTAGCAAATACCTATTCCTAAAGATGGGGCATAGGTATAAGTTAAGGCAGTCATGCAAGGAGCTTGGAAAGCCTCAAAGCCTGTAAGACAATATTTTAGTCAACCTAATTAAGGCATAAGGCTCCAAAACCCTTAGCATAAGTAGTAATCAAGAGTAACCTGAGATCATAAGATATTACAGCATTCTGTCTTGTGATGACTAAACTACTCATAGGTAATCTCAAGATGCTAGTTTATACAAGCTTGGGATATTTTTAGTTAGGGACATCAGCTGATGTCTGATCACAGAAATGCCTTGGTAACTAATTGACATATATGCTGTTAAGGTTGAGATAAATGGATTAATAACCTACAGGAGAAGGGCTCCCCAACATTAGTGGGGTGATGAACTATAAATAAGGAAAAGGGGCTGAAACTCCTACTGAATGCACATTAGGCATAGTGGCTTCGCGTAACACATTATAAAAGCTGTATCCCAGCCTGTGAGTTTTGGCGTGGGCAAGATGTAGCCCTTAGATGCCATGATGACAGCCACTAGGGATGATGATGATGATGGTGAGGGAGGAAGATGAAAACTAACACTTTAGGGCATTTGACAAGGGGTAATGTAAGTATATTGATGCTTAGCTCATTCAGTATTATCTCTGCCTGCCTTGCTGGGTTGGAGTGTGTGTGAATTTGCTATTTGTGTTAATAAAACCATTATAAATATAGTGTGATTCATTAAGTGAGAACATTGCAACCATGCACCACTGGGGCTCCCAACTGAACAATAATTCTGATAATACTGGGACTGATCCTGGGACAATAACCTATCAAATTTCAGAGTGCTAATTAGGGAAACTAAAATCAGTAATATAATCGATATACAATCAATAGATCAGGCACCAGGGCCTCAGTTTCAGATTTTGCCCCAGGTACCCCAAACCTCTGTGCAGCCCTGGTTGCTTTATGCTTCCATTATTCCTATTCCCTTCTCGGATTGTACTCTTATTGGACCTACGCCTCTATTTACGTCAATGGGAATTTTCCAGTAATGTTTATTTCATGAATTTGGATCTTAAATATTTCCATAAATTCATGGGCCAGATTCCTCAGCTGGTGTAAATCAATGTTGCTCTATTTACTTTAATGAAGCTTCGTGGGCTTGCAACTCGTGGGGATCTGGCCTCAAATGGGAATCTTTTTTGCCAAGACAAGTATTGAAGGAACCTTAAGAAACTGCATTAACATTAATATTTAATGTCAACATCCCCCTTAGGAGCAGGTCTAGCCTTCTCAGGTAATGATTCCAGGTTCTATTTTCCCCTGTTCTTAGAGATGGTTTTACAACTAATGATATGTCCGTATAACACATAACTCAAAGTCAGATGAACACCGTATCTGGACAAAGTCAAAACTGAAGCGTTCATCTGTTCATCTACTTGTGGTAAGAGATTTAAATGCAAAACAAGAAAAAAAAAACCCAGCAAACCCTCTTCTCTTTGTTGTTCACCATTACCATGTTCACTCAGTACACATCACTCGATATCATTTTCCTGTCTCTTTGCCTTTTTCCCCTTGAAAGATCTAATGAAAGTTCATCTTCAGAGCTTTGTCAATCCAGCCAGAAAACTGTGTTAGCTCTGAAGTCTTAGATCAGACCCTAAGGTTTATACCTAATCATTGTAATGCAAATACTTTCAGTGATGACAGCTCTAAGTCAGGTCCAAGACCCATAAATCATTGAAGGATTATGTTTGTAAGATGACCATTTGTTTTTCTTGGCCTTGTACTTGTTCTTTACAGCCACTAAAGACCAGAATGTATAGGGCCAGGCCCAGGGGGGGGGAAAAAACCCTTAGTCCTAATATTACACTGCACAATTACACTGCACAATTACACTGGCAGAAATCCTCTTCTTTTCTATAAAACAAAACAGTGGTACAAAAGGATTAGTCTGTAAAACTGTTACTCATGACATTAACATTTTATATTTTAATCAAATCCCCACATAACATTACCAAGCAACGTGCACGGAGATCTCAAAGTAAATATAGATAAGAAAAATGAATTACCTTCATTCTACTTGCTTTTTGATTCGCATTTGGAAATTTTACATTTACCGTAGCTGTACCAACACTGAAAAGTGTATTAATGCTGTTATAAAAAGAGGCTCTTGCTTCAGAGAAATGGGATTTCACTGAAAAAAAATTTAAGGCATAATGTGGTTTTGGATAAAGACCCAAAAGGAAAAATGTGAAGGCCATGTTTGAAGTCTTGTAGGCTGCTGGATGTTAGTAGTATTTTAATGTTAGATGCAGAGCAGACATGCCAAACCCACGAAAAAAAACCCATAGAAATTGGGCTTGCTTTTGGCTTAACTGGCTTGTGAGTTGCTTGTTGGCTAATTTTTGGCTTGTAGCTTGTTGGGCTTGCAGGTTGTTGCTTTTTTTTTTTTTTTAATCTGCTCCCATAAAGCAGGGGCAAGAGCAGGAGAGAGTCTGGGGTGCACAGTGAACCCACCACAGTCCCAGACTGCACACTGGGGGGAAAACTAGTCACAGAGTGTTGGGGTTCTTAGGGATTGGCTTGTTTTGGCCTTGTTTTGAAATGGGATTAGCTTGATTTTTGGTTTATTGTGAAAGTCAGCCTGTTTATTTACCACATGAAAGTTGGCAACTGTGATGCAGAGCTGTATAAAAAGCTCTGTATGTGAATGTGTAATAAAGCCAGCGAGGTTTAGGCTTTTCACCACCTTTGTGGATGGAGGGGGAAAAAAAACAAACAAAAAAAATCCCTCTTTGCTGTTGCAAGGTTCATTTTTTGCTCATGGCAGGTTTCAGTACACAAACATGACACGTTTGCCCAGGCAGTCAGAATGTAAATTCCACTCCAGTGACCGTTTTGGAATCTTCCACTCACAGTCTGTGGTAAATAGATACTGTAAAAGAAGGAGCATTCTGACAAGTGTACTGACATTATGGTTGTTATAGTGCTCTTCTCATCAGGCACACTTCAAAGCGTTAACACAGTTAATCTATAACAGACATGCCCTCACAAAAGAGAGCACTTCAGCATGTCCGCAAAAAGAGCAGCTGTCCTAGACCCAGATCCAAAACCCACTAAAGTCAATGAGTCTTTATTGACTTCAGTGGCATTTGAATCAGGCCCCTAATTCCTAGTGTTCTACTACACAAACTTCCTTCTTCCAGCCTGCTCCCCTCATTCCTCTTAAGTAACAGCACCACAAACATAAAAAGACAACATAATTAAATAACTAATTATACTGCCAAAACTACACAAGCAATGGAAATTTTACTTTCTTCTCAATATTTAAATAAAGATTCTACAGTTCAAAATGTAGTGAAGTATAGCTAGATATGCATAGCTTTGGTAAAAAATAAAAAAAATCATGCCTTGTTAGCTCATTAAAGTTTTCTGTTTTTGGGAAAAAAGGTAATAAATTAGCATATAGAAAATGACCCACTGAAACTAGTTTACTTCTATTTTCATAAATATTTTCAGAGACTGACTAGCACAGTGCAGCCCTGATTTTTGCTGGAAGCTCCAGGCACTCCTGGAGTAATAACAGCCATCTTCAACAACACATCAGCTGATTGTTGCAGAGAAAAAATTCCTTGCTGACTCCTGTGTAGGACATTGCAGAATTGACCTGGATCAGATGCATTTTAACATTTCTCTTGAGCATCAGATGTAGGTCATTGCTGGAGGCAGTGTATAATACCCAACTAGCTGGATTATTGGTCTGACTTTTAAGGAAAAACTTTATAGACTTGCTAAGGAGTCAGATTTTGAACAAACTGTTTACAGTGTGGCACCTAATCAAATCATGGTTCTCTTATCCCACCATGGTGAGTGGTGGTTGAATTTACTCCCCACAAATCTTTTTCCTTGTCCATGTTCTCTCCAACTTTGTCATAGTCCAGTGGCTATGCTATTTTTGTTTTGTTTTGATGGGGACCTATTTTTACAAAGACTTTAGTGTAGAAGGCAATTGGTCTGGTGTCAAGCATTGTTTTTTTCTATAAATAACAAAAATAAGTTAGAATGAGCTAAATGTTATATTAGGAAGAACACAAACACAGATTTTTCTTCATCAAAGAAGAAACCTTAAACCAGAAAGTTGACCTGGTACAGAGATTAATTCTAATTAGGGCTCAGAAGAAAGTGAAAAATGGCTGTCCTTTCTCTCTGTTTCATGTGCTCTGTTTCCAGTCAAAAAAGATTTTCTTGGGCTGCAGCAAGGCCTCATTACATAATGTAAGAAAGGAAGAAAGTCATAAGCACAACAAATAATTAACTGTCAGTATTAAAAGACAGATGACTTCAAAAACAACGTTAGCAAGAGAACATTGGCAATGTCATCTGCTGGGGCTCCTTGGACTAATACCATTTGAATTCAGACTCAAGTTGCCTCATACAAATTGTTGCAGGGTGAACAAAAATGTTCAGAACAGTCCATGCGCACTTGTGGAACAGCGAGTTAAGAACTGAAAGACATGACAAGGACGGCTGCTGCTAATTATCACACCACAAAGTACTCTGACCTTGCTATTTTTTTTAATAACTATAGACTGTATTCCTTAAGGAGTATGTTGTACTACATATAAGAGCCAATATAGGCATAGTTCAAGTATATATGTGCTATTTTAAAATAGCAAGACAGATAGACTTTCATAGCCTTTAAGGCCAGAAGGGACCAGTAGATCATCTAGTCTGACCTCCTGAATAACCACAGGCCATTAAATTGCCCCTGTATTGAGCCCAGTAATGTGTGTTGAGGTAAAGCATATTTTCCAGAATGGCATTCCATCAATTTGAAGACATCCAGAAATGGAGAATTCACCATTTCCCTTAGTAGTTTGTTACCCCCCTTGTTAAAAAAATTCTACTTTATTTTCAATTGGAATTTGTCTTCCTTCAGCTTCCAGCCATTGGTTCTGGTTATGTCTTTTCCCACTAAATTAGAGTGCCTTTTAGTACCTAGTATTTTCTCCCCATTAAGGTACTTACACACTGTAATCAAGTCTTCTCTCAGTCTTCTTTGTGAAAAGCTAAACGGTCTGAGCTCTAAATCTCTCACCATAAGGCATTTTCTTCAGCCCTCAAATAATTTTGTGGCTCTTTTCTGCACTCTCCATTTTTTCAAATATCTTTTTAAAAATGTTAATCCCGGAACTGTAGGCAGTATTCCAGTGTCTCAGAAATGCTATATACAGGACTTAAATCACCTCCCTAGTCCTACTCCTCTTGAAAAAGAATATCCTGCCATTTTAAAATAGGCAATGTTTAAAAAACTGGCCTTCAGCAGCCCTGAGGGGAATTATCTGAAATGCAAAAGTGGTTGCCAGCATTCTTTCAGCCCTCAAAATTAAGCCATCCTTTCACAAAAAGGATATTTAAAATTGTGGTTGTGGTTTTGCACAGGCTTGGAACAAAAACCATCAAA
This sequence comes from Natator depressus, assembly GCF_965152275.1. NCBI lineage: Eukaryota > Metazoa > Chordata > Testudines > Cheloniidae > Natator > Natator depressus. The sequence continues at coordinate 196,414,584 of NC_134235.1, read as the reverse complement.
GGTATGTCTACACTGCAATTAGACACCCATGGCTGGCTTGTGCCAGCTGACTCAAGCTCATAGGGCTCAGGCTAAGGGGCTGCTTAATTGCAGTGTAGACATTTGGGCATGAGGTGACTTAAGTCCAGCCTGAGCTCTGGGACCCTCCCATCTTGCAGGGTCCTAGAGCTTGGGCTCCAGCCCAAGCCCAAACCTCAACACTCAGGGCCAGCTCCAGGCACCAGCGAACCAAGCAGGTGCCTGGGGTGGCAAATGTAAAGGGGCGGCAGGACGTTGGGCTCTGGGGTGGCAATCCACCCTCAGCGACGGCGGGAATTCGGCGGCTGCTCCATCACAGAGCGTTTTGCGCTTGGCGGCAATTCGGTGGCGGGGACGCAACTCTTCTTCGGCGGCCGCACCATCACTCCGCCTCCATGTTCGGTGGCAAGGGTGTTTTTTGCACCGCTTGGGGTGGCAAAAACGCTGGAGCCGGCCCTGTCTGCACTGCAAGAAAACAGCCCCATAGCCAGAGCCCCATGAGTCTGAGTCAGCGAGCATGGACCAGGTGTCTAATTGCAGTGTAGACATAACCTAAATTCTATGAAAAATAGTAATCCTACATATCACCTACCCAGTCAAAACTAGACTGTCACAGAAATCTTATGAGGTAAACCTGAAGTCTCTTGATACTAGGCTAATTCTGTACCGTATTAAGTATTTCAGAGGAGGCAGTGAGGAATGGTGCTCTTTGGGTGTTATAGGCAGAGCTGTGGGAATTGTTCACAATAAAACCCGAAACCATGGAAGACTCACCTGGTTTCAGGTTTTCTTACAAACCTGATACGCAGATTCAGGTTTGACAAAAGGTTGATGAACCTGGTCTAAGTTTTGAGCAAACAGCTTTCCCACCAAATTGACTGAGGCAGGGAATACCATTTATCAATACCTCTCAAATTCAGATCTGGAGTTTGAATCCTCAAAGTCAAGAAGTGTGTCTGTATCAGAGTTTTGATCTAGCCAATCGCTAATAAAAAAAATGATGAGAATGCGTATGTGAACATAGAAATGACATGAATCTGGCTAAAGGTGAAGGCTGCAACTTTATTAAACTAAAAACCAATGAGGAACCACTCCCTGAACTACCTGGCAGGGCCATTCTAGTGCTTTAATCTACAAGGCCCGAGAACCTCCCCACCATGGCCCACAGAGAAGAGATGCAGACAGACATGCTGCCAGCAATGTCTGATGCAGGCGTCGCCCCCCCACAGCTTCCATTGGCTGGGGGAGAGGGACAGAAATACCATCACTCGTCGCCAGGCAGAGTCAGCCAGGGAGGCAGCTTCACTTTTTTCCCCACAATGAATATAAACAAGTCAAGATACTAAACACAACTATCTGATGCACACCTTGCTGCAATCCTGAAGGTTTCAACTGCTCAGTCACTGAGGCCAAACATCAACAAACTGACAGAACTGAAGCATTGCCAGGCAAACACTAAAAACTCTCTGGCAGGTAAAGAATTGTGTAAAGTTGTATGACAGTTCTATTACTTCTAAGAAATTCGAAATAAAATACACAATATAAACCTTTTCTTTTCCGAACACCATCTTCAGTGACATTATTGGCCTGCTGGGAGGATTTGAGGACTGGCACTGGCCATAAGGTAAATTGAGTTTGAGACCCCAATGTACTTAATTTTTGAATGGGAAATCACTACACACACACACACACACACACACACACACACACACCTGTCCTGGTAATGGATTTCCTGATTTATTATTCCTTTCACACCTCGTTGATCTTTACAGATCTGTCAGTTCCTCACCAAATCTGTCTTGGGAGCATCTCCAACCAGACCAAGATAACACTGGAGAAAAGGGCTGAAGTCTGGCTGATCCCTCATTATCCTCATGATCAGTTAAACTCCTTTTGCTATGCCTAAATCAGTCTCTCCCAGGTGAATAATGATCACCTGAAGAGCATGAGAAATGCCTTCTGTACAGTGGACGAAAGGGGCCATCTAGTCCTGAAGCATGATTCTTTTCCTCTGCCATCTCACACAGGTGGCTGAATTGGGGTTGCTTACAGCTGGAGTCCCCATGTTTGCCACACACTTTTTTCTGACCCAATGAACAATGCTATGGCCACATTTCAATAGATGGGGCCTTTCCACCCGATTCTTAAACAGAATGGGTAATAAATTGACCTATTATCCCATGGGGTGTCTGAATGTAGGACCTAAAAACACCTTGACTGCCAATGCTAATAGATTATCTCTCTTCAGTTCCCATTCCTAATATTGCAGCAGATGTATCCACCCTTCTTCTAAATGAATGAAAGTGGAATTCTGAGGATTTCAAACACAGAAACTTGACTCCCTTCAACACCACGCTTATAAAAAAGGGATAAAGAGTGGACCTGGACCAACAGGCCCAATTGCAATGAATGCTTTCAAAGCCTGCACTGGGCAAAGGTCTGCTTCCCTACTCTCATTCATGAGAATATCTATACCATGACCAAATCAATCTGTTTTTGATTCATGTAAAAAGCAAGATGATCTTTCCTTGAACCCATTGCAAGTCTCCAGTGGCTAATGCCCTGCCTAACTTAGTTCCTTTGTCCAGAAACTCGTTCCCCATCTTAAAAAGGCCACCCAGGAAGCTTGTCTTGAACAGCATTGCCTTGCTCTGCTACCACAAACCTTGGAGAAGAGTATGGGCACTTGGGGATAGCTCCCAAAAGGGACTTAGGATCCCAAGTGCTCAGTCTTGTAGGTGGGGCAACTCTCAACCTTTTTAGTGCCCTGCCACCCAGTGGAATCTTCAGCTGTGAATTAAGTGTCCCGGATCTCTGTACAATGTATGGGGAGAGTTAGGTACCTAAGAAACCAACCACCTCAGTGGGGAACTGCCTAAACTACCTCACAGGAAATGCTGAGAAGGTAATTAGCACCTAACTCTGGGCTGGAGAGAGCCCCTTATCTCCATTTGGGATTCACAGTCATGAACCCTTTCCTGGAGTTAGGCACCTGTTCAGTTCTTTCTCATGAAAAACAAGTGAGAGAAAGGGAGATCCCCAACGCATTATAGCCAGTAGTCAGGTGGTTAGGGACCTGGGAGACCTGTTTTCAAATCGTTCTTCTGTCCAATTTGTAGACAAGACTTGACCTTGGATCTCCAACATTCCAGATGAGCATCACTGAGCTATAGGGTATTCTAGGACCCAGACATGTGCCTGTCTCTCCAAAAATTTCTGATCTGTTTGTCCCCAGCTCTCTTTTCTTCAGGTTAGGCATGCTATGAGAATGCCTACCAGATTGGGCCCTGCAGGTTAGATAGGCAAGAGAATGCCAAATTTGAAAATCCTTCTAGGGCTTAGGCATGAGCTAGTGTGCCAAGCTTCTTGGTGACATCAGGAATTATGCAGTTTCTGCCGGTAGGCATGCACAAAACTTAAGCACCTACAGGATTAGGGGGCTGATGTGCAAAGGTTTTAGCAGCTCATTGATGCCTAAATGTTGAATTTAGAAGCCTAAATCCCTTTATGGATCTAGCCCTAAATGTCTTAAATTCTGAATAGTGACCAATTTTCTCAAATCTAGAAGGGACCCTTTGAATATGACCAACCTTTTTAAGCAACTTATGAACGATAAATCCCATGCAAGGATTGGGGAATCCCACCACCTTTGTGCAGAGGAAATGCTGGCAAATTGACCTGAAATTGTAGAGGGTGCCAGGCCTTTGTGCACTGACTCCCAAAAAACAGAGCTAGCTGAGCTTCTGGGATAGGCCATCTATAGGGGGAGCCTTGGCACACCCTGAAATCTGTGGTGTCTGGAAAACATGCTGGGTAAGTTCGAAACATTGAGGGACAAAAATAGTTTTCCATCACTCCGAATAGCGGCAGTACCATTTTAAATCCCAGAAATATACACTTCATGGCCAGGTATATTCATATGCAGGGCACTACAGTACACACATTTGCAACCACCACCTCATGCTCCAGGACTTTGCAAGCTGAGTTAACTATCCATACCATGTTGTCACTCCAGAAGCTGACCCACTTATTCTGGAACCTGTTCCCTCACATAGTGATCAGCACTAGCATTGGAACCAGAAATGTGATGTGCTCATTGGTGAACGTGCTCATTCTCCAGACACCTTTGAGAACACCACTCTTCTTCAAACTACACTCGAAAGCCCAAGCCACCTGCTGTGTCTGAGTTGTAGCCATAAGGGTTTAAGGCAGGAGCGGGCCATTTGCCCCTGTACACATTTAGGTTGCTTAGCCGTGGTGTAGTTCTGAGGGATAAACAAGTCCAGGGTACTTTTATGGATTTAAAAAGCATAAGTGAGCAAATGTACAACTAAATAAACATATTACTAACTAAAACTTACTATAATTAAAGATGGAATAAAAATAATCAGTTTGAAGTCTCAATCAAAAGTAAAGTTAAATCAATGCAATTGAAATGTAATCAGTAAATCAGTGGTTCAGTCTATCAGTATGTTCAATTAACTCCACAGCCAATTGAAACAAATTATAGGGTTACAAAAAGAATTACTTTGACCCTTCACAGGAGAGTTAAGGGGAGTAAGTTTCCTTCACTTTAAGCTCTCAACCATGTAACGACATCTCTCTCTCTCACACTGACACACACACGGAAAATTGGGCATTTAGGATGACTCCTTATGCCACATAAGAACAAGTAGTTAGAGTTCTTACTTCTTGTTTCTTGGGATCTTGGACTCGTGATTGTTATTCAGCTGGAACGGGTGACTTGAGCTAGTAGATTCAGGCATCCAGCAGGGACCAGGGCAGCGGGTGCTGATCTCTTCTCTTAGCTGTAGACTTGAGGCTTGGTGCAGCCAGTTGTCAGAATCCTTCACCTCTTCAACTGCATAGCTAGTCCCGAAATAGAGGGGCATAGGTGATGTCAATGTTATGATGAAGAAAACTTCCTTTAAAAAAGTCAAAGACCATGAGGAAGAGAAGTGTGGGGGAGTCTGTGCCCTCCCTCACTCAACCTAAGGGGCCAGCTTTACACCAGGCCAATTAAAGGATTCCAGCATATTGCCTGTAATTCAACTTGGCCCAATCCTTTGGGCGGTGTCTTTGTCTTAGGTTACTACAAGATTCCAGTTAGTGATAGAAGATATCTTGCAACATTTGCTGAAGGTGACCACGCACAGATGTCCTATTCCAAGCAGGACATGCTCTAGCATGGACTGCTCACATTTGATCCCAGATTTCTGCCTAGCCCAACATCATAAGACCCATGATTGGTCCTTGATAATTAATAGCCATCAGGTAACTTGCAAACTCCTACATACATTCGGCACTCATGACTGTTTCTAGGCAAAGAATTAGGGAAGTGATTTTTGTGCCCAGACTGGTACAAATTTATAAACTTACCCACTAACCTTTAGCCTAAAGGCATAAAGCTGCTTTAACATTTCTATCACACTAACTTAATCTGGCATTGAACAATTAAAATTATCCAGGCCAACCCAAATATAGGCCATATGACTTTCAGAGGGGATCTGCAAGTTGGCATATAGAAAACACTCTTCACGACAAAAACATACCCATTATATTCTGCTAAGAACAAGTCCCAACTCTTTAGGTCCTCGCTTATCTCCATGGTCATGCTAATATAATGGTGAGGCCTAGAGACACCCATTTTGGATGTTTCCAGCCATGCATTAAAGGTGCAACCAGGAGACATTTTCTTGGCCAGCATTATGGTGGACAACAATTTTTGCAGTTTTTCAAATTTTTCATAAGGAAGATGAGACATCTACCACAGTATCCAATTCAATACTCAGTATACTAACAAGGTATTAAGCCTTCAAGTTTTCTCCTCTCTTATGCAATTCCTAGCCTCCTGGACAAAGACTGAAATGTTCTCAACAGATCTAACTCCAGTCTCCCTATAAAAGGAAAGTAATTAAGATAGCAAGATACCTGACAAAATCTAGATTTCCTGACCACTGCCCATTTTAACAGTGAATTTTATGACTGCCACACAGAAGCATCCTATGGCATAGTTTTGTCAAAATAAAATTGTGCATCAAATTGAAACCCAGTAGGTTGAAGCTGGAAGGATACACAGGAAACAATCTGAAGCATGACTTAATATGACTTTGGCCATCAGTGCTTTTTTTCTCCACATGGTCTTGTCCTGTTGACTGTAGAATCAAAGAGGGATTAGTGTACTGAAAAGAGACCAGGATCAATAGCGTCTTTCATGGGCTCCCAAATGATAGATTAATTGGAATTCCCCTGGTGTCTTCTGTGGAACCACACCAAAAGGGAAGGTCCATTCATAAATAGAATTTAAATTGGTAAATGAAAACTCAACTGAGCATTGGATGGGATTTGAACACAGTTTTCCCATGTGGCTCATAAATATTCTACTTCTGAACCATCAGTAACACACTATATAAATGATATCCAAAATTAAAAGTGAAAGGCATGGAGGCATGTGATTTCATAAAACACAAAACAAAAGAAAATATTTATGAGAGTTCCTGTGGAATTGAACTGCTAAATTTCACACACACCTCTCCTGTTTTGGGTGTGTTTGTGGGGTGTTAATTAGAAACAGTGCTGCTGAAGTAGTCTGAAAATAGAGTCAGGCATATTCAAGGTTAGAAAAAGAGGGGAAAAAACAGGGAAAAAAAGAGAGATGCTCATTCGCAGTGCAGCATAGTAGCAATAACTGCTACAGAAAATTTGACCATCACAGAAAGCATAACACCAGCAACGCCTTCACTGCCTCTTTGCTCAGCTGGTATAGATAATTTGTATTTTGGCAAAGACTTTTTATTTTTACTTTTCAGGAGTGTATATTGTGATCATTTACTGAAATTCTATGTTAGAGACATATTTGTGCTACCAATCCCATTCATGTCTACAAGCAAGTCAGTATTATAGGTCCCTTCCCGCCCCGCAGCAATTGTCCTTTAGTGTAAGTCTTCCAGGATAAAGAGATGCCACTCACTCTCATAAAAGCAAAAAGAATCTATAGAAGACAAGCTAGGAGGGGGGTTTCATGTGCAGTTGCCCTCTGTGTATGCCTGCAAGAAAGTATTAGGACTGTGTTTGTTCTATAGTTCAGTTTGACAGTGGTCTCTGTTTTATGGACCTCAGGTCTTGTAGTCTTTAGTCAGGCCAGAGGAGAGGCTTCAAGATTAATGAATATCTCACACATTTTAGTCCTAAAGGTTTGATTTTGTTTTGGTACTTCCCTGCTCCACTTGATTATTCCATCCGAACATTCTTCCTCCTGCCATATGCAGCTATGCCCAGTCCCAAAGGATCTTGGTCTTCAATAGTCTCCACCTCTCCACTCAGTTCATTACATAACAAGAGGTTGGTTTGTAAAGATACTTTTAGGAATGGTTTTGATACTAATCTTCAGCTTCTCTGTGCCTCTTACACCTGACCGAATCCAGGAACCATATGCAGGTGAAGGCAATTTTCATAAGTATGTTTTACTGGATATATTTAAATCTGTATTAAGATGAGATATGGACAGTGATTCTAAGTCTGAACCCTCAAATTCAGAAGAGTCAGTGTCAACTTCTTCCAGTTCTAAAACTACAATCAGGCTCCTTAAGCAGCACTGCTTCTAATACATACCCACAAACATGCGCACAACTGGAGATGTGAGAGAAGCTTGGCAGTTCAATTTCATAAATATTTTATTTTGCTTAGCATTTTGTGGATTTACTGGCCTCGTTGCATTTCACTTTTAATTTTGGTTTTGAATCTTCCTTGTGTCTGTGTTGACTTGTTTCCTGTGCACTGTGTGCCTCCATATCAAACCTTGAAGTCAATGAGACTTGAAATTAGACAAAGGTTTCTAACCATCAGAGGAGTGAAGCTCTGGAACAGCCTTCCAAGGGAAGCTGTGGGGGCAAAAGACCTGTCTGGCTTCAAGATTAAACTCGATACGTTTATGGAGGAGAAGGTATGATGGGATAACATGATTTTGGCAATTAATTGATCTTTAACTATTCATGGTAAATAGGCCCAATGGCCTGTGGTGGGATGTTAGATGGGGTGGGATCTGAGTTACTACAGGGAATTCTTTCCTGGGTATCAGGCTGGTGAATCTTGCCCACATGGTCAGGGTTCAGCTGATTGCCATATTTGGGGTTGGGAAGGAATTTTCCTCCAGGGCAGATTGGAAGAGGCCCTGGGGGTTTTTCGCCTTCGTCTGCAGCCTGGGGCATGGGTCACTTGCTGGAGGATTCTCTGCACCTTGAAGTCTTTAAACCACGATTTGAGGACTTCAATAGCTCAGACATAGGTGAGAGGTTTATTGCAAGAGTGGGTGGGTGAGATTCGGTGGCCTGCATTGTGCAGGTCGGACTAGATTATCATAACAGTCCCTTCTGACCTTAATATCTATGAATCTAAGTTAAACAATTGCTTAATAGTTCATACCTCAATTGTGGCCTTGATTTTATCATACCCAATTCTGTCAAATCCAAAATAGAAATTTCAAGTCAAATAATTTTCTATTGAGCAAATAGGTGGGTGGCGGTAGAGCAAAGATGATGCTTAAACAACCAATTTTACAATTTGATTCAAAGGCGCCACGGATGAAGAAAATGTAAAACAAAAGTGGTGACCAGAATCAAAGTTGGCATTTAGCACCAGTTTTGCTAAATCCTCTGCACACATTCAGGGAGGCCTTGCCTCAAAAGAATTTACAATCTAATCATAATCCCTCTTTACATACCTTCACTGACCCATTATGTGGAAAAGTTAACAATCCTGTTTCTTCTATGCCCAGATTAGGTTAAAGAATCAAACCCATTATGAACTGGAGTTATGTGCCATTTAGTTTAATGCAACATTCAATGGGCTTTAAAGTACTCAAACAAGCATCAAACAACGATGCCTGGTAACTAGTGGAATGCTTAAAAAGCGTCAGAACCTGAATGGGTCTTCTGTATACTCCTTGAAGTATCTACTTTAAATTTCACTATCGAGCATCATTGGCTTTGAAGCATTGAACTGTGAAAATGTTGAGCTCTTCCCCTCCTGATTTAAGATGAAATAGTCAGTTCACTCGTGTTTCCTATGACATTCACTGAGGAGCAGTCATTTTGTGACTTCATGCCTCATGTGATTTCAGCCTTGTAAATTACTGGAAATTGACATCAAAACAGAAAACAATACCTTATTCTATGTACTATTAAATTAAGTAGGAGACAGACAGAAAAGGAAGTGATTCCCACTACTAGGCCCTTTTTTGGTACTCTTCTAGAATTTTAAGAAGTCTGCGTTTGCTCCCACTAAAGTCACTGACAAAACTTTTAAACTCCATTGAATGTGGGACTGGCCCAGAGTGAGGTTCAGTATTATCTGAGACATGATAAAAAGAATAGCTGTCACAGTGTCTGTGCACCCAGTCCTGTTAGGGGGAAGCAGCAGGCAATATCCAGCAATTCTGGATTAACCCTTTGTATTGCCCACGCTAAGACTCAAAATGTTGTCTTTATTCCCACACCACTGCCAGCTGTGACATGGTGTCTTTCCACATTTTCCATAGCTTTTCCAAGCTTTCCTGCTATTAAGTTTCTTTGGTCTCCAATTGTAGTGGTGCACTGTGCTTATATTGTACATTAGTCTGACTTCTTTGACATTTGTCTCTTTTCTTTTTACTATCTCAATATTGTCCAATGCAGTCTCTGTGTTGCTAGCTTGTAAGTCACATTGCGGTTTCTTTCTTTTTTTTTTTTTTTTGCATTCTCACTCTAACTATAGTTTTTGCTAGTGAGAGATCTGGGTCTAACTGAAGCTGTGCTGATAAAATGGTTTCTCAACTATCCCGTCCCTTATTTGTTCTTAAATTCCATATTTGCAATGTACAGCAAGACTTTTATTACTGCAATTGATAGTCTTAGCTGTTTCCCTTTGTGCCTGGCACCTCCTATTACATTTGGCCATTTCACATCTAATATTCTGTCTGCCTATTAAATGAGTTTCTAAAAGCTTCTTTCCCTTTGGAATATTCTCTCTTTTCCTCATCAGTGAGGTTTAGGGCACACAGGAAGTCGTCAGCAGCATCCCCCATGCAAGTATCAGGGCATTTGCCAGGTATTGTGCGTTTTCTGGTAAGCCAGAAGTCATCTGCAATTGCTCAAATCTGTAGATCCAGAAAGGCCAGCTGCCTGAGCTGCCAAAATTAAACTTCTAACAGCCATTTGTGCTATGAGTTCCCTTGCTGCATTGAGACAGGGCTCTGCCCTCTTCCTCGGGCTGCTTTCACAGGACACCTCCCTGATTTTCCACTTTCCCCACTCAATCACCACTCTAGCAGTTTGGGAGTCTCTTCTTGCCAATATCATGTAGCATGACAACATGAACACAAAGACATGCCTGAAGCAGCAGTGAGAGAACTCCCTAACCAGGAAGGCTATACATTTATTAAACTCCCTGCTGCAATGCATCGTGGTCCTGTCTGGTAGCTGTGGAGGACCAGGAACTTTTAGAGTCAATCCTCTCTAGATGCTGAAAATTCCACTGATAAAATCCCATAGGCATCCAAAATTCTGCTAGTGAGCATGTGCACAGCAGACCTGACACCACCAAGCAGCTTGGTATCTAATTCCTGCCTAACCTCAGGAGGATTCACAGACTATGCATTCTCCCATCTACCTCATCCATGGGGGCCCAATTCAGTAGGCCTGCCAGAGGCCACCTGAGGTTGTTTCTACTGGATTGGGTCCCACACAAAACACAGATGGAGGAAGAGATGGTAGTGGCCTCCTTTTAACAAATAGTCCAGTGTTTAGGGCACTCACACAGGATGCAGGAAACCCAGGTTCAAATCCTCACTCTGCCTGATGTAAACTAGGAACTTGAGTCTCCCCCATCCCAGCCGAGTGCCCTAACCACTGGAATATTGAGTAAAATATGGGGAGGGAAGTCACCTCCTCTTCTTCAAGAAGGGCTGACCTGGCTTAGATGCCTACCTCTAGTAAAGGATTCATGACAGTGAACTGAGAGTTTTGGGGTGCATTCCTCAACACCAGACTTTGTGGCCAGGTGGCCAGGTGCCTAAACTCAGCCTAAGCCCTCCTGGAAAAATCCATATCTTTTTTTCAGCACAGTGGGCTGAAGAGCTGCTGTGACCGTTGATTATGTTGATGTACAATACATTTCTGATCAAATCAAATAAAAATCAGCGCACTTTGAGAGGCTTGGAAAATTTTGGGCAAGTTTAAAAGAAAGTTTGGTGTACTTCCAGCCTTGTCTGAGAAGCCCCAAGTGACAATGAGAAAGGCGCATCTCAAAGTAGCTCTAGCCTGGATGAAACTATAGAAGTACAATGATTGCCATTAAAGTATTCTCACAGTTACCACCGAGTATGGTATCAGAGATTGTTTTACTACACTTAAAATAGTAAAAACAACAATGCAGTGTGGCTCTAGAGATCATTGTATCTATTCTTGTATTTGTGCACCCAACAGACACTGAAGTATCTGAGAAATGTGCACATTAGGCTGGCAATAGTGAAGACCTAAGTAGACGTCTTTGGGTATGTCTACACTACGGAATAAGGTCGAATTTATAGAAGTCGTTTTTTTAGAAATCGGTTTTATATATTCGAGTGTGTGTGTCCCCACAGAAGTGCATTAAGTGCATTAACTCGGCGGAGTGCTTCCACAGTACCGAGGCTAGAGTCGACTTCCGGAGCGTTGCACTGTGGGTAGCTATCCCACAGTTCCCGCAGTCTCCGCTGCCCATTGGAATTCTGGGTTGAGATCCCAATGCCTGATGGGGCTGAAACATTGTCGTGGGTGGTTCTGGGTACATATCGTCACTCCCCCCCTTCCCTCCCTCCCTCCATGAAAGCAAGGGCAGACAATTGTTTCGCGCCTTTTTTCCTGAGTTACCTGTGCGGACGCCATACCACCGCAAGCATGGAGCCCGCTCAGGTAACCGTCACCGTATGTCTCCTGGGTGCTGGCAGACGCGGCACGGCATTGCTACACAGTAGCAGCAACCCATTGCCTTGTGGCAGCAGACGGTAGAATACGACTGGTAGCCATCCTCGTCATGTCCGAGGTACTCCTGGTCGCCTGTGTGAGGTCGATCAGGAGCGCCTGGGCAGACATGGGCGCAGGGACTAAATTTTTAGTGACTTGACCAGGTCATTCTCTTTAGTCCGGCAGTCAGTCCTATTGAACCGTCTTATGGTGAGCAGGCAGGCAATATGTCCTTCTGCACCGTCTGCTGCCAGCCAAAGATGTAAAAGATAGATGGAGTGGATCAAAACAAGAAATAGACCAGATTTGTTTTGTACTCATTTGCCTCCTCCCCTGTCTAGGGGACTCATTCCTCTAGGTCACACTGCAGTCACTCACAGAGAAGGTGCAGCGAGGTAGATCTAGCCATGTATCAATCAGAGGCCAGGCTAACCTCCATGTTCCAATAAGAACAATAACTTAGGTGCACCATTTCTTATTGGAACCCTCCGTGAAGTCAACCCTGTAAGCCGTGTCCTCAGTCGCCCCTCCCTGCGTCAGAGCAACGGCAAACAATCGTGCATCTGAGTTGAGAGTGCTGTCCAGAGCAGTCACAATGGAGCACTCTGATTGGGCTAAAACATTGTCGCGGGTGGTTCTGGGTACATATTGTCCGGCCCCCGATCCCTCCCTCCCTCCGTGAAGGCAAGGGCAGACAATCGTTTCGCGCCTTTTTTCCTGAGTTACCTGTGCGGACGCCATACCACCGCAAGCATGGAGCCCGCTCAGGTAACCGTCACCGTATGTCTCCTGGGTGCTGGCAGACGCGGTATGGCATTGCTACACAGTAGCAGCAACCCATTGCCTTCTGGCAGCAGACGGTACAGTACGACTGGTAGCTGTCCTCGTCATGTCCGAGGTGTTCCTGGTCGCCTGTGTGAGGTCGATCAGGAGCGCCTGGACAGACATGGGCGCAGGGACTAAATTTTTAGTGACTTGACCAGGGCATTTTTTTTAGTTCGGCAGTCAGTCCTATTGAACCGTCTTATGGTGAGCAGGCAGGCAATATGGATTGCTAGCACTCCTATTACACCGTCTTCTGCCGAGCAGCCATGAGATGTGGATGGCATGCAGTCCTTCTGCACCGTCTGCTGCCAGCCAAAGATGTAAAAGATAGATGGAGTGGATCAAAACAAGAAATAGACCAGATTTGTTTTGTACTCATTTGCCTTCTCCCCTGTCTAGGGGACTCATTCCTCTAGGTCACACTGCAGTCACGCACAGAGAAGGTGCAGCGAGGTAGATCTAGCCATGTATCAATCAGAGGCCAGGCTAACCTCCTTGTTCCAATAAGAACAATAACTTAGGTGCACCATTTCTTATTGGAACCCTCCGTGAAGTCAACCCTGTAAGCCGTGTCCTCAGTCGCCCCTCCCTGCGTCAGAGCAACGGCAAACAATCGTGCATCTGAGTTGAGAGTGCTGTCCAGAGCAGTCACAATGGAGCACTCTGATTGGGCTAAAACATTGTCGCGGGTGGTTCTGGGTACATATTGTCCGGCCCCCGTTCCCTCCCTCCCTCCGTGAAGGCAAGGGCAGACAATCGTTTCACGCCTTTTTTCCTGAGTTACCTGTGCGGACGCCATACCACCGCAAGCATGGAGCCCGCTCAGGTAACCGTCACCGTATGTCTCCTGGGTGCTGGCAGACGCGGTATGGCATTGCTACACAGTAGCAGCAACCCATTGCCTTCTGGCAGCAGACGGTACAGTACGACTGGTAGCTGTCCTCGTCATGTCCGAGGTGTTCCTGGTCGCCTGTGTGAGGTCGATCAGGAGCGCCTGGGCAGACATGGGCGCAGGGACTAAATTTTTGGTGACTTGACCAGCAGATGGTGCAGTATGACTGATAGCCGTCCTCGTCATGTCCGAGGTGCTCCTGGCCACGTCGGCTGGGAGCGCCTGGGCAGACATGGGCGCAGGGACTAAATTTTTGGTGACTTGACCAGGTCATTCTCTTTAGTCCTGCAGTCAGTCGTATTGAACCGTCTAATGGTAAGCAGCCAGGCAATACGGATTGCTAGCAGTCGTATTGTACCATCTTCTGCCTGGCAGGCAAGAGATGACGATGGCTAGCAATCGTATTGTACCATCTTCTGCCGGGCAGGCAAGAGATGACGATGGCTAGCAATCGTACTGTACCATCTTCTGCCGAGCAGCCATGAGATGTGGATGGCATGCAGTCCTTCTGCACCGTCTGCTGCCAGCCAAAGATGTAAAAGATAGATGGAGTGGATCAAAACAAGAAATAGACCAGATTTGTTTTGTACTCATTTGCCTCCTCCCCTGTCTAGGGGACTCATTCCTCTAGGTCACACTGCAGTCACGCACAGAGAAGGTGCAGCGAGGTAGATCTAGCCATGTATCAATCAGAGGCCAGGCTAACCTCCTTGTTCCAATAAGAACAATAACTTAGGTGCACCATTTCTTATTGGAACCCTCCGTGAAGTCAACCCTGTAAGCCGTGTCCTCAGTCGCCCCTCCCTGCATCAGAGCAACGGCAAACAATCGTGCATCTGAGTTGAGAGTGCTGTCCAGAGCAGCCCAATGGAGCACTCTGATTGGGCTAAAACATTGTCGCGGGTGGTTCTGGGTACATATTGTCCGGCCCCCGTTCCCTCCCTCCCTCTGTGAAGGCAAGGGCAGACAATCGTTTTGCGCCTTTTTTCCTGAGTTACCTGTGCGGACGCCATACCACCGCAAGCATGGAGCCCGCTCAGGTAACCGTCACCGTATGTCTCCTGGGTGCTGGCAGACGCTGTACGGCATTGCTACACAGTAGCAGCAACCCATTGCTTTCTGGCAGCAGACGGTGCAGTATGACTGATAGCCGTCCTCGTCATGTCCGAGGTGCTCCTGGCCACGTCGGCTGGGAGCGCCTGGGCAGACATGGGCGCAGGGACTAAATTTTTGGTGACTTGACCAGGTCATTCTCTTTAGTCCTGCAGTCAGTCGTATTGAACCGTCTAATGGTGAGCAGGCAGGCAATACGGATTGCTAGCAGTCGTATTGTACCATCTTCTGCCGGGCAGGCAAGAGATGACGATGGCTAGCAATCGTATTGTACCATCTTCTGCCGGGCAGGCAAGAGATGACAATGGCTAGCAATCGTACTGTACCATCTTCTGCCGAGCAGCCATGAGATGTGGATGGCATGCAGTCCTTCTGCACCGTCTGCTGCCAGCCAAAGATGTAAAAGATAGATGGAGTGGATCAAAACAAGAAATAGACTAGATTTGTTCTGTACTCATTTGCCTCCTCCCCTGTCTAGGGGACTCATTCCTCTAGGTCACACTGCAGTCACGCACAGAGAAGGTGCAGCGAGGTAGATCTAGCCATGTATCAATCAGAGGCCAGGCTAACCTCCTTGTTCCAATAAGAACAATAACTTAGGTGCACCATTTCTTATTGGAACCCTCCGTGAAGTCCTGCCTGAACTACTCCTTGATGTAAAGCCACCCCCTTTGTGGATTTTAGCCTCCTGAAGCCAACCCTGTAAGCCGTGTCGTCAGTCGCCCCTCCCTCCGTCAGAGCAACGGCAGACAATCATTCCGCGCCTTTTTTCTGTGCGGACGCCATACCAAGGCAAGCATGGAGTCCGCTCAGCTCACTTTGGCAATTAGGAGCACATTAAACACCACACGCATTATCCAGCAGTATATGCAGCACCAGAACCTGGCAAAGCGCTACCGGGCGAGGAGGCGACGTCAGCGCGGTCACGTGAGTGATCAGGACATGGACACAGATTTCTCTGAAAGCATGGGCCCTGCCAATGCATGCATAATGGTGCTAATGGGGCAGGTTCATGCTGTGGAACGCCGATTCTGGGCTCGGGAAACAAGTACAGACTGGTGGGACCGCATAGTGTTGCAGGTCTGGGACGATTCCCAGTGGCTGCGAAACTTTCGCATGCGTAAGGGCACTTTCATGGAACTTTGTGACTTGCTTTCCCTTGCCCTGAAGCGCATGAAGACCAAGATGAGAGCAGCCCTCACAGTTGAGAAGCGAGTGGCGATAGCCCTGTGGAAGCTTGCAACGCCAGACAGCTACCGGTCAGTTGGGAATCAATTTGGAGTGGGCAAATCTACTGTGGGGGCTGCTGTGATGCAAGTAGCCCATGCAATCAAAGATCTGCTGATATCAAGGGTAGTGACCCTGGGAAATGTGCAGGTCATAGTGGATGGCTTTGCTGCAATGGGATTCCCTAACTGTGGTGGGGCCATAGACGGAACCCATATCCCTATCTTAGCACCGGAGCACCAAGCCGGCGAGTACATAAACCGCAAGGGGTACTTTTCAATAGTGCTGCAAGCTCTGGTGGATCACAAGGGACGTTTCACCAACATCAACGTGGGATGGCCGGGAAAGGTACATGACGCTCGCATCTTCAGGAACTCTGGTCTGTTTCAAAAGCTTCAAGAAGGGACTTTATTCCCAGACCAGAAAATAACTGTTGGTGATGTTGAAATGCCTATATGTATCCTTGGGGACCCAGCCTACCCCTTAATGCCATGGCTCATGAAGCCGTACACAGGCAACCTGGACAGCAGTCAGGAGCTGTTCAACTACAGGCTGAGCAAGTGCAGAATGGTGGTAGAATGTGCATTTGGACGTTTAAAGGCGCGCTGGCGCAGTTTACTGACTCGCTTAGACCTCAGCGAAACCAATATTCCCACTGTTATTACTGCTTGCTGTGTGCTCCACAATATCTGTGAGAGTAAGGGGGAGACGTTTATGGCGGGGTGGGAGGTTGAGGCAAATCGTCTGGCTGCTGGTTACGCGCAGCCAGACACCAGGGCGGTTAGAAGAGCACAGGAGGGTGCGGTACGCATCAGAGAGGCTTTGAAAACCAGTTTCATGACTGGCCAGGCTACGGTGTGAAAGTTCTGTTTGTTTCTCCTTGATGAAACCCCCCGCCCCTTGGTTCACTCTACTTCCTTGTAAGCTAACCACCCTCCCCTCCTCCCTTTGATCACCTCTTGCAGAGGCAATAAAGTCATTGTTGCTTCACATTCATGCATTCTTTATTCATTCATCACACAAATAGGGGGATGACTACCAAGATAGCCCAGGAGGGGTGGTGGAGGAGGGAAGGAAAATGCCACACAGCACTTTAAAAGTTTACAACTTTAAAATTTATTGAATGACAGCCTTCTTTTTTTTGGGCAATCCTCTGTGGTGGAGTGGCTGGTTGGCCGGTGGCCACCCCACCGCGTTCTTGGGCGTCTGGGTGTGGAGGCTATGGAACTTGGGGAGGAGGGCGGTTGGTTACACAGGGGCTGTAGTGGCAGTCTGTGCTCCAGCTGCCTTTGCTGCAGCTCAACCATACACTGGAGCATACTGGTTTGGTCCTCCAGCAGCCTCAGCATTGAATCCTGCCTCCTCTCATCACGCTGCCGCCACATTCGAGCTTCAGCCCTCTCTTCAGCCCGCCACTTACTCTCTTCAGCCCGCCACTTATTCTCTTCAGCCCGCCACCTCTCCTCCTGGTCATTTTGTGCTTTCCTGCAGTCTGACATTATTTGCCTCCACGCATTCGTCTGTGCTCTGTCAGTGTGGGAGGACAGCATGAGCTCGGAGAACATTTCATCTCGAGTGCGTTTTTTTTTTCTTTCTAATCTTCACTAGCCTCTGGGAAGGAGAAGATCCTGTGATCATTGAAACACATGCAGCTGGTGGAGAAAAGAAAAGGGACAGCGGTATTTAAAAAGACACATTTTATAAAACACTGGCTACACTCTTTCAGGGTAAACCTTGCTGTTAACATTACATACATAGCACATGTGCTGTCGTTACAAGGTGGCATTTTGCCTCCCCCCACCGCGTGGCTACCCCCTCAACCCTCCCCCCTCCCTGTGGCTAACAGCAGGGAACATTTCTGTTCAGCCGCAGGCAAACAGCCCAGCAGGAATGGGCTCCTCTGAGTGTCCCCTGAAGAAAAGCACCCTATTTCAACCAGGTGACCATGGATTATATCTCACTCTCCTGAGGATAACACACGAACGGATGTTGCTTGAACGCCAGCAAACATACACTGCAATGCTTTGTTGTACAATGATTCCCGAGTACGTGTTACTGGCCTGGAGTGGTAAAGTGTCCTACCATGAAGGACGCAATAAGTCTGCCCTCCCCAGAAACCTTTTGCAAAGGCTTTGGGAGTATATCCAGGAGAGCCGCGAATGCCAGGGCAAAGTAATCCTTTCACATGCTTGCTTTTAAACCATGTATAGTATTTTAAAAGGTACACTCACCGGAGGTCCCTTCTCCGCCTGCTGGGTCCAGGAGGCAGCCTTGGGTGGGTTCAGGGGGTACTGGCTCCAGGTCCAGGGTGAGAAACAGTTCCTGGCTGTCGGGAAAACCGGTTTCTCCGCTTGCTTGCTGTGAGCTATCTACAACTTCGTCATCATCATCATCTTCTTTGTCCCCAAAACCTGCTTCCGTATTGCCTCCATCTCCATTGAAGGAGTCAAACAACACGGCTGGGGTAGTGGTGGCTGAACCCCCTAAAATGGCATGCAGCTCATCATAGAAGCGGCATGTTTGGGGCTCTGACCCGGAGCGGCCGTTCGCCTCTCTGGTTTTCTGGTAGGCTTGCCTCAGCTCCTTCAGTTTCACGCGGCACTGCTTCGGGTCCCTGTTATGGCCTCTGTCCTTCATGCCCTGGGAGATCTTGACAAAGGTTTTGGCATTTCGAAAACTGGAACGGAGTTCTGATAGCACGGATTCCTCTCCCCATACAGCGATCAGATCCCGTACCTCCCGTTCGGTCCATGCTGGAGCTCTTTTGCGATTCTGAGACTCCATCATGGTCACCTCTGCTGATGAGCTCTGCATGGTCACCTGCAGCTTGCCACGCTGGCCAAACAGGAAATGAGATTCAAAAGTTCGCGGTTCTTTTCCTGTCTACCTGGCCAGTGCATCTGAGTTGAGAGTGCTGTCCAGAGCGGTCAAAATGGAGCACTCTGGGATAGCTCCCGGAGGCCAATACCGTCGAATTGTGTCCACAGTACCCCAAATTCGACCCGGCAAGGCCGATTTAAGCGCTAATCCACTTGTCAGGGGTGGAGTAAGGAAATCGATTTTAAGAGCCCTTTAAGTCGAAATAAAGGGCTTCATCGTGTGGACGGGTGCAGGTTTACATTGATTTAATGCTGCTAAATTCGACCTAAAGTCCTAGTGTAGACCAGGGCTTGGAGTCTGTGGCCCTTCTCTATATAGGTTATAGAAAGTGCTGCTTAGAGTAGCTTTTTTTCTCTCTCTCTCTCTTTAAAAAAGGTGTATCTGAGTCATATTTTGATAATTTTGCAAGATAAGATTGAGTTAATACATTCCATTGTTTTCTCCTTTATCACTCCTTCCCACTTAAAGAGCAGTGGCTTGTGTGCTAGGATGGCTTTCCATTCGTATTTTAATATCTAGTCATTCTAAAACCAAAAGGTTCAGACTGAAATTCATCCCCGTGCATATGGCCACCCCCAGGCTTTTGGGGGCTTACGTGAGATTGAAAGGGTCATAGGCCAGAACTCAGCTCAAGGATGAATTTCACCCTGTGAGTCAACATTCTTTTGTCTCTCTCCATCAAAGTCAAAAAGTTTGAGGCATTTTGTAAGTTATTTATTTTACATCAAGATTGCAAAATTCAGGGATTTGGTTTTTTTCTTCATATTGTCTATTAAAATGTTAGGAAGCAAGATTTTTTTTTTTTTTTTGCTATGTCAAGTTCCTGGCAAGAATAATTCCCTCTTATGTTTTCCACACCTCTTTATTAAATGTTACTGCTGTGAGGGAGGCTTTACCCAGCATCATGATCATCTTCCTACTCATGATGCTTAAGGATAATATTTTCAGAGGGAGTTAGGAGCTTAAGTACCATTTAAAATTGAGGTAGGAGTGTAATTCTTATTGAAAAAAATCAGGTGCTTTTTTTTGGGGGGGGCAAACCAAACACTAAAACCAAAAACAAACTCAAAAGACCTGAAATGAAGCATTTCGTTTTGTCTGAGCTTCATAAAATGTTGATAATTTTCAAACTAATAAAATTGAGTTTGTTTTGAAATTTACTTCATTTCAAGTGAAAGTTTCATTTAAAAAATGAAAAAAAGAAAAAAAACAAAACTAAACATTTTAAGGGGTTTGCTTGGTCAAACAACTCACCAAAAATTCAAATGATTTCATGAAATGTTTCAGGTCACCCCAAATCTCCATTTTTCAATAAAACAAAAATTTCAGAGGAAAAAATTCTCCCAGCTCCAATCCTAAATCACTTAAGTCCTATTGAAAAAAAAATGTACCCCAATTTTATGATTGGAGTTTCCAACCTTATGTGGTTGGAGTTGTTACTTCATCTGTGATGAACAATGGGGCCCCTCATAGCCCTGTGTCTGCAGTTCACTTGTAAATTTTCCTCTTCATTCTTCTAATACATACGTAAATAGGAAACAAAATCATGAATTATATATTCATGGAAAACAAAATCATTTCCCACTCTCTCTCTGATGCCTTCATTTCTCAGCCTCTCTCAAAGTGCTCTCTCCATCTTCAGTTTCACCTCTGTCAGTTTCCCCATGTTGGCCCTCATCTGTAAAGGTATTTAGGCACTTAAACACCAGATTTAAGCACCACTGTGATCCCCAAAATCCCTTTTCAGCTGCCACCTGACCCTGTAGGCACCTAAACTCTGGAGCAGAAATTTAGACACTTAGTCCATAGTTCCCTAGATGCCTACATTGATGCATTTGAGCATCTGCACTGCTGCTTCACTGTAGGTGTCTGGATGCCTCTCTCTTACCTGAGTCACAAACAAGGGGAAGATAGATGGGCAAATGCCTAATGTTGCCTGCAGGATCTGATCCAGTAGGTAGCCTCAGAGCATGCCTACCAGATTAGGTCCCATTCAACATCTGGTTGGAGGTGATGGTGGTCCCCACCTTAAAACTTTTAGTCCAGTGATTGGAGCACAAACCTGCATCTCTCACATCCCAGGTGAAACTCCCCCCCTCAGGCTAGGGTTGTCAATTGTGGTTGGACGTATTCTTGGAAGTTTCATCACATGACAAACTATAATTAAAGAGTGATCTTTAATTCCTGGAGACTCCAGGACAATCCTGGAGGGTTGGCAACCCTACCTCAGGCAGAAGGAGAGAAAGGATTTGAACAGTGGTATGCCACCTCTCAAAAACAGGGTATAAGTCCTAAAAACAGGAGAGGGTGGAATGTACACCCAGCACAGTCACTTATGAGTAATAGTTCCAGAAGTACAGGAAGTACTAGGACACCCTTCCAGCTCCCCAGATGGTGTTCCAGCAGAACTTAAGCCCTGCTCAGAAGAGCAACTTAACTGCTGAGCTGTGGGATATTCTCTCCTGTGGAAGCTGTTCCACTTTGGATAAATACTTAAAGTAACTGGAAAAGGAGGACTGGACCCTGAGTCTCCCAGCACCTAGGTGAACACTGTAACCAATAGGCTAGAAAGGCAGTCTCACAATAACGCTAAGAACTGACCCCTGTTTAAATAGTTTCTCCCCCACCCCTCAGGCAGTGAACTGAACACTGGTCACCCACATCCTGGTGAGTGCACTAAGCACTGGGCTAAAAATTTATAAAAGTGGGCACAACCAACATCTCCATCTCTTTGTAGGCAAATGTCTAAATCATTCTAGTAAAAACCCCAACTTAGGCATCTAAGCCCCCTGACTCCAGGAAAGGGGTGCCTCACTATGGATCACAAGCAGAGATAAGTGCAGCCTTACTGCCTGGATTTAGAGGTGGGGCTTAGAATACATTCCTCTAATCACAACTCCCATTGGCTAGTTTAGGCAGCTCCCAACCTAGCATGCTGGCTTTTGTGGATCCCATTCTCAGGTGCCTATCTTCCCCATTCATGTATAGTGAGCCTAGGAGCCTAACTCAGGGTTTGTGGACCCATTGTTGTTCCTGGGATTTTCTAGGCACTTAGGTCCCTTTGTGAATCCAGGCCTTGGTCTCTCCTTCTTTCTAACTGAGATCCTCTTTCTCACTTCCTCCCATTCTTCTCCAATCCATCTCCCTGGTTCTACTTTCTCCTTCCCCCTCTCCCCCACTTCTCCCTCTGGTATATAGTTATCAGTGATAATTTCTTTAAATGGGAGGGGAAAGAGGCACAGAGGTGTTATTTTGGGCAAGTCACTTCACAACAGGTCAATGAGAGAGATAGGAATAGACCCCCAGCTCTCCTGAATCGTAGTTCTGTGCTTAAGTACATTGAAGAATCAGAACTTATATGGGTTTTGTGATCACAGATACATTTATATTTCAGCATAACACAGAATTGTTTCCCACTATAATGGACAAAATTCACTAGCTCTCTGTGCAAAGGAGATTTCAGTCCCCTCGGCTGCCAGCCTACATTGCTCTCTGCAGTCGTGAGTCATGAGCCTCTACACTCTGTGTCAGATATATGAATCTACAGAACTCTTCGTGACACAGCCCCCCAAACCAGTTCCTTCATATCAAATTTCACTACATGCATGGAAGGACACTATTCCTTGCAGGAGCAGTTCACAAAGAGTCTCTGAGTACGGTCTTCCAACTAGTTGTGCACTTACCTTTAGCCCATATTTTCCTAGTTTGCTTATGAAAATGTCATATGGGACTGTCAAAATCTTTCTAAAAATCACCCCTCTCCTTGCATCCCTCCACTGGCTCCCCCTTCTGTCACCTCAAACATAAACTGCTTGTATTTATTTTCACAGCCCTTTATGGTCTATCCCCACTAGTCATCTCTTATTCAGCATCAAAATGTTGACTCACGCCACCAACCAGCCCATGATTCCAGCCTCCATTGCTCACTTGTTAAAAAGTTTCAAATAAACATATTTGTGCTTTCTCCCATTCTGCCCCTCACACCTGGAGGAGATCCCTGTAAAATCCACAAAGCTACCTCATTATCCTCCTTAAAATTCTCCTTTGTCATGAAGCCCACAAAAAACAAAACTTGGTTAAACTAGTAGTGTACTGATATATCAACGATTGGCAAAGGTTTTCCTCATTGGTTCCCTGTACACCCCTGCTTGTCCATATCCATTTGTTGTCTCTTTTCTAATACTTAGATTGTAAGTGCTGTGGAGCAGGGACCATCTTGTTTGTTCTGTGGTTGTATGGTGCCTAGCACAATGAGGTCCTGGTCCATGACCAGGGTTAAGTACTGTGGTAATATAAACAATAAATAAAACATAGTTCTGCAATCACGGTTAAAGACCAACTTTTAAAATAGTGCCAATGAGAAAGATTTGATTGTTCTGGTCCTGTACAAAGGAACTAAAGTAAGTTCTGCCTTTTAAGCAGTGTGAATCCTTCTTTACACATCTTGATCTGTGAGAGGTTTAGAGTCACATGCCTAAAATATATGGTCAGTATTCAAACAAATGCTAGCTCTGTATGTAACTCAGACGTAAGTAGTGGGGTTTGTTTTATTTTTGTTTTTTCCTTCCAGTGTATCTTATTCTGGCTTCAGAATGCATAATCAGCTCTCTTCATAACTGAAAAGAGGGAATGAATAAATGAGGATCATTTTGGGCTCAATCCTATGTTCCTTTCTACAGGTATTCACGAGAAGTTCTGTAGAGTGGGGCTGTAGAGTTTTTTTCCCTGGATGTTATCTTAGCCAGCTTCCCAACTGGAAAGGAACAGTCACTCCCCCTCCCTCCCGCAATATTTACCACACAATGAGATATTCTGTAGCGTCAGACGAAGGTATCTGTAGAAACCATGTATTAGCTTTTAGTAAATGTTGACCTTTTAATGGACTTCCACTATACCATTATATAGTTATATCTCCACAAAAATACCAGAGATCCCTGCACATAATCTCAAACATCATTCCATGGTAATTTATTCTAAACAGGTTAAAATACACAAAAAATATTGTATATCAAAATTGGACAAGTCTCCCCAAAGATACCAAGTTACTGTCATTGTGAGGTATATGTTTTGGTCACGTAACAGGTTGGTGATCTCTGTAGACCTCTCCACCTTGTGCAGTAGAACCACACTAGTTCTGCTCTAAGTGTCCCCTCAAGATCAATGAAGGATGAGGCAGGATTTGTCCGTCAGAGAAAAATTGTGTTTAATGGCTATAACCCTTGAAATAAATATGTTCCTTCATTCCATACCAAGTTCTAGTGCATGGAAATGTCTGACAGTCATAATTCTATATTTTGCTTCTAAAATTGTCTGTATTCCATATCTATGGATGGGATGCCCTCCCTTCATTAACCACGCTGGTTCTAGTTTCATTACGAGACTTCATAGTTCAGATTCAAAGGATTTTAAAAGTTCATTATGACATTCCTTATTTTTCTTTTGAATGACCCCCATATGAATAGTGCTTACTGTTTTCTGTTGAAAAAGAAAAGGAATATAAGCAGGATAGCAGCATCTCGCATGTTCCACGCATTAGAAATATATTTATCTGAACAGAACACACATGCAGACAAATGGAAAGGAAAGGATTTGTCCATGAAATGGATGCATATCTAGAGATAAAAATCCCGATTAGCTGGTGTACAGTTGAGAGAATTTTGACTGTACTGGGATTTGGTTTTAAAAATTTCCCCTCAAGAATTTCTCAGTCACAGGAGACCAGTGGAGAAAGCTTTGGATATTCACATCCTTACATCATGTTCCCAGTTTTAATGGGTTCCCTTTAGCCTTGTTTTCCTTTAGATTTTCTAAGGCACCCATCACCTTTTAAGGCCTTCCACAGATGCACACAGATTCTGGTTTAATTTGCAGTCTAGGTGGAAAGAAAGGGAAAAAGGTTTCCTATCATTTGACATTATGTTTGCTTTTAAGAACCAGAAAATTCCCCTCTGGATGCCTCAGTCTTGAAGAGCGCTATTCTTCCCAGTAGGGATAGAGGAAACTGGGCACTGCTCTGAATTATGTTCAGTCTCAGGATTCTGACCCAGTGTTCTCAATGTTCCACACTCTTTTACAACTGCCCCTCCCCCGCCCCTGCATTTTGGCCAACTGTTTTCTATGCAACAGAATAGGAAACTACTCGGAACGTACAAACAGTATTTTCCCAAGTAAAGGGGTAACTTTTCAACTTCTGGCATTATATCTTTTAAAAATCACCATGGGGATTAAATGTCAGTATTTTATTGCTCCTTTTAGAACACCTGGAAATTGAAAAAAGGAACAAGATGTGAAGTGAAAAGGTACAAGCCCAGCTCTTATAATTGGCCAATTTTTTAAAGTATGCCTAAGTTTAGGCTCATTAAGTCAATAGGCACCGAAGTGAGTGACCTGATTTTCATAAGTGTAGCACACCCAGCAGTTCACACTGAAGTCATTTGGATGGCATAAAGCCAGGGGGTGCTTTAGTAATGTCTCTGTCAGAGCAATTCCTACACAGCTTCACCTTTAAACTAAGGCCTTGTCTGCACTAGAGGGCTTTGCTACTTTAAGTATACTCGTATAGTTAAAGTGGGAAACTCCCCTAGTGTGAATGCAGTTATATTGATGTTTATAGCACTTACAAGTCCAGGAAATGGAATAAGCTATACCAGTATAAGGAACTGTAGGCTGATGAATTACAATTCTAAGACATATTGGGGTATAATATGCACTTGTCACAAATGACAGGTTCTTTTTCAGTTGGCCACTTAAAGTTAACTGAGAAGACAAAATATGGTGAAGCACAGAAACTTTGAGGTTTAGTTAATACAGGCAAATATAATTGAAATAGAAAAATCTTCGTAAGTACAAGAATCAGTCAGTACAATGAAGTGGTTTCCTGCATTGTTCATACTTACAACTTTATGGAGACCACTGGAAACAAAGATTAAATGAAAACAGAGGTCCTGATTCAGTTTACACTGTCCTGGGGACCGGATGACATTGAAAATAGAGAACTAGACTGAATCTTTTATCCCCCTTTTTATGTAACTCATAAGATACAGAACTACATCTGATCAATTTCCATGACCACAGCAGATTAATACCTGCCCATTATCCACCTGAGACATTCTGGGTGTTCATAATTATATCTCTAATCATTAATATTAATAAATTGCATTAATAAGTTATTAATTCCTATAATCATTGCAGTCTAACTGCCTAGTTATTTCTTAGTAACCAGGTTGCTCTTCTTTCAGAATTCTACAGTGTACCATGCCCTTTGTGTTTATTTGTTTGTGTGAGAATGAGTGTGCAAAATTGATGACTTGAGTTAGTGTTGTAGGCCTGCGCTTCTCCCAGAAAAAAAACAAAAAAAACACACCACACAGCCTTTGGCATAACTTCTTCCACAAGGACTTGCACTAATGAAACAGGTCTCTAACAATAACAAAGCCTACTAACCCAATTATTTGTGTTCTTCCTATTACAGCTTCAGTAACTTCCATTATTGTAAAAATGCTAAGCAGCTAAATTATATTTTATCTAAACCTAATGATCCTCCATGAAATCAGGTGTTCATGGTTAGCGGAATCTTTATAACTATGTTCACACTAGGATTTCTACTGGTATAACTGTACCAATTAAAAAGAAGTCACACCCCTTATCCACATAGTTATACCAGTATAGCTTTCTGGTGTAGACTAGCCCTAAAACTTCCCCCATTGTAGGAAAACCTGAGGGCAGGTAACAGTGGCGACTAAACTTCCCCTTCCTTGTGGTGGACCTCCTAGGGCATGGGGGAATTACCTGAAAGGGAGGTGCCGTTTATACCTTCCTGGACCACCTTCAGTCAGTTTCATTAACTAATTAACCCTTACAATACTCCTAAAGTGGTATTATCCTAATTTTACAGACGGAAAATGAAACAGGGAGACTAAAGGACCTGTTTATGGCCATTCACAAAGATAACAGCACAGCATTAATTAGAATTCAGGAGCACCTCACTCCCATGCACTCATACCATGCCTTTCCCAGCTAGCAGGGATTTGAGATGTCCCTATTTAGCAATCAAAATTCTGCTTTTAGTAAAGCAGTGTAGGAACTCATTTGTTTCAAACACCATAACAACCATCTATCCTTGCCCACTTATGGCAGGCTCATAAACTAAGCTGTAGTTCAAAGAGCCCTTTTCTTCTCAAGCCCAAGTATTTCCATATGACCAGTTGAAATAGATCTCTTCTTTTCAGCCACTATGGGGAAGAGTACTTTAGCTCTTAGATCTCACCAGTCATATAGAGATGTCCTAGCTGCTTGAGAAAGAACAGATGCACTCCCACAATAGGGATAAGAATAAGTAAAAAACTGCCTCTTTCTCCAGTGGTAAGTACAGTATGCACTACACCAGCGTACAGAGCACATAGGTTGATTTACATCTCAATCTCATTTTAGAAATCCTTTGTCAGGAGTGCCTTCCTAAGCCTCCAAACGCTCTTAATTGCCACGATGTCTGCAAATCTACCAAACTCTAAAATGCTGGCAGTTCTAGGGGTGCTCAGATTATCTCTATAGTTACATTATTTACACAAAATCTTATGCAAAAAAGCCTTCTCTTTATAACGTAGAATCCCTGAACAAGTTTACCCAAACTGAGTGGCAATTTAAGACAGCTAAATCCCTAAGAAAAAAAAGGACTGTTTCAGATAGTTTCAGATCTATGAATTTCATTGAGGCAAATCCTGAGGTCCTTATTTAGTTTTTACACCATCCTTTCTTGGGCAAATTCTGGAGGATTGAATAATAATGTAATATGGTGCCTTGGTTCAGTGTAAATTGAGGGGCCTCAGCACCCACAGGACCGGGCCCAAATTAATCTGGAATATTGCCCCTACAGATTACCAAAAAAAAAAGTTTCCTTTTTGTATCATAGATGATTTAACTGGTCAAGTAAATCGAGGGTGACCATATTTCCCTATGCTGACTATGGGATACCTGGTAAAATTACTCGTATTCATGCGAGTTCAATGGCAATCAGTCAGAACTGTGCAGTACAAACGTTCAGATCATCACGTTGACTGAGTCCTTGTTAAAAAGAAATACTGCGTAGTTGGATTCTTTTTATTTACGCTCTTATTTTTAAGGCTTTAGGGTCCACATGGGGAAGGGGTGACACAAACACCCCTACCCCACCGACACATGGGGAGAAGTGACACGCACTCCTGTACACCTCTCTCACATGGGGGAGGGGGTGACCGACTGACCCGAACCTCCCTGCCTAGTGCTCTCCACCCTTCATGTC
This sequence comes from Natator depressus, assembly GCF_965152275.1. Classification (NCBI taxonomy): domain Eukaryota; kingdom Metazoa; phylum Chordata; order Testudines; family Cheloniidae; genus Natator; species Natator depressus. The sequence goes on along the minus strand of NC_134235.1, from coordinate 196,386,374 downwards.
TGGCTCGGCCCCTGGGACAGACCCTCTTCTCCTGGTGCCACATCTTCCCGAGGCAACACGTGGGGGGCGAGAAGAGAGAAACGCAGAGACACATGCTCCCCCCCCCCCGAGATTTCACAGCAGAACGTGGCCAGCAGCAGCCTTTTAGCACTGTGTGGGAGGGAAGGCACAAGAGCTGCTTCCAGCCGCAGGGAAGGAGGGCTGGCGGGGGGAAGGGATGACTAGGCCCATGTCTTTGCAGAACTCAGCTCATCTCTTCCCTTCACCCTCCCCCCCCCCCCGCCCCCGGTGGCTAGAAGCAGCTTGCCCTTCCTGCCCACACAGTGTCAAAAGGCAGCTAATGCCTCCAGGCTGCTGGTGGCCACTGACGTAACCCAGCCGCCTCCTGTCCCCCTGCTACAGCAGGGCAGGAAGGGGTTAAACCGTAAAGATGCATTGTGCACCAGGGCCCAGGGAACCTGACTGCAGAGGCTTCAGCGAACCCAGCCAGAGGTGGCTCAGCAGGAGAGGGTGCCTAGGGGATAGAGAAGCCCCGTGCTCCCTGGGCGCAGGACCCAGGGTGGATGGGGCGAGTGAAGAGGGTGCTAAGCCCCTGTCTGGGAGCTGCTGTGGAGCCTGCAGGGTAAGGGTATGAACAGGCTGGAAATCGCTTTCCTCCTCCCTCCAGAGCTTAGCTGAGGGGCAGAGAGGCTTCCCCATGCCACTGTTGTATGGGGCTTTGGCACATGCAGGTCTCAGCACCTCCTGGCCAGCATCCTGGGATGGAAGGATCTTGGGCTTTCCCAGAGCACCAGCCCAGCCAGGGGCAGTGGGGGAAGGAAGGAGCCTGCCGGCCAGGCTGCTAGTGAGCCAAGCACTCTGCACCGTGCTGGGAGCAGGACATGCCCTGCCTGGGGAGATATGGAGAGCAAAGGGCAAAGCAGGGAGAGGACAGCGAGAGGGGGAGGATGTAAAGGGCCACTGGGTGGGCAGCAGAGGCAACATGTAGCTGGCCATCACCTGCCCGCACTCACCAGCCAGTGCGGCTCACAGCATGCAACCAGTGCCAGCCAGAAATGGGATGAGGGATAGGGCCCTGCTGGCCAAGAACCGACATGCAGCGGGGGGCTGCACTGATGGACCAACAGGGGGAGCAGCCGGCCGTGCACACAGCAGCTTTCCCCTATCCCCATCCTTGCACACACACACACATACCCGCTGGTGGGTGGGCAGCTGGCAAGAAGGGATCTGGCCAGCAGCAGGACCCGCCATTACTGATGGGGTGGGAGGGGGAGAGACAGAAAATATGGGACAATTTTCCCATTTTTAAGAAAAAGTTGGGACACCTGCAGAAGAGCTTAAATACAGGACTGTCCCTTTCAAAGTGGGACATAGGGTCACCTTAAGTAAATCACCCAATTCACCCCCTCGCAAGAACCAGTAATACTCTACTTTTGCCCCCTTCACATTTATCTAGCCTATTCTTGACCACCACTCAGGGCCATATAAGAGCTTCCTCCCTCAGCCGATCGTTCCATTACTTATTTGCTTTTACACCCAGAGTAGCAAGGCACTGTTCTTTGTCATGCCATGCTCAACCACAATAATCTGCTCTGGATTTGCAATCATACCAGTGACTTGCTGTTTTTAACTCTGACTCAGCTTTTGAAGCATTGCTTGTGTTTCACAGCTGCAGAGGAGACAAGTTTGTGATTGTCTTTCAAGAAAGAAGTTACATTTGCCGAGTACCACCATTTTAGTAGAAGAAGTCAGCCATTGTGAGGCAGAATTCCTTTATTACATAAAGCTAAGGATCAGACTAACATTTTGGATTGGGGTATAATCTCCAATCTCTTCCTGTCATGATTCTCATATGAGAAGATAGTTGTCTGCGGCTGGACCAGATGTTTAAAGGGTACACACATTAAGAGGACTGCCAGATTTAAAAAAAAAAGATTTGTTTTGTTGAATGCTTTGTTGCTGATTGTCAGGTTCCCACACCACTTTGTTTAGCTATTTCTTGGACAGTGTTGAGTGATGTTGTTATTTCTGGTGGTAATCTTCCATTAACATGCTCTTACAACATTAACAGTAATGCAACTCCACATACTGCCAAGTCTTAAAATACTTGTGTTTGAAGTGAGTGAGTGATAGGTGAGAGCAGACGATTGATTATAACTGAGCAGGTGGGAGGGTCAGGGTCCATTTATACTGTTGAGATACAAATACAGAGCTACGTAGCTAGAATTCCTTCTTGACCCGAGAGAGGCAGGTGCTCGTATAACGCCAACAGATCCCACTTGTCGGCGGGCAGGCACCAAACCTTAGAGCGAGAGAGCTCGCGCTCTCTCTCCCCTCCTCCCCCGCCCCCAGAGGTGCTTAGGCCTCATGTTGCTCCCCTGCACAAAGGATGAATTTCACTTAGAGAACTCAGTGTAGTTCAGCACTGAGGGGGAGCAGGCAGCTAAACTGCTTTTTAGTAAGGACAATCTGTTAAAATGATCAGAACTACCAACCCATAGCTTCTTACCTAAACACCATGCTAAAGCCTAGTTCCTAGTCACAGGATAAAAACTCCAGTTTAACTAGCGATAGACCACCAGCAGATTAACTGGGAAGGGGGTGGGGGTTGCTGCCCAAGTTGATGTCCCAGAACATAGGGCTTCTTGCCTTGTGACCAAATTGTGGATGTATGTAATGTTTTTACTTGGTTCAAGCATCTAATGGCTCTGAGTCCACGCACCTTGATGCCAAACTTGTACAGGAGGAACAAAGGAGCATAGAATAAGGCCATTTCAGAAATGGCTGCCATGAACCTCCAGTGTGAGCATGCCAGCCTTGGACCAAGGTGGGCTCTCCAGGTCAGAGACCATTAGCAAGAGTGTGCGCACTGGCAGTGCTCATACTGCACTTTGTGTATGGATATAAAGGAAGTTTCTAAACCCTGGTCTGTGGATTCACAAGCACTAAAATTCACACACGTTTTTTTAAAATGAATATTTTGTCAGGGATGAACGGTAGCCATCTACTTTGCTGCTCCTTAAACAGAATCTGAAAGATAGAACAGGTATCGGATTCCAGATTACTCATTCTGCTGCACTCCTTCTCAGTAGAGCTCAGTCAGACCAAGTAACTTGTCTATAGAGGGTTTAAAAGCAGACTTAACTTGGGACTGTGCCGAATATCAGACAAGCCCCAGATCAGACTCTCTCTCGGTGTACTAAATCAACACTGGAATGAAGGTGTTAATTCATCTCTAGTCCTTTGCTTTAAAATAGTTTGTCATCTGAACACAAGTTGAATTTGGTTGCATGATTTGACTCTGTTTCAGAGACACTACCTACCTATGTTTCAAGGAGATAAAAGACAACTTTATGAAAGATACAGGGTAAAGCTTTCTTAGAGATGCCACTTGTAATACTTCATTTGTTTGTATTTAGTTTCATTTGACCAAAAATGAAATTTTCGGATTCACCAAAACTTAAAAAACAAGAACAAAAACAAAACAAAAACCTTAGCTTTAATCTAAACTGATTATTTTTCTTCAATTTCTCAGAAAGGACAACCAACCAAAAGAGATTATTAGAACAGTTCTCATTGTAATAACTGTGACTTTGGTTTTGATCCTATCTTCATGTTTTATGAAATAGTCCAGTTATTTCCCCACTCCTTATGTCATTCACTTGTAGTTACACTGTACGCTTCTGTCATGGTTACAAGGCAAGCTGTGCTTAGACCCCTTTTAATGCACCGCCTTTAGGGTCATGTTTCACTACCTTCATCGCTACTTGGGTGGAACCACATGGTCCTAGCATTTCTAGACTGGGTCTTTGGGCTGCAGCCCCCTATTTGCCAACTGTGTTAACCCACGAGGTCCAGCTTCTGGGCCCCTATGAGCAGCAGCCAAGTAAAGTATTTCAAAAGTAGCTTATTCAAAAGAATGCATTATTTATTCATGCAAAGGTACAAGGCAATCAGAAACAAGAGTTAAAACATTAAAGGCCTATATGTATGTCCCCTTACCTAAACCTTAATATTTTCTTTAAGCTTTGGTAAGTTCCATTCAGCCCAGTTACCTCCAACTCTAGCTGCGAGAAGCAGAGGACCTTGCTGCATTCTCTCCTTCTTCTGTGGGTCTCTATCAGCCTCTCTCTTTGGGCAGCTGCTGACAGCTCATTCAAGACCCCTTCCACTTCAGACTAGCATCAATAAGATTTTAGTGTTTCTTTTGATCCTAGGTCTGTGAAGAATAAAGCTTGCTAGCCTAATTGCAGACAGGAAGTTGGGAACATTCTCCCCCCCATTAATAGTTTCCCCATTGTTTCACCAAGGACCATTAGCATTTTTTACGACGGTACCTTATCTTTGCCATTGCTTTGTTTCATGATGGTTTTCTCCCTAAAAAAAGGTTTTTCCTGCCTTTGGTTTAACTATGCAGCCAGGAAGGATAATATCACAGAAGAAGAGGGAGGTGCACATTTATTAAAAAATAAAAACAAAAATGCCACACACACAGCTAGGTTCCTCATTCTGCACAGCTTGCCCTGTAACTATCTTTATTGTGTTGATACTCACTCTAAAGCTGATGCCACTCCAATTCCAAGGATTGTCAGGCTAGATGTAATTGATGGTCATGATCGCTCCTTTTCCCTTATATATTGAAGGGTTCCTTCCATCACAATTTCCCCTTTCACTACATTGTCCTCATTTAATAGACTGCCTTAAGAGTTTCTGACAGCTTCAGAGCTATTCATCTCCCATAGCAGGGGGAGTCCTAGAACATACTCAGTTGTGGCCCTCTGTTGCAATTGGTTTTATGGATCCCAGGAGCCTCAAGGCCTTTCTACGGAGTGATAGCCATGAAAGCATTTTGTTGTTGATTTGTGTCCAAGAAATAAACTATGTTCCTTATACACACATTCTGAGTTGTACTTTAAATGTCACATAATTTTGACTTTGTATATAGCCAGAATGGTTCTCCCTGCAGCTTATACTTTTGCATTATGCATTTATGTAAAATGCATTTAGCCAGGAGGGAGCCTTTGAAATTCTCATCTTTATTCCACAGGGGAAAATTATGGACTGACTTATACAAATCCAAAAAGGAGTTATCTGAGTTACTATATAATTTAATTCTTTAATTGGAATCTAAACTTAACACCACGCTCCCCCTTTCCCTGAAATTTGATTGACTGGCATAAAATCCTCCTGTTAACTATTGTCTTTGATTAATGCTTTAAGAGCATGTATTTCCATTTTGTCTTTGCATAATTGTTTTCTGAATACAATATCTATGATGATTTTAATCCTGGTTACTTTTTACAAGATGCTGCAGAGTGCCTTTTCCTTCACAGCCTCAGCCACTGTAACTTATAGAATCATAGAATCATAGAATAACAGAGTTGGAAGGGACCTCTGGAGGCCATCTAGTCCAACCCCCTGCCCAGAGCAGGACCAATCCCAACTAAATCATCCCAGCCAGGGCTTTGTCAAGCCTGACCTTAAAAACTTCTAAGGAAGGGGATTCCACCACCTCCCTAGGTAACACATTCCAGTGTTTCACCACCCTCCTACTCAAAAAGTTTTTCCTAATATCCAACCTAAATCTCCCCCACTGCAACTTGAGACGATTACTCCTTGTCCTGTCATCTGCTATCACTGAGAATAGTCTAGATCCATCCTCATTGGATCCACCTTTCAGGTAGTTAAAAGCAGCTATCAAATCCCCCCTCATTCTTCTCTTCTGAAGACTAAACATCCCCAGTTCCCTCAGCCTCTCCTCATAACTCATGTGTTCCAGACCCCTAATCATTTTTGTTGCCCTCTGCTGGACTCTTTCCAATTTTTCCACATCCTTCTTGTAGTGTGGGGCCCAAAACTGGACACAGTACTCCAGATGAGGCCTCACCAATGTCGAATAGAGGGGAACGATCACGTCCCTCGATCTGCTGGCAATGCCCCTACTTATACACCCCAAAATGCCATTGGCCTTCTTGGCAACAAGGGCACACTGTTGACTCATATCCAGCTTCTCGTCCACTGTCACCCCTAGGTCCTTTTCTGCAGAACTGCTGCCTAGCCATTCGGTCCCTAGTCTGTAGCGGTGCATGGGATTCTTCAGTCCTAAGTGCAGGACTCTGCACTTGTCCTTGTTGAACCTCATCGGGTTTCTTTTGGCCCAATCCTCCAATTTGTCTAGGTCCCTCTGTATCCTATCCCTACCCTCCAGAATATCTACCTCTCCTCCCAGTTTAGTTTGTCATCTGCAAACTTGCTGAGGGTGCAATCCACACCATCCTCCAGATCATTTATGAAGATATTGAAAAAAAACGGCCCGGGGACCGATCCTTGGGGCACTCCACTTGATACCGGCTGCCAACTAGACAGGGAGCCATTGATCACTACCCATCGAGCCCGACAATCTAGCCAACTTTCTATCCACCTTATAGTCCATTCATCCAGCCCATACTTCTTTAACTTGCTGGCGAGAATACTGTGTCAAGGAACAACATGTCCACTGCTTTCCCCTCATCCACAGAGCCAGTTATCTCGTCATAGAAGGCAATTAGATTAGTCAGGCATGACTTGCCCTTGGTGAATCCATGCTAACTGTTCCTGATCACTATCCTCTACTCTAAGTGCTTCAGAATTGATTCCTTGAGGACCTGCTCCATGATTTTTCCAGGGACTGAGGTGAGGCTGACTGGCCTGTAGTTCCCAGGATCCTCCTTCTCCACTTTTTTAAAGATTGGCACTACATTAGCCTTTTTCCAGTCGTCCGGGACTTCCCCCGATCGCCATGAGTTTTCAAAGATACTCATCATAAACTTCTGTTGGAAAGCTCTGCGTCAGGCACATCTACTGGAGCCACAGATATTTCAAACACCAACAATTCCTCCTATATTACAAAGTGTTTTTCCATCCATGAAACACTTCCCCTATTCAGACACTTCTCTCATCATTTTACAGTGACTATGCATTTTTAGTTTTACACCCTTATTCACATTTTTATTGCACCAACAAATTGATAAGATCATAGAATATCAGGGTTGGAAGGGACCTCAGGGACCTTAGTGTCCCCAATGGTCTTGGACCCAGCTGGACTGCATCTCCCATGTTGCACTTGTAATCATGTGAAGAAGTAGTTTGGCCTGAGATTCTAGCCCATAGGAGAGAATAGGGTCATGAGGCAACCAAACTACAACTCCCATGAGGCAACACAGCAAAAATTACAGGTGGAGTTTAATGGTGAACTGACTCAAAATGAAACATTTTGGTTCAACAAATGAGAATATCCTGATTTGTGGGGAAACTCACCCAAAACAAAATATTGTGTTTATTTTTTCCTGACAAATAATAATAGCGTTATTATGAGGGATGTCAGAGCTGCACTATTTTATGATTACACATTCCATCTCTTTGATTGTTATTGTGACATAGGTCATAGCTCTGATTTTGCTGTAGCCATTTGTTTAGACTTGATTCTAGAGCTGGTTGAAAAAACCCCAGAAAAAATGCAATTTAAGGATTTTTTTTTTAATTGAGACAAACTTTTTCAAAAGTTAAAAAAAATGACCCAAACTATTTCATTGTTGCATAGATCTTAAGGGTAGAGTGACAATTAGAACAGCTCCTCTGACCCCCTGTATTACAGGAGCCATAATATTTGATGCAATTACTTCTCTCTTGAGAAAAAAGAAAAGGAGGACTTGTGGCACCTTAGAGACTAACAAATTTATTTGAGCATAAGCTTTTGTGAGCTACAGCTCACTTCATCGGATGTTGAGAGTTGTCAGTATCTGGCAACCTTTCTTCATGCTTTACTCACACTTTTTGACCCACTGATGAATTATGAGATAAGGGCTGCAATATCATGCTCCTTAGTTGGGTGCATGATGGGGTGTGTGTGTGGAAACAATGTGAGATGTTTTGGTTCAAGCTGTACCACACACTTGCATGTTTTGTACCAAACTGGACTGATTCTTACAGCAATGAGTACCGTAGAAACACTGTAAACACCAGAAAGAAGAAATGAAATCCCAAGCCAACAAACAACGTTAAGCAATGCCAACATTATTGTATTTAGTATTCCTGGCCTTCCCCCTCCCCTCTGCCCCCATTAGTGCACTGTGGGTGTGTGCTTATTCACATCTGTCTCCACAGGGACAGAGATGAGCATCATCTCAAAGTACATTATACCTACTGCTGTTTAGTTTTAAGCAGCTGTGTAGGCGTCTGCAGCATTTGTTCTGTTCTCCAGCTGGTTTTTTGATACCCTGGTGATTTTACTGAGAGTGGGAACTTAGAAACGGAGGACGGGATAGAAGGTGTGACACTAATTAGCAAAATACCACATTCCAGGTCTGGAAGGTATTGTGAAGGCTTGGGAGAGCAAGCAGATTGGGGAAGAACAGTGGGTATAACCCACTGAGGTTCTCTTCCCTTAACCAAAAAAAACAAACTAAAAAAAAACCCCACCACACAACAAAAAACCCCACAATCAACTTGATGATAAGGTCATGGAGTACTTGTGCAGTTCCTCCACAGCCCATAGGCTATAGTTACAACTACTGCCCTGTGCTCTCTGTGCAGGAGTTAAGGGGCAGTTGGCCAATGGATTCTTTTAGTCAGGATCTTCTAGTCCGTCATCGCACCGGCCTGCTCTACCCTCAACTTCCTCCTCCATGCCATTAAGGAGGAGCATGGCGGTACAGGGCTCATTCTCCTGCATCCTCTTAAGCAGCTTCTATGCTGTCTGCGTCCATTGCACACACATTCACACCAAGCACTACAACATCTCAATCTGTGCACACACACATACAAATTATTCTCTTAAAGATTTGCCTGCTGTTGGTGTGCCTCCATGCACTTGAGGAATATAGCTTAGGGTTAGAATATAAAAATGACCAAAAAAAACCAAAACTAAAAATTTGATGAAACGTATTGTAGTAGAACTGGTCAAAAATTTTCCGACTGAACATTTTCCCATCAGAAAATGCCATTTTGTCAAAATTGAAACTTTCTGAAAGTGTTGATTCTGATAAATTCATTTGGAAAAAAGTGGAAACAAAGCATCTGATCAAGTTGAAACATTCTGTTTTGATCTGATTGGAGCAGAATATTTTGATTTTTCATTTCAAAATGTATTATATAATTTATAATCCAATTTTGACTTTATTTTGTAACAAAGTATTTTGATTTTATTGGAACAAAATGTTTCAGTTGACCCAATACTCCCCCCCCTTTCAAAAATTGTTCCAGGGGAAATTTCAAATTTTTATTTTTATTCTAAATTAGAACGAAAGCAAATGTCAAAATATGGGGCTCAAGTAGACTGGAAAGCCATGTAATTATTGTATAATGCTGGTGTACACCATTCAGGGTCAGTAAACCAATTGTGTCTCAGTTTTAAAACTTCTGCAGATGCTTTGGTACACAGTCCTAGAGACTTACAATATGGAACAGAAGGCTTCCCACAAATTCACATAATATATAGCCCTCTTCACGTAAAATTATAATACACAAGTCTTTCAAGAAAGCGTCTGTATACATTTTCCAGCTGTATAATGCACAAAACAATGTTCATTTCCATTTGCTAAATGAATATCGTTATGTGAATTCCTTCTATAATGGCACAAGGTTTGTTTGTTATCAACATGAGAAGTAGATGTAATTTAATTGAAATTAAAGCAAGTCATTGTGGTTATCTACCAAGCAGAATTTTGGAGCCCACTTCCTGCATACTGCTTATTAGTTTCCTTGGTAACTTGTAATCACTTGCCTTCCTAAACAAATGAGATGTCAACAGATATGTACTGGAGTAGTGGCTTGATACATCAGAAAAGAAAAGTGCTGTCATGACAGCACAATAAATCTAACATGAAAACTTAATGGCTACATTAGTGGCAGACTGACTATAGTCTCAGATACACACTGCCCTACATTACATACTTTTCTTTTGTAGCATGTTTGTGGTACAGAGTGCTGTATGGACTTGGAGGTCTTTCCAGTCCCACCCACAAAGTAAAATAAACTCTAGAACAAGAATCACAGTCATTTAATATAATAAATATATATATTTATCATATATTATATATAGCTATTTATTAACAACTGCTCTCCCTCCAAGTAATACCACCACAAGCATCCCCAGCTAGATGAATCATTCTGATTCAACTGGTCCCTTCTTGCTTATGTAATGTGTACAACATTAAACAAGGGGGCGGACTATATTTGTATATATATTTGTATATAGTTCCCAGTGCTAGACTGGAAGAGAAATTATGATGAAAAGTTCTGTTTCCAACTTAAGGACAGCCACACTGGGACAGAGCAATGGTCCATCTAACACAATATCCTAAGAGTGGCCAGTGCCACGTGCTTCAGAAGGAATGAACAAAACTAGGGCAATAGCAAGTGACTCATCCCCGGTCATCCAGACCCAGCTTCTGGCATTTGGAGGTTGAGGGTCAACCAGAGCATGGGCTAACAGCCATTGGTGGAAGTATTCTCCATGAACTCATCTAAGTCTTTTTTGAATCCTGTAGTCATCTCTCCCAGTCAGGCTCAGAGGGAGGCCACTCTGCCTCACTATGTCACACAGAAAACAGTGCATTAGCAGGCTAGGGCTCTAACTTTTCTGTGGTAGAGTTTGATTCATTTAGGATTTTTACTTTATTTGACTCTATGCTTTCTTTCACATATAATACCATTCCGCCATCAGTTCAACCTTCTGTTATTCCTGTATATTTTGTACCCTGGTGTTACCATATCCCACTGGTTTCAGAGTAGCAGCCGTGTTAGTCTGTATCTGCAAAAAGAAAAGGAGTACTTGTGGCACCTTAGAGACTAACAAATTTATTTGAGCATAAGCTTTCGTGAGCTACAGCTCAATTCATCGGATGCATTCAGTGGAAAATACAGTGGGGAGATTTATATACACAGAGAACATGAAACAATGGGTGTTATCATACACACTGTAAGGAGGGTGATCACTTAAGATGAGCTAATACCAGCAGGAGAGCGGGGCGGGGGGGTGGGAGAGGGGAAGAAAATCTTTTGTAGTGATAATCAAGGTGGGCCATTTCCAGCAGTTAACAAGAACGTCTGAGGAACGGGGGGGGGGGGTGGTAAACATGGGGAAATAATTAAATAATTAAGAATTATAACATTCATAAACCAGTCGGAGAACACTTCAATCTCTCTGGTCACTCGATTACAGACCTAAAAGTCACAATATTACAACAAAAAGACTTCAAAAACAGACTCCAGCGAGAGACTGCTGAATTGGAATTAATTTGCAAACTGGATACAATTAACTTAGGCTTGAATAGAGACTGGGAGTGGATGGGTCATTACACAAAGTAAAACTATTTTCCCATGTTTATTCCCCCTCTTCCCCCCCCCCCCCCTGACTGTTCCTCATACGTTCTTGTTAACTGCTGGAAATGGCCCACCTTGATTATCACTACAAAAGGTTTTCTTCCCCCCCACGCCTGCTCTCCTGCTGGTATTAGCTCATCTTAAGTGATCACTCTCCTTACAGTGTATGTGGTAACACCCATTGTTTCATGTTCTCTGTGTATATAAATCTCCCCACTGTATTTTCCACTGAATGCATCTGATGAAGTGAGCTGTAGCTCACAAAAGCTTGTGCTCAAATAAATTGGTTAGTCTCTAAAGTGCCACAAGTCCTCCTTTTCTTTTTGCATATCCCACTGGTTACTTTCCTTCCACCAAGTTTCTGTGATGCCTGTTATAGCAATATCCTCATTTAACAACCACTCTAGTTCACACATCTTAGTATTTAGAATTCTGGCATTTGTATATAAGTACTTGTACATATTCAGTTGCTTGCCTTCATGAGCTATATTTCAATGGGACTCTTATATTTGACTGTTCCTCACTACCTCCTACCTGTAACTTCCCTATCCTTTTCACCATGATATAGAACTCCCTCTTTAATAAATGAATCCATATGGGTTGTTTCCACCCAAAGCACATGCTCCTCAACACCTGTTGACTTTTTCCCCAGGTCTTAGTTTTAAAAGGTTAGAGGATTTTTTAAAAAGTTTTACATGCCAGCAGTCTGGTTCCATTTTGGTTTAGGTGGAGCCCATCCTTCTTGTCGAGGATCTTCCTTTCTCAAAATGTTCCCCAGTTCCTAAAAACCCGCTCCTTCCTACACCATGGTCTTATCCACATACTGTATTGATACCCTGGTCTTGTGCCTGTCTTTCTGGTGTTGTGTGTGGAACTGGATATGTTTCAGATAATTCTACTGTTGAGGTCCTAGACTTTAATCTACTAGCCTAAATTTGGCCTCCAGGACATCTCTCCTATCTTTCCCTTTGTCACTGTTGTTTACATGTACCATGACCACTAGCTCCTCCCCAGCACTGCACATAAGCCTGTCTAGATGTCTGAGATCTAGAAACTTTGCACCCAGCAAGCAATTTATCATGTGGTTCTTCTGGTCATCACAACTATCTTTCTAATAATTGAATTGCCCACTACTAATGTCCTCAATGTGAGAAGATACTATGACATCATCTGGAAGGAGGCTCAGCCTCAAGCTTGACTTCAGCTTTGTTTCAGAGCAAAGAACATGAAGTGCTAGCATGTCTAAGCCAGGTCCAAGGGAGTAAACAATGTGTCACCTCCTCAGTATGAAAAGAAGGATGGCATGGTCCAATGATTAGGACACTAGCCTAGGATTTAGGAGACCTGGGTTCAGGTCCTTCTCTACTATGGACTGAGGCCCAGATCCTCAAAAGTTTGAAATCAATGGGAGTTATGTGCTTAAATACCTCAGAGGATCTGGGTCTTGGTTATCTGTACCTCAATTCCCCATCTGTTAAATAATAGTGCTTCCCTACCTCACAGAGGTGTTGTGAGGATATATACAACCAAGGTTGTATGGCATTCAGATACTATCTGGATGGGGGCCATATAAGTACCTACAATAAATATATAGGGATTGTCCTGTCCTTCTCAGTGGAAGCCCCTTTAAGATCAGTGGTCTTTGGCGTGGCAATCAGACACTACCTCTTGGAAGTAGTAGGCTAGCAATTGCCCATAGTACCTTCCCCCTCTCATAGGGTTTCCCTGAATATGGTAATGGTGATGGAATTGTGACTGGAGGGTGGAAGATGCAGCAGGGACAGCTTGACTCCATGACTTTGGAACAAGTGAAGAGGAGGAGGTTTCCATAAAAGCCATTTAAACTGTTGCATGAGAACTAATGGAAAGACAATTTTTGAGTTTATTAGTCCAGGTATACCACCAGGTATGCCTGATGTGGTCAATAAAGTCAGTAGCTCTTTGCCTAGATGCTGAGTTTTAGTGCCCTAATTTAAATAACTCGAGACAAAGTAGGGTTAATGTTAGTATATTGGCCTGTTTGTTAACCCTGAAGAGAGCTTTTGGTTTGACTTTTTTATGCTCTTATATCCTTACTAATATGTGTAAACAAAGACCAAAGAGATTGTGTGTTACATCTGGCCACAAGCATTTGGGGTGAAAAGAGAGAAGAGATGGGTAAAAGCGTTACAGCATATGGTGAGAGCATAATATATAAGCATACACTGGAAGGCTTCCTAGCTCTTCTCTCAAGCAAAGGTCAAGCAGCCAGTGAGGATTGGGGGCAAACCTAAGAAACAATAAAAGCCAAAGATAAGCCTGGCCTTGGCCAGAACACAACCTTACTCCTTACCCCTCGCATTGGGCTACAAAAGAGGTGGGACAAAGACCCCAGACTCACAACCCTCCAAAACAGAGCATGACCATAAGTTGTAAGGGTTGGGACGGGGCATGCATTGCAGGTATATCTGGGCCTGCTAAAGAGGAGGAGTTTGAAATGGGGAACACAGGTAAAGGCTCTGCGGTGTCAGAGAACAGAAACGCTGGAAAATAGACTCTGATGGCATATAGAGCTATGGATATGCTTGCTTGAAATTAACCCCAACAAACATTGAATTGCCTGCACTTTGGATTTCTAGTCTTCTGCTTTCTGTCTGCATGAAACGAACCGGGGAGAGGATGAAGGGAAAGCCCTCTAACAGTTAATGCGTACCAAACTGTGCAGACATGCCTCCTCTAGCTTGAGTGTGACTGGTGTGCAGTAAGTCATTTGCTGCTCTGCTTATCTATGTTTTTAATCTGTACATTGCTAGATGGTTTTGCAGAACTGCAGTGATTTGTGAGCCAAATTGGATAAACGCTGAAATGGTTACAAACCCACCTGACTTCCAGATTAATTGTACATACCCATACTTCAAACAGATTGGGCTAAACAACTTAGGGAGCCAGTTCTGCAACTTGCATGTTGTGGTCACCAGCCCTTGTCCTCAAGTAGCCCTTGGGAGTATGTGCTGTGTACCACTACTCAGGAGCACCTCTAGATACTTCATCTGCTAGGCCCTATGCTCTAGCGTTCGGAGAGTCCCAAGAAGCACTGTTAACTGCCACACTCCTTCTGGGGCCCTGAATACTCTCTTGACCCACTCCTCTCCAAATACCACCTACCACCAGAACCTTTACCTCCTGGTGACCCACACCCCTCTTCATTACTGGGAGAAGAGCACCAGTGAATTCACCCTTAGCAAATTCATCATGCTTCCCCCTCTGCTCACCCATGACTGCTCAGCAGATTCATGACAATTTATTTCACTAAATTGGACACGATTCTGACCCTGCATCTTGGTTTCCTAGTATGATACATTTGGAGTTCCCCAAGCTCCATAGTTTAGTTGGGCATGAGCCACCATCCTCCACCCCCAGTGACTGCACAGCACCCATTACTCTAACTAGAAACCTTAGAGCCATCTGGTCATTGCCTTATTGACTGCAGTCAGCAAAGAAGCACCCTTCAGGAGCTGCACCTCTTCATCCACCACTTTGGCTTTAGAGCCAGATCATCAAATGCTCTGGAGCCCTCAAAAGGAGCATGCTAGATGGCCCTACTTACATTAGTCAGATTTTTTTTGGCTGTAGTTTGTTGGGGCAGAGAGGGTAGACTGAATGGTTACACCACCTACTCACCCCTGCTCTTTTGGGACAGGGCTAATGCCCCAGGAACAGCAACACACCCCTACAGGAGCCAAAGAAAGCTTGGCCTATGGCTATACCAGACTATTTAGTGAATATATATATATATATATATATATATATATATATATATATATATATTTGCAATTAGTCATTTGCCATGTGATAAATTCACTAATATAAAGCATTAGGAGTAGGAAGTTGAGACTAAAACACATCAAAAATGGACCATATTAAAAAAAATGACCATGTATAGGTTTGGTAATTCAGGATCTCAAAGTAGCTGTAAAAAACTCACACACAAACACCTCCCCCACCCACCACCATACTACACACTTCCCCTCCCCAGGTCCTACTGTCCACCATTTACCCTCTCTCTGTACTTCCTCAGAGGCTACACTTGGGAGCGTTCTCAGGGAGGAAAAAAATCACACCCTAGAAGGGAAATGGTTCCTCTTCCTCTCTTATGCTTCCAGAAGAGAAGCATGTGACTGGAACGGGGTCAGCCTCTCAGTCAGCTCCTGGATAGAGCTGTGCAGGCTCAGTCAAAGTTTGTTGCCCCTTCACAGGGTCTACCTCCTACCCCTCTTCCTGGGGCACATTGCCTGGCTATCAGCCAGGACAGCTCCAGAAGCAATTGAACTTAGTTGTCTCCTCCTCAACTTATCTGCCTCTATTACTAGCAACCTTTGCACAGAGTAGCCTTCTTCCTGGTCACCACTCCCTTCCTATGGTAAACTGCCCCCTTTTAAGACCCTCCTCTTTCAGGCTTAACAGGTGGGTCTCCTTAGCACAGCACAGGCCCAGAAGAGCTTGTTAGCCTCTTCCAGACCAGTGGGAGGGCATGTCCCCTCTCTCTCTCTCTCTCTCTCACACACACACACACACACACACACACACACACCCCCAGGAGTCTTCTTGCAAGACCCTAAAATGCTGCGATGTCTTGGTGCAGCTGCGTTTGCTTACTACCTTCACTTAAAAAATAATAAAGAATTCAAACAGCAATCTAGCCGGAACATTTTTCACATCACCAAGGTCTCCTGGAAGCCAACAGATATTTACTGTGGAATGCCCAGGTTTGTAGTTGGGATCATTTCTCTGGATACAGTTTGAGAATAAAAATTATGAGGCAGCAAGAACCAAACTGACCTATGGGCCAAATGCTCCAGTGCTGCCAATTGACATAGATTTGCTAAAAATGCAGCTACACTGGTTTGCACAAGCTAAGACCTGAACCTGAACTTTTAAATAAAACATAGTCATTATAGTCTCCTTCCTTGGCTTTTATAAAAGAAAGATGCTGTGTAAGGTAATCTCTCTGCACATACAGGGAATAGCTATGTACAGCACAAGGTAATACCGGCCTTCTCCTAATTGAGTGAGGAATCGTGGGGGCTGAAGAAGGCTGATAAAGCACTATGTTTTTACTGCATAGGAGGAACTTTAAAGGCCAATGAATGCAGTGAGGCATGCTCCCTAGGGTTATGGGAAGAGGGCAGGACATAGTCTGGGTTCAGCAAACTCTGCAGATATAGTATGCATGTGTGTGGAGTCACTACTTTACCTCACCTCCCACTAAGCTTCTGTGTTCATCCCATGTGTAAAATTCATTTACACTGGCCTGTCATAGCACTAAGATTCCACATTCAGAATGTATCCTGGTTAACTGGAGAGGCAATGTGGTCCAATGGATAGGTCATTGGACTGTGGATCAGCAGCCAAGTTTTATTCCAGCCTCTGCCATTGACCTGCTATGTGACCTTGGACATGTCACTTTACCTCTTGGTGCTTCTGGTTTCCCCTCCCATCCTTTGTCTTGTCTATTTATATTGTAATCTCTGTGGCAGGGACTGGCTCTTATTATGTTTGCACAGCACCTAGCACAGTGGGACTTTGAGCCCAGTTGGGGTCTTGGCACCATTGTAATACAAATCAATATATAATCAAACAAATTAATAAAATCCCATCCACAGTACACACACAAAATAGTGGATATTTATTAGCATGCATGTTTAATGGCTCATGAAACCAAGTCACGAAAAATCTTTCTGCAAATCTAGGACATTTAGCTTCCCATACTATGGCATGAGCCTCAGTATGACATTCTCAGGTCTAATTGCTCAGACATTCAGAGTGCCCAAATTACAGATATGACAAACAGAACAACTGTGCACATACTCATGTGGCAATTTTTCTGTGCTGAAAATACTCTGGTTTTGACCATAATTAAAAAGCCAAGAGCTGAAATTGTTTGGCCTCAGCTGTACAGAAAGCAGAAGGCTTCCTGTTTTAGCCAAAACATTTTGAATCATGTTTTTATGTTGCAGTCACACAAAGCTTTTAATTCTGCAAAGTGGTTTGGAAGTCTGGTTGTATGAAAAATGCTATTCCAAATCAAGCAGTAAAGTAGGAAAAATCCTGTTGAGCTTTGTCCCAAAACTTTTCCTATCAACAGTAAAAGATTTGTGGAATGACATGGGAAGCGGAAAACCAGTACTAGGGGGCCAAAGCATTTACCAAGTCCTTCCTAAAAGGTGTGACTCATTGAGGGACAGATTTTCAAAGGTATTTAGGCACCTAAAGATGCAGACAGGCACCTAGTGGGATTTTCAAAAGTGCCCAGTATTGAAAGCAATAAGAGTTAGGCACCTAGGTGTTGAAAATCTGGCTTGCATGAGAGCCTTCTGCAAAGTACTCAGCATCTCCCCTCCATATTCAGCATCTTGCAGGATCAGGCTCTTAGACCAAACTCCCACTGATTTCAAGCACACCAACATTTGGCCTTCTTTACTTTCTGAACAAACAATGAAAATAATCATTTATGTACACTACTCTGATAGCCTTCAAATATTTCATTTACAATCGGGATACAATCAATCTGGTGAATCTAAATCAATAGCCAGACTCTTCTTTTGTTTTCACTGGAATCCACTTCAATATTTGGAAGGAATAATGGCATTGTCAATATACTGTGCTATGATTTAGCTGCCTAACTTATACTAGCAGGGAGAGAGAAGAGTTTTTTTGTTTTGTTTTTAAACATAAACTAGTGCTTAGCAATTGAGCATGATCGATGTATTTTGACAGTAGATTGTCCAGCCAAATACTACTGAATTCTATTTTAACTGGAATGGAAGAAACTACTCATGTTGACATCTAATATCCAAAAACCAACACCATCTGTCTCAACCTTCCCCCAGGTTTAGGACACTCACATGATTCAATCAGCATTGCTATATTTCTTGTGTGATGCTTCTGTTTCTTGCTTTTTACAGTGATAGTCAATAGAATTAATGTGTTAACCAATATAGATACCGGTTGGTATTCAAAAGACCCACTCCTGTGGCATGCAAAATATACATACCCACATTTCTCACACTCCTCCCCAAGCTTTCAGCTCATGACAAAAAGTAATTGAATAATCTTTTGGAGAGGCATGCGGTTAGCACTCGGTGAATCATTTTAAATTGCATTATGATACAAGGAGTGACCGAACCTGATACATTGCCCCATGACAGCTCTGAAATTCTTCAATAAATCTTCACTCTGTATCAAGTGAAAGATGTGGAGAGAGAAGAATACATATAGAAGTATGGAAAATATTTATAATAAACTGTCACATTACTTAAAATTAAAGGATTATTTGATAGATCACTATGAATTTTGGGGGTGGGAAAGTCCATGGAATAATTGGCTAGGGCACATTCAAGTAACAAAAAAGTTTATTTAATAGTGCAGATTGTGAAATTTGCATCTGAACTTTAACTGTCCCCAAAGTTTTTTTAATGATGTTAAAAGCTTAGATTTTGGTTCAGGCCCATCTCTGGTTTATACTTGGCTTGCAGTTTAGACTAGGGCTGGTGAAATAGCAGTCTAGTGGTGGAAATATCTACTGTGGAAACACTTCAACTGTGTTCAGTATGTGAGGGTATGAACATATACGTGGACACATAACAGAGACTTCTGCAGATGTTAATTACTGGTTATATATATTGAACGGGCTCACCAGGTTGTTTCCTCACATACACATTAGGTGCAGAGTATACTCATGAGAGACAGCTCTATGATATCTTGTGGAAGGCACTGTGGAAATATTTGCTTGCAAAAACATTGCAGTGAGGAAAGTGTTAAGTATGTTTTGAAAGTTTATTAGCAATGCAGTTGGAAAAAAGGGCTTGATCCTACATTTACTGAGGTCAATAGCAAAATTCCCATTGACTTTAAATGGAACAGGATTGGAGGGCTTTCGTGATTAGGAAAGCTTTGAAGCTCATTGAAAACAGAGATCTGTTGCTTGAAGGGCCTAGTCCTGCAAGGCCCTGAGCACACTCATCTCCCAGTGAAATCAATCGGAATTGAGAGTGTTCACGATCTCCAGAATGGGCCCTGAATCATGCATGTCTGAGAGATACAGCGGACTAGAGGGTGCTGTGAAATCTTACAAAAACACAGATAAAGTGTTTCTATGGTAGTTGTTTCCATCAACAACATCCCGCTAGTTTGCTGGATTGTTGATGTTCAGATAAACTCTGTAGATGTCAGTAAAACATGGAAGCCACGTTCTTTTCTCCACCCATTTGCTCTGCTTTGCAAAGGGGATGAGAATAGCAGTAACTCCTCTGCTAATGATTCACCTAGCACAGAGGAGTGCTTGGGTAGTGCAGAGCCTCCTCACACAGCTTTTGGCATTCCAGCCCTTGCATAAGGGCTGTACTGAGGATGGAAGGCGAAGGGGGAGAGTCTTAGTTGTAGTTCAATCTCCAGTGGGAATACAGTTGCTCGGGGAGCCTCAGTCTGCTCTAAACAATGAGGAGGCAGGAGCTGGTGCAGAACCGGGTAGAAAATCAGGGAGCTATAACTGGTTCCTGAGTGCCCACCACCACCCACCATGGAAGCTGAGCCATAAACTTGGTTAGAACAGATCATCAAGACAAATATGCAAGGGAGAAGCATGTGCAGACATTAGTTCATCCAAGAGGGTTTTCCCCAGCAGAGGTTTCAGGGAAGATTGATCTTTTCAGGTAACTAACTATAGAGTTTGTGAGGATTTTATAGTTAATTGAATTTTAGAAGCAGAGTAAATGAAATCTCGATACTTTTGAGATGTAGCAGCCATACTGGCTCCATAGTGTTAAACTGAGATCAGCACTTCAAGCACGGATTACACCTTTCTTATGCTTCAGTAATATAGTGCATTCTCACCAAACTTCTGGCACTTGCTCTTTGCATACACAATTCATGGTCTGAGACTTTTCAAATGAACGTACTGATTATAACTGTGGAAGTTATAAGTGTTTAAAAATGACTCTTCTCGGAATTTTATTTTCCCATAAAATGGATGCTCCAAGATGTAAGATTTCAGTTCACCCTCTCCCCAACTTCTTGGGTAGCCTTACTGGTTGTGAAAAGATATATCAATTTTTTGAAACGGTATATTGACTTTAAACCAATTCAGTATTGTCTTTTGGAGTGTGCAGCCAGCTAGAAAATAATAGCCCTAAGAGGTGTCAATTATCACATTTATCTCATTGAGGTCTTTAACTCTGAAACCTAAGGATGACAGCTATACTGGTAACATTGTTAACTGTTTCACTTCTGATCAGTTTAGCAGAAACATTCTATGGAAAACTGACAGTGAAAACATTCTCTCAAAATATCTGCCTTATTGCTCAACCAGTGAAGCAAGAAAGCAACCACTCCGAGTGGTTGTCTCTCTGGACCTCAGACACTCCAAGTTGCTCTCCTATAAACTTCCTAAGCGTGCCTACCAACATCCCCCCTGAGGGAGCACTAGCATTATCTCCAGATCCTTCTTGGGATCCCCTGTTGTCTAGGGAAAAGATGGAACAGTAATTTGTTACACCCTTTTATGGGATTCTGCATACTCCTCTTATGTGGCTAGCCAGCTCCACTGGACAGCACAACAGGGGATCAGAACCACGGCCCTGCCTGCTCCCTTCCCCTTCTCAATTGGTTGCTCCCAGAGGAAGCATCTGCAGTGTAGCCCCTGGCAAACCAAGTCAAAACCAATTTTAATCCAAAGGCACTTCTCCATGGCCACTGTCAACTCTCTGTCCCCAGCAGACACAGTGCTAGAACTGTTAAAAAATGTTATGAGAATTAATGTAAAGTTAATGGTTTTTATTCCTTTTCCATTTTCCTTGGTCTCAAAATGTAGACCCATATTTAGGACACATACAAAATAAAACTCACGTTTAATCAGAGATGAAGCCTGGAAGATATTAAAGCCCAAAAGAGGAAAGTTTCAGAAAGTTGTGAGCAGTTGAAATGGGCGTTAGAATGGAAAGCCCTGTGAAACCTTAGCTATGGCAGTTACTCTACTGTAATATACATATACCCTCTATGCAAAATATATAATTATTATTTCAATGCTGCCTGAACTTCATCCTGTGATTTATTGACTCTGATCCAATGGCTCATCAGCTAGGTTTTTGAATGCCAGCTTCTTCAATCTACATTTACAACTCCACATTGCACTCAGAGTCTCATGTGAAAAGAATGTATGAATACCGAAGCACTGCTAATGAAAGCTTGAAAGGGACAGTTAAAATATAGTGGAACTTTCAAATACTATTAGAGAAAAATATAAACTATAATGATGGAGATCCTTTACAGCAGTGGTTCTCAAACTTTTGTACTGGTGTCCCCTTTCACACAGCAAGCCTCTGAGTGCGACCCCCCTCCCTCCCGTATAAATTAAAAACACCTTTTTATATATTTAACATCATTATAAATGCTGGAGGCAAAGCAGGGTTTGGAGTGGAGGTGCACAGCTCGCGACCCCCACATGTAATAACCCCGTGACCCCCTGAGGGGTCCCAACCCCCAGTTTGAGAACCCCTGCTTTACAGGGACAAAACTATGTATGAAATACAAGCCATTTGGCCAGTTCCTCATCTGATGTAAGCTGGCATGCCTCCATTGATTTAAATGGAGCTATACTGGTTTACATCAAGTGTGGATCTGTCTCATGCACCCTATATGTTATGCTATTGTACTAGACACTAATATCCAGATGTGTTCCTAATTATACAGGCAAATGTTCAGTCCCAGTTGTGCATAGTACAAATATATAGATTCCAGTCATACTCACACAAGGTCACTGACAAATGTGAGCCAGCCACTCTCCCTTAGGTTCCCTTCACCATCACATTCATTATTTTTAAAAAGCTAAGCTCATGTAACTTCACTGGCCCTATATGTCATCCAGCAGCTGCAGAATTTTCCTTGCTGTTAATGTCTCACTGTCTCCACTGAAACATAACAAAGAAAAAGGCCCACGGGGGTTCAGATTCTTTTCCTGTTTTCCCTACATTTCCTGGCCACTGAGTAGCAGTCCAACGCAAAGTTCGTTGCGAATGCTAGACTGACATTAATGCAGGCTTGAAACTCAACCAAGTTTATTTTTCCAGTTTTCTCATCTGAACTCGACTCAGAGCCCAGGGTTGAATGACACTTGGGAGGGTGCGTGATTGTGAAGAGGTTAGTATCAGCCTATTAGGCTCCAGACATTAAAGGTGAAATGTTATCCCCATTGAAGTCAAAGGAAGTTTTTCCTCTGGCTTCAAAAGGAACAGGAGTTCATGCTGAAACTATACGGGCTTTAGACATTCTATAGCAGTCTTGTTTTGGGTCTGGAACTGTAAAGCCTACTAGGCCTTGTTTCATTTCCCTGGCAGCTGACCCTCTGGCTCTGTATGCATGATAACCATCTTTCTCCTTGGTTTACAGAATGAAGAAGGTTAAATACAGCAAGGTCCGGTACAGGAATAACCTCTTAGGGTGGAGGTTTGGTGCTTCCTTTGCAGAGTTGTTCTTCTCAGTTAGATTCTTAAAGAGCTGGTTGAGATAGCAACCAGTTTAATGGAGACCTATTCATTTATCATTGGTGGACTCTTCCCCTCAACTGTGGGCCAAAACTTAGATCAGAGATTTCCATGATTCACTGTCAACAAAGTGATGGGACTTGCTGATGAGCAAATACGGCCTGGGACACAAGGTGCAAATACTTAGGTACCATGGGGTAAAATTTTCAAAAGCACTTAAGTGACTTAGTCACAGTTTGAAAAGTGACGTAGACACTTAAGAGCTTAAGTCTCATTGAAAGGCAATACCTTTAAAAATCTGGTCCTACGTGTCTAAGTCACTTTTGAAAATGACACAGGCTCTGAAGTCACTTAAGTGCTTTTGAAAATTTTACCCCAATTCTTTCGAGGTAGAAATTTCCCAAGGAACCTCAAGAAGAGGTGTACTGTTTGGGGAACAAAAGGCAGAGTAAGAATGAGATATTAACAGGTGGCTTCATCTCTTATGCCAAGGTTCTGCAATCCCACTGGTCACTTAAGTGCAACAGACAGGCAAAACCGTCAAGGTAGAGAATGACTTTTTATACTGGAGGTCAATATAAGAATGAGTGAGAGACAATAAAAATTACACACGTGGCTTCTGTGCATTGGCTCTCTGCCTTCAGCATCTGAAAAGACTGTATGTCTTTACAAGTGTGCAACCTGTTTTGTGGTTTTCCCCTTCTAAAATGACAGATTTAATTATTCTAGGTATAGAATGTAGATCAACTGTTTTGAAATAATTAAGATGTATACTTTAAAAATAAATACTCCTTGCCACATCCATGCCATTGTTCATGTAAAGTCACTGTAGATACACCATTTGATTACTGGCCTTGCAGAGCCTAAAGTCTATACTAGCTCTCAAGAAAGTAACTAACCTCTCTGTTCAGAACAATGATGAATCTTCAGATCAAATGTCCGAAGGCACAAATGCCTGGAAAATTATAGGTATTTATCAGAAAAGATAGTTTGTAAAAAAAAAACAAAAACAAAAACAAACCCCTCCCATAAATATAACACCATGACTTCTGGTCAGAACAGAACAATAGTTTTTTAAAACTTTGTATGAAATCTGAGAAAACATCATAGAACAAATCCGCTTGTCTGAATACAAACACAGCCCTTTCCCCGGCAACCATGATTTCATACTGTCAGTCCAATGACTTATTCATATCTTGGGCGAAGCGACACATTTCCATGGGCTTTAGGCTTCTGTCCAGTCCTGTAGTGTTATTTATATTTAGTTAAAATGAAATAAGAAAAGACATTTCTCCCTTTACTATGCTTGCTGCCATGGGCATATTGACACAAGTGTGTGTAATGTGGCTTAAGTGTGACAGTTCCAATTCCAAATGCTGCGGTCATGCACATGGATTGGACTCACCATTCACCAAGCAGATTGCTCTGCCAGTAGTTTTCACATTTATTTATTAAAATAGTAAGCAAACAGCCATTTAGCAGAGGAGACTGGATCCCAATGGATGCTGATCTATTCCTGACAAACAGGTGCTGCTCAACAGGTGGTGGGACAGCAAGGCACAGAAAATCCACTATACATTCTAACATTTAGGCTTTATCCTTTATTAGGTAGTGAGTAAGAGACATGAAAAGGTTTGAGATTGTGGTGTACAGCTGAAATTTAAGAGAGATTTGTGTGACCAAAAAGCGTTCCATAGAGCACTGTGACAAAAAAGGTCCAAGAAACAGAAAGTGAAGTTGCAGGTGGAAATAGTTGGAATGACACTGTTTATTTCTAGCAAATCTTTTATTAATTCTCCCTTTAGTACTGTGCCTCCATACATGCCACAGGCCACAACATGTTCACAAAGATGGGTCTGTTGATTTTAATGGTGTTGTGATAGTGTGGCAGGATGTACAGTATGTGCCCCCTTACCAATAGGCCGTGCACAAGACTATACAATAGGTTAGTGGTTCTCCTACTTTTCCATTCTACATATTATTTCGTCTTCCTTCCCAACACTCCAGTCCTCCCCTTGATTCTCAAATGTTTCAATCTGTGGACCAGTAGAAAAGACTCTGCTAACAAATGGTGTCATTGAGCAGAGATTGAAAACCACTGCCCTCTTCAGTAAGGGATATGCACACATGTCAAGGACATCACAGCTACTGCATACAGAACATAGGGTGAATATTCTAAAGACCCAAGCCAAGATTTTAAAAAGAAGAGATCAAAGTTAGGCTCCTAAAACTACATTTATACACTTAAACGAGATGACTGATTTGCAAATAGACGGAGTGGCAGGCCCAACGCTTTAGCGATGGGCCCATTTGTAACCTTGTTGGGTGCTGCTGGATGCTGAGCACTTTTTAAAATCATCCCACCTATTTAGGTACCTAAATATGATATTAGGAGCTCAACTCTTCTCTTCTATTTATGAATATCTTGGGCCAAAGCAATTCAGGTAATTAAGTAGTTCTGTATCTAGTTTGTAATTTGTAGCAATTCAGGTAATTAAGTAGTTCTGTATCTATTAAGTAGTCCACAGTATCTAGTTTGTGTTCTATATCTGATTAAGGTGATTACTATCAACCAACTTGATTTCAAGGCAAAAACTTTTGCAGATACACTGGACCAAATCATTGACCTGATTAATAAAGTGCTTATTTTAATTAATCCTTACAGAGAAACAAACACGTCTTTGGAATTCTTTGGACACAGCCATCCATGGAGCCCCTTTTCTTTCTCTCTTTTATTTATTTTTGTAAAAAAACAAAACGATATGCAGATAAGTTTTAAAAAAATGTATATGGAAGGCCCACTAATAACCTGAAAGTTGAGGGTGCTGCATATTCCCACTTTAGACATCTCCCAAACCGCTAATGTTGACCCCAAGTACTTTTAGGTAGCGCCCACATGGCCATTATTTTATATTAACAGCATTGTTATAAAATCTTTTAAACCATCCCGCCCCCCCCACCTGAACTTAAATTATGGTTTCAATTTTTTTCTTTGTCTTAAAAGTATGGTAAGCTTTTCACTGAGCTACACATCAGAGTGGCTGCATCAGACTCAGCAGCCCACTCCATAATCTCAATAGCTATTTTTCAGATCCCTATAGGGAAAAGCAGGCAGCAAGTATCAGAGATTCAAGACATGCCAATTTTTTTTCTCTGCTGTTTGTTACTATTTACTGACCCACATATGAAACGGAATGGTTATATAATTACTTTATATAGTAGATTTTCTGTTTATAAGTTATTTTTCTTACTCTAACATATATACAATATATCTATATATACCCCTGATGAATCCTATTTTATAGGGACACTATCAACCCCTTTAAGCCTCATAGTGAATATATAAGGCTTTAAAACCTTGCAAAGAAGCAAAGATCAGCTACAGAATGTAGGGTCCATTAGGATCCTAAAGGTGGTATTTGCTCCAAACCCATGATGTGCAATTATCTCATAATATGTATACGGTGTGTTGCTGCTTAGATTATATATATATTTTATATCACATCAGTAGGAAATAAAATCATAGAACATATTCATTTCTATTACCATACCCATAACAAACAAGTTTTGATCTCTACTTAATATAGACAGTCCCACTGGTATGATATAAAAAGAATATGTCCTAGTCTTGGGGTGAAATCCTGGCTCCTCTGAAGTCAATGGCAAATCTCGTGTTGTCATCAACGGGGCCAGTTTTTCACAGTTGGTTTTCATTTGCTAGGTATGACCATGCATAACCCACTCTTGACATCACTTTGTTCTACCATTAATGGTCTGTGATTCCTGAAAACATAATATTTTTGCTGTCCACCTTTATGCCTTTAATGTTAGTTCCATCCTGTAAGTATTAGCTCTTTTGGATACATACACTGTACACATATTTTTCAGTTAGATAGAAGTTTGCCTATTTAGTGTACAGCACATGGATTTTTTGAACTAAATGTTCTTTATCTCTTATTTTGTCTTAACCGTAGATCTACTGTATGTCTCTGTACTTTAATGTTTTCTATTAGATGAGGAAAAGAAAGTTTTCTAACTAGGAACACCACATTATCATTGTCATTTTGCCTATTTAACAAAGTGAGATAATTTGTTCATTTTACCTTTTGCAACTCAGTTATAAACCTAGTGGCATAGATAGAGACACAATACTATGTTGTACAAGACATCTATTGTAGCTACTTTTGTTCAGAAAAATACCCAGTAACTGCTGATTTGGCAGGAGGATCAGTAAGGGTACTACTATTCACAGTGTATCTTTTTTCTTCTTCTTCTTTTAATCTACAGAATAAAGTATTTTATGTACATTGGAACCAGTTAATGCCCTTTAGACAAATCTGTAAGTTGTTTCATAAAGCAGGAAAGACATTTCAGGGGAAATATGTGCCAAAAAGCACAGTCAAAAAGGCTTCACAAGTTCTGTATATCACTGTGAGTCAATGCTGGAGATCACTTCTAAAATGGTCAATATTCAAGAGGAATGCTCTCATTTGGAGAAAATACTGCCCCTTCCCTCTTTTAGAATTTTATCAATTCTCTATCAAAAGTCCTGGCTCTTCATATATACTTTAAACTATAAATAAACACTGCATAGTTCCATGTTCTTGATTTGCTTCTTTTTGTTTTGAAAAATTATTGCAGTACAATTGATTCCTGTTTGGAGTTCAGTAAGGAGCAAACAGCACAGGAGTATGGGTGGTCCGTATAGGCCCAGGAGCTGGTCGGAGGAGTGCTGGCGGAAGTGCTGTAGTCTGGAATAGGGTAGCTGCTGGGGCTGTTCGAAGACTGAAAGGGGAATTCACAGCCACAGCAGCAGCTGCTGCTGCAGCTGCTAGTGGGTTTGGTAAGATTCGTGGAGCCATTGGCTTTGAAGGTTCCTTTGAAAATACTAATTTTACCTGTGAGGAAAAGAAAAAAAAACAAACAGAGAAAGCAGAATTTGTTCAAATTAGCCACGTGACAGGTTACTCTTCTTATATATAGAGAGAAGTGGTGTTAGTTTCTGGCACTAAAAGTGAGCTGCATCTGTGCAACAAAAGAGCTGCTGTATCACACACTCCAATTAGGAAGGAGTACGTCCATGTTGTTTTGGTGGAGGCTACTGAAACCCAATATTATTTTGGTTTCACATCGTAACGTGGAAACCTATAATTTGATACATAATTTCAAATCAACATTTTAGTGAGTCCTGATAGGGACTGAGCAACCTCAACTTGCACAAAATTTAAGGGAAAAATTGAGTAAGAAAGAACTGACAGTCAGTGAGGAAGCAGCCATCTAGACAGTCTGATGTTGCAGACTAGAACTCAGTAAAAACACCTCCCATCTGAATGCATTACAAAGCAGGGACTTTACTGTTGCTAGGTCAGTTTTATTTTTTAAAAAAAGATAATCAGTAAACCACTGTTTATTAGCACCTGCAAAAAATAAACAAATTTTACCTAACAGCTATGAACGTCTCCTGGTTTGTCTTGCATACAAGTGAGAGATGCATTCCCTGTTCCCTATTCTACATCATCTGACTGGCTCTCCTGCTGAGAGGAATCCGTAAAATAGCATTTCTCAGTGAGATGCTGTTCACAGTTATGGAGACAATGAAAAGTGGCAGAGCTCTTAAAAACTTGGTTCTGAAAATTCATTTTTGATGAACATCTTTATGTGATCACTATTTAGTGAGCTGTGATGTAGTATTGTAGCTAAACACTGCAGCTTTTTCTTTAACAAGTTTTTAAAGCATCAGCACTGGGCAACGGCAAATATAATTTTGAAAAGTTTCCATTTACATCTTTCAAACACCCACAATGTGTACAAAATGCTTAACTATATCTGAGTATAATTAAAAATACCCTTCGGGGTAGATCTCATTTTAGTGTATTAGCACTGATGTTTGATATGTGCATAAACTATCCCACTATGAGAGACTATAATCTGAGATGAGAATATGGGCCACCTCCAAAACCCGTGGAAGACTCCTGTTGACTTCAGTGGACTTTGGATCAGGCCTTGTGTCCCTGGGCTGCAACTCTCTCTCTCAGTAAGTGGTACATCGGTGGTATACATCTCGGTATAAATATGGACATTTCTCACTTACGGATAGGGCCAATTTCACCCCAGCCAACAGACTGTGTGTGTGTGTTCATTCAAATAACACCACACTGCCCCAGCTTGGCCCCTTGGACTCAGGAAGATTGTCCCATAAATCAACAGTGAATTTCACCTGTGCAGTCCATCAGTGTTATCCGCCATCCAAAAGTTCAGTTTTCATCTACCAGCTATCAGCTCACAGGTCTTAGCTCTGGTGCCCTACCTGCTTCAAGTTTGCTGAAGAATTTTAGGGGAAATTTTCAAAGGCACAAAAGGAAGTTAGGCCCTAATCCCATTGATTTGTTTTGGGTGTTGGGCACTTAACTCCCTCCTTGTGTCTATGAAAATCTACCCTATGGTTGTCTTCTTGGTCAATGAAACACCCAATGTCACACCCTTTAGCAGGTCATGGTGCAAGCTCCTTACTTCCCTTCCTATGATTTTATTTTTTCTCCTTATTTTCTATTTAAATAGGTTTTTAAAAAAAAATCTTTATTTAGAATAAATTCATCAGAAAAATCACATTGACATGGGAGCTCTTTTATTATATAATAAAATGGATTTGAAAAGCGAGAAAATGAATCACAACAACTTGGGGTTTTGGTCAGGTTAGCTTTTTATGTGCTGAACCGATCAGTTTGGAGAGGGACAGAGTGAGTCCCAACGTAGTCTGGAACTTCCTAACAGTGAGACTTATTAAACTGTGTAATAGTATCTCAAGGGAAGTGGTGAAGCCCCTTTATATGAGACATTTAAAACTACACGGGGCAAGCATTAGAAAAATATATATTAGGGAACAAGTATTACATTGGTAGAATGTTGAACAAGATGAGTTACAGAACTGTAATAGGTCTTTTCCCATCTCTAACTTCTATGATCCCATGAATGAAGCAAAGCTGTTGGTGACTCAGGTGTATTTCTGCCACTGGGAAAAGAGGAAAAAAAACCCTTAGGATACTGTTGATGTAGAAGGTGCAGCATGGTGCTCTGATTGTTTGAAAAGTTGAAGAGATAAAATTCTATTGAAACTCTATAGGCTTTCAATTCATTTGTTGAAGTGTTCATGGTTTTATGGCTCGATTTCCAAAAGAGATGAAATAGCAGTAATGCTTAGTTCATACAGTCTAGAGCACTATACATTTTCAAAGTGCTCTACAAATACTAATTAACATGCAGGGTATCCCTGTGAAATAGCTAAGTATTATTAGTGTGCGTAAACTGAGGCAGAGCAACTAAGTGACCCAAAAAACTAAAATGTTGAGAAAAGAAAGTTAATCAGCTTTAGAGCTCATCAAAAACATTTATAATCAAAGGAAGATCAGTGAATTTTTGGCTTTTTGTTTATTGCATTTGAATTCCAACTAACAGCATTGTCCATGTTATTTTGCAGGGCGAAAACAAAACAAAAACAACCCACCACCCCTCAAAAAACCCGCTTTTAACCTAGTAAGTAAGTCATAGTAGCAAGCTAGGACTTCTGCATCTCTGCTAACTTGTGCTTGTTTACTACTACCTCATCCACCCTCCCCCAACTTCCTTTGCCTCTTATATCCAGCTGTTGGGTCCGGTCTGGCATGTAGACTGTGAGCTCCTGGGGTGAGATTGTCTTTGTTACTCATCTGTACAGCACCAAGCACAACGGAGCCCTGATCCTTGTCTGGGATTATTCCTAGGTGCTTCCATAATATACATCAGTAAATAAATGTAATAAATAATAATAATGCAATAATTCTTTCCATCATTTGCTAGTCCAGATCTTACTTTTCTTGTTATACATTCTATTTTCTATAGGTTTGTACATATTGGGGTCCTGAAATTTTCTGGTGGGTTAATGGCTGGCCTACTGAGGATGAAAGGCTCATCGATAGAGGCCACTGAAGGAGCCTCCTCTTTGGCTCAACTGGTAGTGAACGGCGGTTTTGGAGACAAAGACCCCAAGTTCTGCCTCACTGCAGCAAGTGTACACTGCAGTTCACGAACAAGTGGCTGGTACGTACAGCACCAGGGATTTGTTAAGAGCCCGCATCAAATACTAGAATAATGAATCTCAGTGAAAAATTGTATTGCATTACACAGCGCAATGCTCTATGAAGAATCCCCAGGCAGATATTCTGATAGATGGATGTTATATTACACACAACTATCCCACCAGGGAGCTAGAGTATTTTATTACTAATGCAAGACACTAGGAGGATTTCATTAAATGCAAATATGTATTACTTTTCCTTTGGCCAAAGTCTTTGAAGTTAACAAGATCTGGGCCTCAAATAGTTTCTCCCGTGGGAGGGGAATGTGACCAGCCCAGGCTTGAAATTTCACAAGATAAAACAATAGTTTGTTGACTATGTTTAATTTTATCTAGGTAATTCTAATAAATACAAAATTAGAATAAATTAAAATAAAAACGTTGTGTGTTTTATGGTGGATCCTGTCCAGCAATCTGAGCATTGACCTCTTGGGCATTCACTGTGGAAGGTGCAGATAGGATCTTTACAGCCCTTATCTAACTTTCTTTCTTTCTAATGACCTTTACAATGGAGCTATGTTCTGAGATCATCTACAGCTCTCCAAGAAGGGTGCTTATGGGGCTTAGTCCAATGCCCACTGAAGTTAACAGAAAGACTCCAATTGTCTTCAGTTGTACAGTGAACTATCACTTCCTACTTTCCACCTCCATCTACTACTGAGAACTGACATTCCTCACCTCTAGGATGCATCTGAG
Source organism: Natator depressus (assembly GCF_965152275.1). NCBI lineage: Eukaryota > Metazoa > Chordata > Testudines > Cheloniidae > Natator > Natator depressus. The sequence continues at coordinate 196,354,691 of NC_134235.1, read as the reverse complement.
CTGCCCCAAGGGATGTAAGCAACAGATTTAGGAATATGCTCAAACCTAGATTCTGTGCTACATCCCGCAGCATGCGCACACCCTGGAATCCACTCCGTCATTCAACTTTTGCACATTTTTCCCCGTGATGTTTTCTGAAAATCCTTCTCAGTAGGACATCATGGAAGAGAAAATTATTTGCTTACCCCAAGCGGATGTGCTCCCTTTTGGAGTTTGTTGTAAGGACTATATTTAGGTTTAGGGGGTTTCCCAGCAGCTCGATCTTTGTGCCTTCTACTACTTATGTGCTGTTAAAAAAGGGATATTACAAATTACCTTCTTTCAATCAATATCACATTATTAATAGTTCACTTCAACTCCTGCCTTTCGACAGGCATACTCCAGTCCTGAAGACTATTGCTGTCCACAATAGTATTGATGTGATTAAAATAAAACAAAGCAATAATTAATAACCATTTAGATGTATTTCAACTTGAAGGAGCTTTTACTGCTTCATGTATTTGGGCGACATTTTCAAAAGTACCCAGCCATGGTCTTAGTCTACTCCTATTGAAGTCAAGTGGGAGTTTTAGCACTGCTGACTTCATGAGAGCAAAGTTTAGGATTTTTGAAAAATACCACTTTAAAGCATCTGTGAAATGCAGCCAACTGCTGCACAGCAGAGATGGGAGAACCCAGGGGCATCCCCTACCAAGAAACAAAGTACCATGAGACTTTTAACGTCCATGTAGGACAGACAGGAGCTTTCAAGATTTCACCTGAAAGACTGCCACACAGAATGCTGAGTGGTCGTCAATTAAAAATAAAACCATATTAATGCAGAGCCTATACATAAAATCTATTAGAATGTACAGTAATTTTCTGTACAGATTTTATGGAGCATTAGATGCTAAGAATTGTTTTTTTCTAGAACTTTTTTTTTTCTGAAACGAGTTATTGCAGGAAAGATAAACAAGGAAAGGAACTTTTTTTCCTGAAAGTGTAAGACAGATACAAATGTAGTCCATCAGAGTATTTATCTCTTGTTAAGTATTTTCTTAACAAGTTTTCAATTCCAAAAGGCACATAAAGTAACTAAGTGTTTTCCAGAACAATGGCTTTGTTCATCTGAGAGAGAATGATTGACTCTAACTTAAGAGTAGTTGCAATTTAGAGGTGAGGCTTATTGGCTGCAGAGGAACACTGATAAAAACAGCCCACACTGCTCAGAAGGTTTTTCAACGTTCTATAAAAAGACTCTCTCCACACACACCTACATTCTCGTGAATACAAATATCACACAGCACACAAAATGACATGGTTTATTAAGCCATGACAATAATGGTAGTCTAAAAACACTTGTAACATTGTAGTTTAGAGAAAGATTCTATAACAGTTTTAAAATATATATATATAATCAGCAGTTTTTGAGGAATTGTACTTTATCCGATGGAAAATCATACCGAAAACAAACACACAGAACACAAGCCCAAGTACAAAGGGCAAAAGCAGCAAGCTCCATTTAGATGTGAATTCTCATCACATTGACACATGCTAAATGCGCGGGTACTTCACCATTATGAAAACAAGGCAGAGTCAAGGATTCAGCGTTGTCCAAGCTGTTTAAGTACCTGTTTAAGTTGTGTCTCAGAGTTTACGTGCACATCACAAATTTCACAGTGAAATGTTTTGTTTTGTAGGCCTGTGTTTCCTTTATTAACAGGTCCCTTGCCTTTGACGCCTGCCCGGGGAAAGGCTTTAATAGTTCCACTTCCATTCCGAGCTTCCAACATAGTTTTGTGCTTAGTCCCTGGAGAGATTCCAAATAGGAAACAGATATTTTGGGTAAGTTGATTGCATTTTATTATTTCAACTTTTAAATACATATTATATATCTATATCTATCTATCTATCTATAAAATCTCAGTTTTGGCCAATGTGTTTTCTTTGGAACATGTCCATATTGCCTATATCAGTAGGATAACAGAGTAACGATATTTCACATTTCATATATCATCACTACCTGGAATTTAATTATTAAATGCACCTATCTAGGCAACAAAACAGGAACAAGCAGCTACCCCCAACCAGTAACGGCATGCTCAGGATGTCCTGAGGTGAAGTTAAATAGGTGTGACTTCTTTCACTAATGCCCGCGGCTAATAAGACATGAACTGTGATTTAGCTATTGAAGATGTTGTTGCAAGTGATTTGTAGGCTTCTGTGATGAGGGTGATAAACAGTACATTTTAAGAAGCAGAAACTTGAATCTGCAATTAAACAATCAGTTCCCAGATCCTGGAGGTTCCAAAAAAATAAATAACTCAGACAGAGCACAAGTTCCAGGCAGCAATCTAAGGATCTTAAGGGCCTGCGACAGAAACCAAAACATAAAGAGAAATATGGACATTGCTCACGTTTGTTACTAACAAAAAATATAGACAAAAATCAATAATAAAGGGTCTGATTGTTATATCTTTACTCATGTTAAATAACACCTTACCTAACTGATTTTAATCCGCCCACTCATGGTTTAAGCCACTATTCAATGTGAATAATAATGTGACAATCTTTATTCAAAATTAATATACACACATAGATATACTTTAGCAGCCTAGTAACCTAAATTTTGAAGATTTTTTGACTTTCTATTGCGATAAATACACAAGGTTGGATCTTGATCTGATGTTGAATTGATATAATTACATTGACTTCAATGGAGCCATACCAATCTAAACTAGTTGAAGATCTGGCCCATAATATTTAAAACCACTCAAACTTCTTTTCGCCATCGGAAACAATAAATCAGCACATTCTTTTCAGTTTAAATGAACATTGCACCATGCCAAGGTTATCTTTTTTGGATTTCAATTTAAGACCTTTCATCATTTTAGGCCTATAATATTTCAGCTAAAACCCAGTCTTTACCCTAACTAATCCCACAGAGTCTCATGCTAATACAATAAGGCCTTTAGCCTAATAACCCCATCACTTATGTTTACCTACTTGCCTACCTGTGTCTTCCAAATTAGTACGAAATACACACCTGTCAATACTATATCCCTATAGTGTCATTCTACTTATAGCAAGCTTAAGATCACTCATGAGACATTAGACAAGCTCATAGGTCAACACTGAGTAATCTCGATCGCTATGTTATGTTTCAGGCTTTAAGTTTAGCTTTCTCTCTCTTCTTCAAGTCTATTCTTGGCTATCTTCTAAGGTCTTGATTTTCCAGCCTTGTCTACATTAGGGAATGCTTTCAAAATGTCCCACTGATGCTAGCAATGTTGGGAGCTCTATTACAGACAAGATTCTGGCTGCTGACACCAGAATCCTTAAACCTGCTCACAACAAGTCGAATAGAAATAGTGTTTAACATGGTAGCAACAGATGATGGCCTGTCTACACCAAGGCTCTCCAACACTACTAACACCAGTGGCAAGAAAGCGTTAAATCTATGGGAAAGATGGTCACTAGTTGCCAAGCAGTAGCCATCATCAGCCAATTAGTGCAGGAATTTTTTTTTTATTTTGTATGGTTACCAAAAATTATTGCTCAGCAAGAAATTTGATCTCCGATCTTTGCATTTTGATTGGCTGATGCCCTCTATTTCAGTATAATTTGTTATATTTTATACCAAACTATTCTCTTTGCTATTTGACATAAATGAAAGTATGCAAATTCTGACCACCAAAGGTAAGAACGGCCATACTGGATCAGACCAATGGTCCAGCTAGCCCAGTATCCTGTCTTCTGACACCGGCAAGTGCTAACTGCTTCAGAGGGAATGAACAGAACAGGGCAATTATCCCGTGATCCATGTCCTGTCGTCTAGTTCTAGCTTCTGGCAGTCAGAGTAACAGAGTATAAGCTGTTACTTAGCACCATAATGTTTGGAATCAATAAAAAGTGAAATTTAAGAAAACTGGTAACTTGCAGGCACTAGACTTCCTTTTTTCCCCTTATGAAAGATTCTTTGCTTGTCATCTTTATGCTTTAATAGTTAATGAATTCCATGTAATTGCCAGTTTTCTGCCACCCCTTTGTCCCCTGCGGCAAGAGATCTAATCTATTCAGAGGAAGATAATTGCAGAGCTCTTGAGACAGAAAAGAAACTGCTACATCTCACCACTGTTGTGCGCCTCCAGCTGCGAGGTGGAGTTGACAGCAACCTTGCATAGTGAACAGTAAAGCAGCCTTTTTGCCTTTTCTTCCTCGGTCTCCACGGAAGGGTATGTGTTGCTGCTAGTGGCTGTTGTGGGGATTTTTTCCACTTTAGAGGTGATCTCTGTTGTCATCACACTGCTTTTCCGAATTTCCACTGTTGTTGTTGATATTGCTGGTGTCCCAGTGGTAAGATCTGCAGTCAAAATAAGAAGGAGATGGAAACATAATAAACGTACTGACCTTTTTCACTGGGAATGTTAATGTTGCACCTACAAAGAGATGCGTAATATTTCGGCAAAACTTTGACTAATGATAATCAACTGAATGTGACCTTTTTCTTATTACTAGAGTACATTTGCAAAATACAGTGCTATATTGAAACACCACACAAACTGTCCCCCTGTATAATACAAACACTTACTGGGTACAAATTTCTTAAACTGAAAAGGCATATTAGACCATTGACACCATTCCCCAACACATGAAGGCTAATCCCTTAAAAGAGGTCACATCATTTATTAGTAAATTAGACAGTTAATATTTGTACACAGTCCTTTGAGCTTGATAAAGTTCCATAACTTCTATGTGTTATTATCATCTTTTAATGTTCTCTACTATTTTTAAAAAAATGTGTGGTTCTGAAATGAGTCAGATAAAGACAAAATATTACACTGATATTACTCTTGATCTTAGCCAAAGATCATAGATTAATAACAGTAATTACTTACAGGGTTTTATATTTTTCATAGAGCTGTAGAAACACACTCAATTTGTTTAGAAAAAATGTGTGTATAACTATCGTACACAACGCGACACATATGTTTTTAATTATTTAGAAATTTCCCATATAAAGAAGCACCTATCCTCATCTAGAGACTCCTTTCCCTCAATTACAAATAAAATAAACTAAAATTAAAGATACAATCAACATGTATTCTGTAGACATCATTATGATAATGAAATAAAACTCAATTAGAGTATTTTGTGATGGCATCAGAACGCAGAGATGTGTTGTTTTATATTTTTCCTTTACTGATATATTTTTGAAGACTATCACAAGAAAAAATGTATTTATTAAACTCATATACAAAGTGTCCATATAACCTCCTGTATATTTATTTTTTACAATGAGATTTTGAGTATTATTGAAACAATTTACCACTGGAGTAAAAGGTGGCAGATAATGTTTAAAAAACCTAGACTTTGATTTACAAATGATTATAGCCAGTGAAATGGTAGAATTGAGACATTAGAGATAGCCCAGCCAATCAGAACACAGTTGACTTTAGTCCATTTGCAGTCCTAAGGGTTAAAATAATGTAAAAGGTGGGATTTGTTATTTACATTCTGAAATAGTTATTTTGTGACTGTGATTTTACAGTTTTAAAATATAACCCGATTACATCCTACTGTCGCGATGAAAAAAGCCCTCCAATTACATCCTAGCCATGAAATACTGTATGACTTTGGTAACAAGCTTGTTATTATAATATATAAGGATCAAGCTGGACCACAAATAAGAAATGACATTGAAGTAAAATATGGCGGCAAAACAAGGCAAAGCCATTTGTAGATTGCATAACAGATCATGGAACAGGGCGGGGCTAGTTCCTCTCCATGGCCTTGAATCAGAAAAACACATCAGCATGTGCTTAACTTCAGCAGAACTTAGATATGTGCTTAAAATTAAGTTTGTGCCTAAGTGCTTTCCTGAAAGTGCTTTTCCAGGCATGGTTGCTGAATTGGTGCCCAATAGTCAGACTTAGCTATATTTACTTATGTTGGGTAGCACCTTCCTCCATTAGAAGCCCTTTTGACTTCATTGAGACTGCTCCTGGAATGAGTACCTAGCATGAGTAAGGACGGCAGAATCTGGCCCGATATATCCATGGTGCAACAGTGCTTAAAATACTTTAGTTTATGGTCCTTCACACATCTGAAATGCATGAACAAATTATAGTGAATTTAAAGAAGAGCAAAAATATATATATATGATTAAGGGGGCAAAGAGACTGATTTATGAGAAAACGTGTAAAAAAAACCTTGGCAACACACAAAGTAATTGAACAATAACTGTCAATGAGTATTTTAACAACAGAAACACAAACACAGGGGAGGAATGGTTAAGGATGGTGTGAGGATGTCAGAGGTGAAAGTGGGCCAGTATGGCATACCGGTAAGAAGTGGCTGCCGGTATGGCCCATACCCATCTGACATTAAAGCGCTAATGTCGCTGCCCCTTTTGCCCCACTGAGAGTCACCGAGAGAGGGGAGCAAAAGGGGCAGCTGCCTCGGGGCCCAGTGATTTAAAAGGGCCCGGGGCTCCCGGCTGCCACCACAACTACCACAGCAGGCCCTCTAAATCACCACCGGAGCCCCGGGTGGTGTGGAAGGGCTGGCTGGGGGAGGCTGACCACCAGACCCACCCCTTCCGCCCGAGGCCCCACCCCATCTGGGGACCCGGAACGGGCCCCTGTACTGGTAAGACTTTTATGTTACTTTCACCCCTGGAGGATGTATTAACATGTGTCATGGAATGAAACAGACTACACATCAAGAAAACGTCCTTAATAAGGACATTGAGCCAGGGGGTTAGTTTTGCAAGGGATGGAGTACAGGCATTATTTCTTGGAATTTTTAAAACTAGATGGAATAAAGATGTATTGTAGGGGACACTCCTGCATTAGCAATCTAGTGGACTAGATGGTCCTATTCATCTGTAATCTCTATGAATGTATTAATCTTCTCTCCTTTCTCTCTCCATTTTGGATTTTTATTCTAATAGTTTCAGCATGATTAAAGTGTAAGTCACCTGTCCATGCAGGGAGACAATCAAATTTAACAACACTAGAGTTGAAACAAAAATTTGCCATTAGAGGCAGGAGATATAATCATATAGTATATTGAAAGCAGTCACTCTTGTAGTCCCAGAGAAGGTACAGGGAGTGGTAAGTAAGGAGAGAGTAAATAGCCTCCTCTTGTCTTAAAGCTTTCTCCTTTCTTCTTACCTTCTTCCAGTTCTTTAATTCATTGTGTTAACATGGCTTAATGTTTTCAAATTTTAGTTTATATTAGAAATAAGATTTTAAAATGCTAAGTACCAAAATTAATCGTGCTATTAAACAACAATAGAATATCATTTATTTTAAATACTTTTGGATGTTTACTTCATTTTCAGATATATTAATTAAATTACAACACAGAATACAAAGTACATAATGCTCACTTTATTTTTTATTACAAATATTTGCACTGTAAAAACTAAAAACATGTATTTTTCAATTCACCTAATACAAGTACTGTAGTGCAATCTCTTTATCATGAAAGTTGATCTTACAAATGTAGAATTATGTACAAAAAAACTGCATTAAAAATAAAACAATGTAAAACTTTAGAGCCTACAAGTCCAGTCAGTCCTACTTCTTGGTCAGCCCATCATTCAGACAAACAAGGTTGGTTACACTTTGCAGGAGATAATGCTGCCTGCTTCTTGTTTACAATGTCACCTGAAAGTGAGAACAGGCATTCACATGGCATTGTTGTAGCTGGCACTGAAAGATATTTACGTGCCACATGTGCTGAAGAGTCATATGTCCCTTCATGCTTCAACCACCATCCCAGAGGCATGCATCCATGCTGCTGCTGGAATCTGCTTGATAACAATGCAAAGCAAAAGTGTAGACTGACGCATGTTGATTTTCATCATCTGAGTCAGATACCACCATCAGAAGGTTGATTTTCTTTTTTGGTGGTTTGGGTTCTGTAGTTTCCGCATCAGAGTGTTGCTCTTTTAAGACTTCTAAAAGCATGCTCCACACCTCGTCCCTCTCAGATTTTGGACGGCACTTCAGATTCTTAAACCTTGGGTCAAGTGCTGTAGCTATTTTTAGAAATCCACGTCGGTATCTACTTTGCGTTTTGTCAAATCTGCTGTGAAAGTGTTCTTAAAATGAACATGTCCTGGATCATCATCCGAGACTGCTATAACATGAAATATATGCAGAATGCAAGTAAACCAGAGCAGGAGACATACAATTTTCCCCGCAAGGAGTACAGTTTATTTTTTTAATGAGCATCATCAGCATGGAAGCATGTCCTCTGGAATGGTGGCTGAAACATGGAAGGGGCATACAAATGTTTAGCATATCTTGCATGTAAATACCGTTCGATGCTGGCTAAAAAAGTGCTTCTTCTCACTTTCAGGTGATATTGTAAATAAGAAGCAGGCAGCAGTATCCCCCGTCAATGTAAACAAACTTGTTTGTCTTAGTGATTGGCAGAATAAGAAGTAGGACGGTGTGGACTTGTAGGCTCTAAAGTTTTACATTGTTTTGATTTTGAGTGCAGTTATGGAACCAACCAAAATTCTGCATTTGTAAGTTACACTTTCACGGTAAAGAGATTGTAATTCAGTACTTATATGAGGTGAATTGAAAAATACCATTTCTTTTGTTTATCATGTTTACAGTGCAAATATTTGAAATAAAAAATAATAATACAAAGTGAGCACTCTGCACTTTGTATTCTGTGTTGTAATTGAAATCAATATTAAAATACAGAAAAACATCCAAAAATATTTAATAAATTTCTATTGGTATTCTATTGTTATAAGGGTGATTAATCGTGATTTTTTTTTAAATCACAATTAATGTTTTTAGTTAATCACGTGAGTTAACTGCGATTGACAGCCCTACTAAGTAAATTAAGAAGTATTATATATATATATATATATATATATATATATAGTATGATATATTTAGCACCAGTGTTTTGAATGCATGTGCATAGAGAAAAAATGTAACTTGGGTGACACCTTATTTGTGTACAAGGAATGAGCCATTCCAAAAGCTGGAAAGTAGTTTCATATATACAGATACCCTCCTACACAGGGTATAGAAGGAACACCCCTACAACATATGTATATTATACCATAGTGCATATTACATGTAGTTCCATTTCAGGAGCCGTTCCCAAATTTGTAAACAATGACACAAGCAGTTTGGCTCTTTTGTGTACCTTCAGTCTAATTATGGGTAAGCTCCAAAAGGTGGAAAGATTTGGTTACATATACAAAATTGCAACTGGGTATTCAAAGGTTATTTGAATGTCTTAGGTCTAATCAGTAGGCTGTAAAAACTTCAGAAGCAGGCTCTGGTTTCAGTCAGGCCAGAAATAAATCTAAAATAGTCTTATAGCATAGTATCTCTGCTTTTACATGGCTACAGGATGCTTTTATAGGGTTACATTGAGATCTCAATTATAGTCTCTGTTTTCAAATGTAAAGATGAATATTTTTGGAATGTTTGAATAAAATCTATTTGCCCATTTTTGTGCTATTAAAGGGTGATAAAAGTTACCTTTTCCTGCTGTAAATGTTTGTGGTGGTGGTGGTGGCGTGTGCTAGTTTTGTTTTGTTTCGGAGGTTTTTATACACATTCAAGTTAACTGAAAAAAATGGCTCAAGTATAAAAGTTTAAGCTTTTCAGCTAGTTAGTCTTCACTGAGTTCTAGTCTTCAGATCAAGTTAAAAAAATCAAAAGGGATTGTACTTCTTTTTTTTTTTAAAGAAAAGGGTTTTGCAATTTTTTAAATAGTTTTAGTGTTACTCTATTTATGGACTTATGGAACAGGGTAAATACATATTTCACTATGTTTATCAATACATATTTACTGTGACAAAGTTCCTCCTCTGCCTTGGTGGGTCCTGCACTTATTGGCGGATTTTCTCGCCTCAGAGGTTCACGGCAGCCCTCATTTTGGCCACTTTCATGACTCAAATCTGCCGTTCTCTCTGTAGAAGTAGTTGCTATTTTAATGCTGATTAAAGTACACATATACATGAATGTCAATGAAGTCAACAGAAAGACTCCAATTCACTTCAAAAGGCTTGAGATCAGGCTCTCAATCCCATTCCTTTCCTTCTTACATAAGATAAATTAACTAAACAATCCTCAATTCATGTAACAGTAAAGTTACATTTTTAAAAGCTGAAATATCAAGAAATGCAAATGTTAAGGTTCTAGTTGCCACCTTATTTCATTTACACTGCTTATATGGCACATTTTGTTGGACTAATTATCCTGTTAATTGTGAACTTTAATATACAATGGGTGTAATTTTGGGCTCAGTGATGCAATCACAGCTCTAAATAACTTAAATGAGAGCTGAGCAAATATATCAGGAAGCAAAACTGCTATGTGTGCATTGTAACGTGTGAAGGTTAATATAACTTTAGACAGATCCTGCAAAGACTTACTATCCAGTGAAGGCTTTTTGTTTTCTGTTTTAAGTGAGCATAGTTACATTGACATCAGTCTGACTATGGCCAGCAGTAAGCAATACTCCCAGTTTTCACAGTTGTAAGGATTAGGCCCTACATTTTGCATTTTCTGACTCTAAAGTATTTAAAATATTAACCTTAATATTATAGCTATGAATGTAACTATCATATTGTTTGGAAAAATGTGTGTGTGTCTGCTCATTCCCCCATCCTAAAGACTCATATTTTAACCAAGGACACTGCAGTGTGCACATCAATTCCAAAGGATAACAAGCAGGGAGAGAAATGGAGGAGTGGCTTCCCTCTTATATTACAATGGGAAAACTCAGAAATGAGCTGTTCAAAAGAAAAAGGATGAGAGTGAAGAAGGGAAGGAGAAAATGAAGCATGCAACTTCTCATGTCACAATTCTCCCCATTCGTAACCTTTTTATGGTGCCACTTATTGCATAGGTAAAACAGGTGCTACTGGCCTCATAGATCTCAATGTATGGGGACATAATAGATAGACAGATATATTTCCTCTATACATGCTCTGTCTTTATTATTTCCAGAAAATCAGTATCAAAACTTCTTGGGTTTACACACCTGTGACATACTTTGGTTTACTGCTTTTCTGGGATGGGAAAAGAGCACCTAGTAAAGCACAATTTTATGGACAGACCCAAAAAAAGACCTTGTTCAAATTTTTCTTGGGAAATTCATGGGTGTCTAAAATACATAGTTTTCTTTTGAAATAGCCTTGGTAACTTGCTTAAAAAAATTAGCGCCAAGCAAGGTAGCTGGTGTCATATCCTACGACACAGGATTCTACTTCTCCTTAAGCACATTAAGTTGATGCCCACATCCAATATCATCGAGGGAAAAAATGTTCTGCTTAGACCATGACCAGGACAATGTATTATGCTACAAGCCGTAACACTTGGTTGGTCTGAGAGCTGCCATATTTTTCTTTCAATTTCACCACTGAATAATGATACTCATGTGGGTGACCTCCTGGGTAAGACACGTTCCAGGATGCAGTTCTTTTGAGAATGATATTACATCCTGCCTCTTAGGAGTGCTTAGAACTTATAAATATGTGCTGTATTTTGGTGGTATTTGTGGGCGATGTAGGTGATGAATATTTACCAGCCTGTTCATCCTTCAAGTGTTGATGTTGGCTTTCCTTCTATTGAATACTACTGCAGCAAAATTATTCTAATTAAAAACTATTCTCATCAATGCTTCCCACTACTTTAAAACTTCAGTGTTGTCATCCCAAAACTGTGAGACAGTGGTACTAGGCAATGCTTTTTATTGGTTTAAAGAAAGTCAGATACATCATATAGTAGCAGAAAAAACAAAACTTACATAGAACAACATTTCTTAAGGCATATTCTCTGCACGGAAATGCTTAAATCATAGAATCATGGAAGATTAGGGTTGGAAGAGATGTCAGGAGGTCATCTAGTCCAACCCCCTGCTCAAAGCAGGACCAACCACAACTAAATCATCCCCGCCAGGGCTTTCTCAAGCCGGGCCTTAAAAACCTCTAAGGATGAAGATTCCACCACCTCCTGGGTAACCCATTCCACTGCTTCACCTCCCTCCTAGTGAAATATCTACAGTTTTAACTCTGCCTGAATATCTGACCTCCTATATGTTTGTTGATTTGCATTTCACCATGTAATTAGCTTGAACTGAAAAAGGAAATACTGTCAACTCTTACTCTATTTGAGTTCATTTTAATATATATGCTTCAAAGCAAGAACCTATACACACATTTAACTAAACAAGCCAAATGCCACCAGCATGCTGTGTGACATATAGCAAACACCAATGCGCACTCCATATGTCTTACTCATACACCTGTTAATAAGTTGCCCTCTTATAAAACATACATTCCATTTATACAATTTTATTAATAATGTGAAAACCAATAAAAGGGAAAACTATTCAAAGTACACTTTAGTTTACAGTCAAAAGTCATGCAAAGTCTAAAGCGAAAAGACAACTATACTCATGTAGACTTTAGAATGATCTGTAAAGGATTAAGGTAGAAACTTACTAAAATCTGTCAAGTCAGTTTAAAAAGAGGAAACTAAAATCCCCTTCCCACCATTCTTCCAAGTTAACCAATATTCAGATCTTTGAATATATTAAGTTTCTGCTCTCTCCATGCAAATTGGTGCCCTCAATACAGGGAGCTGCATTAAACATATAAAGGATTTTAAACGCCAGCAATCAGTCATTTTAATTGACAATTGCTTGAAGTCCGAATTAGCATCTATTAACAATGTATTATTACAACCCTTTAAGAGCTATTTCAATAATATATAACCTAAAATCAAGCCTGAAATTCATTCAAAGTGCAAACGTGAAAGAATTGTTTCTGGTGACGCTGGCTTGCAGCGCTGTGTTATTTTCATACCAATGCCTGTAGCAAATATTCATTATTGCAACTGTCACTGTTTGGCTTTGGCATAGAAAGAGATTACTAATATTGTGCGGAATGGGACGTCAGCAGCAAATAAAAGGAAACACGTCAGGTTTCACAATGGACTGATGGTCTCATCTTAATATACTAATAGTGTAAGTACCTAGAGAAAAATCTATAAAAGACAAGACCTGAGCACTCGAAAAATCACAGATTTATTTTCATAATAAAAACAAAACCAGATAATACATAAAAAGCATCTGTGAGTATGAATTTATTCCATAAGGCACAGACCTCATAATTCAAGTAAGAAACCACAAGTGAGTTATCAAGATCCTTTTAAGTAAGCAGGATTAATTTTATATCCCAAATAAGCACCTCATGAATTTTCTTTAGATTAAGGACACAGAAATTATAGTTAGTTCATTTTCCCTCCTGCTCTCTGAGAATGTGAGTCTCACCCATCAATTCTTACTACTAAACCTAAGAGTTCTTCATTCTTAAACTGTACATTCACTCCCTTCCCCCCTCCCTCCCCGAGGAAGATGTTCTTTTTGTTTAAAACAAATCATAACTGTTAATGGGCTTATTTTTTCTCCCACCATCTCAGATGGCTTGCATGTTAAATATCCAGTTTAACGTGTGCATAAACAACCAAAACAAGCTCCCATTTAAGTCAGTGGAAATTTTGCCATTGATTTCAATGGATTGAGGATTTGGCCAAATATACTGTACGTTCAAATATTTTTAAGCTAAAAGTAATTCTATATTAGTTAATTTAGTGCATCATAATAACTAGAAGTATTACAGTGCTCACATTCCGCTACTTCAGAAGTTATTGATTCCATTGTTGGTTTCATTTTATCTGAAACTCATCTTGTAGCAGACTGCTTATGGTGCTTGAGACCCGGGTTTCGAGAGGAGACGAAGGGAGTTCGTTGTCCAGACCCCAGTGAAATTCAATGGGACCTAACTTGGTTGCTTTGAAAATCCCACTCTTAGTGTTCTCTCTAGTAGTTATATTCATTTATGAGATACTATTTGCATCTATTAACGCAACAGAAAAGTATATAAAAACAAAACTGCCTTCTCACAAACATATGTAGGCTAATATTTTCAAACTTGAGTGACTTCATTGAAACTACTCACATGATTAAAGTTAAGTATGTGCTTCACTGGGTCAGGGCCTTCAATAAGTAGCCTGGTGTTCAAAGGTGCTGACCCCTGCAGCTCTCATTGCTTTCAGTTCGAACTTGTTGGGAACTGTGAGTGATCACCACCATCTCTGAAAATCAGGACAATTGTCCATATGACTAAAAATGGATTTAGAAGCCTAATTTTTGCACCCAAGTTTGAACATTTTGGCTCCAAATGCTCTCTCTCTCTCTCTCTCACACACACAGTCTTGTAGTCTAGTGTTGTGACAGAATATACCCGTGTTCACACCCTACACGCTACTGTAATAATCTTTCTACAAAGTATGCCTTGTAAGGCATCATTTGAAAACTCACAGTTTGCCAGTCAATATTGTCCTGGTAAAACATGACTGGTAACGTTGTATGTAAAGTTATAAGATTCCCCTATATGATATTATTAACATGTTTCAACCCCACAGCCCTGTCCAGGCAGATATCAGGACTGTCCTAAACAAAGGAATGTGTGCTCTGCATAATTTGCATTTACTCAGTAAAGAGAGTCATCAATCAGAAAGGGAAACAAAGGAAGTTCAAAGAGGTGAAAAAACCTAGCAGCGATTATCCTTCCACATAGACTCTTTGGCTGAAAATGTTTTTCAATTTGGGGACTGAAACTATAAAATGGAGGGACAAACACCCCAAAGGACCCCCCCCACTTCTCTCCCTCCCTCCCTATTAGCTTTTACTGCACTGGAAGAGACAAAGGAAGCAGTCGTCAGACTCTGGAGGAAGAGTTTGGTCAGTTTGGAGAGTTTGGTCAGTAAGACTGCTGACAGAATATGGTGAGAAAACTTTGCTTTGAATCTAATAGAGTTTGTTAAGTTAGGCATCGGTAAGCATTTTATCTTTATTTTTCTTGTAACCCTTTCTGACTTGTATGCCTCATTAATTGCACTCACTTGAAATCTTTCTCTTTGTAGTTAATAAATGTATTTTTTGTTTTACCTAATCCAGTGTGTTTAAGTTGAAGTGCCTGGGTAACTCCATTTGGGGTAACAAGTTGTGTGCATATTATTCCCTTAAAGGAATAATGGACTTAATATAGTCGTACTATCCAGGACATACATTTCTGAGGGATTGGGACCGGTAGTGTATTGGGGGTCACCCTGTGGTAATTTTTATAGCTGGTAAGAGCCAAGGTGTGGCTGGCGAGCTGCAGCACACACACAAACATAGCTGGGAATGACTTATGTGCTGAAGGCTGTTTGTGAGCAGCAAGGCATTGTAAAGGCACCCAGGTTACAGGGTAGGTGTGACACAGCTCCTCATTAGTCTGATCTGTACCCTGGTATGTCACAAATGTTATAGAATCTCTAGTTTCTGTTTCGCAGTTAAGGCTGAGATGTGTTTTGCACTTAAAGCAGGGATTCACTCACTTTCCTATGTATGAAGAATGCAGTCTAACTGCCCCTTGACAAATGCACTCACTCTTCAAGTAAAGAATAATTTTTCTGAGAAGTTATAAGTAGCTGGTCAGTGTATGAGTCAAAATTAATTTAAAAATGGATAATTTAAGAAATTCAGCTGCCTGTGTCAGACCTTATTTTTGTCCAAAAAGATTTTAATAATCAAATGAAGGATTTTTTGTGTGTGTTCCTCAGTGTACAGTAACAGAATTAGACATGTACTTCTTTCAGTTAAGTATCACTTTTGACTAACTATTGACTTATATGATATTTAAAAACATTAATGTGATATTGTACATGATGGAGGCTATTGAACGTGCCATAGTGGAGGAGGTCAGTGCTCTGGACAAGAAACAGAATTATTTCTATTTAAACCAGCACAGCATTTGAAGATCACTGCTGAGGTGACTCTTCTGGCTTCACTTTTAATCACTGGGCATTCTCCCCACTTCACTGAAGCCCTAATAAAACTCCGTTATGCCTATACTTTTTTCTTCCCTTTGTTGAGGCCTGCATTGTGGCTACCATCCTTCAGCCTGAGGTGGATAAGGTGGGGCTTTCCTTGAAACCCCTAAATACTACTCCTTAGACAGATGGAAGGAACACTGTTGAGAGACTTCTCCAGGACCAGCAGGTTGCCTTTCCACTGCTCTCAACTTCTGGCCATGGAAACCAGATACCAAAGCAGGGGTGCTGGAATAGAGCGGGTGCTGAGAGCCATTGAACAAAACTGTAAACCCTGTATTTGATGGAAACCGCCTCAAGCCAGGGGGTGTGGCAGCACCACAGCACCTATGTACCAGAGACATCTTTGGTGTTTAATTGGAAGAGTGCTGACTACACTATTTTGACCAGCTCCTGCTATTCAGTTCTCTGACCAGCCACATCAATTTGATGTACTCAAGTGTTTGTGACTCAGAAGCAAAGGATGAAGAAACCAATAATTCCATTTAACCCTCTTTTCACTGATGCCTTGGCTCCAAGTTCTCTGTTGACATGTCTTGCTGGTGAGTCAATGAGAAAAGCAAGCAGAAAAAGATGACTGAATGTTCAATGACTAAAAGTGTTTTGAAAGAGATTAAGGAAAAGGAAAACAGAAAACTGCATGCAAGAGCTTTTTGGACTTCTGTAGTTCAGCTGGATTCTGTTATGTGCTAATATGGCCTGTTTCTTCAATTAGCAAGGCATAAGTTTGAATAAAATCTATATTACATTTTACCATCAGTCCCTTCAGTTGAATGCATAGGTCACCACTGTTGAAAAGGATTAACCAAAAAAAGGAAGGACTACATTCCTATTGAGGTTTATTGACTGGAGCTGGCAGTAACCACAACAGCTGGGGGTAAAAAGGCATAGGGCAAGGAGCAAGAGAGGAAAGCGTGAGGCAGTATCTGAATTTTGGAACTTTCTGATAAATGTTGCTTACAAAACAGACAAAAGGAAAAGGAGAGGAAGAAGGAGAGAGATGCGGGAGGAGAATCAATTTATTCTCAAGATATTTTAAGTAATTCCTGGTTGTCAGTAGACTTGGGAGCTGTCCTTTCAGGCCTATCACACAGATTTCTCATCTGCGAGGCAGAAGAAAATCTGCTTTCAGAAACTATGAATGAAAGGTTCTCTGCTAAAGGAGCTTTAGGGAGAAAAAGTATTGCCAGCTGAAGCTACTGTTGCCATTTAATTAATAAGAGTTGTGTAGTGAAAAATTCAATTTAAAACCAGGACAAAGGACAAAGAGTTAGCTTAAAGTGTTTACAGTCAAGTGTAGAGAGGATTTTGCTGATTGTAGTTTCAGCTGACCTGCTAAAATAACATTTGGACTCTGACTCTGGCTTGAAGGTTAAGCATAAGGTTAAGTATAAGGTTTAATTTCTGTAGCTACATTGTTATTTTGGAGACTGCAGAGTAAGATTAATCATGTAAAACATAGCTTTGAAGAGAAGGCACAAAACCATCAAACATATGTGAATGTTACATATCTAGGATGCTCAAGCTTCACAACACCAAGAGTCACATCAGCAAACTGCCATGAGCCTAATAGCTGCATGTATTTTCTAGATACATTTCCATACTTTTAAATCAAAAGAAATACAATCATCATTGTACTTTTATCTTCCATGATAAATGAATTGAAATTGCACAATGATTGACTGACAGAGGGAACAGCACATTAAGGGGGTCTGGACTGTTAGAGTCATTTGTTTCCATAGATTCATACCTCCACACAGAGGCCAGATTGTATGAATTACATACAGGCCCATACTGAGGGCAGTGCAGAGTCACACTATCCCAGGGAGGACTCAAGGAAGGATTGTAACTCAAGAGGCAAAATCCTACCCAGAGTTCCACTCCTTCCAAGTGTAAGCAGAATCAGGATGAGCTCTACCCTGACAGCTTGTGGTGAGTTGTGGCGGGTTGTGGAAAAGAACTTCAGGGGCTGATCTCATTTGCATAGGCACACCCACTCCGCCTAGATGGTCACTTTGGCTGCTGTGGGATCCCCAGTTTCTCTGTTATTGGGACAGGAAGAATAAAGTGTTATTACCCTGATTGACAGAGCCAGAAGAGTACCCAGAAGTTACCTACTACAGGACAGGCCCAACAAATTCAATAACAGAACACCACTAGCCATTACCTTCAGCCCCCAACTAAAACCTCTCCAATGCATGATCAAGGATCTACAACGTATCCTGAAGGACAACCCATCACTCTCACAGATCTTGGGAGACAGGCCAGTCCTTGCTTACAGACAGCCCCCAACCTGAAGCAAATACTCACCAGCAACAACACACCACGCAACAGAACCACTAATCCAGGAACCTATCCTTGCAACAAAGCCCGTTGCCAACTGTGTCCACATATCTACTCAGGAGACACCATCATAGGGCCTAATCACATCAGCCACACTATCAGAGGCTCGTTCACCTGCACATCTACCAATGTGATATATGCCATCATGTGCCAGCAATGCCCCTCTGCCATGTACATTGGCCGAACCAGACAGTCTCTACGAAAAGAATAAATGGACACAAATCAGAGGTCAAGAATTATAACATTCAAAAACTAGTCGGAGAACACTTCAATCTCTTTGGTCACTCGGTTACAGACCCAAAAGTGGCAATTCTTCAACCAAAAAACTTCAAAAACAGACTCCAACGAGAGACTGCTGAATTGGAATTAATTTGCCAACTGGATACAATTAACTTAGGCTTGAATAAAGACTCGGAGTGGATGGATCATTACACAACGTAAAACTATTTTCCCATGTTTATTCCCCGCCCCCCCACTGTTCCTCAGACGTTCTTGTCAACTGCTGGAAATGGCCCACCTTGATTATCACTACAAAAGGTTTCCCCCCGCCCATGCTCTCCTGCTGGTAATAGCTCACCTTACCTGATCACTCTCCTTACAGTGTGTATGGTAACACCCATTGTTTCATGTTCTCTGTGTATGTAAATCTCCCCACAGTATTTTCCACTGAATGCATCCGATGAAGTGAGCTGTAGCTCACGAAAGCTTATGCTCAAATAAATTTGTTAGTCTCTAAGGTGCCACAAGTACTCCTTTTCTTTATCCTGATTATATGAATCAAGGACAGTGGAACTGTATTTGGCTTTTTGTTATGATGGAGGGACTCACCATCAACTAAGTAGCACTCGCTAGGCAAGGGACATGGGTTCCAAAACTCAGTGAATGGAGGGAGGTTGGGGACAGGTACTTGTACCTTGTGGTGTGGGCTCCCTTCTGAGGGCCCTAAATGCCAACTGCACTGCCTCCTCTCTCCACTGTGTAATAGCAGAGCTAATTTAATTCCACTAGGAGTCTCGTTACAGATTGCAGAGCTGAATTCACTTTGGGCCAATAGTGCACCAGCACTGGGGCTCCCCTACTATGAGCTGCAGTCACTGAGTACTGTTTTAAGTAGTAGGGGGGGTCTGAAGATATATTGGTGAGTGGCTCACAGGACAGCTACTGGGGCGGAGTGGCTCACTGGACGACTACTGGAGAGGAGCGGCCGGTGGTGAAGGCTGCAGCAGAAACCCACGGAGAGGTGGGGCAGTCGGCCGTCAGAGCATGTAAGGTGCCCCTTTACTCTCCTCCCCCCCGCCCATTTCCACACAGGCTGGGGGGGTTAAAACTCTGCAGATGAACTTTTGAACTCTGGACTCATCAAGGACAGAGACAGAGACTTTTGGGTTGCTGGACTTTGGGGTTGTTGGACTTTTGGGACTTTGGGTGACTTTTGGGTTGCTGGCCTCAAGAACCAAAGGGAAAGGACACAGCCCAATTTGCTTGGGGTGTGTTTTTGCTCATGGTTTGTGTTATGAATCCTGTTGGTGGTGTTTCCCCAACATAATGCCACATTGTTTCTCTCTGTTATTAAAAGGCTTTTGGTACACTCAGACTCTGTGCTTGCGAGAGGGGAAGTATTGCCTCTTAGAGGCGCCCAGGGGATTGGTATATATTTGTCCCAGGTCACTGGGTGGGGGCTCGAGCCGGTTTTGCATTGTGTTACTGGAATGGAACCCCTAGATACTGAACCCGGCCCTCGTTGCTGCCAACTCTGACGGGCAGAAGGGTTACACAAGAGTTTCCTGGTATGAAGTGAGGGCACATCCTGCACTGTCCCTTAGGCAGTGTGCTGTCCAGTGCAGAGGGAAGCTGAGCCAGCAGCAGGTGGTGGGTAGGTGGGACAATGGGAGGAAGTATGGGGTACACTAGCAGCAGTTTTCAGTGCTGCACTACAGAGGGTGGGATTTTAATGTGAGGAAACAATTGGAGCAGTGGTAAGTAGGGAAATCCCCCCCCCCCCAAGTACATTTAGAATAGTCTGATGCCTGTCATTGCTGAATTTAGCAGAGCAATTTCTCAAGGGCAAAGAATAGGGAGTCCATATGGGAAGTCCAATGAAATAATAAGGAGAAAGTAGGAAGTTAAATCTCAACTAACAGCAAAACAAATAGATGTAGGTGGATATACTTGATCACTGGTGTCAATATATTGCTGACAAGACTGGCTTAAAAAGACTACTTTCTCCCACAGTGCTAAACTATGGCTTTGCCACAAGCCTCTTGAATGGGACAGTTCACCGTTCTGTGCCCCAGGAGCAGGTCAGGAAGAAGAATCTGACTCAGTCAAAATGTGCCTCCCAGCGTTCTCCAGCTGTGGGGATAAGTACCTGTACCAGCCCTATACCTGGCATATTGTTTGTCCCTCAGCACACACTGGCACAGCTGAACTGGCTGGTTCACTGGGGATGATGGCACAGCTAGGGATCTGCCCACACTCTACCCATCCATGGGCAAGCAAGCAGAAGATACTTTCCCCCACCTTATACCGACATCTGCAAAGCAGGAAGATGGCAAAAGGATATAAAAGGGACACCTTATACTCCTTGTGTAGGAACAAAAAATGGGCCCCAAACTGGGCCATAAGGTATTAGTGATTTCAAAATTCATTCTCAATAAAATAAACAAACACAACCCACATTAGAGACATTTTTAAATGTGGGAATCTCAGACCTCGGTAGCAGGGATTGGATAGCACTACAATGAGGTAGATCCATTTAGAAAGAAAAAAACATCTGGATGTGATGGGAAGGCACCAGAGGAGGAATCCTCTATATTGTCTATTTCAATCTTGCAAGGACAAGAGAAAGAAAGAAAAAAAACCCCATAATACTCCAAAAGTCCGGAGAAGTATTCATCAGTGGCAGAAAAGAGAAAAGAAATTGTTTTCATTAATCAAAAGTGAAATAAGAGAGGAAAGAATGAGTGAACTGAATTTCAATTTGCAAAAACTCTCTCTATATTTTAAGAAGAGAGTTTATGCCTTTTTCCATTTTTAACCAAGTCTAGAGTTTCACAGTGTCCTCTTCTACACCCAGTGTATGAACACTGAGTTCTACAACAGATTTATAATCCTAGAATTTAAAAATAGATTAAACTAACTACAAGCAGAACCCAGAATCTCAGAGAACTAACTTCTGACAACCCTCTTAAGTGTAATACCACATGGTATTCCCCCTGTACTTGGTCCAGGAATAATTAAAGTTACTCCCTCTACAAAAACTGATTTCCTATACAGGAGAGCATTAGGCTAGTAAATCTGGTTTTGGCAACAAACTAATGTTTCTATCATGAGAACTGTCAGAAGCTATATAAGCATCTGTTGTAACAGTATCATTTTCTTTACAGAAAGACAGGGTGATTGAGAAGAAATATGCACATTCTTTCATACATCTGTCTTGGGGAGCACTCTAAGTAAAACATATAGCAGATTGGTGCTTGTGACCTACTTACAGTTCTCCATTGGCACATAGGCATTGGAAATTATACATGGAAGACTCCCAGATATTTGGTAGGTAAATTACGCAGAGAATAGTTGGGGCAGGAGGGGAAGAGGTAATATCCTATCTTTTACTATAAATACTTAATGAGTCACTACTTTCACGTCCCAACAACTCTGAGTCTCTGTTGGACTGTCAACCTATCTCCACAGTTTGACGCTTTGATAAGGAGCCTTTCCATCCACTTTCCACTTGTCTCCACCTAATAGTTGTACATATTTTTGGTGGTCCATTTAGAAAGTTCTGAAAATTGACTTTCATCTCACTTGTGGGATTGATGAAGAAAGAGACTTTGCAGAAAGCTTGTGAGGAAAGCTTCTGCTATTAATATCTGTGCAGTTAATATGAAAATCTCTGCTGTGTGCTCTTACATCTCAAACAGACTCCTGCCCAAGATTTTCAAAGGTGACGTGCTTTTAGGTATGTCATATTTTAAGATGCCCAACTTAAGATGCCTTAAATGGGCCTGGTTCTCAGCTAATGTTAAGGAACTGAAAATCTAGACCCCTTTCAGGTGCTTTAGTTGGATCTGAGATACCCAAAATCTCTAATGACATCTGCAAATATTAACCTCAGTTACTACAATCCTGGTTTCAAAAACCATGATTCATATGGACACAATTATTAAAGAAGAGTATGCATATGAAAACAATTTACTATGTTACTGATAGAATGATCAATCAATATTTATAAATATAACCAAAAACAATGTCAAAAGAAAAAATGTAGGGCGCAAAGTCAAGCATCTAAAAGCTAGGAAATAAAAGTTTTACAGTTTCTCATGTAACCTTAATCCCCCACTTCTTTCTCCTACTCTCCCATCCAGCACAGTGCATCTATCCTGTGCACTGAATGAGGCAGGTGTCCTACAGAAATATACTATGGGGTCATGTAATTAATGATTGTATCATAATGCATATGCATGGGGTGTGGGTGGGAGAATTAAAGTTGTGCAGGCAACCAAAACCTGGCATTTCCTAACTTTCAAGTGTTTGACCTTAAAACCTAAATAAATTTCTTTCACCATTTTTAAAGCAATTTCTACGCATTTTTTAAAAAAACCAAAATGTCAGAACAAATTTTATTATACACAACTGTAACAATCCCCTTTACTGTACACCATCATCAGGCTTTGAACTCAGAACCTTTACCATTGCTGCACACCCTGCTAGCAAGTCAGTTACCAGGTTAACTACAAGAAGGGACTACTAGGTCCAGGTGTGGTACGGCTGGCTGGCTGCAACATAACCTGTCTCCTTTTTTCCAGACCCTGGGAACTGGAGAAATTCCTGACCCTGTGATGCCCCCAGGTGGGGATGTGGGCCACATGCTGGCTCTTGTCTCCCACTCCTGACCAGAACTGCTCTGGCAGCTCCCACCTGTTCCCAGCAGAGAGGCTGCTACTGGTGTGGTGGTAGTCTGAGCCTTCCCTTAGAATGTTCATGTGGTCAATTATTATATTGGCAGCTGCCAACATTTTCTTGTGGCATTAACATAAGAAAAGGGAAATAGTGATTTTTAACAGTTTCTATCTCAGCAAAAGCAGAATGGTGTGTGTACGTATATTTTATACGGCACTTAGCTCTGTGCCAATTATAACAAAGGCCTGCTGCAAACAATGAAAGTATTAGACCATCTCAAAAAAAGGTCACAACAATTTTCTATTCAGGTAAATGTTAGGGAACCTAAATATAGAGGATGCTACCAACTCCCCTTATAATTAAGAAAAAGCAAAATTATATTATTTCATTCAATCAATTCAAAGATCAGATGGGGACTGGACCTTGAGAAAGAAATGACAGCTCACAGATGGCTTTGACAGAGCAAGAGAGCAGCTGAGTCTAAAGGAAAATCATCTTCATAGCAGCAGTTTATGCTTTCTCTCTTTTCCCTATGTAGCTAAGTTTACAGAATAGCTTTAGTAGTGTTTTTGAGGATCTTGAATGAAGCATTTAATGTTTGGCTTGCTTTGGTTTTCTTGCATGCTTTCCCTTGTAAGCCGGTTGACATTAAACACCTATTTGATTTGGAAAATCAAGGTGACTGACATGGTTAATTTTGGGGAACGGTACTGATTATTAATGTCCGTGAGAAAGGTTCTGTCCTCTTGCTGAAGGCAGGTAGAAGTGTTGCAAGTGGTGTAGCTGCCTAGCTGTTAGGCATGGGCTAAATGAAGGCTCCAGTCTTTGCTCATAAGAGACAGCACAGATGGACATTTGAGGAAAACAACCGTAAGGTAACAGGAACAATATAGCCACTAACTGCAAATTCTTCATGTTGGTTCTATAATAGCTTTTGGTCTTTTTACAATTTGTTCACTAGAAGAGGATATTAGTGAGTGTAATTACTGCTTTGTATTAATGTCAGTGGTAGACTCAAATTGGCATTCTCTACTTACACCACATTGTCCTTTATAAGTGGTTCTTTTGCTGCACGCTTCCCCCAATGGACATAATATAGTAGCAATACAAATGGTTTTTATCCCTTGCCGCTCTAAATTTGGCCTCATCCAATGTTAGAGAAACTACTCAGCCGATCAGATTGCATCCAATAAAGTTTACAGCTAACTTCCTATGTTAGGATTTCCCCCCCTCTTTGAATAGTGACAGGTATTCAGACATAATTCAGCTTCTGGTCTTAAAAAATAGAGGAATTAAAAGTGCATTTTGGGAGTCTAACATACTATGCAGTTGGTTTCTTCACTTTCACTCTGTTCTCACTTTCATACATCATAACCAATAAAGGTATGTGAGTTAGAATAAAAAAGTAGAGATAGAAGTCCAGCCATTTAAAAGTTGTCCTCATTTTCAGCTCCTGAAAATGCAGCATTGTTATAAATAACTAAACGTACCTCTTCAAACATTCACGTTTACACAGTGTCCTGGAAGATAGTGACAACCTGCTTTCCTGAAGAGGCTTTCAGCCATGTAATCATCTCCTAATGAATACACAAGTTCAAAATATCAAGTGGCTGCAACAATCAGATCACCATTCCATAGCCATGCCTTCCACTCAGCTGAGTACCTGTGATTTTTTTAAAATACCCTCTTCCTCTTCATAATAAATAGTAATATTTTGCATTTCTACCATGCTTGCCATCAGAGAGTTCAAAATGCCATACAAATATCAATGAGTTAAGTTTCAGAGCAACCTGTGAGATATAGATAGGTATAGATTATCCTCCTACTTTAAAGATGAGGAAACTTAGGCATGGATGGGCTCTAATGAGTATCTAATGGTTCTGAGTGCTTAAATGGTTTTCACAGGGTGAGTGCTCAGCATCCACTGAAAATCAGGCTTCTCCAATGTGTTTCAAGTTGGACACTCAATTCTAAGGTACCCAACACCAATAGTCATTTTTGATAAATTAGGCCAGAGTTGAAATGTCTTAACCAAGGCCACACTATATATGGAACAAGTACCTATATCTTCTGTCTCCCCGTCCTCTGTCTCAACCACAAACCCATTTTCTCTCACTCTGCTTTGAAATTTCTCCTTCCCCCTCACAAACTTTCTACTTCCTCTTCCCCATATACTTTATTTTAGAGGAGGGGCACTTTAAAGGAGAAGTAAATATACAGGGTCTGGATCACTCCCCAATAAAGTCAAAAGAAGGACTCCCATCAAGTCACTGTGATGCCAAATAAGTCACAATTTAGCGTAGGTACTAATATTTCCAATTCTACCTGTTTATTCCCAATGCCTTGGATAGGGGATAAAACAAAGGGGAAGTCTTTTTAGCACTAGGTCATTTTTAGGTGCAATCACATACTCTGTGATGGGTGTTCACAGCCAACATGCGCACATATGCATATGTAACTGGGCACTTAGATGTGCCTCATGCCACAGGACAGCCAAAGTGTGCTTATACAGGATGGTGAACACACATTCTGTTTGCCATTCTGATGTGGCAGTGTTAGGGCATGTCTTATGCCTTCTGCAGGCTGCAGCCATTATGTAGTAAGCCATAATCATGTGAAAAGGTTTGACATTCCTCTCACTAGAGGACAGTATTACTACATGCACAGGATTGCCAGAGGACAGGCTAATGTCATAAAGCACATTTTGGATATTATTTTATGTTCTCCCTGTTTGTTGTATCATCCCATTGCCTCTCATTATATACTTAGGTTATTAGCTCTTTGTTTCAGAGACCACATTCACTGTGTGTGTGTGTGTGTGTGTGTGTTAGCTCTTTGTTTCAGAGACCACATTCACTGGGGTGTGTGTGTGTGTGTGTGTGTGTGTGTGTGGTACCTAACACAATTTCCCAGTCCTTAATTGGGGTTTCTAGGCACTACCGCAATGTACATAATTGCAGTCACCAGTAGCAATCAGCTTTTTCCTTCTCAATCTCCTGTTTTAGGGCCCACTGAAATTAATGTAAAGATTCTCACTGACTTGGAGGATTGTTTTTCTGAAGAATATTTTAATCAGCAGAAGCCCCAAAATAGTTTTCTCAACACTTTTACTGGGTTGAGAAACCCAAATATTATATATTTCATTCTAGATTTTTTTTAGATGGTACTTTGGGCTTATACTGCTGCATCTGGCCCCAACCCACTTATGCATCTGCATGAAACTTTCAGCACGTGACTAGACCCATTTACTTTTACTAAGCTACTCATGTGCTCAAAGTTACATATGTTCTTAAATAACCCACTGAAGTGGAGCCTCTGATAGGAAGCTAAGGTGATCTAAAATGGCTCTGAACAATATCTATGTCCAAACTTAGAAATTACTTCTTTCCATAATATGCTAAAGCATTATTTTTGGAATATTAATATTATTATGAAGAACTGTAACACAAATGGAAAACGTAAATGATTAAATCTACTTCTTGTTTTTCCCAGCACCAAAAGTCAGCTATCATAAACAAATAAACAACAAACATGAAATATTATTTCATGTCTGAAAATGAAAAGCTAAACAAAAGTAAGCTGGAAATCCCTCAGGAACAGGTTCTCTTGTTATTTTGACAATTCCAGTTCTGGTAGCAGACCATAAAGAGGGCCAAAGCAGAAACAACTGAATCAAACTTTTTCGACCTTGAACAAGTTTAGCTGGCATCAGGGTTGTTTTTTGTTTGATCTGATTTAGTTTACCCCTCCTTAGCACAAGTAATGGTCAAGATTTTCAACGATGATTCAATTACATTTTAATATTATCCTCAGACACTTTTGAAAACCAGACCACTAATTTAGGTGTCTAAATATGGAATTAGGAGCCTAACTCTAGGTACCCAATTTTGAATATCTGGGACTATAGGTACAGTATTACAAGACATTGGGGGAACAGCAGCAGCTACAACATACTTCTATATTCTGTTCAGGTTCTTCTACAGCAACATCCCCAGAGATATCTGGGCACCTACATAACCTTGAAAAATTTCTGTAGCACTAAATGCCACATTAGAAACTTGCCCGGAGCTCAAGGATAGCATCTCATTTGCACATAAATTTGCAAAGGAGTTGAATCAGCGATAAATGCACACAGTTCTATGATCCCTCACTCTCACAGATCTTGGGAGACAGAGCAGTCCTCGCTTACAGACAGCCCCCCAACCTGAAGCAAATACTCTTCAGCAACCACACACCACACAAGAAAAACACTAACCCAGGAACCTATCCTTGCAACAAAGCCCGATGCCAACTCTGTCCACATATTTATTCAAGTGACACCACCATAGGACCTAATCACATTAGCCATGCCATCAGGGGCTTGTTCACTTGCATGTCTACCGATGTGATATATGCCATCATGTGCCAGCAATGCCCCTCTGCCAGGTACATTGGCCAAACCGGACAGTCTCTACGCAAAAGACTAAATGGACACAAATCTGACATCAGGAATCATAACATTCAAAAACCGGTAGAAGAACACTTCAACCTCTCTGGCTGCTCAGTAACAGATTTAAAGGTGGCAAGTTTGCAACAGAAAAGCTTCAAAAACAGACTGAGCTTGAATTAATATGCAAACTAGATACCATTAACTTGGGTTTGAATAGAGACTGGGTGTGGCTGGGTCATTACACAAATTGAATCTATTTCCCCATGTTAAGTATCCTCACACCTTCTTGTCAACTGTCTAAATGGCCATCTTGATTATCACTACGAAAGTTTTTTTTCTCCTGCTGATAATAGCTCATCTTAATTAATTAGCCTCTTACTCCACCTTTTCATGTTCTCTGTATGTATGTGTAAATATATCTTCTTACTATATGTTTCATTCTATGCATCCGACAAATGGGCTGTAGCCCACGAAAGCTTATGCTCAAATAAATTTGTTAGTCTCTAAGGTGCCACAAGTCCTCCTGTTCTTTTTTTAGTTCTATGTATTTATTTGGAACATTTGAAGTGTACACGATACTTTATGAAATTCAGAATATGCTTTCAGGACTTTAGAGAAAAATGGGAAGATGACACTACTTCTCTGAAACAAATGTTTTTATGTATGACTGTGTGAGGTGGCTGTACACATTATGAAATGCAGGTTTGAAACTCTTGGGCAATTGTGGTGTTTTCATTTGTTCAGATTTAGATTTAAAAAAAGCTCTGTTCACAAATATAAGGACTTTGGAAGAGACTCACACAAACAGCAGTCCTATGACATAACTCTGGGTATCAGTCATTTGGCAGGTGGCTACTGACATTGCTTAAGTTTCCTTCATAAAATCTGCCTGGAAAAATTCAGTGTACTTTGGCTTCAGCTTTATTTATTTGGAGAGGAGCAGGGACTGAAAATTAACCAGCTACCAAAACTGAATGTCATTTTGTCCCTCTAAAATTTCTGAGCCATTGATCAAATGAATCAGGAACGCTCTTGATCTGTTTAGCACAGAGCACACTTATATTGCTTGAGAATTGATTGGTCACACAGAAGAGGAAATGGAAATGAAAAAAAAAGAAGGCCTGCATCAGCAAAGGCTTCAATTCTCTTGCCCCTTCCAACAAAGGCCCCCACGCTCCCTTCTCCTCCCTGAAAGACACATACAAAGATCCTCATCTCCCCTCTACAGTTTAATAAGTTCAAATATCTGAAAATAAATGTTTCACCAGCTGTCGAGAGTCAAGAAGCAGCTTCAGACTTAGTGAGTGATAGCTGCAGAACGTACCTTTTACCACTTTCCCCAGCCAGCTTCTGCTGAAACTCTCAGATCTACTCACTGTCTACAACAATGGTTCTCAACCTTTCCAGACTTCTGTACCCCTTTAGGAGTCTGATTTCAGCTCTGGGTGGTGGGGCTCGGGCTTTGGCTTGAGCACCGCGTGGCGGGGCTTGGCCTTTGGCTTCAGCATGTATTTCAACTTTGTGGAGCCCGTGCTTGCTACCCCGATGCCAGCCCTGCATTTGCAAACCCCTTAAACCCGTCCTGTTACCCCCTTGGGGGTCGCCACCCCCAGATTGAAAAACACTGATATGGTACATAGAGCAGTGTAAACAAGCCATTGTCTATATGAAATTTTAGTTAGTACTGACTTTACTACTGCTTTTTACGTACGCTGTTGTAAAATTAGGCAAATATCTAGATGAACTGACATACTCTCTGGAAGACCTCTGTGTTCCCACAGGAGTACACCGACTTCCCTGGTTGAGAACCAATGTCTACAACACAGAAATCTGACCACTTTCCTGTGTCTACTGCCACTGATATTTCTTCTTTGGAGTCATATACTGTATAAGGGCAGAGTCAGCCAAGGGCTATGTGTTATTCAACACAAACCTAGTACAGCAGGGCTTTTCCATATTTAGTTTCTATGATATTCAACCACAATGGATAAGTACATTAACTACCTTTTAACTAGCTCTTCTGCAAAAATGAGGAGCCGTGACCATCAATTGGCTAATATATATGAAGACACAGTGAGACAACATTGCACCAGATCCATTTGGAAGGTTTGTGTTGTAGCCATACGTGTTAACAATGTGATTTTTAAACATGAAAACTAAAATTCTGCAGAAGTGGAGTGACCATCAGTGGACTACCATCATCTCAGGGAACTAAAAGGCAGCTTGGAGACTACAGGTTGTGCCCCAGTATTTTGTGTTATTTATAAACTCTTTTCTGCAATCTTTCCAACATAATTTTAATGCACCAAGCTACAAATCCCAAGTAAACGCTGCAAGAAATAAAATTAAAGTGAGCCCAGAACTTCTTGGATTTTTTTTTAACTTTCTTTCCTCGTTTTGTTTCCTGTTTATATTCATCAGTCCTCAGCTTACAGTAGGCATGATCTGACAATTCTCCAAACAACACTGCATTTATGTTGTACTGTCACCGTTCAAAGACAGTAGAATAGTATGTCTTGTGATACTGGAAGAATTTCTAAACACAGTGTAAAGATAATGTATTTCCCAATTGTACATAATAGGGCTGTATAGCCATCAAGGTATTTTGGAGATATTGTGCTTATTAGAAAAGTACATAATAAGCCTGACATAATAAGCCTTCACTCAGGCTCTTGCAATCAGCTTATTATAAGCTTCCATATATAATAATCACCATTGTCTTCATCAAACTGTAACCTCTGTCTCTTTCTCTCAGACTCTGTTGTTGACAGTTGGTTTAGCTGTGCCAAACAAGATAGATGGTGTGGATTAAAAAGAAAAAAAACCCACTCTCCTTTTTGTTCTTTTGGGACTCTAGAGACATAGTGCATAATCACTAATGTTCCAGCCCCATATTAGGAAGGCTTATGACTGCTGGAAGGATTGTTTAATAAGTTGTCTTCAGCAGAATCTTACACAACTTGCCTTGCTGGGGAAAAATCATGTATGTTGATTTCAACATTCAGCTGTCTCTTACCACACATCCTGCAACACACTTTGCATTTCCAGCTTCCTAGTAATCATTACGATAAGACTTGTGAGCTTAGCTTTTCCTTTAGCCACAGCTATGGAAACATTGAAATAGCTCTAAATCATGCAGTGCGTGAACTTCCAAGCTAACCGAGTCATTCTAATGTTCTAATCTCAGTTTAGTCAACAGATGAATGCATCTCTCCATGGAATTAACTTTTTAGCTAATTCTGCAAAAAAAAAAAAAAAAAATGGACTGGACTGGTTTCTTTCCTATTTTCACCTGAGGCTGTGGCAGTGGTTTCAAATGTGAGCTGATAGAGCAGAATTAAAAAGGAAAGGTAACAAGATCAGGGATTGCAGATATAACTTAGACACAACAAATGTCAAGAATTCTGCACATGGATAGAATTATCATCAATTCTTTTATCTAGAAATTACTTTTAAATCAGTCCAACTGTGAAACTGCAGCAGTGCCAAATGAGATGATTTGGCTAAAGTTCTTCCTTTTGCTCTACTCTAAACACATGGTTCTTAATGACAGACATTCCATCTACACAGTAAAATCTACAGTTCCAGTTTCTTTGTTGGAAGTAATTGGAATATAGTACATTACGTTTTATTCATTAGTCTGGGAGTGATCACTTTGGCACCAGCGTTTGTGAAGAATAACTATGAAAACACGGCTGTTAGATTTTTCAGAACAGACCGATCAATCACACACCACTTAAAATTATAGCTAATAAATCAGCAAACCAGATTGAAGGTTCCTTACTCTTACTTTTAGTACTAGTAAAATTGCATCAGTTTAGGTGATAATCAAGTGTTAGTTGGTTTTGAGAATTTCTCTGCTCAGCTACTGAAGATTATATTCATTTCTTACCTTAAAACACTCACTGACTCATATCAATAGTAATCATTAAAATAACAAAGAGCCTGACAGATCACACTCAGATCACACTGACTCCATTGGAAAAACAATGAGGAGTCCTTGTGGCACCTTAAAGACTAACAAATTTATCTGGGCATAAGCTTTCGTGGACTATAACCCACTTCATCAGATGCATGGAGTGAAAAATACAGTAAGCAGGTACAAATACACAGCACATGAAATGATGGGAGTTGCCTTACCAAGTCGGGGGTCAGTGCTAACAAAGCCAATTCTATTAGGGTGGATGTGGCCCATTCGCAACGGTTGACAAGAAGGGACGAATATGAACAGAGGGAAAATTACTTTTTGTAGTGCTAACGAGGTCAGTTCAATCAGGGTGGATGTGGCCCATTCCCAACAGTTGACAAGAAAGTGTGAGTATCAACAGAGGAAAAATTACTTTTTGTAGTGACCCAGCCATTCCCAGTCTTTATTCAGGCCTAATTTTATGGTTTCACGTTTGCAAATTAATTCCAGTTATGCAGTTTCTCGTTGAAGTCTGTTTTTGAAGCCCCGAACTAAAACCTCTCCAACGCATCATCAAGGATCTACAACCTATCCTGAAGGACGATCCCTCACTCTCACAGACCTTGGGAGACAGGCCAGTTCTCGCTAACAGACAGCCCCCAAACCTGAAGCAAATACTCACCCGCAACTACACACCACACAACAGAAACACTAACCCAGGAACCAATCCCTGCAACAAACTCCGTTGTCAAGTCTGTCCGCATATCTATTCAAGGGACACCATCATAGGACCTAGCCACATCATCAAGGGCTCGTTCACCTGCACATCTACCAATGTGATATGTGCCAGCAATGCCCCTCTGGCATGTACATTGGCCAAACCGGACAGTCTCTATGCAAAATAATAAATGGACACAAAGCAGACATCAAGAATTGTAAAATTCAAAAACCAGTAGGAGAGCACTTCAGTCTTCCTCGACACTCAATAACAAACTTAAAAGTGGCCATTCTTTAACAAAAAAACTTTAAAAATAGACTTCAACAAGAAACTGCAGAACTGGAATTAATTTGCAAACTTGACTCCATCAAATTAGGCCTGAATAAAGACTGGGAGTGGCTGGGTCACTACAAAAAATAATTTTCCCTCTGTGACACTCACACCTTCTTGTCAACTGTTGGTAATGGGCCACAATCACCCTGATTGAATTGACCTTGTTAGCACGGACCCCCCCACTTGGTAAGGCAACTCCCATTTTTTCATGTGCTGTGCATTTATACTGCTTACTGTATTTTTCACTTCATGCATCTGATGAAGTGGGTTATAGCCCACGAAAGCTTATGCTCAAATAAACGTGTTAGTCTCTAAGGTACCACAAGGACTCCTTGTTGTTTTTACTGATACAGACTAACACGGCTACCCCTCTGAAACCTGACTCCATTGGAGTCACTCCTGATTATCACCGGGGTAACGGAGATCAAAATTAAGGCCTTAATTATTTATAAACATAGAATGAAAATATGTGTGACTGTTCTAAGATTCCATGGATTGCGATAACCTACCAACATAATTAATCAAGTAAAACTGCTTACATTATTGACCATAGGACACGCTTTCAGCATGTCTAGATTCCTAGCTACTCAGCTGGCATTTCCAAATGCAGGTTTAAGTTAAGGAATCAGAGTTTTTCTGCATCTAAAACTCAAGCCTCTGAAAAATGGGGCATGAAAAACTGCTTGTGCAATTTCAGAGGCCATGTTGAGGAGGCCCCTTAGAAAATTTAATCTACAGGGGACACCTTCCAAGAAGGCTCTGCACTTGTATGCTTTCTGCTGTTTCCTATTTGTCAATTTATGACTGTTTGAACTAATATTTTAATCTGAAGGGAGGATGGCAACAATTCTAGGCCTAACTTGTGACCCACCTTTTTTTTAAAAATAATTTCTCATACCTGTTTGCAAAGTCCATGTAGTTCTTTATATGTGTTTTTTTTCCAAAACAAATGCTTCAATGATGTTTTTCTAAAAAAAGAAAATAAATAATGCCAGCATCCATACAATAACAAACCAATCTGCATGCATGATGGGGGGAACACATGGTAAGGAAACTTGATTTCAGTTTCAAGCTTCCAAGAGGTTATGTTGTTATCAGCAACAATAAATCAAATAATTTAAAAAAATATGAAAAATACTTCAGTAATGTTCTTGTAAACAAAAAATGTATATTTAGCTGTGAGGATTATACACTCTACCTTTAATAAATTTCAGCTGCTTATTTTAAAGCATTCATTTCCCAGACACACTTTATCTGTGGATAAACTACGAAAACTTCCACTAGTCTTGCATACGTGGCATCCCTCCTTTCCCTTCTGAACTTTTAGGCAACATTTTGTTCTTTGAAATTTTGCTCCTGCTCCTCTTTCTAACAGCTCAGTAACTCTCAGGCTGCCGCTTTATAACCAAAGTCTTGATCTGCACTGGCTTGTATCACTAGTATCAGCAGCTGCTGTTAAATCACCTGTCAAATTTGCAGAGTTCTCACTCAATTTACCCTGAATGTCAGGCTTGCACTTTTTTTGCCCATGTTTCTGTTGATGTTGTTTACGCAAGGATTCTGCTGGGACCAATGGACTAGCTTGAGCTTCATGCACAGATGATCCTTTAGTACCAACTGTCTCTCCACTATAAGTGCAGAGCAGAGCAAAATTCAAATGCATGTTGAATTTTTATGTACTAGTTTGCATGATCCATTGATCCATACACAAATCCAACCGCTTTACATCGTTAATATCTGATTGAAAAGCCAGCGCACCAATTTATTATGCAAATTTATTACAAATAGATAAACATGTAGTCAGTGTTTGATATACTCATCAATTTAAAAAAACAATTTTACTGCTTTGCATGTAGGGAGCATGAAGTGGCTTGCATGTGTAGTTGTCATGTCTCTGAAATATTGTTAACAGGTTCAGAGCAGATGATATCAAAATCTTGTGATCTGTGACTGTAAGATTTCAGCCAAAAATGACGCAAATTTCACACAATCTTTGCCATTTAGTGAAAATTACCTATGAGGAAAGATTGAAAAAGAAACAGGTTTAGTCTAGAGAAGAAAAGACTGAGGGGTAATATGATAGTCTTCTAGTACGTAAAAGGTTGTTATAAAGAGGAGGTTGATAAATTGTTCTCCTTATCCACTGAGGAGGGGACAAGAAATAAAGGGCTAAAATTGCAGCAAGAGAGATTTAGGTTAGACATTAGGAAAAACTTCCTACCTGTCAGGGTGGTTAAGCCCGAGAACAAATTACTCAGGGAGGTTGTGGAATATCCATCATTTGGAGGTTTTTAAGAACAAGTTAGACAAACACCTGTCAGGGCAGGTCTAGAGAATACTTAATCCTGCCTCAGTGCAGGGGACTGGACTACATGACCTATTGAGGTCCCTTTCAATCCTACATGTCTGTGAGTCTCTGAATCTATGATTTTAGGACAAAATCTTGAGGGAAATCAATGAAATCTCATAAGAACCACACTTGCAAGTTTTCTGCCACATCTACACCAGGCTCTTCCAATTTTGTATCAGATTCACAGAGTAAAAATGTTTGAGCTTCTTCGGATTGAAATCCAAACCCTTCCAATCCTATGAAATTCAGCAGTTCAAGATTAAACATCTTGGATGTGGTTCACATGTTCTATTAGCACTAGTAAGGACGCATGAAATAAATCTTATGAAATACTTTAAAAATATTACAAAAAAATCATCTACCACAATTCCATTTTAGTAATGCCCTCTCTACAATAAAAGCTTTATAGGCGTTTAGCATCACGTAATTATTCGTTTTAAACATTTCCCCTCCAGATGCATTGTCACTTATGGTGCCTTTTTAAATACAAAATTAAACAAAAAAATGGACAATTTACTAGCTTTACTGTCTTATACAGTTTGTTTGGGAGAGAGGGTGGTGGTTGTTTTCAAATACCTTTGAGGGTTAATTTGAGCTATAGCTAAGCTTTATTTTTAGTATTTTGATCATGTACAAGTGTTGAGGCAGAAACCTCTGTAATAAAATGTGATGCTAAGTAGCATACAGCTGCTACATTTGTGATTCAGTCTGTCACAGACACACCTCACTGCTTACCCTATGACATATTAAATTGTTTCCCTCTATCTGCATGAAGAAGATACCATTTGTTGTTGTTTTTATTATTGATTTTTTTCTTTTCTTATTCTAATGGCTCATCAGCATTTATTTTTCTCTTTAAAATAAAATCACTTTGCTGCTTTGAGCAATGTTGTCCATTTGTTTGATAAAAATGGTTTCTAAACCCTTCTATACATAAATATAATTGAACTTTGATAATAAGTTTTTAGGGCATGGTGTCAAACTACCCCAATATTAGTAGTGATGCTTTATGCTGTGATTTTGTACTTTAATAAATAGACCATGATATTGTAAACCGAAGTATTAAATAAAAGGTGGTGATGGAGTTTTGTGCACTTTGCAACATGACCCCTTTTCCCTATATCCAGAGGAGCACCTCAGCTACTGATGGGGATGCATGCCAGGGGAAGGATGCCACCGGTACTATTTGCCATCACCTCCTCTCAATAGTTCTACCAAGCAATGGCCGCCTTAAATTCTGTCCGACACTCCACAGAAGGTCTACTCGCTGAGATCAACCAGCAGTGGATATCTCTGGGTCTTCTGCTTATGTCTAGGGCAATTTTTCCAAGCTCTGAGTTTCTTCAGAGGGCCACATTAAGACCACATTGGGAGGCCCAGAGCCTGGGTTCCATTGGTGTATCTGGGCCCTAGGTTTTGCCATCAACATGAGATTGTGTTGGACCTGCAGCAAACAAAGTTTCCAAATCTTGGCACTGTCAGATGTTGGCTGTGTGGGAATCTATCATTGGAACAAAAGTGTTCAAAGGAATATTTTACAAATCTATACAAATAAATTTATGACGACACCTTTTTAGGACATTACTAATAAATAGCAAAATGCTGGCTTTTAATTTTTGTAAATAGTTTGAATTCAAGGTACCAATATGATTGTTGAGTTATTGCTGAAATTATTATCACAGTTTAATCAAAAACAGACTCCAACGAGAGACTGCTGAATTGGAATTAATTTGCACTGGATACAATTAACTTAGGCTTGAATAAAGACTGGGAGTGGATGGGTCATTACACAATGTAAAACTATTTCCCCATGTTTATTTCCCCCCCTCCCACTCCCCACTGTTCCTCAGACATTCTTGTCAACTGCTGGAAATGGCCCACCTTGATTATCACTACAAAAGGTTTCCCTCCCCCCCGGCCGCTCTCCTGCTGGTAATAGCTCACCTTAAGTGATCACTCTCGTTACAGTGTGTATGGTAACACCCATTGTTTCATGTTCTCTATGTATATAAATCTCCCCACTGTATTTTCCACTGAATGCATCAGATGAAGTGAGCTGTAGCTCACAAAATCTGATGCTCAAATAAATTTGTTAGTCTCTAAGGTGCCAAAAGTACTCCTTTTCATTTTGCGAATACAGACTAACACGGCTGCTACTCTGAAACCTGAATGCAATACTGCAAAACATGGTGTGACTTCGCTGTAAAATTTAGGAAAGTTAGGGCAGGACCTTTGTCTTTTTTGTATAACTCTGCAGGCCCATGCACACTGGTTATATAACCATTTCCTGAAAAATCAGGCTTTTGAACTGATAGATTGATTTGTTCATTTATGTACTATAATCATATTGGTTAAAAAGTGTATTTTATGGGAAATTTCACCATAATTGTACATGGCTCTTTATAGTCATGCAAAAGATGAAGGCCATGTCCTAAGGAGTTTGCAGTCTAATTAAAAAAAAATTAAGGCCCTGAGCCTGCCAAGACTTATTCATCTGCTTAGCTTGAAGCAACCCCACTGAAGTCAATAAAACTACAGAGTGTGTGTAAAGTTAAGCCTGTAAACAAGTCTTTGCAGGATCTGGCCTTCAGAATATTAGTCACAGAAGCGAGGGCAGGTAAAATGGAGTGGCAGAGAGGGAAATGGTGGAAGGCTAAGAGACAGAGGGGTTTTAAGAAGAAAAGGGGGGGAGTCACCTGGTACATGTGAAGCACAGAGATGATAAGATCCAAGAACAGAGATTATGTGAAAAAGTAGTCAAATCAGCACAGAATGAGACAAAGCAATCACTTAGAAGTGTGCAGAGATTTAACGGCCACATAAGAGGACTTTCTGAGGAAGGGTTTGCTTGTTTCTGATGGCCAGCTTTTCGTCACACCCATAAACGTATATTATTTATACAATAGATGGCTTCTGAATAATACGTTTAACCAAATTGTTCACAAGTGTATTAAGGACAGGGATATTCATGAGGGGCAAAGACATGAATGACCTAGACAATTCCACACATGAACAGGGGTATAATCTAACAGAATTCTATTTGAAAAATATTTATATTGCCTTAATTTAAAACAAAACAAAACTTTCACTATGCTCATGAGTTTCAAATAAGGAGAACACTGAAAATTATGTACTCGATATCTTTCTGACCAATCATATAGTCTGCCTCTCAATATTGAATACATGATGTCATGATTCTGTGTCTAAAAATTATTTATTTCAGCAGCAGAAGCATATCTTTTGAAGAGAAAAATTCCGATACTTATTTGAACAATAACCCCATGTAGGGTTTATATATATTATACCACCATGAAAGATTATTAGTAGAAACATAGTCAAATAACTACTTAGAACCTAGTCTACTGATCCCTTAGCTAAATATAAGGTAAGCGTGTACAACACATACATGTATTGTACCTTGCTTTCCAAATGCAAAGATCACAGAGACCACAGACATGTTATTCGTAGAACTTAGCACTGAATCACATATATCCTTTAGAGAGCACGCATTCTTTAGTCAACTCTCAGCTGATGATTTGCATGACTTTTATTAAGCAAAATTTAGATGTTAAAGTGGCAGATGTTTGAAGCAATAATTGCCCCAAATATTTCCCTCAGGATAGGAAACATATTAATTTTGAAATAATATGTTTACAGTATATCACAAACAGTTAATTTCTCTCTTACTACAGTATTAAAAATCTTCAGGGTGTAGGTTAATAGTCTATAAATATACTTCTCAGGTGGTTCAAAGTAGGCATCATAGTCAATGGATGGATTAATGGATTATTCAAAACTGAAGTTGTCTGATGGTAGCAACACCTGAAACGTGTTCCTATACTGAATCCAGTAAGCAGTCTATCCAGGTAAGTGGCTATCTCACAAACCCAGATTAAGGGGCAACACATCCATCACTGTGCTGCCCAAGGAGCAATCCAAGAGGATGAATGTGACTCAGAGACTCATTTCATTGTCTGGTTTGCTTCTGGTATGACTCTGCTATGCACTAGCCCTTATCTGAGAAGACTGCATAGCTACAGTCTAGCCCAATGAGATTACTAACCAGAGCTGGTGATGAATTTTTTAGGAAATGCTGATTCATCAAAACTGATACTTTCTGCAGGAAAAGACAGGTTTGAGAAAACTTTTGCTGGGGCAGGTTTCTTAAGTCCAGGATGCAATTTCTGTCCACACACACGAGAGAGACCCACGTCCCAGAAAAGCCAACAACCTGAGGGTTACGGCATTCATCAGGTATGTGAAAGACCTGGATTCAGTTCTTGCTTTGAATCTGATCTGGCAGAGCAGGGCCTTGAACCCAGCTATCACAGATCCTCTCTGAGTACCTTAACCAGCAGGCTATTGTCTATTCTGGGGTGTGGGGCTCTCTCATCAAGAAGTTTCACATTCCTCTCCACCACACCTGCAAAAGCAAATGGAAGTCCTGGGTGGTTTTAACAAACAAAACAGTAGCCTAATTTTGCAAAACCAGATGCATAAAAGTTATATAAGTGGAACATTAGACATTTTGTTATGTGCATGGTATCTTTCCTGCTAGCTGACTAAGAGAAATCCACAGGTCATTTGATCAAGCAAAATGTTCTGGGTATAAAATAAATGGGCAAACAAAGTGAATTCTCTCCTGTTCTGAATTCTGCCCAATACCCTACTATGTAAACGGAACTTCGAATAGCTAACAAAGTATGTGGAGTAGTTGGGCATTTTGCTAAACAAAGAACTATCACCTACAGTAAGAGATAATATCACTGCAGTAATGCAGTCACTGCAAAAACACTTTACAAACTAGAGCAAATTATTGGGTCAATATCAAACCATCACACTGAGAAGAGAGTATCGGAAACTAAATTACTTTTTAGTATGGTGCCACTTAAATCCCATCCAATTACAGTAATTTAGCAAATGATTCAGACCTTCCTATGGGAAGGGAAAAGACCAAGAGTTATTCTGGAGAGATTTTGAAACCCAAAAAGCAAAAGGTAGTTTAGGGCTTCCAAATATAGAACTAGACTATATTGCAAATGATCTTTCACAATCAGTGTGACTAAATAATAGTGTCTCTGCCTTGCTCCTGGGGTAAGTTCTTTTAAAAGAGAGTGGAAAACCAAACTCAAAACATGTTAAAACTTACATATAACAGGGCCCTTTTCTAGCCCAGGGCATGTCTTCAGTTTTCCCTCCCTAGGAAGGAAAGAAGAGTAGTCTGTCTCTTGTGGCAGGACAATTAATCACTCGATTCCTTTTTCAGCAGGATGGCTTAAATAGTCCGTGTGTTGCTTTGCACCAAATCTGGATAAATGATGCCGCCTTTTCTCATTTTGGGACAATCATTCCAGTCCTTTTTTCTAGGAGTCACCCCTCATCCTACTGAAACCTTTAGCCTCTTACAGCTTCCTCTTAATAAACCCTAGCTGTCAACTCCACCTTTCAGCTTCCAGATGGGGAACAGTTGTCAGCTTTTCTCTGCAAGCATGACTCTTAAAATAGTCCCCATTGCCTCTTCTGTGCCTAAGGTGTGGGTTTCATGGTTCAGCTGAGAACCAAAACACATACACTCACATACTGCCTCACTTCATTCTTGAATACATTCAGAAGTCCTAGAAATTGCATCTTTCCCAACCCAACACTGCTTAGTTACACCAAATGAAAAAAAGTGCCAGCTTTGAGTATTGAGAATGTTTGGGTAAGAGCACATAAACGGATCAATCTTTTACCAGAATTAACCCATTGTTTTTAAATCAGGAACAGAGCTAACATAAAAATTGAGGGCAGGTTGTGTTACTAAGCGCAATGGCAATTGGAAGGGATAGTTTCTCTTGGAGATTTATATTAGGAGGGTTTACCAGCTACTTTACCTCCTAGCAAAATGGCTTTAACTTGAGAAGCAAATCAACCACCAAGATTTCACATAATTTCAAGTTATTAGTATTCCTGCTTGCCTGGAGTAACTAAGCCATCTCCAATAGCAATTTTAATATTAAAACGTGCAACCTCCTCTCTTCTAATCTCAAAAATGTATGTGATGTTATATTTCCCTAACATGTGTATTTCAGCCTCTCAGAGACAGATGGGGATTTAAGTTAACTATAAGGCTTTATGACACAAAGAGTGGCTAGATATATTAGACTAAACAACAACAACTGCTAGTGCATCTAAAATGAAGTTAGATCACTTTAAAATCATAAATATATAGGACTGCTGCACAGCTGCTTAAATGTGGCCTAATGGACAGAGATATGTGCAAGTAGTGTGGGAATCAA
The DNA here is from genome assembly GCF_965152275.1 of Natator depressus. Classification (NCBI taxonomy): domain Eukaryota; kingdom Metazoa; phylum Chordata; order Testudines; family Cheloniidae; genus Natator; species Natator depressus. Next base: position 196,313,520 of record NC_134235.1, on the reverse strand, counting down.
GGTGTTAATTTGACATGTTATGTGGCAATGTTCTAACATTGGAAATGTTTGCTTAAATGTTCTGTTACAAAAATAATGTGAGATCATAAATTACCAGCTGAGACAGAACTATATATGGTACATGAATTTTCTTCACTCCCTGGGACTACAATTTATTTTTTAAATGGATTGCAGTTGTGCTATCAAGGGCCAAGAGGTAAAGCTTGAGAAGCTAGAAGAGTTGTTGTGTCCTACTGATAATGGCAAACATTGCTACAAAAATCATAGATTCCTCATGTGGTAAGAGAAGAATTTCTCTCTCTCTCAATGAGAATACACGGCAGTGAGAAATACCTGAGACTATTTAAAAAGTGTGAAGGGGTGTAATGGTATAGCAATCTATGGCTTTGTTTCTGCGAAGTGTTGGCTTGTTTTTGGTTTGGCCATATTTTTGGTTATTATTGTGTATAGTTTTGTATAACTATTTTATAATTTAAGGGAAAAAAAACCCTTTTAATTGCTCAATATCTGTAACGCCTGCTCTAGGATTAAATTAAAATGTGTCTAAGTCAAAATATACACTATTCCTTACAATTCACAAAACTAACCCCCTTCATATCCGAGGTTTAATTCTAATAATTTTTGGTTATCAACCACCCCTGAGAATTAGTGCCTTTGAATGTGTGTGGCAAAGATACATTATCTGAAGGAAGTTACACTGATTTGAAACTCTGTTAGCTGATATTTCCAGTAAAGTAGATCTGAGGATGGTGGGATTAGATTGAATGTTAGTTCCTCTACACTTTAAGAGCCAAGGCCATATCCTGATTACAATGGGAGTTAGGTACCTAAATATCTTTGAGAATCTGGTCCCAATTCTTCAGTTAGTATAGCAATATTCTCCATTATTTCATTTAATTATACTAATCAAGGGTCAGGCCCTATGTATTTTCTGGCTTTAAATGTTTCTCCACTGTTGAGGAGACCCGCATGCTCATACACTCATTCATTTTTCCCTAGAGAATTTTTTTTCCGCAAGGTCACTCAACTCTCAAATATTAAGCTAAAACTGATTTGTTTAATGCCCCTTGGCTTGCCTTTTGGAATACTCAGAAATTTTAAGAAGGGCACTTGCTATTTTCCAAGCATTAGCATTTCACAGTTAGCAGAGGCATTGTGTTAGAGCATTGTACCAACAGAATTGGTATAATATTGGTACCACTAGTGTAATACTGATACAAGTTAATGATTACTTTGTTATTGATTCATTAACTGTGTAATACTAAGCCCTTAGACCTTATTGTCCAGGTGTTCTTCTGAACCACAATGTGTGATTTAAGTCCTGCAAGTCACTTTGAAGATCTTGAGAAATTATATTCAGATCACTTTTTACTGGATAATTGTGTCTTTCCTTGCATCTAGTTCCATCACAGATTTGTACTTTCAGACTAAAAACAATTAAAATGTTAGTGCATTTTATGGGCATATCAGAAACACTGTGTGAGGCACTGAAAAGGATAGCAAACAAGTCTCACAAATGAACAAAGCAGGTATCCATTGAAAATGCTTACAGAATACACGCTGTGGTAAATGTTATGGCCCATACTGACTGGACACTTCCATTTCTTATTTAATCTACTCAGATTAGTACAGAATGTAAATTTAAGCACACAGGTGGGCCAAAAAGAGATATTCAGAAGCATGTGGTTTGTCAGAAACTCATTCATCTCTTAATCAGAAACAAAGAAACATGAGAGTCATTAAAATACGTTTGAAGCGCAAAATTGAGCTTCCAAATGCCTTTCCTAGAATTCAAAATGGCCTCGTCCTCTCTGCTACCTCAATTGAACCAGTCAGTCATCTTCAGTAAAAAGGATCGCTCACATCCTGACTTCCTCCCCACCCCCAAAATTAAACATTCTGGGGGGGGAGGGGGGAAGAACAGGAAATGCACTCTGAAAAAAAATGAATATGTGAACTGCCATTTAGTTTAGAGAAGAAGGATACTTTTGTGGTTAAAGCACTAGACTGGGATGCCACAGTCCTGGGTTTGTTCCTTGCCAGTGCAGAGCTCATTGCAGGATTGGGACCCATGTGATAAATTTCAGAGCCATGCACTATATTGCATTTGTCATGTATCCTTGAGCACTTCATCTGATCCTTTGCTTACTTATCTCTCTCTCCCAGGTCTGTGTCTAAGATTCCAAATCTCTAAGCATCTTCAAACAGCTGCCATTTGCCAAAATCATAAAGACAATAAAAACATTAACCAGCCAAAAGGAATGTTTTTCTTTCTTTCTCCCACATGTAGATTGTAGAATACTGCCACACAATTACCCTGTGTTACATACCAGATAGATAACCAGTAACAAGAATAAGATCCATGTCTTGTGATCCACTGAGGATAAACCAGGAACTGTATATCACCAGAAAAGAACCAGTGGTCCATTTAGTCCAGTATCCTCTCTCCACCAGTTGCCAGTACTATATGCTTCTAAGGAAGAAACCTTGCAGTGAGCAATTATGGAATAACCTGCTCCCAAGGAAAGTTTCCTCCTATACCTCAATTCTTGGAAGCTGGCTTATACCCAAAGGCGTTTTCTAAATTTTCCAGTATGGAACTCAGCTCTTGCTTTCAGCTCTGGAAAGTCCTCTAATACCAGATTTTAAAGTGTCACATTTTAGACATGTACACAAACTATTTCAAGCACTTTTAGAAGTTTCATACCATTACATTTTTTCCCTATTCCTCAGAGTTCTGAACAACTATAAAATGGAAGAATTTGTCTGCACAAATATTACACACCGCTGCAAAATCCTACCTCAGGGCCTCATAATGGTGCAGTGGTACCCTGGCCATCTGACAGCTATGGTAGTGGGGTGTATGCCCTGGTAGGTCTAACGATGCTACAAAAGGTGTCGGACTATCCAATCCAGGGAGGGGGATTGCTCTCTCAGAGGAAAGAGCGCTTTTCCTTCTCCTTAGAGGTTGAAGGCTAGCTAAGCCTGAGGAGGTACGCATGCCTGCCCGCTTTGCTAGTGGGATGGCTTGAAGTTAACAGCTAAAACAACGTGAGTAAATGGGCCTTAGTTCCCTGCGCATCATCGAACCATTCTACTGTGCCAGAGCTGAAATTGAGCTACGAGAGGTTGCTAAAAATGTCAGGTGCTAGGCCAACATGGAAAAGGACAATGCTCGCTGTGTGTACTTACAATTGTAGGTCGCTGGCGACGGAGGAAACGTTAAACCATCTGATGGAGGAGAAGAAAAGGATAAAATGCAATACCCTCGGTGTCTGCAAAACCTGATGAAAGAAGGAGTTGGAAGTCAACTGGAAGGATGGAAGTGCTGAGATGCTCGGAAAGGGAGATGGTGCTAGAAATGTTGTAGGAGTCGGATTTATCGTCAGTAAGGATTAGTCTTCGAAAGTCATATCATACCAGCTAATATCATCACGTATTGGTGTGCTGCATCTTCAGATGGAGTCAAAAGCTACCCTCAAGGTCATCCAGACCTACGCTCCCACAAGTGCAAGTGAGGATGAAGAAGTGGAAGAATTTTACCGAGAACTTGAAACAGCCCTCACGCAAAAGTCCACTTACACTGTCACGATGGGAGATTTCAACGCAAAGGTTGGGCGAAGGAAAGCTGGCGAAAAGTTCATAGGGAGATATGGCAGCGGCAAAAGGAACGAAAGAGGAGAAAGGCTGGTAGCGATGGCAGAAACGAAAGAACTGTAAGTGGCAAACACCTGGTACAAAAAGAAGACTGCAAGAAGGTGGACTTGGATCGCGCCAAACGCGAAGAGCAAGCATGAAATCAACTATATTTTAGTCAATAAAAGGCTCATCGTGGAATATGTCTCTGTGGTGCAGCCTTTCAACACCAGCAGTGACCATCACCTGCTTAGAGTGAAGTTGATTTTCGACAAAGCGGTGGAAAAGAAGGCATTACAGATGGCAAACAGGAAACAGCGGCCAAAGACATTTGATGAAGCACAGCTGAAGAAAGCAATTTCTGGGTTTGACTGGAGCCTGATGGAAAAGTGTGATGAGGACTATAGTATCTTTGCTGACAAGCTGAGACATTGCATAAAAGCAGCTGAAATTGAAAAGCTGAAGAAGGCAAAGGGAAGAATCTTGAATGAAATGATGGGATGGAGGAGGTCTGCAAGGACTTCTATACAGAACTGTTCAAATCAAGAATCAACGTCCCTCTCCCAACACTCCAAGAGTCAGAAGAACGCATCCCCCCAGTAATTGTCAGCGAAGTCCGAAGTGCACTACACCAGATGAAGAAAGGAAAAGCTCCAGGCAAAGATGGAATAACATCAGAAATTATTTCTGCAGGAGGCGAAAAACTTTGGAAGGCCCTCGCTTTAAGATTTAGTTGATCTTGAAGAAGGAAAAATACCATCAAGTCGAATATCTTGCTGCACAAGAAGGGTGATCGAGAAAATCTTAAGAACTACCGCCCTATATGCCTGCTCTCTCACATCTACAAGCTCTTTACAAAGGTGATAATGAACCTACTCTTGCAGAGTCTGGAAGAACAACAGCCGAGAGAGCAGGCAGGGTTTCGAAGAAATTTCAGCGTGATCGACCATATATTTACTCTTAGCCAGCTCCTAGAAAGAGTGAGGGAATACAAACTCCCGCTGTGCATTGCTTTCGTCGACTATGAAAAGGCCTTTGATAGCGTCAAGTTTAACGCAATATTAAAGGCACTCACAGAGCAGGGCATTAACACGCAGTATATCAGTTTGTTGAAAGAAGCGAATACTGGATGTACAACAGACATTACTCTCCGCAAAACTCCCCTCCTCATCCCAATCGAGAAAGGTGTAAAGCAAGGAGATATGATTTCACTGAAATTATTCACTGCCTGCCTTGAAATGGTTATGAACAAGATCAATTTGGGGAGTGGTGTCAACATAAACTGAGAACGATTATCCCATCTCAGATTCATGGACGACATCGTACTAATTGCTGAAAGCACCAACCAACTGCAGAGCATGCTACGAAGACTCGACAAGAAAAGCAGTCAGGGCGGCCTGAAAATGAACAGCTGCAAAATGAAATACATGCAATCAGACGTCTTACGAAAAGCCCAAATAATGGTAACAGGAAAAGAAATCGAAGAAGTGGAACAATATGTATATATTTGAGCCAAGAAGTTAATATGCACCAAGACCTGAATGGAGAACTCTCACGAAGGATTTGGGCAGGATGGTGTGCATTTAATTCCATCGACGATGTCCTCAAAGGAAAAATCAACACTACCACATGTACAAATATCTTCAATTCAACAGTGTTGCCAGCCATGCTGTATGGTAGTGAAACGTGGGCACTGATGAAGAGAGAATCATAGAATCATAGAATCATAGAATATCAGGGTTGGAAGGGACCTCAGGAGGTCATCTAGTCCAATCCCCTGCTCAAAGCAGGACCAATCCCCAATTAAATCATCCCAGCCACGGCTTTGTCAAGCCTGACCTTAAAAACTTCTAAGGAAGGAGATTCTACCACCTCCCTAGGTAACGCATTCCAGTGTTTCACCACCCTCCTAGTGAAAATTTTTTTCCTAATATCCAACCTAAACCTCCCCCACTGCAACTTGAGACCATTACTCCTTGTCCTGTCATCTTCTACCACTGAGAATAGTCTAGAACCATCCTCTTTGGAACCACCTCTCAGGAAGTTGAAAGCAGCTATCAAATCCCCCCTCATTCTTCTCTTCTGCAGACTAAACAACCCCAGTTCCCTCAGCCTCTCCTCATAAGTCATGTGTTCCAGACCCCTAATCATTTTTGTTGCCCTTCGCTGGACTCTCTCCAATTTATCCACATCCTTCTTGCGGTGTGGGGCCCAAAACTGGACACAGTACTCCAGATGAGGCCTCACCAATGTCGAATAGAGGGGAACGATCACGTCCCTCGATCTGCTCGCTATGCCCCTACTTATACATCCCAAAATGCCATTGGCCTTCTTGGCAACAAGGGCACACTGCTGACTCATATCCAGCTTCTCGTCCACTGTCACCCCTAGGTCCTTTTCCGCAGAACCGCTGCCTAGCCATTCGGTCCCCAGTCTGTAGCTGTGCATTGGGTTCTTCCGTCCTAAGTGCAGGACCCTGCACTTATCCTTATTGAACCTCATCAGGTTTCTTTTGGCCCAATCCTCCAATTTGTCTAGGTCCCTCTGTATCCTATCTCTGCCCTCCAACGTATCTACCACTCCTCCCAGTTTAGTATCATCCGCAAATTTGCTGAGAGTGCAATCCACACCATTCTCCAGATCATTTATGAAGATATTGAACAAAACCAGCCCCAGGACCGACCCCTGGGACACTCCACTTGACACCGGCTGCCAACTAGATATGGAACCATTGATCACTACCCGTTGAGCCTGACAATCTAGCCAACTTTCTACCCACCTTATAGTACATTCATCCAGCCCATACTTCTTTAACTTGCTGACAAGAATACTGTGGGAGACCGTGTCAAAAGCTTTGTTAAAGTCAAGAAACAATACATCCACTGCTTTCCCTTCATCCACAGAATCAGTAATCTCATCATAGAAGGCGATTAGATTAGTCAGGCATGACCTTCCCTTGGTGAATCCATGCTGACTGTTCCTGATCACTATACTCTCGTGTAAGTGCTTCAGGATTGATTCCTTGAGGACCTGCTCCATGAAGGTCCTCAAGGAAGAACAGCGGCTGTCGGTAGCTGAAAGGGCAATGGAATGAGCTATGTAGGGAATTTCCCTTCTGGATCGCATCCCAAATGAAATGATCAGAGAACGCAGCGGTGTGAAAAATATTGTCGTGGAAAGCAGACGTAACAAGATGCGATGGGCGGGCCTCACAGCATGGCTCATGGACAATAGGTGGACCGCAATCATTGCTGAGCAGTACCCACGAGAACAGAAAAGACCACCTGGTCAGCCTCCAAGAAGATGGGAAGATGACATTGTTAAACATTTCGGATGAACATGGAGAAGAAAGGCAAGAGTGAGAGAAGAACGGCAGACGTATTGTGATTGGCTCAGTCTTAACGACAGCTGAACACTGATTGATCCAGGTGATCCAGGTGAAATATTATGCATACTTTTCAAATAGAAAAAAATACAGTCATAAGCAGAACAGAAACTGCTCTACAATATCTTACACTGGATTTCCACCAGGGATGCAGCCAGAAAATATATCAAGTAATCTCATTTGACAGCAGTAGCAAGACAATAACAGGATATTCAGTAGGGCAGACTCCAGAAAATGTGGATTTTAAATATTACTACACATTTGAAGATTTCATTCTACTGAAAAATAAGGAATGGGCAGTATCTTATCATTTGGGCATGTCTGGAGAGGGACAGGGAATTGGGAAGAATACAGACAACACAGGAAAGAGCACTGTGAATGAATGGAAGCCATGTTCTATGTCTGGAACAGGAAATTCCCCTTGTTTGTCAAGAGACTGCCTCAGTGATCTCATAGTTCCTCCTGACTATTAATTCTCTACAATGATCTACAATGTCTCTCTCTTACATCTTTCTTTACCCTTCACTGGTGCATCCCAACAGATCCCAATTTACAGATATTTTCCAGAACCAGTAACTGTTGGTGACTGCACTACACTGAAAATGCAGCTCCTCTTCCTCTCGAGCTGATGAGCTCCAGGCTCCTAGGCCTAACAAAAGGGATGGTATTCTGGTGAATGTCTGAATTGGGACTCATGATACAAGAGATTATTTCCCAGCCCCATAACAGATTTGCTGTATGACCTTGAGTGCGTCACTTAATTGTTCTGTGACTCAGTTTCCCATCTGTACAATGCATGGCTGTGCTTGCATGGATTATAATGCAGAATTTGGATTTACATTGTAAATTCTTTGGTATAAGGTAAGTCTCTTATTATGGAAATATACAGCATGTAATACTATGGGGCCCTAATTTGGGTTGGGGCCACTAGGATCAATAGTAATAATAAATAATGAGGTGGCTTTTGTCAATGTAATCACTACTACCTTCTCCAGCTCTGTGAGAAATTCATAAATATGTATTTTGGTGCATGTAAATGTTTCTGATTACTTCTGAATTTTCCCATGCTTCAAATCATTTTCAATCACCCAATATTTCTCTCAGAAAATAAAAATATTCAGGAAAATAAATCACACAATATTAATTGGTGGAATGCATGAATTTTCATGGAAAAAACACCCCCATCTCAAGCAATTTATTTACCATCTTCTGAATGAACAAGCTTAGCCTGAATAATATCATTAACTGCCTTTTCTCCTGTTTAGTCCACTTTTCCTAGTCCCAGGATTTAACATCACTGTACCTTAAAGAGATAATGTTTATCAACTCTCTCTATCTTTAGCATCTCAAAAACCTGAAATATAACTCTGCTTACACATCTTCTCCCTGAGTGCATTCTTAGTTTTTCCAGGCTTTCTGCATATGTTGACCCTCTGAACCCTTTAATCATTCTTGTTGCCTTCCTTTGAACCTTTTCAGTCTCCTCTGTGTTCTTCATACAGCCTAAAATTATAAATATGCTCAAAATCAGAGACAGCTGTCCAAACATAGTCTAATAAGCCCCTCATGGAGCTCTAACATAATTTCCTCTAACTTGTGTTCTATTCACCTTTTCATACAGCTCTGTTCCTTTTGCCTTTTTTAGCTTCATTTATGCATAGTCTGAGTGTATTTCCTGGTTCTGTCCACTGTCACACACACATACTTGTTCTGTACTGCGTTTTGCAGAGTGTGCCTATTTAATATACACTCTGGCTATTTTAAACTTCTCGATTCACTGTCTTACACTTGTTTAGCTCAGATATTGATATCATTTGTCCACTGGTGTTTTGTAATCAAATGCCACTTTCTAATTAAATTTCTGTTGTCAGCATTAAGGATGTGATGCAAAGCACATTTAAATCAGTGGAAGTCTTCCCATTGACATCAATGGACTTTGGATCAGGCCCTATATGCTAGTCCAAAACTATTTAGTTTGTATTATCTGCATATATGGTGATCATATAGTGTTATCTTCTTGTGAGTCATTTCTTGGGAGAAGAATGGAACTAATCAAGTGAACTTCTCTAATATGTTTTTTTTTTTATTATGAACTGGGCTCTTGGTATAGAAACATAGAATCATAGAATATCAGGGTTGGAAGGGACCTCAGGAGGTCATCTAGTCCAACCCCCTGCTCAAAGCAGGACCAATCCCCAATTAAATCATCCCAGCCAGGGCTTTGTCAAGCCTGACCTTAAAAACTTCTAAGGAAGGAGATTCCACCACCTCCCTAGGTAACGCATTCCAGTGTTTCACCACCCTCCTAGTGAAAAAGCTTTTCCTAATATCCAACCTAGATCTCTCCCACTGCAACTTGAGACCATTACTCCTTGTCCTGTCATCCGCTACCACTGAGAATAGTCTAGATCCATCCTCTTTGGAACCACCTTTCAGGTAGTTGAAAGCAGCTATCAAATCTCCCCTCATTCTTCTCTTCTGTAGACTAAACAATCCCAGTTCCCTCAGCTTCTCCTCGTAAGTCATGTGTTCCAGTCCCCAAATCATTTTTGTTGCATACATACAACCACAATGGTCTAAACCACTCAATACAATGTAAGCTCAAAGAAAGACAATATTTTCCCCAAGACATAACAAATTATTTAATTTCAATTTAAAGGGGAGGCAAGGACTGATGGAGAACGTAGCCTGCAGAGTTGCCATGGATGTGCAAACTACTGCTGGGTTTAACTTTGATGACAATGACTTCAGCAAAGTAAATGGGCCTAATTACTTCATCTGAAGAATGAAAATTCTGGTACTTAAACAGCTATTGTAAAAAGTATTAGCAATATTCATTTGAGTAACTTCATTCCAGTAAACAAAGCTTCATTTTAATGATCAATTTCGATTAGATAGTAGTTAAAAAGAAGAAAAAGAAGAAAGCATGATGAATGCCAAATAATGCCTGCCATCAGATTGAGAAATATATGATAGAAAAACACCTATCTGATCAACCGACCACAGAAATTAGTTATGGAAAAGATCTATTACATCATCTAGTCCATTCCTCTTGCCAGTGCACAACTGGTTCCTACAGCATAAGCATAAATACAGAGAAGTTCACTTTCTGTCATTTGCTCTGAAGATAAATCTGAAGCAATAAGCAGCTAAAATCAGTAACATATGTAATATAAATAAAATAACAGACCATTTATGAAAATACTTAATTTTAATTTGCCAGCTGGACGCAGAGTTCTAGTGCATTTATGGGTGATTGCTGAATATTGTAATTTGTATTTTTAATAAACCTCATCCAGAAATTTAAAACCTCCCTATTTAGCCTTTTTTTGATTAATATACAAATTAAAACATAGTGCTGCTGCCAACAATGAGCAAGGCAGAACTCTGCCTCCGGTTGGCAGATTCATGCAGCAAGAGCTGGAGAGAAAAGCAGCTGTGGAGAAAGAGGGATGGAAAGTAAGGGTTGCAGAAGCAGTGAGGACAAAGAGGTGAAAAAGTTGCAACGTGGGTTAATGTGGGATAGTAGAAGGAGGAGAGCTGAGGTGGCAGGAGAGAGAAGTTGGTTTGGAAATGTTCAGTCTAGCTCCACCCATCACCACCTCTCCTCTGGCAACCTTTCCTCTTTGTTGAAGTGGAAAGCTCTGCCCTCCCCATTAAGGGCACATCAACCTGTAAATCCCACTCTTGATTGGTGGTAGCTAATTGATCCATTTTCATAGAATCATCGAAGTGTAGGACTGGAAGGGACCTCAACAGGTCATCTAGTCCAGTCCCTTGTACTCAAGGCAGGACTAAGTAATCATTAGACCATTCTTGATAGGTGTTTGTCTAACTTGTTCTTAAAATCCTCAAGTGATGGAGGTTCCACAACCACTCTGGGCAATTTGTTCCAGTGCTTAACTACCCTGAACTTAGGAATTTTTTCCTAACGTCCAACCTAAACCTCCTTTACTGCAATTTTATGCCCATTGCTTAGTCTCCTAGTCTCAGAAGTTAAGGAGAACAACTTTTCACCCTCCTCCTTCTAACAACCTTTTATGTACTTGAGAACCATTATTGTGTCCCTCCTCACTTTTCGATTCTCCAGAATAAACAAACCCAATTTTTTCAATCTTTCCTCATAGTTCATGTTTTCTAGATCTTTAACATTTCTGTTGCTTTTCTCTGGAATTTCTCCAGTTGGTCCACATCTTTCCTGGAATGTGGCACCCAGAACTGGACACAATACTCCAGTTGAAGTCTTATCAGCACTGAGTAGATTGGAAGAATTATTTCTTGTGTCTTGCTTGCAACACTCCTGTTAATACATCCCAGAATAATGTTTGCTATTTTTGCAACAGTGTTACACAGTTGACTCATATTTAGCTTGTGATCCACAATAACCCCCAGATCACTTTCTGCAGCACTCCGACCTAGGCAGTAGTTTCCCATTTTGTATGTGTGCAATTGATTGTTCCTTCCTAAGTGGAATACTATGCATTTGTCCCTATTGAATTTCATCCTATTTACTTCAGACCATTTCTCCAGTTTATCCAGATCACTTTGAATTTTAATCCAACTCTCCCAGCTTGGTATCATCTGAAAACATTATATATGTACTCTCTATGCCATTATCTAAATAATTGATGAAGATATTGACCAGAACCAGACACATGACTGATCCCTGTGGGACCCCACTGGATGTGCTCTTCCAGCTGGACTGTGAACCACTGATAACCACTCTCTGCGAATGGTTTTCCAACCAGTTATGCACCCACCTTATAGTAGCTCCATCTAGGCTATATTTCTCTAGTTTGTTTATGAGACAATCATGTGAGGTCAGCTAAGATCATCAATGCTGTCTTCTAAAAAAACAGTTTAATGCCAATTTTGAAATATGCAATTGTCCTGCCAGGGCTCAGAAAACTATCACTTGGTTCAAATGACCTAATCAACAACCACACTGTCTTGAACCAATTGTGTACACAGAGTAGGGTGGTAGAGCAAGACGGCAACAGCGGTACCTGATCTCTATTCGTACCCTAGACCCTTCTCAGTCAGATTTCAGACTAAGATATGGTACTGAAACAACACTGGTTAAGCCGCAGGTTTACTCTCTCCTAGCCACAGGCAGGTAGCAAGTGTCTATGACAGCACTATTACATCTTTTGGTAGCTTTCAACACTAATCAAAAGGCAAGCTGTTGGCTTGCCTTTTGAACCTTGCAGTCACATGTAATGACCATTCACATTAAGATGACTTATCTAATTCCACTCACATACATAATAGAGTATCATGATGGGTTTCCCTTTAATTCAAGGTGACTCCAGAATAGGCAAACTTTCCTTGGGAGAACACCAGTATGAACAATTCCCATTTAGGAACAAACAATGGAGTGGGGGAAGACTATGACACTTTTGGAGAGAAATATTGTTCTCTTAAATTAGACATTAGAAATAGATAAATGTAAATAGATACGTTCCAAGCAGTGCTTTGATATGAACCAGAGTGCTCCTGTTGATGTGTAACACACACAGAGCTCTGATATTTGAAAAGCCTAAGGATAATATGTGTGGCTTATTTCTGGTTGTAAAAACTGAGAAGACAGAAGCAGGAACTAGCCCAGGGCAGTGAACTTACACTCTCTGCCAGGAGAGTCTCTGTGTTTCACACAGGGCCCTGGAATGGCACCCAGTGGAGAGGGAGAGCTTGGGTCCCCCATCACACCTCCGAAAGGACTGACGTACCTCTGCCAGGGAAGCAAGGGGTCAGATGTGCCAGACACTAGGCCACCCAGTCTTCTGAGCATCCTATTATACTGATGTATTAGGTTGTGGGTACCCCCCCCAATAAATGGGTCAATATAACTTTTATTTAATTACCTTTATATAAACAAATATATTTTCACGTATTAAATTAATCTGCAATCCATAATCTTTTTAGTGATCTGAGACCTCCAGAGAACTAGTTACAAGGCTGTTTTTTCTCCAAGTTAAAACATCAACTACTTTAATTAAAATTAATAGGGTCTTTCTTGATATGACCTAAAGTCTACATGCTAATTTTTCCCTTTGGACTCCTCAGACCTCATGCAATTATAGTGAAATGACTTATTTCTAGCAATATTTACAAGGCCTGTCAGAGAAACTTTTAGCATGAAAATCAGAGACAGAAGAATAATCAATAAATGTTTGCTGGGAATGTTCCTTTCCTTTGGCTATAAGCTCAAAGCAGAATACGTATTCTACCATATACTAAATGCTATATTTATAAAATACACAAGTTTAGGCAGACAATATTTAATTCTTTAAGTAATTTTGGTTCATTCTACCAGGAAATTTGCAGTGAATGTCAAAACTACCTATTACCAATGTCATTTGGAGTTGTTTTGTTCTTTAAACAAGAGCTAAGAGATTAAAATATGACAGACATACAAAATATACACAGTTTGAGACTATATGGAATAAAATTTAAGAGGGATGAGAATGACATCCAGTGATACCTCTTGGAGTTCCAATTTTACAGTAATGTTCCTGTTATCCCTACACATGGAAAATTCAGCAGGAAAGGGGAAAAAATAAAAACAAAACGGTAAACAAGCTCCAGGTCTGCAATATTATTCCCTTTGTGGGAAGGCACTGTAGGCATAACGAGTGTCCTATTAAGGAACCAACATCCTTCACCGGCCTACATCATCCAAAATAAAATAGGCAGGTGATACTTGAAGTTGAGTATTCTTATTCTGCTCTTTTGCATATTCTGTATTTAGATTTCCTGTAGTCCTTTACATCAGCTACATATAAACCAGTGGTTCTCAAACTGTGGGTTCGAACCCCAAAGTAGGTCGCAACTCAGTTTTAATGGGGTTGCCAGGGCTGGCTTAGACTTGCTGAGCCCTGGGTGGCAGGACTCAGGTTACAGGCCCCCTGCCTGGGGCTGAGGCCCCGGGAGGTGGGGCTCAGACTTTGGCTTCAGCCCTGGGTGGCAGGGCCCAGGTTACAGGCCCCCTGCCTGGGGCTGAGGCCCTTGGGCTTTGGTCCCTCCACCACGGATGGCAGGCTCAGGCTTCACCCCCCTCCTGGGGCTGTGTAGTAATGTTTGTTGTCAGAAGGGGGTTGTGGTGCAATGAAGTTTGAGAATCCCTGATATTAAACTATATAAATATCTATGGGAACCTCTGTAGATTCTAGGAAGAAAATACAAGCTGGTTTCTGATTTTACATAAAATCACACAAAAAACATTCAGGGTTAGCTTTTTCCAGCTGAAGAAATCAGAAGTAAATCATCCCCTCTATTAAGAGGCAAAGAGGACACAGAAATGTGGCAGAAATAACAAAAGGAAGAAAGAAGAGCCAGTGTCACTTGCATTGTAACAATGTATGTTTTACAGCTGCTTTTAGCCTGCACACCTTGAGCTTGCTGAACAGTTTAAGGAGGAATAAATCCTTGAGCAAGTACAGTGGTGGCCATTAAAAAGTCTACATTTGACAAGAGTTGGCACACATTGTTATCCAAGACATTGCAGTATTATCCTAATCTTAAAATAAAATAAAAAAATATGAAATCTCAGAGATGGCCATCTGAAAACTACTTGTGTATGTTAATATATACAAGTAGTAAGATTGTGCCTGAGTTTTCCTTTCAACGAGACTTTTGTAACCTACTTGCTCTGACCTCCATATTTTTAGGCAAAAGTAATGGAAATAATAAATGTGAAGACTATTTTCTAAAGCAGTTTGGGTTCCTATGCTCTAAAAGTTTCTTTAAAGTGTTCAAATTTCTAGATAGGTGGTATCTTTTCTTGGAATTCTTGTGGTGGAAATTGGCAAAATAATTTCGCAGCAGTGAAAATTTACACAGATAAAGAACTTTTTATTCTCTGATTAATAAGACACTGAAAATACACAAAAACAAAATGAACAACAATTAACAAGATTACTTAACTGAGTGGTTTCAAACCAGTTTGCAGCAATACAGCCAAAATGATAATGTTGCTGAGCATGTCTGTAATAGTCACAGGCCCCTGGCTCCTCACATTTTCTTGACCAGTTTCCTAATCATGGAACCTGGAGCAGACAGAGGACAGCCTGGCTTCAGTTCCATTGAAAACAAAGGGAAACAGACAACTTTTCTAGATGCACTCTAGTTTCCTCTTGCAAGGTTGTAGGGAAATGGTAGTCACTTTAACCAAAGACACTTTGTAGCTTCCTTTGCGCTGAGAATAATGGGAAGCAGTGGACATCTTTAGTAGGGGTAGTCTAACATCCATGTTGATGATTTAGCTTCACTGGGAAAACTGGATAATTTCTTGCTGAGCTAAATGGTGGTAAAGCAAATTTATTTTCAGACTAAGATGACTGCTTGTCTTTTCATTTCAATCTCTTTATTTGAAACATTTTTAAAAACTCAGAAAATTCAAATACAAAATTACTTACATAAAACTAGTTATGGCTGCCAAGGCGCGCGCGCACACAAATCTGAAGTCAAAATCACAAAAAGCGGGAAACAAATACGTTTAAGTGACCGTGATTTGCCAGCGCTCTGGGCGGTGGGGCTGGGAGCTCAGGCCGGGCGGCGCGGCTGCGGGAGCTGCCGGCCTGCCCTGGTGCTCTAGGCTGCGCAGCTGCATGGCTGGCTCCGGCCAGGCGGCGCGGCTGCCAGTCCTGGTGCTCTGAGTGGCATGGTAAGGGGGCAGGGAGCTGGGGGGTTGGATAAGGGGCAGGGAGTCCCGGGGGGCAGTCAGGGGACAGGGAGCAGGGGGCGGTTGGATAGGTGTGGGAGTCCCGGGGGGGTGGGGGCTGTCAGGGGCCGAGGGTGTAGATAGGGGCAGGGGGTCCTGGGGGTCAGTCAGGGGACAGGCAGCAAAAGGGGTTGGATGGGGTGGGGTCTGGGGGGGAGGTTGGGGCGGGGGGTCCCGGGAGCGGGCAGTCAGGGAACAAGGAGTTGGGGGGGTGGATGGGTTGGGGGTTTTGAGTTTGGCAGTCAGGGGGCGGGAAGTGGGAGGGGGTGGAGACCAGGCTGTTTGAGGAGGCACATACAGTTTCAGAACTCCGATATGGCCCTCAGGCCAAAAAGTTTACCCACCCCTGTTCTAAAGTGTCTGTTATAAATGCTATACTAATAGGCTAGTACACAACTTCTCACTTAGATTTTTTAATTTAAGCATGTTATAGGGCAACTAGCAGTGCCTTGTGCTCTCTCTCTCTCTCTCTCTCTCTCTCTCTCTCACACACACACACACACCCAAACTAGAGAGAAAACAGAACTCTACCTACACATTTTGTCCAGTTCCTTGTTGGGATCTTTATTTTACTTACAAATATATAAAGTCAGAACCAGCAACTTTTTGGCCCTGAGCAAACTTCCCTAGAGTTTTTACCAAGGACACAAACAACTACTGATTTTTTACTTTAACTTCTTAGCAACCAAATAGTAAAGCGAGACCGCAGGACTGATTAAGAATGAAAAAGTTCCTGCACTTCTTGATTGGTTATTGTTTTATAGCATATGCAAGATAAACCATTGAACGTGGCTTGGCTGGGAAGTCCCTATGTTTTTATGCCAAGCTGATGAAATAGATGAAAATGTTGCACTTGTGTATTTGGAGTTTGGGAGGGAAAGAGAGATTTTAAATTGGCCTTTGCAAACCACTGAGAATGCTGACATGAAATATGCTATTAAAATATGGGCAATAATACTTGTTTTGTTATTCACTAGCAAAAAACCAGACCATTTAAAGATTGTCTTGTTTTTAGATCCATTCAATACAAATATTAACCCACACTTGAAAAAATAAACAAAACATGTTTAGATAGTGTTCCATGCAATATATTCTGTAACAAGCTGGAAACAGCCAGTTACAACTATGCAGCTTGAAATGCAGATGAAGACCAGCCCCTGATGTCTTGAGTGGCATTTCTATTTTGAGCACTCAGTCTTATTACTAATGACAGGTAGTGTGTGTAGATAACTGAAAGAAACTCAATATCAGAAAGCAATTCATTATATGCCTCAAAAATAATAGGATAGAAAGGATCACAAAGACATGGGGCCAGATTCACTCCTCAGTCTTCTAAATCTAGAGTCACACCACTGAAGGCACAATGATGCTGTTACACTTGATTTACACCGGTTTAACAAAGGGCTTTCTAGTCATGTTAATGATTTTTTTAAATAAAAGGGCTGAGGAGGATACATATTTCAGAACTACAAGAATGTAGTTTTATGTACGTCACCTTGTTTTGTTTGCCTATCTGTTGTCTCTTACTTTTGTTATTCAAAATTCTTTGTCTTTTTGAACACTGTCCATTGCACACAATTTTCAGAGATATCATCTTGAGGCTTCTCAATAACTACTAAGTACATCAAGTGAATCATTTTTATCAGCTTCTAAATTATGATCACACATTAACAACATTGCTATCTTGTTATATATTTATTTATTTTCAGGCCTACCAGTGTCATTTGCTTTGACTGAGGATTAACTCGGTATTTGTTGACATGTCCGGGGAGAACAATTTAATTGGAATGACTTGATGGAAAGAAGAAACATGACCCATGGGCAGCACTTCATATTCCAAAAAAAGACTATTCCCCCTCTACAAGTGTAAATCAAGAGCAACTCCACTGACATCAGTGGAATTACCCAGAGGTAAAATTGGTGAGAGATCAAAATGCAAGGAGCTTGGAATTACTTTTTTGATTTAAAAGGTTTATCTGATGTTTACAGAGTAGAAAGACAGTACACACATATCTGAATCTTAAAACCTCTCCATAGCCCTAGCCCTTTTTGCCTGTGACTCTTCCAAAGATCTAGAAAACTCTTTAAAAAACCACTGCTAATAAAGTAATGTGCTTCAGAACCATGCACCTGAAAAGTCAAAGCTTCACCTTACCATCAAGTGTGCTTCACATTTCTTAAATCTTAATTTGTTTGGGAATTGAAGTTCAAGGGTAAAATCCTGGCTCAATTTAAGTTAGTGGGAGTTTTGCCATTGACTTCAATGGGGCCCAGATTTCACCGCAGAGATAATACAGAGAAAATGAAATATATTCTTCCTGGAAATAACCCTCATGATTTGTAGTTGTTTACATGTGCATCAAAGTCTTCTTTAGATAGATATTGTGTAAAATTTACAGCGCGCCCAATGTATGATTTTCAAAGCCACTTTTCTTCATTGAAAAAGTATTTCTCCTCCTTATTTTCTCATCTTTATATCCCTAGCTATTCCTGCTGTAAAGCTGTTAATAAAAGTATTACAAGATTCAGCCACCCAACAGGATTTTTTTTTCTATTTTACATATACAAATGGCTCAACAAATTTTGCTCAACTGTCTACAAATATTCACCTAAAAACATTCAGGGATAAAGCATGGAAAAGTTTAATCCTGAAAGGCGACAGACACAGAAGATTTTGTAGGAATTAAACAGAGATAAACTGAAACAGTAATTATAGTAGCTGGTAGCTTGTAACCCAACAGGATATATCACAATGCCTTCTATCAATGCCACTGCATCGGATGTGCATCATAGTTAAAAATGCACTTAAATCCTCATCTGATTCTTGATATTACAGTACTGGGCATCTCTTGCCAACTGTGTCACATTGAGTGGTGGCTTTATTATATGAACAAGTATCCACTGGGAGCTAAACTGAAACTACCAAATTCATTTCAATGGTGATCTACACATTTCTGAACTCAGATTTTTTAGATTAAAGTCTAGATCACTGACCCCTTTGCACCACCATAGAGTATAACAATGTCAAATCATCTTTGTTTATTTGGAAAACAGTATATGAATGTGTTTGTATAGTGCCTAGCACACTGGGGTCCTGATCTCTGGTTCGGGGCCCTAGGAACTATCAAAATCCAAATAATAAAATATACTTTAAATGAATATTTGACCTACTTCCCTTCTCCCCCTTTTCTACTGTGTTTACTAAGGTAGATGCATCAGGAGTTCTCAGGCCTAAATACAAACTGGACATTGGTCAAAACTGTATCATGCAATGCTCTTTCATAAAATACAACAAAATGAAATTGATCTGTTAATAATCTGCGCCACATACAATGAGAAAAGAGATACCTTAATTTTTCAATACAAATCACTGCAGGTAAGCAATAACATTTCAGCCTAGTTATTTAGTATTCTATCTAATGTACTTATATGGCCCCCATCATCACAATTTTGGAGTCCCTGTTTATATTTATTGTATTTATCCTCAGAAATAGGAAACTGCTTTGTACAGATGGAGAATTGGAGAACAGAGAAACTAAGTGACTTGCCCAAGGTGAGAGACAAAGCTTGTGGAGGAGCAGGTAATTGAATCCCAGGCCTAAGTTAGGGCACTATCCCCTGGACCATCCTTCCTCTCTCTTTTGAAACCATCTTTATACTGAATCAACTCATACTTTGTTTAATATCTTAAACTGAAGCATATGGCATAGGGGAACAAAGAGGGTTCAAATCATATTCAAATCACATATTCAAGTCATATTCAATAATCAAACCTTATTGCAGCAGAATTATCTTAGTATAGTACTGCATTCATTTAAATGCTTATTCATTCGTATTTATATTGATATCTGTAAAGTCTCATGCAGACCATTACAAATATTGACAAGGCTACATGGCCTAATTTTATGAGTAAAATTCCATGCATATTGTAGTCCTGCCTTGATTTTCTCATAATTTATTTTATAGACTAAATCAGAGATTGGCCCAACCCAAAACCAGAGAGCCAAGTTTGGGGGCACATTAAAATTCTGAACACATATCCAGATCCATGTTTCCAGATAGTTCCTACCCTCTTAACAGGCCAATTAAAAAAACATGGGATTGAGCTCCCCACCCAAATTTTAGGATTTTTGAAATCTGGATCAAATAAACAGATTATGCATTTAAAACTCACACCGTTTATTTTTAATACATCGGATAATTATTGTATGTATTCCTTAACTTGTCTATATCCCTGTGCATAGCTGAATAGCAGATAAGTGTTTTGATGTGTGAACAAGAATTTAAGATCTATGCAGAAAAAATTGCAGGGTTGATGATCTGAGTGCACCTACTGTAAACTATTTTTTGTGAATAAGGCTTTTAATTTAGAGCCAGATATATGAGCAAAGTACTTTAAAACTCATATCAGTGTTTAGCAGCGCCCAGATGACTTCCAAGTGGCCTAATTTTTTTACTATCCTAGTAAGAAATTAATTTACAGTGAAAGACTACATTGCTGTAGCAGCTAATACTACATTTACATGCCTCTGTAATTTACTTCACTTACTGCTGTCTCATAATAATATTCATTATAAAAGTCCTCTTCTAATATTGCTTGATTTTACAGGAATGCATTAGCTATGACAAATGCTTTATAACGTACTCAGACAATATTAATATAAGCAGAACCTATGGTAACTGCTATTAATTAAACACCAAGATTCTCTTTTTTTAGGGCTATCAATTAGTCGCAGTTAACTATGAGATTAACTCAAAAAAATTAATCACAATTAATCGCACTGTTAAACAATAGAATACCAATGGAAATTTATTAAATATTTTGGATGTTTGTCTACATTTTCAAATATATTGATTTTTATTACAACACAGAATAAAAAGTGCACAGTGCTCACTTTATATTATTATTATTACAAATATTTGCACTGTAAAAATGATAAAAGAAATAGTATTTTTCAATTCACCTCATACAAGTACTGTAGTGCAATCTCTTTATTGTGAAAGTATAACTTACAAATGTAGGTTTTTTTGTGTTACATAACTGCACTCAAAAGCAAAACAATATAAAACTTTAGAGCCTACATGTCCACACAGTCCTACTTCTTATTCTGTCAATTGCTAAAACAAACAAGTTTGTTTACAGTGATGGGAGATACTGTTGCCCGCTTCTTATTTACAATGTCACCTGAAAGTGAGAACAGGCATTCACATGGCACTTTTGTAGCCGGCATTGCAAAGTATTTACGTGCCAGATATACTAAACATTTGTATGCCCCTTCATGGTTCGGCCACCATTCCAGAGAACATGCTTCCATGCTGATAATGCTTATTAAAAAAATAGTGTGTTAATTAAATTTGTGACTAAACTCCTTGGGGCAGAATTCTATGTCTCCAGTTCTGTTTTACCCGCATTCTGCCATTTATTCCATGTTACTGCAGTCTCGGATGATGACCCAGCATATGTTCATTTTAAGGACACTTTCACAGCAAATCTGACAAAACGCAAAGAAGGTACCAATGTGAGATTTCTGGAAATAGCTACAGCATACGACCCAAGGTTTAAGAATCTGAAGTGCCTTTCAAAATCTGATCAGGGCGGGGTAAGGAGCATGCTCTCAGAAGTCTTAAAAGAGCAATGCTCCAATGCGGAAACTACAGAACCTGAACCACCAAAAAAAAAAAAAAAGAAAATCACCCTTCTGCCGGTGACATCTGACTCAGATGATGAAAATGAACATATATTGGTCTACTCTGCTTTGGATCATCATTGAGCAAAACATGTCATCAGCATGGATACATGTCCTCTGAAATGGTGGTTGAAGCATGAAAGGACATATGAATCTTTAGCGCATCTGGCACGTAAATATATTGTGACGCCAGCTACAACAGTGCCATGCAACTACCTGTTCTCACTTTCAGGTGACATTGTAAACAAGAAGTGGGCAGCGTTATCTCCTGCAAATTGTAACCAAACTTGTTTGTCTGAGCAATTGCCTGCAGTAGGACTGAGTGGACTTATAGGCTCTAAATTTTTACATGGTTTTATTTTTGAATGCAGTTTTTTTGTACATAATTCTACATTTGTAAGTTCAACTTTCAAGATAAAGAGATTGCACTAGAGTACTTGTATTAGATGAATTGAAAAATCCTATTTCTTTTGTTTTTTACTATGAAAATATTTGTAATAAAAAATAAATATAAAGTGAGCACTGTGCACTTTGTATTCTGTGTTGTAATTGAAATCAATATATTTGAAAATGTAGAAAACATCCAAAAATGTTTTAATAAATGGTATTCTATTTTGTTTAATCATGCAATTAAACACGATTAATTTTTTAATCACACGATTAATCACAATTAATTTTTTAATTGCTTGACAGCCCTACTTTTTTTTTTACTTGATTTCACCTCCAAAAATATAAACTTTTGAAAAAGTGGACACTGCTCA
This sequence comes from Natator depressus, assembly GCF_965152275.1. NCBI lineage: Eukaryota > Metazoa > Chordata > Testudines > Cheloniidae > Natator > Natator depressus. The sequence continues at coordinate 196,291,329 of NC_134235.1, read as the reverse complement.
AAAGCATCTCTAAAATCAGTTTGTACAAACCTCATTAAAAATAAAAAATGTTATTAAAGAATAAGAGAGAGAGACATGAACCTTTTCTGGTTATTCTAAAAATATAACTGTTGTTGATTCTTGTTAACATATTCATTTCAATTCTAGTATAGAGATCATAACTGGAATTAAAACATTTCTAACATTTTCTTTAATTTGGATTTCTTAAACCATATTTTATGTTACTAACAAGCAGATTTTTGTCCTTGAGAAGACAACTATTTGGAATTGTTCCTTATTGATAAATAATCTAGGATCGTAGTGTTTTAGTAAATGTTTGACAAACTGCACCTAACTCTATCTTATTAAATGGTAGCTTGATGTGTCTGGGAAAACGGGCATTTAAATTCCAGTTCATACAAGGCCAATGCTCTTACATGAAGTAAATTAATGTTTTGCAATATGCTTTAAACAAATGATTAGTGCAAATGCTCACCAGGCTATATATGTATCCAACTCATGATACCATTGGAAACCACGGTATAGGGACACTTAAATAAGGATTTGTACAATGGGCTAACAGTTCTGGGCAAAAATCCCCTTCTTAAAGTTCTCCCCAAACACTCATTTACATAATCATGTTAATAATAATCCAAATCGTTAGAAGTACTTAAATATGTACTAACCATTCAATGGCTCTAAATGTGAATGAGGTACATTACTGTGGCCCACACCAATAAGTCTTTAAAGAACTCCCTACATACAGTCTATATTTATAAAACTGAAAAACTGTCTATATTTAAAGTCATTATGAAGTGAAGAGCGTTGGCATTTCTTTTGAAGCTGAAAAGTGCATCTGGCATCAGTCAGCATGGTTGATGGGACAAATAAACAAATTACTTGAAGACATGAGAATGAAAAAAACAATAAAAGAAATCACAACTGCAGAGATTATACAATGCTGGGTTTCTCTATCAGAACCATTTTCATGGTGTCCCATTTGAGGAATCTACACATTGCACTGTAGCTCTCTTGCCATAGTCCAAACCCAGTAGTAGCAGTTACATTTAATAAGAGAGTAAAACACATTCCAAATGGGACCAAACATCAAGGAAGAGTGTACACTGCAAAAATACAGAACTTGTACGTGTATCTATGTATGTGAAAGTGTATTATGGGCAATCAATTTATCTCTTCCAATACCTCTCATCCTCCATTTTTTTCTTGTAGTACACTGGTGACATAGCTTACTGTGTTACCCCCTCCCCCTCACTGAAATCTTTCAACTTATTATGACGTTCTAAATCATGGCCCTCAGAGGTAAACATCAAACATATAGTGAAATTAAATTAACTTGTGCCACCTCTTTTTTCAGGCAAAAAGTATACATTTTAGTCACCCTCGGGTTTTTCTCATTTAAATAAAAGTTTACAAGTCCACCTGTCTGGCCAGAATCCTACCATAGCACTACATATGTAGAAGTGAGATGATAAGACACATGTTTAGTGTTATAAAATAGAAATAAAGCAGAGCTTGAACTAATAGCAGTATACTAAGTTAACCACAGATGAGGACAATAGACAATAAGTCTATATCCTTTTCTTTGTGCAGTTGATATTAAGGGAAACAGAAACTAATTCCAAAAGTACTCTATTTGTATCATATAGCCTCTTTACTTTGATAAAATATCCACTTTTATATCTGCCCTGAGTGACTCGCCAAAAGTATAGATAATGACTTCAAAGATAAATACATGTTCTTGAGACTTGTATTAAAAGGAAACAGCAAAAAAGGGCTAGCTCAGCCATTGGGAAGCATTCTCTGTCAATTCCAAAGTATGCAGGTACATAGTGTCCATTGCTCAGATCATGACATTCTGCCAAAAGAAGAAAAATACACTCCCAAATATGTAGGGCTGGAAATGTCAGCAATATATATCCCTGGTTCTATAATGACAGACATCTTGAATAGATATACATTCTGGGTGTATGAGTAAGTGAAAAAGACTAATTTTAGACTAGCACAGATCCATGCCAGATGACAGCAAATGTTGTGACTTGTGCAGGACGGATTAAATTAGTACCTACAACTCCTGGGTTTTTTTGGTACTGTTTGTGGGATTTTCAGAGCATGCATATCTCAGTTTGGCGTAAGCCTCTGCAAGCTCTCAGGGAAGTGAAGTTTGGACTTTTTTTTTAATTTTAAGTCTCTTTAAAGAACTAGAACAACTATTACTTGAAGGACAGACATAAAAGTGGATTTCCAGCCCCAGAGGACACTATTGTTGTTAGTGCCAGACTAAGATACTGGTGTAAAACAGGAGTATTTACAGTATTTATGTTTAATAAGATGGTGGGAGAAGATCAGTTAAAAGCTGAGAAACTCCACCAATTTCCTTCCATCATTTAAAATTAACTAAGATATGATAAAATGGCACAAAATAAGATGAGGGAAAACTGGGGAAAAGACAAGGACACAGGGATAAAGCCATGGGGTATTAGGATGGATAGGTTTCACAACTAGGAGAGATGAGGAAGGAGCAGATGGAAACCTTTAACTCTCCCTGGTTTGGAATTAGGCAGACCCTTTGGTAACCTAAAGTGCTTGCCATTAAAAATTTAATATTTGCTAACAGTTGCCACCACAATTGGCCTTTAGGAGCCATACAGCCTGCAATTTTGGCCTCCTTTAAACTGGGGAAACCAGGAACATAATGGAGAATGTCAGTTTTAATTTTAAGAATAAAGTTGGTTTAGAACCTTTTCCTTTGTAAACCAATGGCTAGAGTTGAACTTGACACGACTTCTGCAGGAAGAAGCTGGAGTGCTGTTATTTTAACATTTCTCTATACACTCTATTTAAGTAAAATAAGACAGTTAAGTAAGTTTTGGTTGATTCCCAAAGGATCATCTTGCCAAATTTCTTCCAAATCCTTAGGTCAGTCTCGTGTATGTTGGTATGATAAGTAATGGGTTATAATGAGTGGGATGGAGTGAAATGTGTGACAAAAAATTAATTTGCAAGATCAGCCATAAAATTGTTGATGGCTGCTCTGATTAGCATTCAGTGACTGTCTGAGATATTTGTTATTTCCCTGTATTTAAAATCAGAAAATAACCGCTGGTGAATGTTGATTTATTAATGGCAACCACTGCTAGTGAACTGGATACGGTGGATGAAGTGAGTAATCTATTTATGGACCTTTCAAATGGATCTGCTTAGGCTATGCTAGAAACTTCACTTCCAGCCATTAAACCAGTGGAGCAGAAAATAGACACATTTGGACCAGAAATAGTAAAAAGCTGGATGTAGCAAAGAAATGGATTAAAACTGTATAGCAGATGTCTCGGGACTCCCATGATAAGGCAGATGAACTAAAACAGCTCTTTCAGGGGCTCTCATGTACGAGAAAATCTTTCTGCATGCAGAAATAGAAACTTGGAAAATGTGGTCAAAAAGTACAACTGATAGGAATGTTGCTCTCCCTTTGGTATTGAAAGGAAACAAGTAGAGGGGAGCTAAAAATGATGTTATTATCCAAACTTCCATTAACATAGATCCAGTGGATCAGATTAGGAGATACTTCTGAATCCCTTCAAATACTTATTTTCCAGTTGTTCAAGTAAGGGATAGGGAAGAAACAAAATAAACTAAATTCTGATAGAAAGATGTGAGTGGATAAGAATGCTTGTAAATGTAGACCTTGGTGAATAAGAACATACATTTTAATTCTCTTATTATGTCTAAGTCTGCCCAAGACAGAAAGAAAATATTAAAATTGGTATAAGAATAGAAAGAAATTAATCTTCCAGTCATTTTTTTTTAATTCTCCAATCTCGATTTTATGACACGGTTAAGAATAGAGAGATTATATATCTGTACAATACAAGATGCAGACAGCTCTGTGGCTTGAAGTCCTTACATTACCAAGAAAAAAATCTATACCAGCAATTAAACTTGTTGGTGTTTGATTTGTTTGTTATTTATTGAACATTCATCACATGTCCAGTGCCGTATAAAACAAAGAGGGATAAATAGTTATTGACCAAGCAGGATACAATCCGAGGGCCCGATCTTTAGCTTTGAGCATGTGAGTAGTTTCACAGAAGTCAATGGGACTAGTTATTTGCTTAAAGTTAAGCATAAGCATAAGTTTTTACCACAATGGGACCTAAATTACAGCACAGTTCAAATGCACAATACAGCAGATGAAAAGGTGAAGTCTTCAAGCATGGTAGATGCCTTTTATGTTTTGGGGGTTTTTTTTGTTTTTTTGTTTTTTTTTTGGCGGGCGGGGAATGAAGGGTAAGAGGGGAGCCATGAGCATATATTTATTCAGTGGATTATAGATTCATGGATTCATAGATTTTTGAAGCCAAAAGTCATCATTCTGATTATCTAGTCTGACCACCTGTATAACATAATCCATAGGACTACCTTGAATTAGTTCTTGCCTGGTAAATTGTTCTAATGGTTAATTACCCTCACTTAAACATTTGCACCTCATTTTCAATCTGAATTTGTCTATCGCCATCTTCCAGCCACTGGATCTTGTTATACCTTTGTCTGCTAGATTGAAGGGACCTCTATTATCAATTTCAGTTTCTCAGGTAGGTTCTTATAGTCTGTCATCAAGTCACCCCTTAACCTTCTCTTTAATAAACTAAATAGATTGAGCTCTTAAGTCTATTCACTATAGAGCAGGTTTTCCAATTCTTTAATCATTCCTCTGGCTCGTCTCTGAACCCTCTCCAATTTATCAACATTCTCCTTGAAATGTGGGAACCAGAACTGGACAATGTCAAATACAGCTGTAGCTCACGGAAGCTTATGCTCTAATAAATTTGTTAGTCTCTAAGGTGCCACAAGTCCTCCTTTTCTTTTTGCGGATACAGACTAACATGACTGCTACTCTGAAACCTGTCATTATGCAAGGCACTGCATTTAGCCGTATGGAGTGGAAATCTATCAACTTCATGAAAAAACTAGTACAGATACAGACAGACATTATCTTCCTTTCCAAATGCAAACAGATGGACATCATACCAAAAGGACTGAAGGTAAAAAATCCATTACAATCTACATACCACACAGACTATGCTGACAGCTTGTGCCACACACTCTCAAAGAAACTGCGGAACCACCTGATCAACATCCTCTAGAGGTAATATAAGTTCTCTACTCCTACTCAGTATTCCCGTTTTTATATCCAAGGATCACTTAGCCCTTTTGGCTGCAGTGCCACACTGGGAACTCACATTCAGCTGATTATTCACCACAATGCCCAAGTCAGAGTCAGCACTTCCCAGGACAGATTCCTGACATCCTGTATTCTTTGTTCCTAAATGTGACTTTACTTTTGGCCATGCTGATATATGTATTGTTTGCTTGTGCCCAGCTTACCAAGTGACCCATGTTACTCTATATCAGTGACCTGTCATTTTCATTGTTTACCACTGCCCCAATTCTTGTATCAGCGGCAAACATTGCAGTAATGATTTTTTGTTTTCCTCCATGTCATATTGAATAAAATGTTAAATAGCATAGGACCAAGAACCAGTTCCTGCTAGAAATGCACCCTATGATGATTTAGATCATTCTAGTTTTTTAATCAAAATGCCATGTAGTACCAACTCAAATGTCTTACAGAAGTCTAAGTATAATATATCAACACTGTTACCTTTATAAACCAATCTCAGAAAATATAAAATTAGTTTGACAAGATCTATTTCCTGAAAACACATGTTGATTGGCATTAATTATACTACCCTCCTTTTATTCTTTACTAATCAAACCTCTTATCAGCTATTCCACAATTTTGCTTGGGATCAATTGTCATGCTGACAGTCCTGTAATTACTTTTGTTTATCTTTTTAAATACTGACACTATATTAACTTTCTTCCAGTCCTCTGGAATTTCTCCAGTGTCCCAACATTTATTAAAAAGCAACATTAACAGCTAAGAGAGCTCCTTGTACAGCTCTTTTAAAACTCTTGGATTCTACTTATCCAGACCCGCTGATTGAAAAATATCTAACTTTTGTAGCCACTATAGCTGCTGGTTAGCATCCTCCTTAGTTACTGCTGGACTGGAAATATTTAATCATCATCATATGATATGAATACATCCTCCTTTATTGAACACTTGTCTTTTCTGAATTATTATTGACAATTCTGCCTTTTCCAGATAGCAGTGGAACACCATTATAAGTCTTAAAAACTCCTTCTTATGATCCTTAACTCTGCCACCCACACATTTCTTCTTCTGAACTCTTGCTTCCTTTTCCAATTTTCTACAGTTTCTAGCCATTAGTTCACTTTAATTGCTATCAACTTCCTGTAGTACTAATATGTTTTACCTAATAAGTGTTTTTAGAAGAGGGTTTTTAATTATGAGAGAGTGGTCATTTGATGCACCAGGATAGCAAGGGGTTAGACAGGGGAAGCATGGAAGGAGACATGACAATGAGAGATACAAAGTTAAAGTCTCATACAATGCTTGAGTATAATTTGATTTCAGAGGGAGAGGAAACTAAAACATTTAGCTGAAGATTTATTTTCCAGTGGACTATGTATCAAATATTTAGAACATAACTAAGAGCTTTTTCATTTTTTTGGTGATGACAGACACCAGAGTTACATCTAGTAGTACATCAGATAGAGAAATGGTCTGCTAATATTTAGTAAGGTATTCAGTGAAATAATGCTATTGTAGATATTATATCATGGAAATAATCTGCTTTGAGGGTGGTGTGATTTTGAAAAGCACTCAGCATTGGCCTAACTCTGCTCCCATTGACTTCAATGCTAATGCTAAGTTCTTTTGAAAATGTCACCCGTAGGATACTGGACACATGTAGGACTAGAGCTTCTGCTGTTCCAGTTTCTATTGGGTGCAGCGGAATGGCTGGAGAGATGTGGGGGGTGAAGGAGCCTGTTTGTTTGGAGGCTGCTATAGAGTTCATCACCTACTATTGACTTCCATTGGGTTTTTTTGCCAGTTTTGGCCCACCACCTGGACACAGGGTTGTGTGTGACATGACCTTCTTGGAATGTTTCCCTGTTTTAGTTGTGGTGGTGATTTGGGGATCAGAGCTGGCTAATAAAAGGGTGTGATTCCGGTGCGACAACATGGCAGTGGTACAGGTTATCAATCACCAAACTTCCAGATCGCACAGGGTTATGAAATTGGTAATGGCGTTTGTTCTACAACGTTTAACCTTCAACATCTGTTTTTCTTCCAAGCATGTGATGGGCATGGATAATGGCATAGCAGACACCTTGTCTCGTTTCCAGTTTGATAGATTTTGTGAGCTTGCACCAGGGGCTAGCAGTGAACCCGAGTAGATGCCGCTGCCTCTCTGGAACCTCAGAATATGATGTGGTCGGCGGAATTGAGATTTTTGGCTCCAGACTTACAAGTTGCTTATTTTGTTTTCTCTTAAGGAGTCTTTCAATTCAAGGATCCAGAGAATGGGTGGCCTATACCCTCTCCGTGGAGGGCGGTTGTTGCAGTACTGGGTCAAGGACAATGCAGATGCTGGTGCCCCTTGACGACCACACATGGGACAATGGGTTCTTTCTCCCCCCGTAGGGCTGCTAGGCAAGAGGCCATTTGGAGATATCTGGGAACCCAGCCGGGTTGTGGGGGAGGCAGCCAAGCAAATTGCTGGCGCCTCCTTATGGCAGATGTCCAGTGCAGGTACTCCATAGGGAAGGCAGCCAGTGACCAGATAAATGGCCTGGTAAAGGACTTAAAAGGAGGTACTGGATAAAGGAACAGAAAGGGGAAGGGGGTTGGGGACTCCTCTGATTGGTACGGCAGGGAGCCAACCCCCTGCTCACCCCGTTCTCGTAGCCCACCTTAGCATCCACCACTCTTGTAAGAGAGTTAAGGTCCAAGCCATGGGTTGGATGGTGGACCAGGATGGAAACAAAGGGGGGCTGGTGGAAGCCCTGGAGAACTGATTTGAATAAACATGGATTTGCCTGCACTGTACACTTTATCTGCTGGGTAGCCCCAGACATCTATATAATAAAGTTGTGGCCTGCTTAAAATCCATTAAAATCTCCTGTCCTTCTTGTGGTATACCCCGACAATGGCTGGAGGGATGTGGGGAAGGAGGAGCCTGTTTGTTTGGAGGCTGCTATAGAGTCCATCACTTACTATTGACTTCCACTGGTTGTTTGCCAGTTGAGGATAGCATGCCTCCCAACACACGCCTCTTCACTCTCTAAACTAGGGGCTACAGGAGTGTGGCATAGTTGTCATCTATACCAGTTCTAAACCTGCTGTGGAGATATGGACTCTTTGCATTACTAGGGGTACCCTCCCCCCCACCACATGTGATACAATGTAAAAAACATAAAACGCTCCCAAGAAGCACAAACAAATAATCACTGTTATTTTCCTGCATTACCAACTGTCTCACTTGCAAGCTTGAAGATACTGGAGTGCTTCAAGGAAGATCTGTTTCCTCAGTTGTACGTGTATGGAGAGCACAGATATAGTTTTCCAGACACTCAAAAAATTAACTATTTACAATATAGGGTGATGGGATTGGTTCCAAATTCATAGCAAATTAGTCCATAAACTGAGAAAATAGACAAGCAGATTAATATAATAAATCTTTAATCCTAAGAGTTTATAATAAAAAGGTGTCAGAGTATGGGGGAAGTATTGCAATGCTACAATCTTTTGTAAGAGCCCAATGGCTACAGCACCTTTGACCCCTGCCTCCGTAACTAGCTACAGGACTGCTCATACAACAACAAAGCAATACACAATCTGGAAGGAGCCGCTGACAGACACAGTGTATTGTGTCATGTCTCCAATATTCAGTTTATATAGCAAAGCTGATGAGTGTAAAGATATTGCCTGACAAACTAGAAATTATTCCAAGAGTTCTAGCAACAAACAAGCTGACAATTGAAATGCTATGAAAGACTCTATTAAATGTTTTAGAATAAAATGGTTTTCCATTCATATGTCCAATACTAACAAAAGCATTTTTCTTTCTTTCTATCTGGGTAGGATGATCCAGACTTTGTGACTGACAGAAGTTTGTATCTGCAGGACTATTCGAGCATAAAATTGTTGTCCACGCAATCCCAATCATAAACAGCTGGGTCCCCAGAAAGCACCTGGTGTTCATATGATGAAGCTCTTAGTTGCAACATATATAGATGCAATTAAGAAAAAAAAGGATTTTATTGCACATTAATGATCAATTGATGTGCATATAAATTATTGTAATTTTATGTTACCATTTGACTACACTGAAAAAGAGAGAAAAGTACTTTTACACACAGATCAAAAGAGAATCTATTGTTTCTCAAATTACCATTAAGCTCATATGCAAAAATGGTACTACCGCCTGCAGAATGCTGATAACATTTTGTGCTGCAATTAATTATGGATGGTCTAAAGTATGGAAAAGTCAAAGCATAGGTGATTTAAAGTCAAGGATGTTGGGGTTTGATCAAATGTGGCTAGTTTGGGTCATTATAGGTAATTTTCCAAGAATGTAATCAAGAAGCTAGATAATTGTTCATCCATAATCCATAATTCTCAGGCAAGTAATGATAGCATCTATGAAACAATGTGCCATTTGCTCTGTCGTTACAAAGCTATATCCAAAGCTTTTACTTTGAAAATAACATTTAAAAAGGCAGACACCTAATGTGGGATTTTCAAAACTGGCTAGGGGATTGAGATGCCCAATCCCATTAAAATGAATGGGAATTGGACATCCAGGTCCCCTAACTTGATCTAAATCTCTCACCCTTAATGTATAAATTACCAAGCAATTATACAGAAAGCCTCACATCTTATTCCAAGCATACACCTCTGGTTTCCCCTTTCCAAAATATGTGAACCAATGAGGTCATATGAACCAGAAATGCCTAAAAGATTCAGACTTCAAAATCATCAGTTGTATAATGATCTATATCAACATATGGACTTGTGAAGGAAGAGAAATATGTAGCAGTGATCTCTGCAAGCCTGGACACAGCATGCAGCCCATTAATGCTGATCTGCCTTAAATGACTGAAATAGTACTTAGACATTGTATGTTAAAATCACAGCATGCCTCATGATACAACAAAGTATGATGAAACAAAGTATTGCTAATTTATATAAACATGTACTGCACTGTACTGTCTTTTGGGAATTAGAATATTAAAGAGTTTTATCTATTTGTAGGTGTATTCACATATTTTGGCAAATTTTATATTTGAATTGTACAAGAAACTGCTCTGAATCCAACAGTAGATTTCAGATAGTGTAAAATATTATTATGAATTTAAGATATATTAAACTTTGGTATCATTATTACAAGTATTAGGACTGCTATAAATTCAATGTATGTTCTTTAGTTAAAAGAAAGATTACCTAAAAAGCTACTATGCTGCAAAAATGCTAAAAAATAGAGGAGTTGCCTATAACTACTTGTAAGCCATCATGAAAAAACTAACATGCTTTCTTCAGTGTTTCTTATGAGAGGAAAATTTAGTATGGTTGATCTTTGAACAATAGATTATATACTCTAATGTAAACAAATGAATGGTTACTGAAGAGTCCAATGTTAATTATATCAACTGTCACTGAGAACAGAAATAATCCAATGATTCCAAATTTGAGGACTCTTTCATAAACTATCAACCCTATCCGCTATTGATACAAGTGGGAAACAGATGCTTGTAGTAAAAATGAAGTCACAGAAAAATGAGAGGGAGATAAAATGAGAGCAGCAGCAAGAGAAACTGGCTTTCCTTTCCTAATGGGAGCCCTTTTCCAGGCCTGTTCCTGGAGATGAATCACAAATGCAGCTCTGCATATATCTGGAATACACATGGATTTGACTATTTTCAGCCATAGTAGAAATGTGTTAGGCTAGGAGAGCTCACTCAGGGAATTGGAGAAAGGAGTAGTCAATCAGCATTATAAACATACAAGGGCAAATAACACAATGTACATTTTCATTTTCTCAAATTTTCGAATGAACTCACTGTGATAGTGGTTGCACACCTTGTGACGCGTTTTCGGGGCTCCCAAAACTATGGGTGACGTGATTACCCCTCTGCCTTAGGAAAAGAACACCTGTACATACATCTCCCAATGCTTACGGTGACCAGTATAATACAAGCTCTCATTTGATACTTTATACAACATTCTTCACCAGTGAATACTATGACAAAATGTGTTAAGTGTAGTAAGTACATCAGGCCTGATCAGAGTTGTTGTTTGCACGTCAATAAACCCTTTTGCCAGCTGGTATTGAGGGGCCCTTAGGGTTATACACCTATTATATTTGCTGTCCATGAACATTCGTCTGATTAAATTTCTCTCACACAAACAGTTGTGGATGGTGAGTTTTAAGCTTGCGTACTTTGCAAGCTTGTCATTCAAACTAGAAAGAGGATTCTGCAATTCACACAGACGAGACTTGGCTGTAGACTTTACAGGTAGAACTCTACACTGCTAATTACTTTGTGTGAATGTGATGAGAAACCGTTGAAATTTATAGTCAGCAACTAATCAATACATTCTTTAATAGCCTAATTTTACTAGGAATGATGTTTTGGCCAATGTATATGTGTCTTAAAATGAAAAGGATTTAAAATATTTCAGCAATTCCTTAATCCTGTGCATCTCTTGCCAACTTCTCCTAAACTGTTTCCTCTCCCTGAGAAATTCGTAGGCCATCCATTTTTATTAAAAGAGTTATATTTATCCAATAAGAAACAGTACCAGCAGATTTATGACCAATCATAGCTAACCAACGTAGCTCAAATTTTGATATTCCAGCATCAAATACTGAAAGACAGTCCATGGTTGAGTAAAAATACTTCAAATTTGTGAAGGAAATCTGAACAACAAATCTGAGGAAACTGCAGTTTGGTCACAGACATTTTGTGAGCAGAAAAAGTAGCTAAACTCAGCAAATAAATTAAGAATGGTTTGTTCAGCTTGAATTGTTACTTAATCATTGTCACTCTCTCCTTCACATATTATATAAATGAGAGGGACAACTGGGTAATTTGAGAAGTTAACTAGTTTCAATTCTAGAAAAATGATTTATTGCAGTGGATGCAAGGTTACCCATTGCGACAGCGACACTGGACATACTGGATTTTGAGAACTCAGTTTCTCAACCCCCTACACCAAATTCAGTCCTAGTATAAGTGGAGGAAATTACAATGAAGCCAGTGGAGCTGCACCTGCTTACATCAGATCTGAATTCTAATTTCTAAGACCTTTCAGCATGGAAAATATCTTCCAAGCTAGGTGTGCAGATTGCCTGGATAGGTCTGACCCACAGTGAAATTATTAGAAAACATCAAGCTATTCAAAGACAATGGAGCCTAAATACGGCACAAAGAGAAAACCAGGTAAGGCCAAAATCTATAGTTTCACGTTTTCCTTGTATTTCAGCAAAAAGGATGCAAAGAAGCAATTTGAAAGTGCAGGCAAAAGATACTTAGCAGTTTGATCAATCAGAGTCTCATCAATAATGTTTCTTACTGTAATGCAATATGAATCACATGTCTGTGTGATGGCAATAGTGTATGTTCCAAGGCTTCTTTTCATAATTGAAAACCAGTGCAGACGCGATTCTCAGTAAACCCATGAAACTGCAAGCCCATTAGCAAGAATTTTTAATGAATCTGTAAACTCAGGGGTTGTACCATATGATTGGAGAATTGCTAACATAGTTCCTATTTTTAAGAAAGGGAAAAAAAAGAGATCCGGGTAACTACAGGCCTGTTAGTTTGACATCTATAGTATGCAAGGTCTTGGAAAAAAATTTTGAAGGAGAAAGTAGTTAAGGACGTTGAGGTTAATGGTAAATGGGACAAAATACAACATGGTTTTACAAAAGGTAGATCGTGCCAAACCAACCTGATCTCCTTCTTTAAGAAAGTAACAGATTTTTTAAACAAAGGAAACACAGTGGATCTAATTTACCTAGATTTCAGTAAGGCGTTTGATACCATGCCACATGGGGAATTATTAGTTAAATTGGAAAAAATGGGGATCAATATGAAAATTGAAAGGTGGATAAGGTATTGGTTAACAGGGAGACTACAGCGGGTCCTACTGAAAGGTGAACTGTCAAGCTGGAGGGAGGTTACCAGTGGAGCTCCTCAGGGATCGGTTTTGGGACCAATCTTATTTAATCTTTTTATTACTGACCTCGGCACAAAAAGGGGGAGTGTGTTAATAAAGTCTGCGGATGATACAAAGCTGGGAGGTATTGCCAATTTAGAGAGAGACTGGGATATCATAGAGGAAGATTTGGATGACCTTGTAAACTGGAGTAATAGTAATAGGATGAAATTTAATAGTGAGAAGTGTAAGGTCATGCATTTAGGGATTAATAACAAGAATTTTAGTTATAAGCTGGGGACGCATCAATTAGAAGTAACAGAGGAGGAGAAGGACCTTGGAGTATTGGTTGATCATAGGATGACTATGAGCCACCAAAGTGATGTGGCCGTGAGAAAAGCTAATGCGGTCTTGGGATGCATCAGGAGAGGTATTTCCAGTAGGGATAAGGAGGTTTTAGTACCGTTATACAAGGCACTGGTGAGACCTCACTTGGAATACTGTGTGCAGTTCTGGTCTCCCATGTTTAAGAAGGATGAATTCAAACTGGAACAGGTACAGAGAAGGGCTACTAGGATGATCCGAGGAATGGAAAACCTGTCTTATGAAAGGAGACTCAAGGAGCTTGGCTTGTTTAGCCTAACTAAAAGAAGGTTGAGGGGAGATATGATTGCTCTCTATAAATATATCAGAGGGATAAATACCGGAGAGGGAGAGGAATTATTTAAGCTCAGTACCAATGTGGACACAAGAACAAATGGATATAAACTGGTCATTGGGAAGTTTAGACTTGAAATTAGACAAAGGTTTCTAACCATTAGAGGAGTGAACTTTTGGAATAGCCTTCCAAGGGAAGCAGTGGGGGCAAAAGATCTATCTGGCTTTAAGATTAAACTCGATAAGTTTATGGAGGAGATGGTATGATGGGATAACATGGTTTTGGTAATTAAATATTCATGGTAAATAGGCCCAATGGCCTGTGATGGGATATTAGATGGGGTGGGATCTGAGTTACCCAGGAAAGAATTTTCTATAGTATCTGGCTGATGAATCTTGCCCATATGCTCAGGGTTTAGCTGATCGCCATATTTGGGGTCGGGAAGGAATTTTCCTCCAGGGCAGATTGGAAGAGGCCCTGGAGGTTTTTCGCCTTCCTCTGTAGCATGGGGCACTGGTCACTTGCTGGAGGATTCTCTGCTCCTTGAAGTCTTTAAAGTACGATTTGAGGACTTCAATAGCTCAGACATACGTGAGAGGTTTTTCGCAGGAGTGGGTGGGTGAGATTCTGTGGCTTGCGTTGTGCAGGAGGTCGAACTAGATGATATAATGGTCCCTTCTGACCTTAGTATCTATGAATTTACACAAAGGAATATGCTAGGAGAGTGCTGGGTAAATATTTTAGGCACGATATACAAAAATGAAACAGACAGTTGCTGGAATACACTGTTGTGGCATTTCTGTCATCTTATCTCTACTTTCTGACATCTCCTCTTCCTGTTATCACTCTCTCTTCCTCTAAGTTTTCCCCCAATCACCTCCTCTTTCCAAGTTCCTCATATTCCCCTTACTCTTTCAGCTTACCTCCTTGTCTCCCATCCAATACTTGAGCACTTTGTTGCACCAGATGCTGAACTGACTCACCTACCTCACCTGGATTCCATTTAAGAACTCTGCAAGCTGGATTGGAATTGGGTGCCATTTCATGCCCAACTGCCATCTGTTCATCATCCGTGTCCTGTTATATGAGGATTTTCTCAGTTTTCCAATAAATCCGTTTTTAAAAGGTTTATACAAGTCTGCTAATAATTGACAGATTCGTTCAGCAAAAAATTGTAACTTCCTTTAACCCTTCACATGATGTAGAATCCCAATTTCCCTAAACTTTCTCACCCATAGTGTCAGCTTTTTGCTTCAGATTCTCACATATTATTTTTTCTAATATGTTCCCATCAATACCTTAAAGCTTAAAAGAATGCGTATCAACTTGTTGCCCTATTTACGTGTGACGATAATGTATTATGCCACAGCTCTGTGAGCAGCAAAGCATCTTCAGATCATACCTATTGTGCTAGAAAAAAAAGTTATACATATATATATATACACACACACACACACGTACATATATGCCATGGTTTATAGAATACTTTTTCTGCTCTCCTAAATAGACTTTTGTTCTGCTTTTAGAGAAGTGTTCTGAATATTGTACTTTAATAGGAATTTTGAGGATCTGGGCCTAAGTCCCCAAGGTATTTAGGCATTGAGATTCAATTGAAATCAATGGGAGACGGGTGCTTAAATACCCCTGAGGATCTGGCCTTAACTGTATAACATCCAAAAACAACACAGAAACTGTCGATTTCTGTGGGTGGAAGCTCTGTTAATGACTGTCAGTTTTTCAATGGCCTATTTCGCTGTATTGATATCAGATGCTGGACAAAACCACGAGTTATGTGTGGCCTGCATCATATGGAGACAGAGGAAGACGAAGCAACACTCAAATTCTCTGATGGGTAAAACAAAGAATCTGACCCTATGCCTTCAGGACTTGATTTATAAGAACATAGTTATGCTGATCTGTGTCTATATGTGTGGAAAATATGCATTTTTGTCACCTCTCAAACATTCCACAGATTCATCAGAGGGAAAGAATCTTAATTGCTGGTTTCCGTATCAGTGTGAATTTAGCATCACCTTGAGATTCAAATTCACTTCTTATTTTTACAGTAAAGCTGCTTTATGGATGTTAAGTAAACTGCCAACAAAGTTCCAATATGTTGAGATCAGGGCATCTTCCTTTCAAATTGTTGTGATTGCCAGTACATCCATGCATAGCACTTTGCTGCTCAAAAGAATCTCACTCATTTAGACCAACTAGTTGAAGCCTCCCATTGATTTTAAAAGTTATTCAGATAGGTTAAGATATTACTGACCTTCACAGAATGAGCAAAATGTCCCCAGATCTTGCTTTCCACCCTTATTATGCAGTGCCATCATTTGTCCAAGTTTTTAAGCTGTGTGCTTTGTATGGTAAGATGCATAGTCTTCATTATTTATTGCACTAAGACATGTTGATACCACTGCCTTACAAATTACTTTAGGGAGAAGCAACGTAACAAATTGCTGCTTCAACTCCTGCATCAGTTATATATTATGTGGTCTTTTTCATAATCTTTATTGCATGGCACTGCAGGTTTCCTGATGTAGGTGTTGCACAGGGTAAGTAGAACCAGTGAACTGAAATCTTGAGCAATGTGCTATGACTGACATGTAATCCACCATTTAGCCACCGTTGTACATGATGTATTAGTGGTGTTGTGAACATGACCCCTTCTAGGCTTACTTGAGATCATGCGTTAATCTTCTGTGTACCGCTTCATAAAGTTGTAGAAAAAAACTATTTCCAAATGACCATGTGAGGAGGGACTAGTAACAGAGGTTACTCAAAATCATGGACTGTATAATAATTAATGAAACCATATGGAATAGCAACACATTCTCTCAGGTCAGTGATGTGAATCTCAGTGTACATGCTTTTTATGGCCAACATTCTCAGAATACATATATGTGGTCCACAAGTCTCTCTTTGCCTTTCCTAAAATATTTGTATTCGGAAGAGTTCTATGAAACCCGCATGGAATGGAGGGCAACTGAAAAGAAAATTCAAATAATCCTGCAGATAATGAGTCCAAATAGTCCTGCTTTTGCCAGGAAATGTCAGCCACTTGGCTACCCAAAATCTTTGTACTGTTTTTCTTTTGCTACTGCAGATGATGTTTTCTATATAAATTGTGTTTAAATAAGAAGGTTCAGTTCTGCTCTCAGTTACGCCAGTAGAAATCCAGAGTGCAGAATTGGGCTCCAAATGTCCACAGGTGATCCTTCTTTTGGCTGATACATTTTAGGGGTGACAGAAGAGCAAGCTTGGTGAGTTTTTGTTTGCATCATATCTTTAAGTGTCAACAGTTGGCTAGGGTTTGTAATATTTCGTGAAAATAATTCTATCATTATATTTGGTTTTTTTTCAAGTTGATCTTAATGTATTTCCTGCTGCCTTGGCTTTTGGTTTGTTGGCATCATGCCAGCATCCCTCGAAACAGATTCTTCCTCGGCAGAGGTACTTTTACAATCAGATCTTTCAATCAGCATTTTCTCTTCTTCTTCCTTCTCCTTTCCAAGACTCCATGACCAATCCCTATTTTCAAACTAATATGATATTATCATAGCAACATGGTCCTCATTATTGCAGACAGTTATACACACATAACTTCAGCTCTGTGAGTAGCATGGATGAACTCAATGGTACTTCTCACATGAGTAAACTTACACAAATAGTGAGGGGTTTGTGAGTTTGGGGTCATGGATGGGACTCTGGCATATCAATGTAACGTAATTAAAATTAAATCACCGGAATGGCCCCAGTGGCAAAGATAGTACAGAATGCTCAATCAATCACCAAAGGCAGATTGTTCACATAGATATATACCTAATTTATGGACTGTCTCCAGCAAGTTATAAATGAGATCTGAAAGTGAAAGGAACTTCTCCCCAGGCCAGTGCTTCCCTTTGCAACCATTACTGTGCAGTTTTCTTTCTTGTATGCTGATATAATCACAGACTCAAAATACTGAGTTCAGATATACAGCAGATCATAAAACCCTATAGGGGCCTGACTGAAAGCCCCATAAAGTCAGTGGTAAGACTCACAGTGATTTTGATGTGCTTTGGATCATCCTCCAAACAAATGTCTGCCTCAGACAAATAAAACAAAACAAAACAATGCAAGCAAAACTTTTTAACAATTAAAAGTAAATATTTCACTTTTGTCTTCCTCCCTTGTCTATAAGAAATCTGCCATGATCATTTAGAAAGCAATAAGTCAGTCCTTTGCACAAAACACACTCTTGACATACCAACAGAATATTCTGTTCACTAATAAGTAAGAAAAGCCCAACATTTAAAACTATGTTTAAGTTTTAGTTTAGCTTTGTATTTTTTGTAACTGTTTCAGTACTCCCCTTCCTTCCCCCCACTGTTCCACAATTATTAATGCTTTTAATGTCACTGAAAAATTGGCTACATTCAGTACTAGAGAAATCTCATGATGCAACAGGATCATGTGCGCCCCTTGTGTCAAGTTCAGGCATATGACAAGTATGAAAAAAACCACCTTGATTTTTGAACCACAATTATAACATGAATTTCCACATAACACACATAGTGCCTTTACCATATGTCTTCTAACAAAGACCTTACAAAAAGAATTAAATGCATGTTTATATGATACTTATATTTTTGTTGTAACTCTTTCAATTGTTTGTACATTTCTATTTACAGCCCCAAAGCCACTGACACAGGAGAATTTGTTCCAGATGAGCAGCTCTCAGCAGCAACACCAGAATATTATACATTATTTGCTCATCGTGCATTTTTTTTCTGTAAGACTTTGTGTATGCATCTCATGAGTTGCACACAGTACGTACATTGCAGAGAAATGTAAGAGCAATTATTTCTTGTGAACAACTAAAACTATCTTCTATAAACTTACATCCTTCCTTTGAAATGTCCAATACAGTAGCCTATATTTAAAATGCCAGGTTAATTGAATCCCATTGACTTCACCTGATACTTGCATGGGTTTTGATAGCAAGGAAAAAACCTAGCCCCCAAGCAATAACTTAAAGATTATTATTTCAGTATGAAGACTCAGTTTAGCATAATAATGGGCATCAATAACACTTACCTGTTTATGTGGAGTGGAGGTTATACAGCTATTACCCAGCTCAAAATCATGCACTTTAAATAATAATGCAATGCTTGAAATTTATGACAGTATGTCTTTTACCAACAATGCTTTTATCAGAGGCTCCTAGACACAATTAGTGTAATTTGCTGCATTGTTTGTAGTTAAAACAAATGTGCCATAGGTAATTGTGTAGAGAGACACTGCATACAAACTACAAGATTTAGAGCAGTTCGTATTTAATAGTTCATTTGCCATAAATATTACTTGAGTCATATGTATGCATTCTAACCTAAAAGAATGCCAAGCCTCTTTTCACAAAAGAGAAGTCAGTTACATGACTATTTTACTCTCACAAGTGTGTTGAAAAGAAGAACAAAATCAATATTGCACAGAAAGATGGATCAAGCATGAATCAATGTGGCAAGCACATAACCAAACAGACATGGAGTTAAACAAGAAAAATAAAAAAAAACAACAAAGATTATCGCTTAACCTGTTTTGTCAGAGCTGGCATTGATGGTATTGGTAGTGATGGAAGTGAAGGTAGTCTTTGCGCTGTCCTTGGTAGTAACAGATTTCTGCTTATTTTTCATGGCTTCCAGTGCTTTGAGCTTCTTGGCATGTTTAGTGCCTTTGTAGTGGGCCGCAGCCTGGCTCTACAAAGGAGAACAAAATGAACCATGCAATCAGGCTCATTTCTAAACTGGCATTCTCTGTATTAGTACAAATACAGACTACCTTTCAATAATGGGTACCATTCACAATACATAAGCAGTGACCAAATTCTGTGTAGAATGATGCTTAGGAAACAATGAAAATCATATTCAAACAACCCCAGTATGATAAATATTATGTAATACTATATTACTTTCAGATCAGTATAATAGAGCTTTACTCTACCACACGTAAAATGTTTCCTCTTTATCAGTTGTGCTATCAAGAGCTTTTCTCTATCACATAAAGATTTCAAGTCTCAGGGAGCAGGGAGGAAGACATGTTTTTCTTTTGATAGGTCTAGGTTTATACACTTTCTATTACAAACTTTGCCACAGGTTTCTATAGGAGATGGTTTACATCGAACTTTGGAAGCAGGAACTTTTCAAATGGAAAGCAAGGACTCACTGTCCAGAGCACCCCATCACCTAAGAACTAATTGAATACAACTCAGACATGCAAATGTCTGGATTTTTAAAAAAATAGGTCATTTCAGTCTACCTGCTACAAAGGTAGCCTGTGAAATTCAAGGTGAGAGGAACTTTTCAGTGTATGATCCTCCGACCAAGCCTAGCGTGTTGCCAGGTGTGTTTTGGCTACTTGATGTAGTAGATCACAGCCAAATTTGTATGTGTACTACAGAGATTTTCACACTACTCTAAAGAACTTTGACTCCCTATTATTTTAAGGGTTCATTGTGATAACTCTTCTCTTCATTTATGCTACAGATTTTGGGGGGTATTTAAGTATAAAATGTATCTTATTAAAAACATGGTGGAGCTGTGTGGATATTCTCCCTGAATAGTTTCTCTGGTTATTTGCAGCTCTCCTGCAAAACAGGAACCAACCCTGCAGTTCATAAATGAATGGGATGTTACATGCCTCAAGCTTTCTGCTACTGAATTTCAACTCTAATTGGTAGCAACTCACTTTTTGCTAATGAACAAAACCACTAATTCTTCAGGAAAGACCTCAAACTTTAGTTATTTTCGAGTCAAGAGCGAAGTATGTTCTATTGTAGAATTGCAACTTGTAGTGAAAACAGCAGGAATTCATTACATATGGAACTGAAAGGATCAAAGCCATACCAGGACTTAGTCATTCAATGTAAACCAATACTGCAGAGGTGGGAGGTTGCTGCGTTATCTAGGATCTCTTAGAGTTTTATTTGAACATTATCTTATGGCAAATTTTCTGGGGTGATGCCAGGAAATGCTAAGCTAATATTTATATTATACTGAGGTTTATTTATAGTTCTCAGCCCTGATGAAAGCTCGTGATTCCTACCTGGATGCCTGAGCATCTGGGGTGTGGAGGAAGTGTAGGAGAGAGAGAGATTTCATCTACTCCAGCAAAAAACTGTTAGCTCTATTTTTACATGCATCATTCGGTTTGGTTGAAACATTGATTTCTCTATCCCTTAAATTATTAAAGTGCTATAGTAGGTACCCTTATTGAAAGAACACTGGACAGTGAAATTATTAATTAGAAACAA
The DNA here is from genome assembly GCF_965152275.1 of Natator depressus. NCBI lineage: Eukaryota > Metazoa > Chordata > Testudines > Cheloniidae > Natator > Natator depressus. The sequence continues at coordinate 196,270,284 of NC_134235.1, read as the reverse complement.
CTTGAACAGAAATAGCACAATCATGCATCTTTTACAGTTCCCAACACATAACATTGAGACATACTGTATGCCAAATATGAACAGTTAAGTGATGTTAATTACTGTTAATCTGAAGAACCAATGTCAGGTTAGGATGACTGCATTAAAATGGCACAATACTGTTTGTACATCCTTATACCACTACTGCATCCCATCTATGTCTATAGTTTATAGCTAAGTATGATTATCCTGGACATATTGAACTCAGTGGAAATTCTGCCATTGACTTCAGTGGAAGTAGGCTTGCACCAACAGCGTATTTTAAAAGGACTATTGCCTGTTTTAATTGCCAGTTACTGGGGAGGCCCATTGTCCTTGGGAAATTATATTGTTCTAATTGTACCTAAACCAGTAGTTCTATCAGATTAAATTGATTCAGGGTAATAGTATGGGAAGAAGCTCCTCCTTTACTACAGTATATTTTGTGATTTCTTCCCCCGCTTTCCCCGCCAAAAAACAACGACCCTTTTGCTTAAAATTAAAGCCTGTTTCTCACCATCAGTACAGCCTCTATAAACTATGTAAATATAGTTTAATATTTCCTTCTTTTCTCATGACTTCATAATTTGATAAATACCACCACTCTTGGCATTGTAAAGCTGTGCCACTGTCACATGATGTGAAACCAAACCAGTGATGGATATCAAATATTACTAATGCAAACTTAAACTTCGCTGTAAGAGAGTATGCATTGTACAGCAGCAAGCTGAAATGCTACAAATGGGAGATTTTTAGGTTATACCCAAAGCTAGATATCTATGGATCCTTAAACTAAACTTTGAAGGCTCTGATCCCGTGCATACCTAAGTGTGGGCAGGATCAAGTCTAGGAGAATTTGTCTCCACTTCAAGACCAGAAAAGCCATAAAATGCCAACTAATTTTTCACTAGTTATTTATAAAGAGCTCCTAGTAATCTCAGTAGTGTAGATTAATTTAAAAACCCTCCTTTGCAAAACAGATAAGTTGCCCTCATTTTATTTATGTATTTTTATTCTAATCATTAATAGTACAGTGCCAGACCTGCTTACGTCGAATTTGTAGAATTTAAACATGAATTAATAAAACTTCAGCATTAACTCATATAAAATGACTTTTCACATTTCTATATGAACAATTAAATATTTGGTTATATCGTTATTGCATTGCATTACAATTACCGTAAGAGCATCACATTACCAAGCAAATGGCACTGAGTGAGCAATGGGAAACAGATGAAATATTTTAAACAATCCAGACATCAGTATTTTCCTAGAATTACATTCCTCATGTCTACATTGCAGTCTTCAAGAGAACCCTGTGAACCTGAGAAGCTGTGTACGTGAGTAAATCATATATCATCTCAGTTAAGTTCTTTAGGCTTTGATCCAACAAAGACCTTGGAGTGTGGTTAACTTTATGCCCTGTGAGCAGCCCCAGATTAAGTTATACATAGGCACTATAGCACCCAGGCCTATGGCTCTACTCCTGGGGTCATGATTATATCAAAATCTTAGCTTTAATTAAAAATAAGGAAATAAAAGAACTCCCTTGCTGTTCTCACTGTCTTTTCACTCAGCATCACCACACTTCCCTTTGATGCTCTCCTCCCTCTTGTTCTCTGCCTTATCCCCCTTCCCAGCTACACCTTCCTTTGTTTTTCCTTCTAGCTAAACCCCTTTTAACAAAACCCAACCCAAAGCAGAAAGATTTTTAAAAAAATCATGGAACTAACATGCCATTTGCTACCATCACACTGATTGCTCTGTTTGTAAATTCTAGCCTTTTCCCCTACCCTGTATCGGTCTTCTCTATTGAGAATGAAAGGTCTTTAGGGGGCAAGGACTCTGTTTGTATAGTGCCTAGCACAATGGGGACCATTCGTAGTGAGCCCTTGGGTGCTCTGATAATACATACAATAAACAATAAGAAGAGCTGTCTGCCTGAGTCTGCAGAAAGCCTAAAACAATACCTCTGTGAGAGGTGAAAACTGAAGCCCTGTTCGTCCCTCTGAGGTGATGACTCCATGATGCACTGCTTTAGGGGACTTCAGGGATACCATCCTAACAGAGGGCTCTCTCTGTGCCAGGAGAAGAGTGCAGAAGTCCTGGCCTATCAACCAAGCAGTTACACACCAGTTGCTGGGGTAGATACTGGGTCCTCACTTTGCTGCCACCCCTGTATTTCTAGGTTTTGGAGAAAGAAAAAAAGGTTGCTTCTGCCCTTCCTGGTGGGAGAACAGACTCCTTTCCCTGCCTTTTTAGAAAGGAAGAGGGCCAGCGGCCCCAGTTACTCTCAGGTTACAAGTGTGATGGCAGACATCTTAGCAAACACACCTGGACTTGAACTGGGACCCTTCAAAGCTAAAAAGCACAAGTTGTTGGAGCTTGAGGTAAAGCTCTCTAGCTGGGGCCGTAACAAACTAATATCCACATATTGGACAGAGGGGAACCAGCAACACACTCACCAGTCTGTGACACAAAGAGTGGGGCTTGCAAGATGGGGTGGTAGGGGACTCGTGTTGTGGTGTGCTGAGGGCTGCAGATTGCCTTAATCTGCCCCATTGGAGTCAACTGCACTCTAAATGTAGGAAAGCCGTATTTCTGAACATGCACAAGGAACTCTGATCAAAATCAGACACCCCCTGTGGAAAAAGCTGAATCATATTTAGATGAAAGAAAAGGAGGACTTGTGGCACCTTAGAGATTAAGGTGCCACAAGTCCTCCTTTTCTGTTTGCAGATACAGGCTAACACGGCTGCTACTCTGAAACCTATATTTAGATGAGAGTTTTTTTTTTAAAATGGTTTATAACAACAGATAATTTGGCTCTTTAGGCCTCATTACTGCCAAAAGCTCTGTGCAGGTGCAGGGACCTTAGTTCTCAGTGAAGTCAAGGTGAAGGGGAAAAAACAGATATGAAAAAATTCTTTAAACGTTGCATACCTCCATTGATAACTGGGGAATGGCTGAAATCAGCCCCAGAGCAGAAAAGCCACACAAGGCCCTAAGCCTCCTACAGGCCCCCCATCATGCAATGGGATCTGATATGCAGATAGGCAATAGACATTGAAGTCAAGGAGGGCTTTGCACATGCCCAACCAAGCATGTGACTGCAGAACCAAATACCTTACTACTGCGGGATCCTGCTCCCATCAAAATCCAAACTAGCTTAGCCACTGACTTAATAAAGGTCAGATAGGGCTCCTAATGCAACCATAGCTAAGAGAAAAAGATGATGGATAAATAATCTCTTGCATGGACCTTCTTGCATTGGAGTGTATGTTCCCTAATGAACAGTATGTGGGGCTTTCATGGGATATAAAAACCCTGCACCAGAAAGGAAGGGGTTAAAGAGTTACTTTGGGTCTAGGAAACACCACCATAACTATAAAGCATTCATGGGCTGGAGGAGCTTAAAAGAGGGGAAGACCAGCTCAATAAGAGAACAAATGGTGGAGGTGAACTGACCTACTTACTGTCTGTGCTCCTGGGGCCTTGCTGTAGCAACTTTATCAAACCAACAGAGAAGAGATTCATGGCACTCAGAAGGTCAGAGACTTTACCTCTGAATTCAGTTATTTAATGTCTTTATTTTATTTGCTGGGAAAGGGACAGATAGAAAGTGATCCAGGGAGGCAGCAGTATAGCACTTATGGTTGCACGCCTTACCACCCGGCCCTGGATTGAAACTTGGTGGCCAGGGTGGGCCTGGGCTCCCCTACCCACACACATGTCTTTCCCTGATATTGGGAATCTAGATGAGAGAAGGCCCTAAGGACAGAAGGGTCAAGATTGCAAGACCTCAACCTAGGGAAGGCCTGGAGCCCCTCACCCAACCCATAGGGAAACCCAGTTGCTGGACTCCTTATATACCTCTAAAGAGGTGGACTTATACATGTGGCCTGGTTGGAGGGCTGAGTCAGAAGAGAGGCAGACTGTGACAGCAGACCAAGCACCAAAACTGAACTTTCAGCCGGAGAGAATAAATCTTCCCCATTGCCCTGGCAAATGGTGGGAGAAGAGAAGAAATGCCCACAGCAAGTCATTCCAAGGTAAATTTGTGTCTCTTTCTTTGGAGTAACAAATCTCCCTCTTCCTCCCCTCTCATTCTTCCTGAAGGAACTCTGACTCAAGCACTTGGGAGAAAAGACAGTTCCAAGGCCAGAGAAGTCATTTGTATGAGCTCCTCCGCTCACTATGCAGCTCCATTGGTCCCAGCTATGGAACTCTGCCCCTTTGAGCACTAGATCAGACTGGTCACCATGGTGCAACCTTTTTTAAACAACGCTACTGCCTCAGTGGTTTGCTGCCAAACCTTGACATTTGGCAACGAAGATGAGAAGATTGCTTTTTGCTGTCTCCTTGAAAATACATCTGATTTGACCAAATTACAAAAGGTTAAATATCACCATTGCCCATCTGTTTTTCACATAGCAGTTTGCTTTCGATTATCTCAGAATGCATGTGCACAAGGGACTATAGTTCCAGTTGCACTGGCAACCTTACGTGGCAGTTTCTAACTTTTTAATGCTTGGCTTTGCCTCCTACATAACTTCCTTTTAACCCAGTTCTTTTTTTTTTCCCTGTAATTATATGTATAGGACCTTGGTATGTCACAGTTCACCATCTATTATTCTCCTTATTGATTAGTAAAGATAGGTCAAGTTTAAGCATGTTTGTAAGCATCCCAAGTCCCAGGGAGGACTTCATGTACTGATATTCAAGATAGCAAAAACTACATTTGTGTAAACCTGTAACATGATATCATTAATCATAACACTTAGGGTATTAGCAAAATGTGTTTTTTTCTGTTTGGGTGCGGAAGGGTATTACTCTCCCCCAACCAGCATATTAGATGGAGATTAACATTAGCACATAAAAGTATATAATTTAACCAGTAATACATTGACTAATTGGCAGACAGACAAGCATTGTCTATTTTACTGTCCACATTAAATCTTTGTTAGAGTCAAAGCTTTAAGAGCAAATGAAATTCACTTGACGTTTCCACTCAAATGAACCAAGCCAGTAGTCTCTGAGTAGGGTAGATGGCTTCTCAAGGAGAGTATTTCATTTGTGCAACTCGCATGATGAATTAAGCCACATTTGGAAAAACAACATGTGGAAAAACCATATTGATTGCCTCATAACCTAAGTCGTGCAGGATGCAATGCCATCCACAGCCTCAGAAACAACCCTGACATTATAATCAAAGAGGCTGATAAAGGAGGTGCTGTTGTCTTCATGAACAGGTCTGACTACCAAAAGGAGGCCGCCAGACAACTCTCCAATACCAAATTCTACAGGCCACTTTCCTCAGATCCCACTGAGGAATACACTAAGAAACTGCACCATCTACTCAGGACACTCCCTACACTAACACAGGGACAAATCAACATACCCTTAGAACCCCAACCGGGGTTATTCTATCTTCTACCCAAGATCCACAAACCTGGAAATCCTGGACGCCCCATCTCACTGAAAGACTGTCTGGATATGTGGACTCTCTGCTCAGACCTCAACAGCACTCCCAGCTATCTCCGTGAAACCACTGATTTCCTGAGAAAACTATAGTGCATTGGTGATCTTCCAGAAAACACCATCCTAGCCACCATAGATGTAGAGGCTCTCTACACAAACATCCCACACACAGATGGAATACAAGCTGTCAAGAACAGTAGCCCTGATGATGCCACAGCACAACTGGTTGCTGAGCTCTGTGACTTTATCCTCATGCAAAATTATTTCAAATTTGGTGACAATCTATACCTCCAGACCAGTGGCACCGCTATGGGCACCCGCATGGCCCCACAATATGCCAACATTTTTATGGCTGACCTGGAACAACATTTCCTCAGCTCTCATCCACTCATGCCCCTTCTCTACCTACTCTACACTGATGACGTCTTCATCATCTGGACCCATGGGAAGGAAACCCTGGAAGAATTTCAGCACGATTTCAATAGCTTCCACCCCACCATCAACTTCAGCCTGGGCCAATCTACACGGGAGGTCCACTTCCTAGACACCACGGTGCAAATAAGTGATGGTCATGTTAATATCACCCTATACCAAAAACCCATTGACTGCTGTGCCTACCTTCATGCCTCCAGCTTCCATCCCGGACACACCACACGATCCATTGTCTACAGCCAAGTGCTGAGATACATTTGCTCCAACCCCTCAGACAGAGACCAACACCTACAAGATCTTCACCAAGCATTCTCAAAACTACGATACCCACATGAGAAAATAAGGAAACAGATCAACAGAGCCAGACGTGTACCCAGAAGCCTCCTGCTGCAAGACAAGCCCAAGGAAGAAACCAACAGAATTCCACTGGCCATCACATACAGTCGTCAGCTAAAACCTCTCCAACGCATCATCAGTGATCTATAACCCATCCTGGACAACGATCCCTCACTTTCACAGACCTTGGGAGGCAGGTCAGTCCTCGCCCACAGACAACCCACCAACCTGAAGCATCTTCTCACCAGCAACTACACACCACACAATAGTAACTCTAACTCAGGAACCAATTCATGCAACAAACCTCGATGCAAACTCTGCCCACATATCTACACCAGACACACCATCACAGGACCTAACCAGATCGGCCACACCATCACTGGTTCATTCACTTGCATGTCCACCAATGTAATATATGCCATCATGTGCCAGCAATGCCCCTCTGTTATGTACTTTGGCCAAACTGGACAGTCCCTAAGTAAAAGGATAAATGGACACAAATCTGATATTAGAAATGGCAATATACAAAAACCTGTAGGAGAACACTTCAACCTCCTTGGACACACAGTAGCAGATTTAAAGGTAGCCATCCTGCAGCAAAAAAAACTTCAGGACCAGACTTCAAAGAGAAACTGCTGAGCTTCAGTTCATTTGCAATTTGACACCATCAGCTCAGGATTAAACAAAGACTGTGAATGGCTAGCCACATTTAATTCCTACAGTTAGGTAAAATATGTATATTGCTTTGAAATAATAGGCATATTCGGAACTGAGAACCTGAGCAACAGGATATATGCCATTTTATATATATATATAGCTATACACACACACACATACACACACACAAGAGAACGCTGTTCTGTATATATGTATACAGAAGAGAATATATATAACAACGTTCTCTTCTGTAATTGTAAAGACACCCACACATGTTTTGTTCATTATGTTAATAAATATCAGTTGAATGATGTACTACTAATGACAGCCTTGGTAGATTTCAGTTGGGTCAGCTGACATACAATTAAACTACAAAACAGAAGAAAAACAGAAACTTTCACATTGTTGTGACATAAAACAAGTTGGTGGTTTGCTTAATAACCTCAAAGTAATTCAGCTTTTAGATTGTTTGTTTCCATATCATGTTTATTTAAACATATGATAAGTGTTGCTGATCTTAAGATTATATCCACAATAGCAATTGCTCTAGGATAAAGAGCAATTTTCTAGATAGTACTGAAAAGATCAGAGTATAATTCCTGATCTCAGACGCAAAGAGAATCACAGTCACTGAAATAAAGCTTGTGCCTTTTTGAGTGTCAGTGGAGATCTTTGCCTCAGCAGTTCACAACTGCAGTTGCAGCAAACAATGTAAAGGACTTACCTCTCCTGAGCCCCTCAGATCACTTGAAAACTTCACATTAACTGTGTACTAGACATTTGATTTTCCCTGGATTCCTCTTGTGAACTGAAACTAAAGGAAACTTGAGTGGGTGAGTTGAGTGTAGCTAATTTGAGTGTTTTCACCTGGTTTCTGTTGTTAGGGAAACCACATTTTTGGCTGTTTAATTTAAAACAATGGTCTCGCTGAACTCCGGATCTTAGATTCCTGATTCAGTTAGGGCATCAGACTAAAAAGTGGTGAGTGGGATCTAAAAATAGCATGAGAAACTTAACATAAAAGACAGAAAAGGCCAAAAAGTGTATATTTTAAATTGTGCTTTATTTTGCATTTGAAGTCATTTGGAATTAAGGGCAAGTTAGTTCCTCTCTAGAGGTAGAGTATAATAACTGAAGATATTTCCTCCACTGTGCTTTAGGGATATAAACACATGAACAGGAAAGACACAGATATTTTATTTTTATATTATGGAGTATTAGAGTTGAAGACATTTTCCAAGTTTAAACATTTCAACTACTTTTCTTCCCCTAAATTTTAATTTGATTGGGGGGAAAATCCTAAAAGTTTTCTATTAAAGTTTTCTGTTTTTTTTCTGCCTGTTGGAGAGCTGATTGAATCATTCTGATTGAGTTTATAATGAAATCTTCACTAACTTGATGGGGGGTGGGGATCCCCTGGAAAATGTATATTGAAACTGTGGGGGTGGGGGGTTGTTCAGCTCTACTTAGCCCTGGTCTACACTAGGACTTTAGGTCAAATTTAGCAGCGTTAAATCGATGAAAACCTGCACCCGTCCACACGATGAAGCACTTTTTTTCGACTTAAAGGGCTCTTAAAATCGATTACCTTACACCACCCCTGACAAGTGGATTAGCGCTTAAATCGGCCTTGCCAGGTCGAATTTGGGGTACTGTGGACACGATTCGATGGTATTGGCCTCCAGGAGCTATCCCAGAGTGCTCCATTGTGACCACTCTGGACAGCACTCTCAACTCAGATGCACTGGCCAGGTAGACAGGAAAAGAACCGTAAACTTTTGAATCTGATTTCCGGAGACTGCGGGAACTGTGGGGTAGCTACCCACAGTGCAACACTCCGGAAATCGACACTTGCCTCGGTACTGTGGAAGCACTCCGCCGAGTTAATGCACTTAATACACTTAGAGCATTTTCTTTGGGGACACACACACTCGAATATATAAAAACGATTTCTAAAAAAACGACTTCTATAAATTCGACCTAATTTCGTAGTGTAGACATACCCTTAGATTGTGTCTACACCATAATAAAAGACCTATGAGGCAAATCTCACACCCCAGTCTCCATCTCAGCCCGAACATTTACAGTGCTATTTTTAGCCCTACAGCCCAAGCTGTAGATGACCAGGGCTCTGAGACTTGCCAGTCATGGGGCTTATATTGCACTACAGACATACCCTTAGTGTGTAGAAATTCAAAAGGGCAGAAAAGGTGTGGGAGTTTCATTGTATGTAAGGGAGCAGTATGACTGCTCAGAGCTCCGGTATGAAACTGCAGAAAAACCTGAGTGTCTCTGGATTAAGTTTAGAAGCGTGAGCAACAAGGGTGATGTCATGGTGGGAGTCTGCTATAGACCACCGGACCAGGGGGATGAGGTGGACAAGGCTTTCTTCCGGAAGTTACTAGATCGCAGGCCCTGGTTCTTATGGAAGACTTCAATCACCCGGATATCTGCTGGGATAGCAATACAGAGGTGCACAGACAATCCAGGAAGTTTTTGGAAAGTGTAGGGGACAATTTCCTGGTGCAAGTGCTGGAGGAACCAACTAGGGGCAGAGCTCTTCTTGACCTGCTGCTCATAAACAGGGAAGAATTAGTAGCGGAAGCAAAAGTGGATGGTCAACCATGAGATGGTCAAGTTCACGATCCTGACACAGGGAAGAAAGGAGAGCACGAGAATATGGACCCTGGACTTCAGAAAAGCAGACTTTGATTCCCTCAGGGAACTGATGGTCAGGACCCCCTGGAAGAACAACATGAGGGGGAAAGTAGTCCAGGAGAGTTGGCTGTATTTTAAAGAATCCTTATTGAAGTTACAGAGACAAACCATCCCGATGTGTAGAAAGAATAGTAAATATGGCAGGCGACCAGCTTGGCTTGACAGTGAAATCCCTGCTGATCTTAAACATAAAAAAGAAGCTTACAAGAAGTGGAAGATTGGACAAATGACCAGGGAAGAGTATAAAAATATGCTCGGGGATGCAGGAGTGAAATCAGGAAGGCCAAATCACACCTGGAGTTGCAGCTAGCAAGAGATGTTAAGAGTAACAAGAAGGGTTTCTTCAGGTATATTATCAACAAGAAGAAAGTCAAGGAATGTGTGGGCCCCTTACTGAATGAGGAAGGCAACCTAGTGACAGAGGATGTGGAAAAAGCTAATGTACTGAATGCTTTTTTTGCCTCTGTCCTCACAAACAAGGTCAGCTCCCAGACTGTTGCACTGGGCAGCACAGCATGGGGAGGAGGTGACCAGCCCTCTGTGAAAAAAGAAGTGGTTCGGGACTATTTAGAAAAGCTGGACGAGCACAAGTCCATGAGGCCAGATGTGCTGCATCAGAGAGTGCTAAAGGAGTTGGTGGATGTGATTGCAGAGCCATTGGCCATTATCTTTGAAAACTCATGGCGATCGGGGGAGGTCCTGGATGACTGGAAAAAGGCTAATGTAGTACCCATCTTTAAAAAAGGGAAGGAGGAGGATCCGGGGAACTACAGGCCAGTCAGCCTCACCTCAGTCCCTGGAAAAATCATGGAGCAGGTCCTCAAGGAATCAATTCTGAAGCACTTAGAGGAGAGCAAAGTGATCAGGAACAGTCAGCATGGATTCACCAAGGGCAAGTCATGCCTGACTAATCTAATTGCCTTCTATGATGAGATAACTGGCTCTGTGGATGAGGGGAAAGCGGTGGACGTGTTGTTCCTTGACTTTAGCAAAGCTTTTGACACAGTCTCCCACAGTATTCTTGCCACCAAGTTAAAGAAGTATGGGCTGGATGAATGGACTATAAGGTGGATAGAAAGTTGGCTAGATTGTCAGGCTCAACGGGTAGTGATCAATGGCTCCATGTCTAGTTGGCAGCTGGTATCAAGTGGAGTGCCCCAAGGGTTGGTCCTGGGGCCGGTTTTGTTCAATATCTTCATAAATGATCTGGAGGATGGTGTGGCTTGCACCCTCAGCAAGTTTGCAAATGACACTAAACTGGGAGGAGAGGTAGATACGCTGGAGGGTAGGGATAGGATACAGAGGGACATAGACAAATTAGAGGATTGGGCCAAAAGAAATCTGATGAGGTTCAACAAGGACAAGTGCAAAGTCCTGCACTTAGGACGGAAGAATCCCATGCACCGCTACAGACTAGGGACCAAATGGCTCGGCAGCAGTTCTGCAGAAAAGGACCTAGGAGTTACAGTGGACGAGAAGCTGAATATGAGTCAACAGTGTGCCCTTGTTGCCAAGAAGCTCAATTGCATTTTGGGATGTATAAGTAGGGGCACTGCCAGCAGATTGAGGGACGTGATCGTTCCCCTCTATTCGACATTGGTGAGGCATCATCAGGAGTACTGTGTCCAGTTTTGGACCCCACACTACAAGAAGGATGTGGAAAAATTGGAAAGAGTCCAGCGGAGGGCAACAAAAATGATTAGGGGTCTGGAACACATGAGTTATGAGAAGAGGCTGAGGGAACTGGGGATGTTTAGTCTGCAGAAGAGAAGAATGAGGGGGGATTTGATAGCTGCTTTCAACTACCTGAAAGGGGGTTCCAAGGAGGATGGATCTAGACTGTTTTCAGTGGTAACTGATGACAGAACAAGGAGTAATGGTCTCAAGTTGCAGTGGGGGAGGTTTAGGTTGGATATTAAGAAAAACGTTTTCACTAGGAGGGTGGTGAAACACTGGAATGCGTTACCTAGGGAGGTGGTGGAATCTCCTTCCTTAGAAGTTTTTAAGATCAGGCTTGACAAAGCCCTGGCTGGTATGATTTAGTTGGGGATTGGTCCTGCTTTGAGTAGGGGGTTGGACTAGATGACCTCCGGAGGTCCCTTCCAACCCTGATATTCTATGACTCTATGACTCTAAATGCCACCGACAAGATTTGTGAATGCTATCTCATTGAATAGTGATCTCTGTGTCTAGTCCATCTGTAGGATCAAACGTTCCACTGGGTTAAATCCAGCCTCCTTCCTCGTTGACCTGAAGGACACGAGGTGTTTCAGAGATCTGTTCCATGTGAACTTTCTCCACAGGAGCACACAAAGAGGGAGAGAGCAAGACATGAGAGGGCTAGGCACAGGCCTGAAGAGTCTGATTCTGTATGAATCTTTCCATCCTTCCCAGAGGCCAAAGGGAAACCAAGTCTTTGGGGCTGTAGCAGCCTCCACACAATGGCTGCACAGTTTCTAGGAACAAAAGAATTGCCATACCAGGTCAAATCTTCTGGTCCAATAGCCTGTCTTCAAAAGTGGCCACTACCAGTTGCTTCACAGGAAGCTTCCAGATACCCTGAAGTAGGATATGGAATAACCCGCCCATAGAAAAAGTTTCCTCCTAGCCCCCAGTTGTTCAGAATGGCCTATGCCCTAAAGCATGAAGTCTTATATCCCATAATGCCTCCCAAGTGTCACTGGGCTCCAGATGTGCTCCTCTTTGCTTTGTACTTCAAAGAATTTTGATGTAAATCACAGCCAGCATTACGTTTGGAAGATACACATGCTATTGTTTTTGGTTTTCATTTTTTGTTTTTTTTGCTGTGACAACACCTATTGGTAGCAAACTGTGTTGTCTACAGCATTTCTCCATGGGACAGATTCAGAGGTATAATTAGGAGATTTTTTTTTGATCAATGAATAAATGTCATTTCTAATTGTGAAAACATGTTATGTGAAAATAAATAATTTTCTAGTAATAATTAATTCTAGTAATAATTTTAATTGTATATATTTATGAAAATAAATACCTAAATGATATGCACTATTATTATTGCAATAAGGAAATGGTTTTCTGTAACTATTTTTTCCTTAATGCCTATCTAAATGTTGTCAAAAAAGATACAGACATCTTGAGGAAAGCAGTCAAAATACAGAGAAGAAATAAGCAGTGCGGGCACAAGAAGAGTCCTCAACAACATGGAAATTGCTTATGTCCCAGTCTTGAAATAAACTGCACATGGGTAGACCCCTGCACCTATGCAGACCCCCCACTGAAGTCAATGGGGTGCCACTTATGAACCCAAGGAGCTGTAAGTACTTAATACATTGCAAGATCAGGGCCTTTGAGAGTAACCACCATTTATACAAATATCACACACAGGTGTCCATCACATAGAACACAAAATTATCTACACAATTTATTTTCATTTTACAGTAATACATAGGTGTAGTCAGATAAAGCTCTTATTTAAAGTCCTACCTTTTAGAAGGTCTGAAATCTGTGCAGCCAGAGAAAAATGTATTTGCAATCAAATACAAACTTGTATACTATTATCAGTACAGAGGAGACAAAAATATTCATCAATACAGCACACCTTGTTCTCTTGGCTATCAGTTGGACTCTGCATAGGGAGACCATGCTTGTAGTTCCTAATGCAGAATGCAGACTTTAATAATATTCTATGGCATTACTCTTAACAATACAGTTACATTACATTTCCTACACTACATTAATTTTTTCCCTCTGCCTAGTGGTATTACACTAGAATCTCAAAATCTTAATTTGTTCAAAAATGTTAAATACATAAATCCAAACAAGCATCATGAAACTACAGGGCATAGGCTTATCTTTAAACAAAAGCATAGTCCCGCTGAAATCAATGGGCCTGCTCATGTGCTTACATGTTGGAAGGATCGGGACGTAAGAGATGTACTAAATTTGCTGAACTCAGTCACATTGTTTTTGCTGTTTCTTATCTCCTTTTGTCAAATTCAATTTTATTATCTATACAGGATTAAGTGCATGCAAGTCTATGGCCTGTCTGACACAGAGATCAGGCTAAATGAGCTAACTAGTCTGGAAGCATAATGTAATAAAATCTTATTCTATGGGTGAGTTAGTGATAGCAAGGTCACGGATTTGTAAAACTCTACAGAATCATAATTTCAATGGTGTCACCCTCTGTGGCATGGCGGGGGGATGGCTGCCCTTGCATCCAAGCTCCAGTTCGTCTGGTTGGTGAAAATGTTGATAACACAATTTCATTGAAAATGGGTTGAATTTGGTATCATTCAAAAGCCCTTTCTCCCACAAACACAATGGTACCAAACTTGACAAACCTAGAACAGTTATGTACATATGTATTTGAGAAAAATATTTATAAATCAACTTTTTAAAATTATACTTTTAACACAGGGATGCATTGCTTATGTGTCAAAAGAGATGTTGATCTTTGCTAGTCCTAGGGAAGTTAGCCTTGACATGCAGGGCTGAAAACATTTATTCATCAAAGTCATTATCAGTGTTGTCTCTGTCTAGGGCATCACTCCTAAACACATCACACTGATCCTCATCCATACTGCTTTTGGAATCTCCATACAGGGCAGACTGTTGGCTAAACATTTGCAGGGTGGTGAGCTTTGATCTTTGCATATGAGCATTTGATTAGCTGAAGAATTGATTTGGGGGTACATCATATTTCACACATAACTGGTGAGATCAGTCATAGAATCATAGAATACCAGGGTTGGAAGGGACCTCAGGAGGTCATCTAGTCCAACACCCTGCTCAAAGCAGGACCAATCCCCAATTTTTGCCCCAGATCCCAAATGGCCCCCTCAGGGATTGAACTCACAACCCTGGGTTTAGCAGGCCAATGCTCAAACCACTGCTCAGTCCATCCTGCAAGATCCATCCTGCAGCTTTAAAATTTCCCCTTCTTGCAGAGGTGCCAACTTTCCACTTTCCCCAGGGGTGCTCAACCCACACTCTGCCCCAGGGTCCGCCCCCACTCCATCCCTTCCCCCAAAGCCCCACACCACCTCTTCTGGCCCCCATTTTGCCCCCTCCCTCCCAGTGCCTCCTGCACACTGCTAAACAGCTGATCGCAGCAGGCAGGAGGTGCTGGGAGGGAGGGCGAGGTGCTGATCAACTGGGTCTGCTGGCGCGCAGGAGACGCTGGGGAAGAGGGGGAGGAGCTGATCAGTGGGGCTGCTGGGGGGTGCTGAACACCCACGATTTTTTTCCTGTGGGTCCTCTAGCCCCGAAGCACCCACGGAGTTGGCACCTATGCCTTCTTGGTATTTAACAGCACTTAATGAGTCAAGATGGTGCTTGGTTACTTCTGGAGAAGTCATCCCACCCATACTGGGATGTTTCATTTGTAATCTGATGGAGTTCTGGGTTTGTCAGGAAAAACCAGGAAAGAATATTTGGATAGTCTGTTATGTCCACCAACCCCTCCGCCCTCCGACAGTTTCCATTGCTCTGTTTTCATGTTCTAGGTCTTCATCTGAACCAAGTGAACTGGTAACCTTTTAACATAATGGAGAGAGGTAAAGAGCAGGGTCCCCCAAGGACCTATGCTGGGACCAGAGCTGTTCAGCATATTCATAAATGATCTGGAAAAGAAGGGTGAACAGTGCAGTGGCAAAATTTGTGTATGATACAGAATTACTCACAATAGTTGTGTCCAAAGCTGACTGTGAAGAGTCACAAAACGAATCCCACAAAAAACGGATGACTGAGCAACAAAATGGCAGATGAAATTCAATATCGATAGTGCAAAAGTAATGCACATTGGAAAACATAATCCCAATGATACACACAAAATGTTGGGGTCTAAATCAGCTGTTACCACTCAGGAAAGAGATCTTGGAGTCATTATGGATAGTTCTCTGAAAACATGTGCTCAATGTGCAGCAACAAGCAAAAAAGCTACACAAGGAGTTTGCTATGGGTCTTGGAATGCATTGTTAAACCAACAGCCACCTGTGGTAATAGATTACATAGTTATTGTGTCTGCATGGGAAACCTGCCTTTCGCTCAAGTACTCATACATGAGGCTTTGTAACAAAATGGCAGCCTTGTGCTCCATTTGCTTAATGGCATACTTGCTGCTGCTGAAGCTACTGCAACCCACCAATGCACCGCTTGAAGTAGTAGCAGAGGTCACTCAGTATTATTTTTTCAGGTTTCGCGTCAGCTCTGCGTAGGCCCCCTTTACTAGAGGGGCCTCTGAACTTTACTGGGGGTGTTCCAGTTGGAAAGATCCTGTGCGCTGAAATCTAGCCTTAGAGATTACAACTCCCATGATGCCTTGAGGAAAGAGTGAGAGACTTCCTCTTCCAGGCAGTGCATGGAGAGAGGCAGTGGGCTCCATTTTGCGAGAGGCGTGAGATGGCTGCTGTGGAGCTCTGTCCATAACAGGAGGTTCTGCTAGGAAGCCAAAAGCTGCTGCTGGGAGCCTGTAGGGGCTTTGATGGGGCAGGGAGCCTCAGAGGCTGTTGGTGGCTTCACTGCAGTCAGAGTAGGGACTGTTGCTGTGCCTAGAGCTGACTGAGGTGGGCCTGCAGTGAAGGACTGTGACTAACACCCACTCTTGTTTGGGAAAGTACTTGCAAGGAAAGGAGCACAGCAGAGAGACTGAGTCTGTGGAAAGGTAGAGCAATCTTCCCATCGAACCAGGACCCACAGCTTCTTACATTTGGTGGGGCCAGCTCCAGTTGTCAGAGAGGGTGTGCAGCTTGTTGCCTTGGCAGGACTGATACACAGAACCAACAGAGTCCTGTCTCCAGCTGCAGATCTTCAAGCGTGCCCATGCAAGTGTCTAGGACTCTGAAATCCTGAGGCATGTTCACTGCGGGGTGGGGTAAGTGGTGGCAATGTAAATGCCAGTTAGATACATTTTATTTATCACTGTATCCTATATTTGTCAATTGATTTTATTCAACTCTCCCTGTGGATTTAAATTACTAGTGACATTTAATCTTTAGTCTGTTATACCCTGTTTCTTTAAATTGTTAAGTAAAGGTGTGTTTAACTCTAATTTAAATATATTGGATGTATATGATTTATAACTGGTATTTTTGAGTTAGACTCATGCCACAGATTATTATTATTAGAGTGGGTTTATTCCTGAAGGTTCCCAAGGCACGCCATTGAGTTTGTATGTGGGCCAGCCAGGTGGAGGCATGGCCAATTTTAAATTCCTTTAGGAGTAAAGGGACTGCAGCACAGGGATGGATAGAGGATACCTAGCTATCCAATATCACTACTGGGATACTCAGGATCTCCTTTAATGTCAACAACATTAGGCGCCCAAGCACACAGGTGAGTGTTGCCCTGCTCCCATGTAACCCAGGGAGGAAAGAGCGGGTTACATATGGATGTCTGAAATGCCCATGTACTGCAGGACAAAATTCTCTTCTGTAAAAATGTAGCAGCTGCAAACAGAGTCTTCATATTACTGTTGATATCAGCACTTTCTTCTACTTTTGATAGCACCAGGTCTTCTGCAGCTTTTAAGGATATGTGCTGTGATTCATTTCTGTGGACAGGTTTGCTAAAATCTATGTCTATATCCTACACTAGTTCATCTTCAATAAGTGCTTTAAGAGCCTTTCTGCTAAGCCTCTGTTCCTCTTCGATCATGTTCAAAGCACATATTTCTCCGTATTTAGCCCCTGCATCAGCCATGACCACCATCTTCCCATCTGTTAGAGGCTCTGCGAGGCAATTTATGAATTCCAGCTGAGTCACACAGTTTGCAGTAGTAAGATCAGTATTTGTTTCTGTTGCTTTCACTTTTTGATACACCACATTATGTACGTTCCTTGTGTAGCACTCAATGTGACACTCACTGCCATATGTGCGGGCATCTTTTGGGTCAATGCACCCACTTTACTTTCCATGCAACGTTCTCACTACTTCATACAGTTTCTCACCCGTCTCACATGTTGGAACTGTGCTTAATGGATGCCTTTGGCTTTTCGTCTTACCACAAAAACAGCAGATGTTTTTCTCAGAATACATGCTATGGGACCTAGTATAAGGCAAGTCTTGCCCACAGCTGGCACTTGTCCCAGCATTTTCAACTTTTTCCTGATGCTCAATATACTTCCTCTCCAACCTTGTTGAATTCAGTTTACGGGTGCACTTCTTATAGCATGTAAGATGCCACTGAGTGTTGTGTTTAGCCAGGTCCTCAGCATTGGTATTCTCTAAAGATTGGTCTTGATCATTTTTAGGCATCAATGGGCCGACAAAGAGTACAGACAAAGTAAAACCAAAGATTTTGTAATAAATTACTTTTTGTGATTGTAATTAATTATGATACATAATGCATGTTAGGTAACTATGTTCATACTATTCATGGATGGATAGCAGTAATTTCTGGCTGAACGCTCACATCTTGACCAGTGCCTCATTACAACTCTGTTGGCATAATAAATAAAGCTGATAAACAATACCATTGAACCACTTTTTTCTTTTTCTTATTTTTTTTTTGCCGATGATAGCAAATCAACTTGAAGCACTCCTTCCATGTTTGGTAATCTGTAACATTACAAAAAATAATCAGGTATCATGTTCTGAGCATTAACTGATAATAATGTTATCAGTCAAGGGCCACAATTTAGTTTGGGAGGGCTGCAGGTTTGACACCCCTGTGCTAAAATATAATTTTAAAAAGTTGATTTTTAAATATTTTCTTGAATATATACTTACATCATTGTTCTAGGTTTGTCATGTTTGGTATCACTGTGTTCATGGGAGAAAGCAATTTCGAATGATAACCAACTCGACCCATGTCGGACAACACTGTATTATCACAATTTTCACCAATTGGAGGACCTGGAGCTGGGAACCAGAGGGCATCGAGTCCCCTCTGCCACACCGCATAGGGTGACACCTTTGAAATGATAATTCGGTAGATTGTTACTAATCAAATGGCACCTCCCTTACCTTTCTATCAATAACTTCTCCACAGAATTACCAGACTAAATGGTCACTTTTGGCCTTACTCTATGAATTCCCCCTTCCCCCTGGTGTTTTTATGTTTATTTTTACGTAATCTGGGTTTTTAAAGTAGCTTAGGGGAGTTAGGCACCCACATCCATTGACATTCAAGTACAAGCTTGCAAACTCTTTGGGGCCAAGGAGCTTGTCTTCATAGAAGTCTGTAAAAAAGCCCAGTCTCTTATTTATTCATGAATATGCATTCATTTATTCCGTAGTGTTATCCTCAGGCTGTTCTTCCCTTTATAAATTCTCAGTGTTGATTTCCATCAACTATTCTCAATGTAAAAGAGACGAAAATACAAATTTCCCACACCCCAAAGCGAAAAAGTTTAGACAAATGTTGGCGACACTGTATTTTATTCATGTAACTGTCTTTTGGCAATTTGCACTAAGATATAGGAGTAGAATGCTCGGGAAGTGCTAACAAAGCACTGCAAGTTGCCAAGACAAGGTTAATTTAACCTTGCAGATATGGCCTTCCAACCTGAAGAAATGCTGACTTTTTCATGTGGCACCACTGTGGTCTGAGTGGCATTTTTCTCCAATTTTATCAGAGTTTAGTCATGGACACTTGACAACCTTGACTAATCAAAGACTAGATTATACCATCAGAATTAATGAGGCACTACAACACTTTAATGAATAAGTGGGGATTTTTAAAATTCCAGTATGCATTTTACCATTTAACAGATGTGGCATCCACTGATAGGCATATACAAGTTTGGTACTTCAAGAACTCAGTTAAAGCCTCTCAAAGGGTGAATATCACACTAATGCACAAGGCCCTAAAGCAAAGCACCACTTAAGCGCAACTTCTGGAGATTTCCTCTGTGGTGTGAAGTTGTCAGACTTGGGGGACACACATCTTTTCACACAGCCTGTGTGGTGTGAAACCCAGCCTCAGTGGGGATCTCTGTATAACAATGCATACAAAACTTGGCATTTTGGCTAGGCTAGACTGGACAAGACTGCAAAGAGGCTGACACAGAACCTCCATTCACAGCCCTCACCCCAAGTTAGTCCTGTGGAAATTCATATCTGGAAATAGTTGCAGCAAGATCAGGAGTCAGGGATTCCTTTTCCTGACATGCAGAAACCAGTTTGGATACAATAATAACTGTCGTCAACCTTCATTCAAAACCTGAACTGAACTTTTGGGTTTGGAAAAAGTTTGGTTGGGTTTTTAATTCTCTCTACCTGCCGCCTCATTTCAACGCAACTGGTGACTCTGTCCAGAAATGGCGATGGGAAAGGTTGTTCTTATGGTAACTTCTAGTCTGAATGGAAGCAGAAATCACCAGAGTTCTCCCTGAAGAGTGTAGTTATTAGATTTCAAACCAATTTTTGCACATTCAAGATGTTTTGATAGTTTCCACAGCATTTGGATAAGCAACTGAGCTTTCTGATACTTTCTGGAGGTCATCCATTGCTAACTAAAGGTGACGTAGTGAATGGGACAGTTACATTTTGTATTTTTGTATACCTGGGACTTTAACTCATTCCTAAGTAATTTTGTTTCTAATATATTATACTTAATTCTACCACTAAATAGCTTAAATCAGCAAGTGGTGTTCCCCTTGGGTACATATTAACAATTTACTTTTTGCAGACAAGTGCACAAATATGATTAGCTTTTGCAAATTGCTCCTTATTCTGTTACTGGTAAGTAATTTTTATATTATTATAATGTAAACAGATGCTATTTTCCACTACATATTCAGCAGTAATGAGCTAATTTAATGCGTTAAAAAACAGCAAAAGAACTTCAAGAATAAGCTATTTGCTTGAATAGTTCAAGCTCCATTGAAATCTATAGTGAAATCAACCAACGATAAAGTTAGCAAATTTCTCTAGAAGCCCCATTGCTTTCTTTAGCTTGCTTATTCAAATACTACCGTATATTCTATTAGTTCCTTTCTCTGCATGCTATTTGACCAACTTCTCATAAACATATTTTCTGAGTTTATCTAAAACCTTATTATCTTTTTCCACAAAGAAAAGAAATTTTGGCAAATCTTGACATGAGTCCTTAAATCACTTATAAATCCCTCCCTACAAAGCCATTACACAATCAATCAAAATCTACAAACACTCAACCATCTTGTTTCCATTGACATGTGGATACTTTAAGGTTGTAATAAAGATAGCAGTCCTTCCTCATGGGAGCAAAATATAGATACTGAGTATATCAGTTCTTGATTGCTTGGGGTGAAATCCTGACTCCATTGAAATCAGTAAAAGTTTTGCCATGACTTCAGCTGAGCCAGGATTTCACCCTAAAATGCTTACCACTACTGACAGGAATGCCAAAATAATCTGAATTTAAAGGGAGAGGGAGTGGACTAAATTAGTGGCTACTTAGGTCTTTTCTAACTAGTATGACAATAAATTAATAGCATTAAAGCCTGTATCAGTATATGTAATGGCTTCTTCTGGGTGGAAAAGGAGAGGAAATGAACAGAAAGCAGTAAGAAGAAAAAAAGTGATGTAATTGTTTAATTGTGGTGCAGAGCTCCCTTTTATAGATTCATAGATTCCAAGGCCAGAAGGGACCACTGTGATCATCTAATCCACTCCTGTATAAAACAGGTCACAGAACTTCCCCCAAACAGTTCCTAGAGTACAGCTTTTCAAAAAAAACATCCAATCTTTTACTGTATCTACACTTCCTCTCTCCTCACCCTACACAAAGCACATGGCCTGAGATGGGCTTTGCTAATTGTTTGGTTGTGGCACACAGATCCATAGATTCCAAGGCCAGTACATATTTGCCATGCCCTTTGCCCCCACTTAGAACTTTTATTTGATAACATTGCTCTGCAATTAATAAAACCATCACAAAATCCACCGTGGTATAGGCA
This sequence comes from Natator depressus, assembly GCF_965152275.1. Classification (NCBI taxonomy): domain Eukaryota; kingdom Metazoa; phylum Chordata; order Testudines; family Cheloniidae; genus Natator; species Natator depressus. The sequence goes on along the minus strand of NC_134235.1, from coordinate 196,248,775 downwards.
AATGTCTATGAACCAGTTTTCGACTGAAAGCAGACTGACTTCTCTTTGTGTTTTCTAATTGCTTTGATTCCATTCTCTTCTTCCCCATTTCTATTCGATAAACATATCAAAAAAAATGTTTGGAATATTTTAAAGAGTAGGCATTCTTGGGCAGGGATGCAACCACATGCTTTGAGTGTCCCTAGCCTCTGTTTGCCAGAAACTGGGAGGGGACGACAGGGGATGGATAACTCACTTGATGACAGCCTGTTCTGTTCATTCCCTGTGGGGCACCTGGCATTGGCCACTGTCAGAAGACAGGATAGTGGGCTAGATGGACCATTGGTCTGAACCCATATGACCGTTCTTATGTTCACTGTTTAGGGCCATTGACACTCCAAGCCATTAGAAGTGTTTTGTGCCAGAATATTTCCATGGTCCAGTGTATCCTGGAAGCCAAACTGTGGCCTGTCAGTGGTAGACAAACGTCTAACATTTTAATATACACGCAGAAACACAGGCACATGAGCTGCTGCAACTTGGTGTCTACCACAGCAGCTTCATCAGAACAGATGTCATAGAAGATAGGCATCCATCCATAAAGCTGAGCAAGAACTCCACCTGCCTTTCACACAGATAATCCTCTGTCCTTCTTTATTGGGCTGCAAATTATCTGTACAGCAATTTTTGGCCAGGTGCAAAGCCACAATGCTCACTGGAAGCACCACATAGGGAACAAAAATGGATCAGAAGGGGCACACACCTGGCCCTCTGCAGTCTGTGTTGGTCCTTTACTATTATCCTGGTACCTTAGTCCTGTATTTTCTACTCTCACTCAGGAGCCATCTTTGTCCTGAAGATATTACCTTTCTGAACTTCTGTGCAGACTGGAGTTTTTCTGTATACCTGAAGCCTGTTGCTGCTCTTTGAAACCTGTTGTTGTTCTACCTAGCTACCCCATTTGAGTGCATGTAACACTTTATCTAATGGTTTTGTCCTGCCTGAGGAAAAGTGGACTACCTTTTAGCTAATGCCCCCAGTACACAGTCAACTTGTTTGTTCAGGCTAGTTAATTTTTGCTATTGTACGTTTCCCATGCAGTAATCTACTTCTAATCTACTTCTGTGCTGCTATAGCAGGACCGTAACTGCCAGAGTTTGGATAGCTCTCTCACAGATCTTAGTGAGCACTCTTTGCACACCCACTGGGACTACTCTGGATCCCTGCGATGTTTCATGCTCCTGGATCTTGAACACAGTCCAGCCACTTCCCTAATCTTGTGCCCCTAGGCACACTATCAGAGCACAGACCTTCTGTCTTCAGGCTCCTTTGAGTGTTGGAACCCACTGTCCAGTCACCTAGCCCCTCTGATTCCCTGGTACTTAAACATATAGAGTACAGATCACAAAGAAAACAAGAAATCATCCAAAATGCAATGTCCTTCATAAGCTCACACTTTCCTTGGGGGATCATCTGTGTGCTGTCAGGCCGGCAGGCAGGATCCTCCACACACTTGCCTTGTAGCAGCCATATGGTGTAAAATGGCTCTCTCCTCCAGTTCCCCCTTATGAGCGCATTCATAGATTCTTGCTGGCATCACCTTCTTCCTTTCTTCTGCTTTTTGGAAACTTTCCACAGCTCCCCCCCCCCCCCAGTCCCCCACCCCTTCAGGCAAGAGGAAGTGCCTTCTCACAGGGAGAGTGAACCCATTGTCTGAAGATGCTTTACTTTGAATAGATGTTCATTGAATGCTGATCACTGTTTTGTTTCTGGCCTGGCAGAGACTGGACGCAACCCTGCTAACTCACCTTGGATCCACATACATATAAGCTTTTCATGACAGTAATTTCACAATACAATTTAATACATTAATTCACAATTCAGAAGTAGTACAGACAGAACCCCCAGAGATCATTTAAATCCTATGTCTGCAAATTAGGTAATGAGCAATTTGCATATTTCCAAATTTATACACAAGTATAAACTTCAGGATTTTTTTAAAATGTGCAGATTTATTGCTCATGAAAGACATTGGCTTGGCAGCACTGGTGAATAAAGCCTTCAGTTTCTTCACAGGGCAGCAGCAGGGCAAGCTATCAACAACACTTCCCTGCCAGCATGCTTAAAAATTTGGGAAATTTCCTCAAAAAGGAGAGTAAAGGTAGTTCAGGAACCACAGCCTATGCAGTTCTTGGCCTTCTGCTGAATCTGCCAATTAGTGCAAAGGCAGTGGTGAGTTTTTGATGTAGAAATGGGAATTGAGCCACCAAACATCCATAAAATGGGAACAACTTTTATCCCCTACTGAACCCAGCTGGATTCAAACAAGAGACCTACAGATGCAAGGCTCTGTAGTTCATTATTAATGCCCCGACACAACCAAAACCCCAATAAGTGCTAATATTATACCATCAAGAATGAGGTTGTCATACACCATCTGCTCAAGAAACTCCCTGAAAAAGCACAAGAACAAATCCGCACAGACACACCCCTAGAACCCCAAGCAGGGGTATTCTATCTGCTACCCAACTCCATAAACCTGGAAATCCTTAACGCCCCACCATCTCAGGCATTGACACCCTGACAGCAGGATTGTCTGGCTATGTAGACTCCCTCCTCAGGCCCTACGCTACCAGCACTCCTAGCTATCTTCGAGACACCACTGATTCCTGAGGAAACTACAATCCATCGGTGATCTTCCTGAAAACACCATCCTAGCCACTATGGATGTAGAAGCCCTCTACACCAACATTCCACACAAAGATGGACTACAAGCCGTCAGGAACAGTATCCCCGATAATGTCACGGCAAACCTGGTGCCTGAACTTTGTGACTTTGTACTCACCCACAATTATTTCACATTTGGGGACAATGTATACCTTCAAATCAGCGGCACTGCCATGGGTTCCCGCATGACCCCACAGTATGCCAACATTTTTATGACTGACTTAGAACAACGCTTCCTCAGCTCTCGTCCCCTAATGCCCCTATTCTACTTGCACTACATTGATGACATCTTCATCATCTGGACCCATGGAAAAGAAGCCCTTGAGGAATTCCACCATGATTTCAACAATTTCCATCCTACCATCAACCTCGGCCTGGACCAGTCCACACAAGAGATCCATTTTCTGCACACTACAGTACTAATAAGCAATGGTCACATAAACACCACCCTATACTGGAAACCTACTGACCGTTATGCCTATCTACATGCTTCCAGCTTTCATCCAGACCACACCACACGATCCATCGTCTATAGCCAAGCTCTAGGATACAACCACATTTGCTCCAACCCCTCAGACAGAGACAAAACCTACAAGATCTCTATCAAGTGTTCTTACAACTACAATACCCACCTGCTGAAGTAAGAAACAGATTGACAGAGCCAGAAGAGTACCCAGAAGTCACCTACTACAGGACAGGCCCAACAAAGAAAATAACAGAACGCCACTAGCCATCACTTTAAGCCCCCAACTAAAACCTCCCTAGCGAATCATCAAGGATATACAACCTATCCTGAAGGACGACCCATCACTCTCACAGAGCTTGGGAGACAGGCCAGTCCTTGCTTACAGACAGCCCCCCAACCTGAAGCAAATACTCACCAGCAACCACACACCACACAATAAAAACATTAACCCAGGAACCTATCTTTGCAACAAAGCCCGTTGCCAACTGTGTCCAAATATCTTTTCAGGGGACACCATCATAGGGCCTAATCACATCAGCCACACAATCAGAGGCTTATTCACCTGCACATCTGCCAATGTGATATATGCCATCATGTGCCACCAATGCCCCTTTGCCATGTACATTGGCCAAACCGGACAGTCTCTATGTAAAAGAATAAATGGACACAAATCAGATGTCAAGAACTGTAACATTCAAAAACCAGTCGGAGAACACTTCAATCTCTTTGGTCACTCGATTACAGACCTAAAAGTCACACTATTACAACAAAAAAAACGTCAAAAACAGACTCCAACGAGAGACTGCTGAATTTGGAATTAATTTGCAAACTGGACACCATTAACTTAGGCTTGAATAAAGACTGGGAGTGGATGTGTCATTATACAAAGTAAAACTATTTCCCCATGTTTATTTCCCACCCCCCGCCCCCGGCCCCGCCACCACTGTTCCTCAGACATTCTTGTCAACTGCTGGAAATGGCCCACCCTGATTATCACTACAAAAGGTTCCCACCGCCCATGCTCTCCTGCTGGTAATAGCTCACCTTTCCTGATCACTCTCGTTACAGTGTGTATGGTAACACCCATTGTTTCATGTTCTCTGTGTATATAAATCTCCCCACTGTACTTTCCACTGCATGCATCTGATGAAGTGAGCTGTAGCTCACGAAAGCTTATGCTGAAATAAATGTGTTAGTCTCTAAGGTGCCTCAAGTACTCCTTTTCATTATTCTCAAAAGATAAGTTTATTAAATGAAGTTCTGACCTACATGGAGATTGTACAGCCAGTCTTCCACTCTGCAGACAGACATGTAAAATCTCACATATGTTGTTTTCAGTCACCTATCACGCTATGTAGTCCAAGAGCTACACCATTTTAGAGAGACATATTTTTATTATTTGTATTCTGGTTAATTGGAACTAACAGTACAACAAATACTAATATAACACACAAATTTACTTCCAAATAGAGTGTGTTGCAACATAAGATTATTTCAAGAATTACAATTATTTCAGGGTTCTCACATTAATTTAAGGGTGAGTCAGAGATTAGATAGAACAAAGGGAAATAACCTAGATTAAAAGGTCTTTTGACTACAAATTCAAGCACTCAAAGTTTGGAAATGGGTATTCAGTCCAGGATTTTTTGATCAACAGCACAAGACACTTGCACTTGAGCTAAAAAAGAAACTGGGTTCAGCAGTAGGTTGTTATATTCTATGTGGACCAACCCCTAGATGGGGACGTGACAAACTCTGTCAGTACATTACACAACTATTTGTGGGACAACAGTGGAACATCTGGGTATCCAGATTTCTGGTTCTCCTCCTGGCTCTGAACATACAGTATTGTCTAGCAGTAATGGTAACAGACAGTATAGCCACATATACAGATTTAACACATTAATTTTGAAAGGCAGCGTGACTGAGTGGATTTGACTTTGTTTTTTTCTCTATTTTACAAATAAGACAATGGAGAGGGATGCACAAGGACACTTCAGGCAGAACTGGGAATAGAACCCTGGTTTCTACTATGACAGTTACCTAGTGATAGGAGGCCTTGGCAAGGAATGAAAACTGTCAACTGCATAACAATATGAAGAGTGTTCACTAGAAGAGATGAGACCAGAAATGATATTCTCCTTGCTCCCTTTACATCTCCCTTTACACTACAGGGTATTCTGTGGGATCTCTCTCCCTGAGATTTTACCTGAGCTGCAGGCAGCCATGACAAGATTGCCTAATGCATCAGTGTCATGTGAGATGTGTGACATTTGGCAGGCCTGCAGGTGTGTTGCAAAACCATTTGCATAGGGGAGGGCCACTGGGCAGGTCTCAGCTCCACTTGCTTTTATACACTGGTTCTGCCAAGCCTCACAAATATACATTAGAACGCCAGATGTGGCTTAACTACTCCTGTGTCTTTCCAGCACAGCACTTATTGCTACAATGTTATGTTTTGTTTTGTTTTTTTCCCCACTCATAAATGGAGGATTGAGCTTTTGGTCTTTAACTCAATCTTTCTTCAATTTCTTCTCACAGTGACAATTTTAGCTTCAGTGTTACTTCCCTAGCCTTTCCCCCCAAAATAAAACTGTATCCACTCCAAATATAAACCAGATATTGCCTTCCAGCTCAGAGGTTTAAGATGTATTAGCACCTTCGGGGTTCTTATACATGGAAAATCTAATGGGTTCCTTCAGGCAGACAACCAGACAGGGGAATGGCTTAAAGCTTGCACGCTAAGCCAAGGAGCCTGTTGGTCTGAATTTGCTAGTAGGGCAAGCAGCTCTCGACTGGGGATGAATTTAATCTATAGCTGAACAGTTTATTCAATTGAATGGAACATTCCTTTCAGGCACCCTCATGTAGGTTTATGACTTATGCAGGCTTCAGGAGCCAGGGCCTTAAAACCACCCTCACTAAGCAGACCACAGCACTGGTCCCAGAAGTCTTTTGAGTTCATTGTTTATTACTGCAAAAGCCTGCAGCAGAATTTATCTATAGGAATCTCTGTTCCAACTGGTTGCACACCCTTAATAAAAAAATGTTAGAGCTACGGACTACAGGCTGAATTAGCTGGGAATCTGGACTCTGAAGTAATTACAAGGGTGCATCCCCCACCTTTTAAAACATTCATAAAAGGGATGACCCTAGAGTAAACATTAAACACACAGGTGGGAAGGCAGCCTTGTTGTGTAACAACTTAACTGACTCCAAATTGGCCGAAGGGCTGGTTCCCTCATCCGAATTACCTGAACCTTTACAGAATAGGTCTACCTGAAATATTTATATATGCAATGCCGGGATCAAGATAAACTGGATCAAGATCTGACATGAATAAAAGGATCACCAGACTGTTCCTCTGTCTTGTGTGGTGCTGATTCAAAAGAATTATAAGCAAGTATTCTGCCTCTGTCCCCAGCCAAAGGGCCTCAAGTGCCAACCCATCACTCATCAGTGAAAAATGCATCTTTTGTGCATGCTGAACACGCTGTGGTGAAACTAAAGGACACCCATCTCCTGCAGGCAATTCATGTTTCAATGCACAGTACATTGAAAGGTAGTCACTCTCTGTTAGCCCAGTAGTTCAACAAAATTCTGGCATGTTAGCTACAGTTATAATCAGTCTTTCTTGTTTAAAGTAAAAGTGCGCATTTCATAATTCATATACAGTACTTGGTGGGACCTCATTTTCTGAGAAAGAGAGGGCATGCCTGCAGAACACTCTCTCAGGACATTAAGAATATACAGATTGAAATCAAAGCTCATTGCCAATAATGGCACATGGCTGTAACTCCCTAGTGTGGTTCACTAAGATCTTCTTTCAGAGGAGCAGCCTTGTTAGTCTGTATCCACAAAAAGAAAAGGAGGACTTGCGGCACCTTAGAGACTAACAAATTTATTTGAGCATAAGTTTTCGTGCGTTACAGCTCACTTCATCGGATGCATTCAGTGGAAAATACAGTGGGGAGATTTATATACACAGAGAACATGAAACAATGGGTGTTACCATACAGACTGTAACAAGAGTGATCAGGTAAGGTGAGCTATTACCAGGAGAGCGAGGGGTGGGGGGTGAGAAGGGAAACCTTTTGTAGTGATAATCAAGGTGGGCCATTTCCAGCAGTTGACAAGAACGTCTGAGGAACAGCGGGGGGGGCGGGGGGGGGAATAAACATGGGGAAGTGTAATGACCCATCCACTCCCAGTCTTTATTCAAGCCTAAGTTAATTATATCCAGTTTGCAAATTAATTCCAATTCAGCAGTCTCTCCTTGGAGTCTGTTTTTGAAGTTTTTGTGTTGAAGAATTGCCACTTTTAGGTCTGTAATCGAGTGACCAAAGAGATTGAAGTGTTCTCCGACTGGTTTTTGATCACTCTCGTGATCACTGAATGCATCCGATGAAGTGAGCTGTAGCTCACAAAAGCTCATGCTCAAATACATTTGTTAGATCTTCTGTGACTCTGTTACCTTGCTCCAAGTCTGGCACACCTACATGTTTCTTAATAACCTTTGCAGACACTGACTTTCAAATCGATTTCATGGCTTCATTTTCTGTAACATTAAAACCACCACAAACCTATTTCACATTCTGTTCTAGGGGATATTGCAATATGTGTCTCTCTCTGAACAACAAACCTGAGGCTAGGGAGCACATAAAGAAGGATGGACATACGCGCGACTTTCATTTAAAACCCCTGTTTTAATACAGTGAATGATTTAATCATGCTGGATGTGCCTTCGTGTGCTGTCCCCTCTAGCAACATTGGAAAATAGTGAATTGAGAGGCTGTATCTGCATCAACATTCACCTTTATAAAAGTCAATATCAAAAATAATATCAGCGGGAGAAAACAGTGATTCACACTCTCCAGAAAATGTCCCATCAAAGATTAATTAAAGGAAGATCTTTAAATCCTTGGAGTTCAGAATCTTGTGTTGCAGGAGGTCCAGGTGTACTAGCTAGAGACAGAGCAGTAGATGGCAGAACAGATCATAACTGGCAGCCTTTCATCAGTGGCTAAAGTGGCTCGGGGCTGGCTACACTAGTGTTCTGTCCTTGAGCCTCTCCTCTCTTCTGTATATACATGCACACAGTCCCTCTGCAATGTCACTACTCCCATTGTTTCAACACGCACTTCATCATGATTGAACCCCAGATCTTGCTGTCTATTCCTGACTTTGCTCCCTCTGTCCACTCTGAAACATCTCTTGGATGTCCCACTGCCATCAGAAACTCACTGTTTTTAAAAATGTACTTCTCTTTCCTCCTGATTCTTCTCCTCTGCCTTTCTTCTCCACCTGTTTTGATAATTCTGCTATCCTTCCATTCTCCCTGGTTTGTAACTTTGGTGTCATTTATGAGTCTTATCTTTCTCCATTTCCCCTCCTATCCCTTTTAGCTCTTTGAGTATCATTAAATCCTATCATTTCTTATGTACGGCCTCTGCTAAAACACCTGTCCAAGTCTGGCTCATCTCTCTCATTGACCACCATAATTTTGTACTTTCTGAACTTTTTTTCTTGCCTTTCCCCAGTCCAGTTTATCCAGCCTACAGTCATTTCTCTCTCCTGTCATGCTCTCCATATGACCCCACCTGCACAATCATATATGGAATTCACTACTGGTTTCCTCTCTCTTACCATAGGACATTTAAGCTCCTTGTTCTCACCTTCAGAAGTGCCCTATAAAAAAAAAAACTACATCTCATTTCCCCCCCTAATTGCCTCAACCCTCTAAGTGCCATCATCCAGTCATTTTGCTTTTATGTGCCCATAGACTCTTCTACAATCTTGGCTTAGAATATTTTATCGTGCTGCCCCCTAAACTTAAATTATTCTCCCACTTTCTGCCTGTCAAATCTCCTGTCCTTCAAAGGGCTGTTTAAAACCTACTGCTTTCAGGAAGCTTTCCTTCCTCCATCACTTTATTAATAATCTCCCCCTGTGCTCCCATGCCTAAATTGTTGTTTCTTGTCTTGTATCTTAGAATGTAAATGCTTTAGGGCAAAGATCATGCCCTCCCAGTCTGCAAAGCAAGCACTGTGTATATTTACAGTGTTTTATAAATGATTTTTATAATTATTTTAGTTCTTGAACTCTCCTTGTATAAAAGGACTATAGTATTCTCCAGTAATGGTCCCAAGTATTGCCATTTACAATAGCACTAACCCAATGTTTAGGACAATGATGTAGATCTTATTAATACAGGTTTCCTTGAGAAATGATTGCCAACTATGTCTTGTGTTGTGTGATTATTGTTTGCTGATGTAGATAAACTTCAGCAAGAAATAAAATGTGAACACTGACCTCATTTTCACTTGGGACCTAAAGCACTACTGGCTGATGTCTGAAAATAAAGAAAATAATAACCAATGCAGCCACAGCTGGAAAACCAGTTTCAAACTGATTAATTCTCATTAGAAACTCAGGCTTTAAGTGTCCTGGGAGCAAACAAGTATTCCCTTTTGGTGCTAATGTGGTCCACCCACCCTTGATAATTCCATTCACTCTGCTATTGGACTGTAAGAGTTAAGACCCCGATTCTTTTGCCTACCACCATGGCCCAGGATCATTCCCAACATCAGCTAATTTTGAGAATTGGGTTGCTGCTACTGGCAACTCCGTAGTGGTACAGGAGCGGTAAAATCTACACAAAGTACAGCTACCGATAGTGCAAAAAACATGCCCTTCCTTCAGTCTAAAAAAAAGTACAACACAAACTGCAAAAAGCATTGCCTAAACTTACATCATGATCATCTAAGAAATCCTTCTTCTTACCATCTTAGCTTTGACAAAACCCGTAACACTCCTGTTAAGTGTGACATCTGCACCCTACTCACCACATTAGCCCTCCTTTAACCTTCTGTCAGTGGAGAGAATATTCAAGGAAGGCATCCTCATCCTTTATGCATGAGGGAGATGGTCTCTGCACTAGCCCCCTAAATAGGCTCAGATGTACGGGGACACTGGCTATGGTTTGTCATTGCAGGGCTACTGGATCTGTGGCCCAAAATAGTGACAAGGGGTTCCCAAGTGGTTATGGAGGGACACTAACCACTATGGTAGTCTAAAGGGTAAAACAACAGCCACAGAGGCATTGTGCTGCTGCCTAGAGCACCTTCCTACATTGTAGTGTGTTCGAATTTCACCCCACATGTAGCTCCACACCCCTGGAACAGTTACTCAGCTTTTCTAAGGGAAAGGCTGAATTTTACCCTTTCAGAATTTGCAGGAACTAAAGAGACAGTTTGTCATGTGCATCTGTATTTGGAAAAGATTTCCCAGGGGCTTAGATAATATACAGCAAAATCCTGTCAATTTGAGTAACATTCAATATTCCTTTAATAGTGATGGAGATAAAAATTTCAATATATTCCATGTTTTCCTGTATCTCCAAACACGACTACTCACTTATTGCTGCTTCTCCACAGCTATTTACCATTAGAATTGACTTTATTGTAACTGTTTATCACCACATACAACTCTGATGTAAAAATCACATTACAGGATAAACTGACAAGCAATGAAAGGTATGTTGTGGTAGACTGTTTGCCTAGAATTATTTTAATCAGTAGACATCAAATACTTCTATTCAGCGGCAACAGAAAATTTTCTGTTATTTAAATTATAATAAAGAGTGATGGGTCTATGGAAGGGTAATACAGATTGATGGATCCTGTAAAATAATAATGCTGCAGTGCACTAATATTAATTATTAAACCATAAAAATAAACAGTTGTGTCACTCTGGATGAAAAATTTCTGAACAAATGATCAAATCCTGTACTAGGCAGAAGAGGTGTTCAAGAAGACAGATCATAAGAAACGAGCCTGTTTGAGTGATTATTCAATTTGTAATTTAGTGCTTTTATCATCAATTTTAAAAGAAACAAAATAAAACCTCTGAGTGAACACTTCATAGTTTTAAAATTACTGTATATATCACTGGCCTATTAAACGATGACATTTGACTATGTTTTGTACCATTGTGTAGATTAAGGTTAGAGATAATAATGTTGAAGTGTCTGCATCTAATGAAAACATAACACTTTCTATTTGTTGGCATGAGTCCGTGCAATAAAGCAATATATCACTGTCCTGAAATGCTAGCAGGAATAAGAAAATGAGCTTCTGCTAATTAAACCTTTTATATAAAAACATGGCTGCTAATCAAATCTTCATTATTCCATACTCTCATATTCTATACTTTGTTTTTCATTTACACTTGGTCCTGAACCTTTTAGTGTCATGTTTATAGGCTTCCTTTAAATTGTTCTTTTTGATACTGTAGAAGATTAAACTTATGGTAATAATGAACAAAAAGTATCTCTACAATAAGAAGAATGACTGTGAGTGGAAATAGTGTGGCAACATTCATTTACATCTGGTTAGCCAGATAGCTAATTAAAAGTAATCTTTAAGTTATTAGTGAAGTATAAAGTACTTAATCAGGCCAAGTTACATCATATTGATAACAACTGCTTAATACTCCTATTACAAGCAAGAAAATATTTGGCTTTAGAAACACAAAAGAAATTAATTTATTTACCTAAATGTGGCATGCAACAAAGATCACAGCAATATAAATCATATTTCCTTTCAAGAAATGAAAGGTATGTTTAATTTTTAAAGCTCTCATTACTATGAAGTTAGCTACCCAACCACTTAAAATAAACCAAACATTAAAGATAAATATGATCCCAGACAAACCAAAGAAAATTCCTAGGGAACCTATGAAAAATTGACAGAATGGCCCTTGCAAAAATTCTGGGCAAAGTTATGCTAAATTACGTACCATGCAACGTACCATGTAGCTATTTAATTTGTAATTCATGTAATTTTAATTACTGCAATATTTGTACAGTCAAGTGAAAAAAAGGTACAACATAAGATGTTATTTCAAAACTATGATTTTTTTTTAATTATCTAGGCAAGGATCAACTGAATTTACAAGGATTATCTTCATTAAAGAAATAGTACAATCAAAGCTTGAACTGACAACTGCAAGGAGACCCAAATGTAAATGAAAGGACTTTTGACAAAGGCCTTGAAGGCAAGTGATTCTCCCATCACGGGATAATTTTCACGAGTCTCCAGGTGTAATATTATGTGCACTGATGAGCTGATCAACGGAACAGAACTTCTACCCAGCTGTAATCAACAGTGATTGATGGTTGGGACAAAAAAGTTGATTATCATGACAAGTCCACTGATGTAGAGAAAATAAAGGATAGGATAAAACCTGTTCAGAGTCTACCTTCTGAAACCTCCTTTATAAAGAATATGAGGAAACATTTATGCTCATTCAGACAGATCTAATACAAATGAACCAAGAGTAAATTTACTATGCATCTGTACCTGCAGTTGTTCCACCACTGTACACTGAAACATATATGAACCCAACAGAGAATAAATCTTTACATTTCTAAATCATAATATGAAGATCAATCGGCTCTTCATCAGTGTAGGTCAATTATATATGAATGCTCCAGTATATTTGTATCTCAGTTTGGCCTAGGTTTTCAATATATGTTCTAAAGACCAAGCTTTCAAAGGCTGTGGGAGGGTCACTTGAGACTGCCATATTGGATTCAGTCCTGATGAGGAGCGAGTCCCCTGTGGCCATTTTAAACCTTTGGAGACTTCATTTTCAATTCAGATCAAAACTTACACATGATCAGAGGCAACTCACCCTCACAAGCATGGTTCAAACATGCATTTTTTATTTGAATAGAAAGCTTTTAAAATCTCGGTACTGTGTCCCATTCCTACAGAGAATCAAATTCCAGTTGTGACAGGAATGCAGATAGGCATATGTGACTGCAGTATCTCACAATTTGTCCTAAGAATGCAACAAACTTTTCAAGTGTTAAGAATGCAGGAGATAACGAAGGGTCAGTCCTATAGGTTCTTAGGTAGAATTTAGTTTACTGAGTACAGTAGAGCCTGTTAGTAATTGTCACCAAAGGGACTATTCTTCTGTTTGTTACATTAGGAGGCTGCACAGTGCACTGTGATTAATATTTCCAGAACTCTTACGGGAATGAGATTTTACTGGTCATCAAAAGAAGTGTCCAGAGATAGCAGAAAACCATTAGAACAGGTGCCACTGTGTTTAATAATGTCAACCATAGGACCAACTAGTATAGAGCATGTTCAAAAAAGAATTAGGACACTATTTGGGAAAAAACCATCATTGTGGGTTACAGTTGCGAACTGATTTTGAAGGAAACACTTCTACACCACATGAGACACCTAAACATTTTCTCTTAAATTGTGCTCATCCTCTGGGCCACAATACAATATATAACTCTCCTCTCTCACATCTTTCTGTCCTCCGTGAGCCCCCTTTTGCTGCACAAGATCTCTGAGTGTGCAGAGCCCTCCTCTTTTTAATAGTCTAGTTATGCAGAATTGGCAAAGCTTTAAACACACGTGAGCTGTCTTTTCTAATGAGCATTCTTCTAACTGTGGAGTATGGAGATGAACTGTTTTCAAAGGTTTCTGCTTCTAGCACAGAACTCAGGGGCTGCAGCATTTGCCCTTTGAAGAAGAAACTGTTGATAGGCCAGACTCTCAGCTGTACTTCTTCTTCTTCTCAGCTGTACTTCTTAGGTCACCACCCCTTTTAAGCTTAAAAGGTGAAGGGTGGTGACCTAAGTACAGAAATACATTACGAGGCAAAAAGCAGGAGCATTGATTAACGGGGACTCAAGCAGATCCATTTTGTTGTCAAGATGTGAACTGTGTGGACTGTACCCATGATTACTAGCCCAGTGCTTCAATTTCCCTCCTATTTGATTTTCTGTCTTTTTTACATAGATATATTGAGAAAAAGCTACAACAAATAATTAAATAATGCAAAGTAAACATGGCACACTAAATAACAGCTAAATCCAAACATTATGCAATTCAACCCCCTTTTGAGGCAGCAGCTAGTATCTTAAGTGGTACCTTAATTTCATCACTTTGGGGGGAGAAGAGAAGGCTTTAATATTAATTGTCTGGACGTGTTTAAATAGTGGGAGGAGAGCCTGCTCTCATCTCAGACCTTGTCCCTTTTAAATTAACTCCTCCAACTGCTCTCACCTTGGCCTTTCCCTCTTTCCTCTGTTGCTCCTAGCAATTTTAAGACAGTTTGAGCCCAGGCATGAGCTGAGAGTCTGGCCTATCAACAGTTTCTTCTTCAAAGGGCAAATGCTGCAGCCCCTGAGTTCTGTGCTAGAAGCAGAAACCTTTGAAAACAGTTCATCTCCATACTCCACAGTTAGAAGAATGCTCATTAGAAAAGACAGCTCACGTGTGTTTAAAGCTTTGCCAATTCTGCATAACTAGACTATTAAAAAGAGGAGGGCTCTGCACACTCAGAGATCTTGTGCAGCAAAACGGTGCCATTTTTGAAAGCTCTCACACCTTTTGCAGAGCACAGTTGCTACATCAAAGGAACAGCTCTTTGAAAGGCACCAGGAGGACAGGCAGAATGTGGAGCAGGAGAAATCATCCACAAAGGTTGGCCCAATGCTCAATGTTGCCTGAAAAATCAATATAAGGGCAGTTGCCCTTTACCTTCCTTGCTCCCCAGCAATTGTTAGAGAGAGTCTCTCTGCGATTCACATGTGGCCAAATTTGACCGCAGCTCCAGCCTGACCAGGCTCTGTGCTCATACAGCTCTCTCATCAGGCAGGCTCAGCTCTGCACCAGCCATGGTACTGTGGGCATTCAAATCCATTTCCTACCTACAGGTAGAGTCTGACTCCATATGTGGCCACAGTTCACTGGAGAGTGATGTTTCGGGAGGCAGAGATAACTCTGTATGGTGGAGGGCTGATGGTGGTGATGTCACCTTGGCTGAGTGACAATGACACAGTCAGTGAGTAGACCAACAACTTCTTTCCCCATCTCTCCCCATCTCAGCACTAGAGTGAGCTGCCAGCTGACATGCAATGATACTAGCTTGAAAATCTCTCTCCAACCCTAGGGAAAAGGAAGGTCTGAGGGTAGCGGTGCAACAAAACCCCTCACAACATCCCTACCATCCCTCCTGACAAGCAGTACTTTTGTGTGGATGGGAGATAGCTCTGCAGGCATTAAAGCAGCCTGTGAACAACAGAAGACTCCACATTCCCTGCAAGAGAAGAGAGAGGCACTGGGACCCATGGAGAGCTGATGGAGGGAGGGAGAAGGTCATTTATATGAGCTTCCCGCCTTATAGGCCCTCTGCAAGAGCTAGCCATAGAGCAATTGAGCATCTTTGTGCCCCATGCTGTGCTGGACTTTATCAGGCAAGAGTAAGGAGCTTCCCATACCCCTCAGAATTTCATCCAGGGAAGGCAGCTCAAATAGCCCCATAAATACTTAGGAGCTGAAGAAGAAGAAGATAGAACATGAGGTGTGGTGAGGTCCTATGGTTTTCAAATATGTAAAAACCATGTAGCCACTGCATGTATGTTATAAAAGTAGGTATATTATATATTGTATTAAAAACTCTACTTTTAAAATACACTATATACACCTGTTGTATAACATGATTTTTATCCTGATCAGCAATCATTTAATTTCTGCTTTCTGGTAACCATTTTAGAAATGCTCAGAGGCAATTCAGGAGGTGTGCATGTCAACTGGATATTGCTTTTCTAGATTTCTGGCATGTTTAAATAATTTAGAAGCTATCACTCTAGATTTAAAAAAAATATTGGCTCCTATATAACCACAAAAAACAAACTAATGGCAAGAAGAAGAGAGAAATGAAGTAAAAAAAATGTGTTCTTTCAAAATACAGAATGCAGTTCAAAATAACAGTTCCAGTTTTACAGTATGGCAGGAGAATTGCACAGGTTCTGACTGAAATTTTTTGTTTCAGCCTTTAAACTTTGTGACATAGGAAAGAGGAGGTAATACTTGTTAAAATGTCCTGCATATGCCTGTAAAAACAGAAACTATCTCATATCCAAAACAAAATGTATCGGGTTGTTCTCAAATTTTTTTATTTATGCTATATAAGTGCAAAGTATTCAAGGTTATTTTACTGGACTTTAATAATGCCAAAAATCTTATATCTCAAGTAATTCTTCAGGGTTTCTACAATACACTGACATAGATGCTAGAGATTCCCTGGACATCTAGTCACTTTCTGTTACTGTTTATTACTTTTTTCCAGTCAATGCTTTAAACCATCATCTCTGGAAAGAGTAGACATAAAAGCATATTTCCACTTTTGAGTCACATTCTGATCCCCAATGAATAGCATGTGCAATTCCATATTTGAAATCTGAAATTGCTCCTGAATGTTGTTCTCCATACTAAATGAAAGATGGTGCTTCACTGAACAGATGTAGCATAGGACTAAAATAATGTATGAAGAAATTAAGTTAGGAGACACTGGGCTTATTTCTCATTGGAAAATACACTCTAAGGTACACACAGATGTTTCATTCAATGTTACATGTGTTTACACAGGGGCTATCCATTGTCCACCACCTGCAGAGCGTCTATACTCTTCCATGGTAGAGTCTGATCACAATTGGCCATGATCCTAATTAGAGAGCAACTTTTACAAATTCTTGCAATCACTGGAATCCACTGACCTCACTGTGATGGTGGGCAGGCATAAGGATCTGAATTCCCTACTTTCCCACAAGGATCAGGGTCTAACAGTGAATTCACTTTGCTGATATGCTAATAAAGGACAAAAGAAGAAGAAAAATATGCCAGTCACCAAAGAAATGTTGTCCTAAGAACATTTAAAATTGTGCTCTATGGCTTGCAGTACATGGTACATGCCTGTGTATAATCATGACTGAGTTTTTATTAGAATGGCAATTTTTTTAGTTTTATTAGAATGGCAATAGAGGCTGATGTTTTTGTACTGAGAATGGATTCTAAATGTAAAGGATAAAATCTAAAAAAATATCAGGATAATAGGAGCAAGTAGGATACAACTAATTCACGGAAAGGGTGAGAAACATGGAAGTAGATACCTCAGAAGATGACTGAAGCAAATAGCGTAAACGAATTCAAACACTACCTAAATTTATAGCTGAAGAGAAAGTGTATTGAGGGATAACAGGTGTGAAAGCAGGAAGGTGGAATTCTCAATAACCAGGAGAGAATGGGGTATTACCCTGATTGACCTTTTTCTGTTCCGAATGGGATGATTTTTGAAAGGCCTGCACAAAATGTGACCCGTGCCATGTGACCCATCATGTAAGTAAATTCTCAACTACCTATTTATCCATGCAAATATAGCTGTATATGTAAACAGTGGATATGCACAGATCCTGCCCATTGACTGGGGCTTTGGAAATCTCTGCCCAAATGTCTAATATTTCAACATGCAGTGTAATTGTAGCCATGTTGGTCCCAGGATATTAGAGAGACAAGGTGGATGAGGTAATATCTTTTATTGGACCAGTTCTGTTAGTGAGAGAGACAAGCTTAATATTTTTTATTGGACCAACTCCTGTTGGTGAGAAGTTGGACCAATAAAAGATATTACCTCACCCACCTTGTCTCTCTAATATTTCAGTAGTTTTACGTTTCAACATTTTCTAATAAAACATCCCCAGAATAAAATTTTATTTAGTATGTATCTTCCATTTTCTCTAATTTACTCTTACTAATCAGTATTATTGCAAAGGCTATAAACAAGGAAGGAATAACAGATAAAATATGATTCATCCTTATTCTGCATATATCCTGCAGTGGTATTTGCTAGCACAGACTTCTGCGTCAGTTTAGAATTCCGTTGACATCAGCTGGCCTCCATATGGTTCCGGGGTCTGTGTTTGCAGGATTGGGGCGATATTAAAGTGAGGGGGGGAAACAAAGCAAAAGAATGATTGATAAGGTCTCTCTGACAAATGCTCAGCTCAAGAGAGCTTTGCTACTGTTGCTATTTATGTTAAACAATTATTTCTGGCAAGCACATTAGGAAATACTTTTATATTTGATCATAATGGCAATCTAGTGCTATGCACACACCAAATTTCCTGTCCAACTTTCCAACACAAGGCCAACTGGATGATCACTCAGAGATCTCCATTACCCAAGAGTGAAAGAAGAGGAGTTTGTGATGTAACAGTTGACCTAGTTAACAGGCCATCACTGCTGACTTGGTGACCTTGGCAAAATAAGACTGGTCCTACTCAAGGCAGAAACCAAAATGGTGGAAAAAAGTAGAAAAACTTGGCATAAGTAATATTTTTAAGTAATCATTCCTTGCTGGGTTTTTTTGCAGTTAGTTCCCAAATCAGCAAGCACTTAAGCATGTATGTCAGTAAGCACATAAGTAGTCTCACTAAAGTCAATTGGGGCTTGATCCTGGATGGTGCTTAGCACTATGATCACAATCCAGCAAGATGTTTAAGCATATTCTTAGTGTCACAGACTTAATGGGAGTAATCCCATGCTTAAAGTTAAGCATTTATTCAACAGTTTTCTTGGATTGGCACCAGACTACTCTGGCAGCTGGCTCAACTGAGCTCTTGGACCACTCAAGTGCTTACAGTTCAGCATGTGCTTAAATGCTTCACTGGAATGGTACCATGTTGAGAATAAGATATTGAATGGAAATCTTTGAGGCTCACTGCTAGAAACAGATAGAGCAGAGCCCACCTTTGCTGTTTCAATGTTCTTTCTCATCTCACAAGTTATTTGCTCATTCCTCCCTTCTGTTGTATGAAGAGATTTATTTTAAAAAGAAATAGCACTTACATACCACTGACATGAAGATTTATAGATAACTTCTTGAGAAAGAATATAGGTTTCAGAGTAGCAGCCGTGTTAGTCTGTATTCACAAAAAGAAAAGGAGTACTAGTGGCACCTTAGAGACTAACCAATTTATTTGAGCATAAGCTTTCGTGAGCTACAGCTCACTTCATCGTCCATTGTAGCTCACGAAAGCTTATGCTCAAATAAATTGGTTAGTCTCTAAGGTGCCACTAGTACTCCTTTTCTTTTTGAGAAAGAATATAGACAGTTTTAGACTATTGTACTGCTTTTTTATTTTTCCTTTAAACTTATTTTGTGACCATGCAACCAGAAAAAAGTTCTTCTGTGCTGAAAGAAATCTGTAGAAAAAGGGAGACAATTCTGTATCTTGAACAAAAATGAAAAAATCCAAAAGAGCAGTTTTACTATTAACATTTTCATAATACTCTCATACAGTAAGTAAATGGAGTTTCTATTCATTACCGGCTGATAAATCCTATCTCTGGGATCTAAAAATAAAGTTTCATCAGCAGAACTTCCAGTAAGGTCTGGTTCTTATGGCTTTAAATTACATTCAACAAAACATGGTAGAAATTAAGGGTAGGCATGTTCAGTAAGACATTTTCAAAAGAGAAGAAAAACTTGCAATACGTGTAGATCTGCCATATTACAGTACCACTAATCACAACTTATTACCTGATGGCTTCCTTTCTGAAAGTGACCTTTCCCCTAACCTGTGACATTTATGTCTACACTGCGTCTGGAAGCAAGCCTCCCAGCTTGGGTCTGCAGACTTGTACCAATGGGGTTCAACCTACAGGGCTAAAAACAGCTGTGTTGATGATGCTTTGATGTTTGTGGCTCGGGCTGGAGCTCAGGTTCTCAACCCTGGGAGTAGTGCAGGGGACTGTGGAGTGGCAGCAGGTGCTTGAGAGCCTGAGTTTCAGCCCAAGCCACAACATCAAAGCAATGTTAACACAGCTGTTTTTAGCCCACTTGCATGAGGCTGTGAATTTAGGCTGGGAATCTCACTCCAGATGCAATTTAAAAATAACCTTAGTCTGCTGCACCTCTCTTACTCCAAATATTGAAAGGAGTTCAAACTTACCCATGAGGCTATGGAGCTTGTCTGTGCTCATTCCAACCATAAGCCAGATAAGTATTTGCAATACCATATTGAAATACTGAATACTTGTTAGTGTTTTTAAAGCCTCTGTATAGTAATTTCTGTAACTGATAAGACTATAAGAATGGCCTTATTGTGTCAGACCAATGGTCCATCTAGTCCAGTATCCTGTCTTCCCAGAGTGCTCGGTGCCAGATGCTTCAGAAGGAATGTACAGGACAGGACAATCATTGACTGAGCCATCCCCTGTCATCCAGTCCCAGCTTCTGGGATCCAAAAAAAGAGCATCACAGAGATACCCAGAGACCTGACTTTGGGTGGAGCAGAAGGAAGAGATATGATCCCAGAGAGGAAATCATTAGATAACAAATTTTCCATTAAGGACTCTGACCTCTACCCCAGTCAGAGACACTTGAGATGCAATGAAAAATAGGGAAATATTAAGGAGAAGGGAGAAAAGTAGACAGACCCTCCCTTCCCTAAAATTAGTGGCATTAACTAGTTTGGGATCACACAAAGTTTCATCCTGTGGAAGGATGCTGCTCCAGAGAACTGGAATCCAAGCCTTTTAGCATTTTAAGGTGTTATGACGTGACCAGGCATCTGCTTTACAGATTTCTTTCCAAAAAGCTGCTGTCAAATGTACTGAATGAACTGATTTCTTCTGGGACTGGTTTATTTACAGCTGCACATGCCTCTGAGAATGACCATTGTGTCATCCATTTTTATCTTTATCTTTTGAATTATTCTTCCTAGCAGCAGAAGAGGAGGAAGACTATAAAAGCAGATTCAGACATCTGTGAGCCAGTGTCGGCACCCAGTGACATATTGTTTGCTTCCCTGATGAAGAAGATTTTTTTATTTCAGATATCAAATGGTTGTGAATAGTTTCATCTGAGGAAAGTCTACCTCCAATCAGCTGGAATATTTCTCGGTTCAGGGACCACTCTGAGTTGAGTGTCTGCCAATGACTTTACCAGTTCAATTGTGTGTTCTGTGTCTCTTTTATGTGGGCCATCTGGATGCAGGGTAGGTGGCACTCTTCCCAGGAAAGGATGTGTATCATCACTACAGTGTTGAGACTTGAGGTTTTTGTTCCTGCTTGCAGATTTACATATGCCACATCATGTTGACTGATTGAACCAGGACATGCTCCCCCCTCAGATCCTGAAGGGCCAGAGTGGCTGCTGTGATCATTAGAGTTAACAATTCTCTGAAGCCTCACTGACTTTGCCAATGTTCCCTTATGTGGCTGTGCTCCAGGTGAGCTCCCAATCCTGAAAGTCTTGGTGTCCATAGTAGGATTCTGGAGTTTGGATTACAAAGATAGGATCCTGCCTTCATCTGGGTATCCTACTTTCACACACAGAGAGGCCAGATAACTCTGAATGGTATCTTTACCCATCTTTGTATCCTTTGTTGGGAATAGTTCCAGGGCTGTGAGAAGAAGCTCTTCTTGTGTGCAGGGAATAATTTCTATACATGAAACCAGAAGATCCAGGACTGCAAATAAAGATGAATGCATGACACTTGGTTGACTGTGGAGATCAGTGTCTGGATCTTGTCATCAGGAAGACACTAGACTTATTTGAATGTATCCTACTCCCGAGGCAGGCAGCACTTACAGAAGAGATTCCTGATCCCCCCTTAAAGTTTATGAGAAACCTGCACTGCTGAAGCAACGAGTGGTCCTCTGAATTACTTCTCATGAGAAGGTCCTTGAGAATAATGCATTGATAAGTATGCTGTCTAAGAATAGGCCTGGATGAGCGCCTATATTTTTCAACCTATTATCTCTACCAATACTGTTGTGATCCCCTTGAGATTGAACAGCAGATCAGAAGTTAACCTATTGTATTGGTAGTGGTTATTTTAGTAGGCAAACAAGTGAAACTGTCAATGACAAGGCCTGTTTGGAACAGGCAGATAAGTTTCTCCCAAATCCAGTCATGTGAGAAAGCCTCCAAGAGGGAGATGCAATGCCTGTGAAAGAGAATATTTTGTTTCCATGACCCTGTAGAATTCCAGGGCTTGGCAGCTAAGCCTCTTTCCTTTGTCAGGCACTTCCCAATTCTTTCTACTTGCATCTTCAAAGGAGAAAAGAAGGGGTTTGGATTGGAGATATTTGCACTTGACTTGAATCTGCTCATCCTCTTCCCTCTGCTTTACTCAATAGAGTCTACCACCTCCTTACTTTTAAATATGTCTGTGTACAGAACCTTGTCTGTTCTCTCTGGCTCAGGGTTATGATCTGGAGATAAGAGTTCTGCTTCTTTGGGAGGGGAACTGGATCTTATGGTAGGTACTGGGGATCTGGAAACATTTGGAACTTTTTGGTGGCATTGGGTGGTTTATTCCCTATCGGGCCACCTTTCTTTTCTTATTGGGGGATCTTTTGGGTCTTAGCCTGTGTGTGAAGGTCTGTGCTATTAACTGGCTAACACATAAATGGAGAGGAAGCACAGGGACACTCCTACAGAAAGAGCCCAGATCTTCCTCTTGGGAAGAAGAAGAGTCTGAAAGGATGGCAGATTCCTTGCCCAATTATTACTCACTTATGAATGTGGAATGGGAACCTAGAACTTTTTTTTTCTTTTGAAGGTGGACTGAACCAGGGGAAAGGGTTGAGGAATATTTTGATTTATCCCTGAAAAATAGGTAAGGATGGGTCCAATCGGTCATGTCCCAAGTTCTGAAGATGACTGATCTGAACTTGTGGAAGTGCATGGGGAGAAGTCTTGGATGGAATGTTAGGGTGTGGAAGGTCCAACAAACCATCCAGACTCTGAGCCTCTTCCCCTTACAGAGTGAGAGTTTTCAGGCTGGGGGCAGTCCCCTTCACCTTGGATCATTTAGTTGGGGATGAGGTGGGGGATAAATAGTGAAAATAACCTTTATTTTTAAAAGCTAGGATTGCAACAGAGAAGACAGCAACACTGAACTGCCACAACTGTTTATGCTACTGGAGGTAACAGATTTTGGAGCAAGAGCAGAAGAGGTACAGCCAAGCCATATGGACAATGCAGACGTGCCTCTGGTATTTAAAGGAAAAATAGTGCAGCCAAATTATCTAGTACTGGTAGAGGCAATAGGATCTAGAAACTATATTGCACCCATTAAAGATGGTGGATCAGTCCTACCCTCACTTATACCCTGTGCAGCATCACTGAAATTAGTAAACTGCAGGAACGGAACTGAGGGGAGAATCTGACCCACCATGTATAAAGTACCAAGTAATTGCATCTGTGTACAGTACCCTACATCCTCATCTACTATGGATCCACAGTCTAAAATTATTATGTTTCATTTATGCGTAAATTAATACACACAGAAAAGACTCTCTCATTGCACATCCAGCATAGACTAATACATATTTTTAGACTAATACAAAATAGTCAACTTACATCAGAATTAAATCTCAGCTGGCAAATGTTGCATGATATGATTTGCTTTCTTCGATGAGGAAGAGGAACCCCAAATGTATGATTTATAACAGCTTTCTGAATTGGGTCCATCTGTAAAGAGAGAAAGAGAAAAATAAAAGCTTTTCTGTTCCATTGGAAGGTTGCCTATGCCACTTATGGTATTAAACAGAATCTGTCCAGTGCCAATCTACGGCAAATATTATTCATTTGGTGACAGTACATTTCTCCCTTTCTTTTTCTATTATTATTATTTCTGCTTTTTACTGACCATGTAATTCGTAACCTTGAAAAGCATTTTTTGGCTACTATTCATTTCTATCTCACTGCAGTGAAGAAAGCTGAGTCAGTTAACATTGAACATGTTTACCTAGCAACATGCTAATTTCTGTTTTTACTTTAAGAAAACAGCAGCATAAAAATAATACGATTGTAAAAAAATAAAATACGAACCTGGGGAAAAGAAAAAAAGAAAGGGAATATGAAGTGAAATGTGAATGAGGATGTATAAACAACTCCATACAGTATGGTGCTTAGCTGGCTTTGCATCATGGCAGGATTCCCAAGTATTATGAAAATCTTCAACCTTGTCCTAGGTTCCAGAAATTAGTCTTTTAGATGAGGCAATTTCTGTCAGAGTCAGGGTAAATTCCAAATCATCCTTCAAGTATCTGAAGATTATTTCTCAGCCATTTAAATAAACCTATTTTCAACCATTTTATCCCTCCTTTAGAGAACACTTCTCTAGGTCAAATCCTGCTCCCCAGCACAAAGTCTGAGTAAATGGGCTTTACACAAAGAATTTCAACAGGGGTCAGAGGGGAATGATATCCTCCCTGCCCCCTCCAGGCTGTGGAGTGCAGTGTAGCATTAAATACATGGCTGTATGAGCAGCTACCATACTTACACTCCTCCCGTGCCAGTCGATTCTTATCCCCACTAGCTGTACTCTAGCTTTTCCCCTTCCACCAACTGTCTCTCCAAAACCCCTCACAATCCTTACACACTCACCATGGAAGCATGGGTCTAATGCAGTCATACTATCAGGGAACCTCTCTGGTCACTGCTGCTCTTTGAGCCCTCCCAAAGGAGGAATCACCATTGTGGAAGGTGCTTTGCCAGAAAGGCAAAATAGGCCTTATTATCTTTCTTGGACAATCTTCATGAGGCCAAAATGGGATAATGTGTACCTGTAACCCACACACCTCCTGGGTGTGGTGCTCTGTCCCATCTAGTGGCACCAAGACCAATGAAAGATTAATGAGTCTGATCTACAGCCTTAGCTAAAGGTCATATGGCTTTTAGCTCATGCAGTAGCGACTCATACTTTTAGCTCCAGAGGTCCCAGGTTTGATCCCGCCCACTGACGACCAGGGTCTGTTGGTGTTACACACTCCCTCAGGTTCATACTCACCCATTGTGGACTGCCTACCAGGGCTGGATTTCTAATTAGGTACGGTAGGTCCATGCCTAGGGGCGTTGGCATTCTAGGGGCACTTAACAGTTAAAAGTGGGTTAAAAGTTTCATTTTTTTATGGAAAACATGAAGGTCAGCTGTAGGCGGCATGGGGGACTGAAGATGCTGTGCCTAGGGGCACATAAGGTGTAAATCCGGTTCTGCTGCCTGCAGTCCATCTTCTTCCTCAATGCGTAAACCAAACCCTCTCCATAATCCAGGAAAAGGGCAGAGGCTGCTAATGTAAAGGCAGGTGAATGCCTCTTTCCCATATAAGTGGTGAGAACTTTGAGCAAAGTAATCTCTATGGATGTTGATCAGGGGAACTAGTTGGATCATGGTTTTGGTGCCATGGTTAGATCCAATAAGTAGCCTATTTTATGGTTCTATTTCAGCAATGGCCAAACTTTCATGAAAATCATCATTCCGGGGGAAAGGCTGCAGAAAACCTGGCAAGATTGGCTTGTCCTGTAAGAAATCTATCATTTAAATTGCACCAACAGAGATTTAGGTTAGACATTAGGAAAATCTACCTAGTTGTAAGGGTAGTAGAAAGCACTGCAACAGATTACCTAGGGAGGTTGTGGAATCTCTGTTGTTGGAGGTTTTTAAGAACAGGTTAGACAAACACCTATCAGGGATGGTCTAAAGAATATTTAATCCTGCCTCAGTGCACGGGACAGAACTAGATGACCTATTGAACTTCCTTCCAGTCATACATTTCTCTGATTCCATGATTTAGGCCCAAAATCTCACAAAAACTGTTCGTGAAATTTCAGCACCAATGCTAAAATAAACTTCCACAAACCTCCAGGTTAAAGTTGTCACGACTCTTCCTCTTTTGACAATAACCATTTGATAATTATATGTTTTAAAATTTTAAAATAGCTTTATAATAATTCATGAGCCACTCATTTAAGCAACAGGTAATCTTTATTTTGAGGCACGCTGTCACAGGGCTGTACAAAGTCATCATCTGAGTTATCCAAGCCCTAACCATGATGCATCCAATACTCAGATTGTGTAATTTTTATATTTATCTTAAAGAAATTAAATTTGTTCTGAACTAATGCCCCTATGGTTCACTTCTCATAAGGTAACATATGAGGTATTTGATAAATGCAGGATTGGTGCTTTGTCTGTGGGTAATTAATGTTTCAGGGGAATTGTAATAGTAGGGAGATGGAGCTTTTCATCTCTTCTAATATGAATCTGGAGCAGCTCAGCACTGAAACATTGTATCACGTGATGGCTATTCAATTGTTGATGTTAAATGGCTTGTGATCTTAGGCCAGCCCCTGGCGGAAAAGTGTTCAGATCATAAAAACAACACCACAAGGTGGTAAAGCTCCATGACAGGGTGTATAAACCCCACACTGGCCAAGTGAGAGTTAATGAACTGCTCTGGACTCAAGCAACCCTACCTTTCCACACCTGCCAAGCATGTCAGGGGTGGGGAGTGGGAGATGTAAAGGGAGAAGCTCAGCTCAGCTGGCAGCAGACTTTGAGGAGTGGAGAACAGATCTGCAGCCCTCGGCTCCTACAGAGGGCCTGGCTGAAGGCAAGAGCTGTTCAGGAGATCACTGCCTGTTGAGGCCGACATTGAGAAAACACAACAACAAACTATTTCTTAAAAATATTACTAGAGACACTCGCCTTTGGGCACTTAACTGAGCCATGGCCTACTGGAGGTCTCTGAAAGAAGAGAATCCTTCCATGGAAAGGTAGACTCCCATGAACTCAGTTGGAGGGCTGAGTATCCCACAACCATACCCATGCTGCTGGCAGCCTGGAGATCGGAGATCAAAGGCTGGGTGAGTTCAGAAACCCATCATGTGCCCTGGGGGACCAACCCTATGACAGTTCTGCAAACAGCTTGTGTGAAAACTATCAGCTTGTGCTAGCCCTGTTAGATTTTGCTGAACAAAACCCAAACATCACATGTAATTGTACCATGCCCAGCACAACGGAGCTCTGATCTGTTTTCCACTGTAACACAAATAATGTACAACAATAAGGATTAGTTTGATTATGTCAAGGACTGTAACGACAACATGCTGTGGCACAATGTGATGATCTCACACTTTGATCTAATGCGTGCGCTGCAATCTTTTCACGCTGTAATATCGTGTTTTAAAAGTCCATGCTCCAGAATGTAGTACAGAACACAGAGCAGAAGAGGGGCAGCTATATAGGGAAAGCAAATAGCCTGGCAATTTAGGAGTCCATTCCTGGGTGGTACAGAGAGGGAAAAAGAAGAGTGATCTGCTTGTGCCACCTGACTGCCATCACTAGAGCCCATGGTCTGCTTTGGCTGATTTTACCACATTTCATTGGTGTTGAGGCTTTGGGAACTGTGGTGTAGATATGTCTATGCACGCTGGGAATCACCCCTCCCAGCTCAAATGCAGACATAACCTTAGCCCCAAGCTAGACATGGGAACCTCTTCACACTCACCCTATCATCTCAGGTCCGATTACAAGAACTGAACAGATACACTCTTTTCTCTCTTCCAATATACCTTTTCCCCGAAAGCCTGAGATTTTTAACCCAGCACCTTAGTACTCAAAGTATGCAAACAAGAAAAATTTGCACTGCCTGAATATTTCCTGAGAATTAGAAACATATTTCCTAACCTCTAAAAGATAGTTCTTTATGTCTCTTATGCCATCACATCCTTGACTCTGCCAATGAAATCAGCCTTGAGTACCTGTTCTCCCACAAATATCTCCATGCTTTCTTCCACGCTGCCTCTTATGTCTGGATTGCCCTTCCTGACCTAATCTTTAATTCAGATCCCTCCGCAAGACTCACTTTTGTTGAGACACCTTCAGGAAATCAACCTAACAATGACTAGGCTAAACAGCATTTGGGGGATAACTTATCTATTAAAAAACAAAAAGACTGATGATTTATGTGATCACTCCATTCCATGTCTATCCTATTTTTTGTACTATTCTGATTAAAATTAAATTGTGATCTCTCCTCAGTAATGATTGTTTCTATCTATTTGTTTATTCTGTTCCTAGTGTAATATAGTCTGACCATCATTGGTGGCTCTGGGTCTTACCGCAATAAAAATAACTATTCCCTGAAATCTCTTGTCTTTTTGAGTTCCATAACTTCTATCCTTTAATCAATAACATTTTAAATAAAGTTGGACCTGGAATACCAAAATAAACATTAGTATCAATTTTTGAAACACATATTCCACAGGCGCATTAAAGAAATTAATTTCATCTGCCAACAGGAACAGATCACAATCAGTGGTTTAACAAGCAAACTGCATTGAGACTCTCAGATTCTCAAGTGGATTAGATGGTTTGTCTGCAACTTTAGATCCCTCATATATGGCCACAAGTTCTGTGACATCAGCTGGGAATTACTGATCTTCCAGTTAGTTTCTCCAATATGAAATGTTTTGTAGTGATGGACCTTGATCTGTTCTCTCTACCTGTCCTTTGCCTCAGTTTCTTCTCTCTCTCTTCTTCTTCCTCCTTTGTCCCTCTCTCCCCAACCATTCCCTCCCCCTCACCCCCTTCTTCTCCCACATTATGCACTGGCCCTCTGACTCTCTACATAGCTGGGTGATGATACCAGAACTTGGTTCAGCTGCTATAGTACTTGTGCTCGTTTCACAGATGATGGCCTAGACTCTCAGCATTAACACACCCAGGCTGTAAACTAGCCACAGAAGCACTAC
This sequence comes from Natator depressus, assembly GCF_965152275.1. Taxonomy (NCBI): domain Eukaryota; kingdom Metazoa; phylum Chordata; order Testudines; family Cheloniidae; genus Natator; species Natator depressus. The sequence goes on along the minus strand of NC_134235.1, from coordinate 196,220,181 downwards.
AGTTTTCATATGATATCAGGGAGCCAACCATCCAGGAAATAAGCACTTAAAGTTCAGTACAAAAGCTGCTTCAATGGCCACTAGACTAGAACAACTAATTTCTCAAGGATTTGGGTTTATCCACCTCTGTGGTAAGGATGCTTACTCGAAAGGGGCTTGGATTTCTGGTGGAGCTAATGTCCGCCCATTAGGTTTAACAAGTTTTCAGCACATAACTTTTGCAAGCAGTAGGTTTTTGGTTGGGTGGCTGTTTGTTTTTTGGGGGGAAAGGGTGTGGATAGAGGATCAAATGTTCTCTGCAGATTTACTCTTCTTTTCCTGCTGATAAAGAAATATATGCCTGCATATTTCCCTACTTTTTTGTATAGATTTGTACTTCTCCTACTCACTACAGAACATGGCCTTATGATTTGTGCTTGTAGTGCTATAAGCAAAGCTCTCTGGATAACCTCCAAGGTGATTAAGGAAAGCTGGTTCAAATGCAGGAATCCTTTCTCTGCCAATCGCTCTTTGACACAGCAAGTCAGAATTACTTTTCGCAATATGACTCCATAAACCCGGCTCCTGATAAAGTCAGAGCAGACAACCATAAGCGAGAGTGAGAATGACGGAGTGATATTTGGCGTTATTATTTTTTCCTAGAGATCTCATTTGGGAATTGCTGCCAATGCACAAATTTAAAAAAAATATTCAAAAGCATCAGAGAAGCACCCAAAAGTTTGTTGTAGGAAGGCAGAGAGAATCATATACATTTTTGAGTGCTGCTTGATGGGAACTGGGGACTGACTGACACTGGAAGGCAGAAGCTTGTGGGGCCTGTAGGGATCACACAGATGGATGGAGATAGTCAACTCTCAGAGGGATCTAGGGAGGAGGGGTTGTAGGCAAGTTTGAGGGGAGCAATAGCCTCACAATGTTTAGAGAAGCAGATGAGAATTTAGATGCTTAATGGAACTCTATTCAGGTTCACTGATTGCTACTATTTATACATGCAAATTGTATTTTACATGTTTTAAATTCATTTATGTGTAATATATGCTTTTATTTGAAAGAGGCACTGTCAAGATAACAGGTTTCAGAGTAGCAGCTGTGTTAGTCTGTATTCGCAAAAAGAAAAGGAGTACTAGTGGTACCTTAGAGACTAACCAATTTATTTGAGCATAAGCTTTCGTGAGCTACAGCTCACTTCATCGGATGCATTCCTCTCTGTATGAGTTTTTTCATGAAGTTGATAGATTTCCACTATCTATCAACTTCATGAAAAACCTCATACAGAAAGGAATGCATCCGATGAAGTGAGCTGTAGCTCACGAAAGCTCATGCTCAAATAAATTGGTTAGTCTCTAAGGTGCCACTAGTACTCCTTTTCTTTTTGTCAAGATAACAATTATTTGATAAAATCTGGTTTACTGTTCTACTAATGCTATGTTATTATAGTTTGCTTTATTTTTTCTATTTAGGATGCGGGGTTGGAGGTGTGAGATAGGGAGATACTGCAATTCACATAGGAATAGATTATGGTTCTGCTTTTGAGGCTATGTTGGAGGGTACGATATTTTAAGATGCCCCCTTACTCTCCCTTGCGCTGGCTTCCTGGATTGCGGGTTGCAGCATGGGGAGGAAAGCAGCCTCGATATGTAGAGTATGTCCCAACCCCCACATTGCTGGCTGGGATGGAGAATGGGTGGAGCTTTTTCTCTCCTCCTTCACACATACAAACATGCTATCAGAGGTATGCGGGCATGCTGGGGTCGGGGAAGTACTCTGCACTAGATCTAGAACCAGTTATTTCCCCCTAGAAGCATGGAGGAACCTGGAAGGCTGACTGTGACTTTCAGAGTCACAATGTGACATCTGGTCTGCTCCTGGGACAGTGTACTGCTAAGGGCTGGTGGCAAAGCCATGATGGAACTCTTAGCTCTGGCTACTAGGCGGGAAAATTTCACGTTCCAATCCTAGTTACTTTTCCTTTTTGATACCCAAGTACTAGTACAATGTTTTTTTTGTTTGTGTTCTTAATTAGTCAGATACAAGCTTGTGGGTTTTTTTCATTGTTTTTAAATTACAATATATTTCTATTCTTTGGTCAAATACTGTATTCCTTCTTCAAGACTCAGTCATGTTAAACTTACATTGGTAGCTTTGGTAACTGCCTGAGTTAATGTTCAGTATAGATGGCAGACGTTGGCCCCTTATTTAGTTTTGTTAACCCAAACTCTCCCTTTTCCATTAATGTATTGTTAAGCAAAGTCCACATTTTGAATCTAACCACTTGACAATGTCCCTCTCAATGATTTTAAGCAACTATTCTAGAGCTACCATAGCTGTTGTCCCTATTGGGCCTCTCTAGCCAACTCTCTGTGTGGGGTCTTGTTAATGACAAGGATGAAATCTGGGGTGGGGAGTTTCTACATAGCAACTGTTGATACAAAATGTAATAGCCATAAGGATAATTTCTGTAAAATAGTTATTAATTGCTCTTCCTTTTGTTGATGATCCTTTTTACTGAAGCCATTAACTAACAAATCTGCCAGACATATCTATTTAATCACAAACACAGAAATAATGTCCTAATTATCTGGCGACTCGTGAGAGCTGTGTGGGGAAAAAAGTTTACACCTACAAAGAATTTTGTTCTTTTTCAATTTTCACTGTTTCAAATGGGAGGCAGAAAAAAGTAGGGTTTTTTTTTTTAAATTGTGTTTTGTTTTCCCCCTCAGTTTCAAGAGTTTAGCCATAAACAGAAAACAACTTTCTCCAACATCCATACCATGTAAATCAATGCAGATGAGACACATGGACAGAAGAGAGGTAAGGCTTGTGACAGACTGATCAGCTGTTGCCAGAGGAGTGCAGGTTGCCTCAAAAAAACCCATCTTGTTTATGGGATAATAAAGTTGCAGCCAGTTGGCCCAAAATTGAAGATGTCCATCACCATTCCCACTGCCATTTCCATCACTGTCCCCAGTGCCATTTACAATAACGTATGTGCAATTTTCCAGGCATCGGTGACTCTGTACGATAGGATTGGGTGAAAAGCAATTTGTTGAATTGCAAGAATATTTGCCAAATTCAGCCAGCAAAATGCTACTAAATTTCAACAGGTTTATATTGGTTTCTGGATAATCATTTGTTTGGCTCTCTTACTGCTGCCAACATTAAAGGTCTGACATCTATACCTCCCCTTCCTATAGAAAAGTGAAAGAAATAAAAATCTTCCCCAACCCCACCACATGATTCCTTCTCAATAGCCTCCAGAGGAGGGGCTCAACACCCTGTCCCAGAAATCCAGATGAAAGAAGATCCCATCAGCAGCATCCCAGAGTAAAAGAAAGGCACAGAAAGGGGATAAGTAGGTGAATATTCATATTCTGGGATTTCCCAAATGCTAAGGCTCATGAATATTAATATCAAACAAATCGAAATATCAACCTATTCACCCATGCCTATTGTATTGGTATCCATTTTTGACCCAAGCAGCTAGTCAAAGTTCACGGTATTGTCAGTGGGAGCAGAAATTAACCATGGAGTCTGGTGTTTCCTTTGATGGAATCTTGTTTATTACAAGGCAGTTACAAAGTCCTGCTTCTCCAAAAGCAGGAGGGACCAAAATCAAAACAGCAGTTTCTTAGCTTACAGGTCCACGCTTGGTTCAGCCATCATCCTTGACCAAGACATCTCTCTAGGGTCTCACCATGCTTACAGACTTCTGTTTGGCTTTCATGCTCTGGCCCTAAGTTTCTCTCATTGTGTTTTCTGCCTTCCTACACCCACCTCCATCCTTACCCAAATGGTACTCAGAAAAAACCCTCTGCCCACTCAATCTGAAACTCCTGTGTGGGTTCACAACCTCTTTTGTCTTAGCTGGGGGGCTTGTGATTAACATATCCTGCCAGTTGTGTTAATGGACGAGTGTGTTCACACCCAATGTAAAAAGGGCTTATGATCGATGCTGTCACCAGTGCCTCTCCGTGTAACAGTATGTTATAGTGTGACTCACTTCTGCCTGCCTTACAGTACTGCCAACTCTCATGATTTTATCACTAGTGTCACGATAGTTGGTGACCTTCTTATAGCTTCATTTCCTGGAGCCATGCCGGTATGTGCAAAGCTCCGCTTTCATTTAAAACAGGGTTCTAGATCTCACAGTGGCAGAGAAAGGTTTGAAAAAGTTATTTGTAAAGGCTGGGCAATAAAGAGCAATAAAAAGAACCAACCGTTATTTCTTATTTATTGTGATTCTTAAGTCAGTGGGCCTGACACCCAAGTTCTGAATGCTTGAATTTGGCAATATTGTATGCATTGCACTCTAAAATAAGAATAAACAGATCTAGCTCAGAAGATGAAGATAATGCACATGTTCAAAGATTGTTAAAGATAATGTTTACTTAAAATAAGGCCCCAAACCACCAGATAAAAGTTAAGTAAAAGCATATTTTACCTCAAAGCCAAACAAATTAGCTGCAGAGCTAATTGTGTTCTAAAACTGGCTACTGCAAGACAGAACCTGTCCATTGTCCCCCATTACTGCTATTTCAGTGCCAGTTTTAGAAGCACACCTAAAAATAATTGCTACCACCCTTCTCTAACTGCTGTAGTTTTTTTCCTTTCTGCAACAGAATGAATACTCTCTATTTCTCACTTGAGTTTACATATGTTATGTTTCATATAATTCCTTCCCATTATTCGTGATTTCACATGAAGTTTGAATTGTTCAGAAATTTTAATACTGCAGAAATGCTCAATTTCTGAGAAGAGTTGGTAGAAGAGAAAACTGGCAAACCAGAAAAGTAGTAGTTGTGTCCAGTAACTACAGTCTAACACTAAATACCTGGAGAAACAAGATCTCAAGAAAAACTCGCTAGGGATCAGGTTCCTTTAGTGGTAAACACAATGCCATAGTAAAACAAATCACCATCCATAACACTCTCCACTGTATTTGCCACAGTATGCATCCGATGAAGTGAGCTGTAGCTCACGAAAGCTTATGCTCAAATAAATTTGTTAGTCTCTAAGGTGCCACAAGTCCTCCTTTTCTTTTTACTAGAGCTAGAATTACTGGAATCTGACAGTGAAGTCAATGCTATGGCTTCATATAATCTCCTGTGACTTCTCACAACCAAGTTGCTGTTAGAATGCATGATAATTATAGTGTAAATAACCTTAAGGGACTGATTTTTTTTTAAAGGCCTCCAATTTTGTGTGCAATTTTGCACCATCAATTAATGGCAAATGCAAAAATGCAGGGACAAATGCCCCCTTGCCCCATTGTAATCTCTTAATCATGAAAGTTTATGCTCAAATAAATTTGTTAGTCTCTAAGGTGCCACAAGTCCTCCTTTTCTTTTTGCAGATACAGACTAACACGGCTGCTACTCTCAAACCTGTCATTAATACATTATTGTGATTGTAAATCACTTTTTTATACCTCTAAATGAAAAATTTATGCCCACAAATGAATTATGGCCAAAGTTTAATTCCAGGTACAAAACTGCATAGCAAAAATTGAAAACTCAGTTTAGGGGGCCCCCTTAAGAATTCATTTCTATTAGGGCTGCCGATTAATCACAGTTAACTCATGAGATTAACTCAAAAAATTAATCATGACTAAAAAAATTAATCGTGATTAATCGCACTTTGAATCGCATGGTTAAACGATAGAATGCCAATTGAAATGTAATATTTTGATGCTTTTCTATATTTTCAAATATATTGATTTCAATTACAACACAAAATACAAATTACAGAGTGGTAGCCGTGTTAGTCTGTATCAGCAAAAAAACCCGAGGAGTACTTGTGGCACCTTAGTGGTGCCACTAAAGTGGGTTTTAGCCACAAAAGCTTATGTCCAAATAAATTTGTTAGTCTCTAAGGTGCCACAAGTACTCCTCGTTTGTTTGGGTTTTTTTTTTTACACAATACAAAGTGTATAGTGCTCACTTTATATTATTTTTATTATAAATATTTGCACTGTAAAAATGATAAATAATATTTTTCAGTTCATCTCATACAAGTATTGAAGTACAACTAATTTATTGTGAAAGTGCAACTTACAAATGTAGATTTTTTTGGTTACATAATAGCACTCAAAAAACAAAGCAATGTAAAACTTTAGAAACTACAAGTCCACTCAGTCCTACTTCATGTTCAGCAAATCTCTCAGACAAACAAGTTTGTTTACATTTATGGGACATAATGCTGCCCGCTTAAGGTACCAATGTGAGATTTCTAAAGATAGCTATAGCACTTGATCCAAGGTTTAAGAATCTGAAGTTTCTTTCAATATCTGAGAGGAATGAGGTGTGGAGCATGCTTTAAGAAGTCTTAAAAGAGCAAAAGTCCAATGTGGAAACTGCAGAACTGAACCACCAAAAAAGAAAATCAACCTTCTGCTGGTGGCATCTGACTCAGATGATAAAAATGAACATGCATTAGTCCACACTGCTTTGGATCATTATGGAGCAGAACCTATCATCGGCATGGACACATGTCCTCTGGAAGGGTGGCTGAAGCATGAAGGGACATAAGAATCTTTAGCGCACCTGGCATGTAAATATCTTGCAACACTGGTTACAACAGTGCCATGCAAACAACTGTTGTCACTTTCAGGTGTTATTGTAACAAGAAGCAGGCAGCATTATCTCCTGAAAAAGTAAATAAACTTGTTTGTCTGAGTGATTGCCTGAACAAGAAGTAGGACTGAGTGGACTTGTAGGCGCTAAAGTTTTACACTGTTTTATTTTTGAGTGTAGTTATTTTTTGTACATAATTCTACATTTGTAAGTTCAACTTTCATGATAAAGAGATTGTATTACAGTACTTGTATGAGGTGAATTGAAAAATACTATTTCTTTTGTTTTTTACTGTGCAAATATTTGTAATCCAAAATAATATAAAGTGAGCACTGCACACTTTGTATTGTGTGTGGTAATTGAAATCAATACATTTGAAAATGTAGAAAACATCCACAAATATTTAAATAAATGGTATTCTATTATTCTTTAACAGTGCAACTAATCGCGTGATTAATCACGATTAATTTTTTTAACCACGCGATTAATCACTCTTAGTTTTTTTTAATCGCTTTACAGCCCTAATTCCCATACATCCAAACCGTGACACTATAAGAATGTTGCAAATCTGGACACAGATTCCACACCCAAGCATTATACTATATAACAGAGAACATAATATTGCTACACGAAGCTATTTTCCCTCTGTCATAAATATAAAGGGAAGGGTAAACCCCTTTAAAATCCCTCCTGGCCAGAGGAAAAATCCTCTCACCAGTAAAGGGTTAAGAAGCTAAAGGTAACCTCACTGGCACCTGACCAAAATGACCAATGAGGAGACAAGAGACTTTCAAAAACTGGGAGGAGGGAGAGAAACAAAGGGTCTGTGTCTGTCTGTATGCTGCTTTTGCTGGGGATAGAACAGGAATGGAGTCTTAGAACTTTAGTAAGTAATCTAGCTAGGTATGCGTTAGATTATGATTTCTTTAAATGGCTGAGAAAAGAACTGTGCTGAATAGAATGACTATTCCTGTCTGTGTGTCTTTTTTGTAACTTAAGGTTTTGCCTAGAGGGATTCTCTATGTTTTGAATCTAATTACCCTGTAGGGTATCTAATCATCCTGATTTTACAGAGGTGATTTCTTTACTTCTATTAGAAGTCTTCTTGTAAGAAAACTGAACGCTTTTTCATTGTTCTCAGATCCAAGGGTTTGGGTCTGTGGTCACCTATGCAAATTGGTGAGGAGTTTTACCAAACCTTCCCCAGGAAGTGGGGTGCAAGGGTTGGGAGGATTTGGGGGGGAAAGACGTGTCCAAACTACATTTCCCAGTAAACCCAGTTAGAGTTTGGTGGTGGCAGTGGAGATCCAGGGACAAAGGATAAAATTAATTTGTACCTTGGGGAAGGTACAAAGTGAAAGTACAAAGCTGGTGAAAGTAAGCTTAGGAGGTTTTCATGCAGGTCCCCACATATGTACCCTAGAGTTCAGAGTGGGGGAGGAACCTTGACATGGTGGCAGAGTGGTGGAATGAACCTGAAACCATTTTGAGATCAATTTGAGATTTTTTGAACTAGAAATACAGATTTTAAAAAGGAATTTTTTTTTCGTTTGGGGCTGCTGGAAAGGAGGTCCAACTGAAAGCAGCTAGTTTTTTCTCTGCTTTGGGGCCAGAGCAGAGACAAAAGGGGATTATCTTTGTGAATTGCAGGTTTTCTTTGCCTGGAGGCAGGGTACTTAACTCCTGCAGGGAAATTCAGAGTCTTCCAAACCAGAGTTTTTTTTTCCCTAAAAGTAAACGGGGGGGGGGGGGTGTTCTACCCATTTGCCTGGAGACAAAAGTGGCAAGAGGTTTTTTTTTTAGGATTTTGATTTTTTTTTGTTTGTTTTACAAGGAGCACAGTTTTGAAAAGGAATTTTTTCCTTTGGGCTGCTGTAAGCAGGTTTCCAAGTAGTTGGAGGTTTTTTGCTTTGATTTGGGGCCAGGGCAGAGACAAAGGGAATTGTCTTTTTCTGTAGGCTGACAATCACTATCAGAGAATAGGTATCCTATTCCAGCACAGCAAAATTTTAAAGCCAAGTTTTGTTTATTTTATTTCTAACCCGCAGGTGTAAAGTTAATTAAAAACAGAGAGGTTAGGATGACAGAATCCACGGCACAACAAAAGATGGAATTAGCCAGATTTCAGGCTGAGGAAAAACAAAAGGAACATGAAAGACAGATAGAACTCCTGCGGCTGGAGAAGGAGGTACAGGAGGCTGCCCACAAGAGGGAAATGGAGACAAGGAAGCATGAGGAGGAGGAGAAGGAAAAAGAGAGGAAGCATGTGGAGGAGGAGAAGGAAAAAGAGAGGAAGCATGCACTGGAGATGGAGAAGGTAAAGGCTCAGCAGAATATACCAACAAACCCTAGCAATCCTTCTCCAGGTACCACTCCCCATCCCAGAAAGTTCCCCACCTACAAGGCAGGCGATGATACTGAGGCCTTCTTAGAAAACTTCGAAAGGGCCTGCCTTGAGTACAGCATCTCTACCGACCAATACATGGTAGAGCTGAGGCCGCAGCTCAGTGGACCCTTAGCTGAGGTGGTGGCTGAAATGCCTAAAGAACACATGAACAAGTATGAACTGTTTAAATCCAAGGTGAGAGTCAGAATGGGGATAACACCGGAGCAGTCTTGTTGGAGGTTCAGAGCCCAAAGGTGGAAACCAGATGTGTCATTTACCCGACATGCCTACCACATTGTGAAACATTGGGATGCCTGGATATCAGGAGCAAGTGTTGAATCTCCAGTAAATTTGCCCTTCCTAATGCAAATGGAACAATTCTTAGAGGGTGTTCCTGAGGAAATAGAAAGATACATCCTAGATGGGAAGCCCAAAACTGTAATCGAGGCAGGAGAGATTGGAGCCAGATGGGTAGAGGTGGCAGAGAAGAAGAAAACTGGTCGCAGTTGGAGCGGAGACCAGAAGGGACAACCCCAGACCACACCCTATTACCGGGGGCCGCCCAAAGCCCCACCTACCTCCCAAAGAACCCTCCAGACCCCTTATCGTCCCACCACCCCGTTCTCCAGCAACCCACCTCGCCCCAGTGACCCGTCAGCTGGACGATGTTTTAAATATAACGAGCTGGGGCATGTAAAGGCCAACTGCCCCAAGAACCCCAACAGATTACAGTTCATTGCACCGGAATCACACCAGAGGTCCACAGGCCCAGATACCTCCCAGATACCCTTGGAGTGGAGGGAAACTGTGAGGGTGGGCGGGAAGAAGGTCACCGCATGGAGGGACACTGGAGCACAAGTGTCAGCTATCCATGCTTCCTTAGTGGACCGCAATTTAATCAACCCAGAGATCCAAGTGACGATTCAACCCTTCAAGTCCAACTCTTTCGATTTGCCTACAGCCAAGTTGCCTGTCCAGTACCAGGGCTGGTCAGGAATGTGGACTTTTGCAGTCTTTGATGATTATCCCATCCCTATGCTGTTGGGGGAAGACTTGGCCAATCATGTGAAGCGGGCCAAGAGGGTGGGAATGGTCACCCGCAGCCAGGCTAAACAAGCCGTGAGGCCGAGCTCTGTTCCGGAAACTTCTATCAGGACCCGGTCAGAGGTGATGGACCCGGACCCCAGGCCAATGTCTGCAACAACAGTAGTGGATCCAGTCCCAGAGACCCAGACGGAACCAGTCCCAGAACCGGAACCAGCCGAACAACCAACACCAGACCCATTGCCAGCAATGAATCCAGTACTTGCAACCTCAACACCAGAGGGCCCCACCGAACCTGAACCGGCAGCAGCCCATAACCCTACACAAGAGGCTCAGCCAGAGCCTGAACCCCAACAGAGTGTCCCAGCGGAGAGCGGTTCACAGTCATCGGAAACAGCCCCATCCCCTACATCGCTTCCAGAGGGACCAAGCATAGGTCCACAATCCAATGAGGAACTGATGTCTCCAGCATCAAGGGAACAGTTCCAGACCGAACAGGAAGCAGATGAAAGCCTCCAGAGAGCTTGGACGGCGGCACGGAGCAACCCACCGCCTCTCAGCTCTTCTAATTGATCCAGGTTTGTTGTAGAAAGACGACTTTTATACAAGGAAACTCTTTCTGGTGGACACCAGGAAGACTGGCATCCTCAGAGACAGTTGGTAGTTCCAACTAAATATCGGGCCAAGCTCTTGAGCTTAGCCCACAATCACCCTAGTGGCCATGCTGGGGTGAACAGGACCAAAGACCGTTTGGGGGGGTCATTCCACTGGGAGGGAATGGGCAAGGATGTTTCTACCTATGTCCGGTCTTGTGAAGTATGCCAAAGAGTGGGAAAACCCCAAGACCAGGTCAAAGCCCCTCTCCAGCCACTCCCCATCATTGAAGTTCCATTTCAGCAAGTAGCTGTAGATATTCTGGGTCCTTTTCCGAAAAAGACACCCAGAGGAAAGCAGTACATACTGACTTTCATGGATTTTGCCACCCGATGGCCGGAAGCAGTAGCTCTAAGCAACACTAGGGCTAAAAGTGTGTGCCAGGCACTAGCAGACATTTTTGCCAGGGTAGGTTGGCCCTCCAACATCCTCACAGATGCAGGGACTAATTTCCTGGCAGGATCTACGGAAAACATTTGGGAAGCTCATGGGGTAGATCACTTGGTTGCCACTCCTTATCACCATCAAACAAATGGCATGGTGGAGAAGTTTAATGGAACTTTGGGGGCCATGATACGTAAATTCGTAAATAAGCACTCCAATGATTGGGACCTAGTGTTGCAGCAGTTTCTCTTTGCCTACAGAGCTGTACCACACCCCAGTGTAGGGTTTTCCCCATTTGAACTTGTATATGGCCGTGAGGTTAAGGGGCCATTACAGTTGGTGAAGCAGCAATGGGAGGGATTTACACCTTCTCCAGGAACTAACATTCTGGACTTTGTAACCAACCTACAAAACACCCTCCGAACCTCTTTAGCCCTTGCTAAAGAAAACTTACAGGACGCTCAAAAAGAGCAAAAAGCCTGGTATGATAAACATGCCAGAGAGCGTTCCTTCAAAGTAGGGGACCAGGTCATGGTCTTAAAGGCGCTCCAGGCCCATAAAATGGAAGCATCGTGGGAAGGGCCATTCACAGTCCAGGAGCGCCTGGGAGCTGTCAATTATCTCATAGCCTTCCCCACCTCCAACCGAAAGCCTTAGGTGTACCATATTAATTCTCTAAAGCCCTTTTATTCCAGAGAATTAAAGGTTTGTCAGTTTACAGCCCAGGGAGGAGAGGACGGTGAGTGGCCTGAAGGTGTCTACTACGAAGGGAAAAATGCTGGTGGTGTGGAAGAGGTGAACCTCTCCATGACCCTTGGGCGTGTGCAGCGAGAGCAGATCCAGGAGCTGTGCACTAGCTACACGCCAACGTTCTCAGCCACCCCAGGACTGACTGAACGGGCATACCACTCCATTGACACAGGTAATGCTCACCCAATTAAAGTCAACCTTACCGGGTGTCTCCTCAAGCTAAATCTGCTATAGAACGGGAGATCCAGGATATGTTACAGATGGGGGTAATCCGCCCCTCTGGAAGTGCATGGGCATCTCCAGTGGTTCTAGTTCCCAAACCAGATGGGGAAATACGTTTTTACATGGACTACCATAAGCTAAATGCTGTAACTCGCCCAGACAACTATCCAATGCCACGCACAGATGAACTATTAGAGAAACTGGGACGGGCCCAGTTCATCTCTACCTTGGACTTAACCAAGGGGTACTGGCAGGTACCGCTAGATGAATCTGCCAAGGAAAGGTCAGCCTTCACCACACATCTCGGGCTGTATGAATTTAATGTACTCCCTTTCGGGCTGCGAAATGCACCCGCCACCTTCCAAAGACTTGTAGATGGTCTCCTAGCGGGATTAGAAGAATATGCAGTCGCCTACCTTGACGATGTGGCCATATTTTCGGATTCCTGGGCAGAACACCTGGAACATCTACAAAAAGTCCTTGAGCGCATAAGGGAGGCAGGACTAACTGTTAAGGCTAAGAAGTGTCAAATAGGCCTAAACAGAGTGACTTACTTTGGACACCAGGTGGGTCAAGGAACTATCAGCCCTCTATAGGCCGAAGTGGATGCTATCCAAAAGTGGCCTGTCCCAAAGTCAAAGAAACAGGTTCAATCCTTCTTAGGCTTGGCTGGTTATTACAGATGATTTGTACCGCAATACAGCCAAATCGCCGCCCCACTGACAGACCTAACCAAAAAGAAACAGCCAAATGCCGTTCAGTGGACCAAAAAGTGTCAGAAGGCCTTTAACAAGCTTAAAGCCACACTCATGTCTGACCCTGTTCTAAGGGCCCCAGACTTTGACAAACCGTTCCTAGTAACCACAGATGCGTCCGAGCGCGGTGTGGGAGCAGTTTTAATGCAGAAAGGACCTGATCAAGAATTCCACCCTAGTGTTTCTCAGCAAAAAACTGTCTGAGAGGGAAAGCAACTGGTCAGTCAGTGAAAAAGAATGTTACGCCATTGTCTACGCCCTGGAAAAGCTACGCCCATATGTTTGGGGACGGCGTTTCCACCTGCAAACCGACCATGCTGCACTACAGTGGCTTCATACCACCATGGGAAATAACAAAAAACTTATTTGGTGGAGTTTAGCTCTCCAAGATTTTGATTTAGACATCCAACACATCTCAGGAGCTTCTAACAAAGTGGCTGATGCACTCTCCCGTGAAAGTTTCCCAGAATCAACTGGTTAAAATCGTCCTTGAGATGTGGAAAATATTGTTAGTCTTTATGTACTTGGTAGTATATTTAGAGGTGCATGTGTCTTATTAACTCTGTTTTTCCTAGAGGCCCAGGAAGAAATCCCAGCCAGCGTTTCACCCTAGCTGAGATTTGGGGGGCGTGTCATAAATATAAAGGGAAGGGTAAACCCCTTTAAAATCCCTCCTGGCCAGAGGAAAAATCCTCTCACCTGTAAAGGGTTAAGAAGCTAAAGGTAACCTCACTGGCACCTGACCAAAATGACCAATGAGGAGACAAGAGACTTTCAAAAGCTGGGAGGAGGGAGAGAAACAAAGGGTCTGTGTCTGTCTCTATGCTGCTTTTGCTGGGGATAGAACAGGAATGGAGTCTTAGAACTTTTAGTAAGTAATCTAGCTAGGTATGTGTTAGATTATGATTTCTTTAAATGGCTGAGAAAAGAACTGTGCTGAATAGAATGACTATTCCTGTCTGTGTGTCTTTTTTGTAACTTAAGGTTTTGCCTAGAGGGATTCTCTATGTTTTGAATCTAATTACCCTGTAAGGTATCTACCATCCTGATTTTACAGAGGTGATTTCTTTACTTCTATTAGAAGTCTTCTTGTAAGAAAACTGAATGCTTTTTCATTGTTCTCAGATCCAAGGGTTTGGGTCTGTGGTCACCTATGCAAATTGGTGAGGAGTTTTACCAAACCTTCCCCAGGAAGTGGGGTGCAAGGGTTGGGAGGATTTTGGGAGGAAAGACGTGTCCAAACTACGTTTCCCAGTAAACCCAGTCAGAGTTTGGTGGTGGCAGTGGAGATCCAGGGACAAAGGATAAAATTAATTTGTACCTTGGGGAAGTTTTAACTTAAGCTGGTGAAAGTAAGCTTAGGAGGTTTTCATGCAGGTCCCCACATCTGTACCCTAGAGTTCAAAGTGGGGGAGGAACCTTGACACCCTCAAAACCAATAACTTGGTGGACTTCATGTACTTTGAAAACTGCATGGCTGATATACACTGCACAGTTCAGAACATGGGACAACTCTCCCTGTTGTTTCTGAGACACATGGAAAGGGTGGGGATGCAGTTACTGCAACTGAGCCAGAACCTCAACTGGTGTAAATGAGCATAGCTCAGGGATCTGGCCCTGAATGCATTTGACATTCATTACTTATCTGTGGATGTACACTATCAATCTGGTTCATTTCCCGAGTGTTACCTTCGCCTGGGGGTGGGGCGAAGGACATAAATACATGTATAAAATATGTATAAAATTCAAAATAAATTAGAGAACTCTTAGAGAACTTAGCAAAATAAATAAATAAAAATGAAAGATGCTCAAATAATTTGCTTTTATGTGCAACTGGAAAACTCTGATATCAGATGTATAAAATGCATGTTCTAGATGTGCTATCATGCATGGCTTATCCTCTTATTGCTAATTTATTCAGTGTTGCCTCAGTCATTATGCTGAATAATTATTAGTGAATTGAAATTCAACATTAAAAGTGCAACCTTTCTTAGTGATATACCACTTCTGAGCTTATCAATGAAACAGTGTAATACTGTAATGTGCTGCTTTTCATACATCTCATATAGAAACACTATTTACCTCACTTAAACAAAATGATTCAGGAGAAAAATATCTCTAGTAATTATAGCCACCATCTGCAGTATTTGCCTTTGGACTATTTTTTAGGAAGTAATTATTTAAAACTGGGCAGAACTCTAAAAATGAATGTCTGAAGACACAATCATTGTGCTAATTAGGCACATAAGAACAAAATGCAAGAAATCTGATGATGTTCAACAAGAACAAGTGCAGAGTCCTGCACTTAGGAAGGAAGAATCCCATGTACTGCTACAGGCTGGGAACCGACTGGCTAAGCAGCAGTTCTGCAGAAAAGGACCTGGGGGTTACAGTGGACAAGAAGCTGGATATAAGTCAGCAGTCTGTCCTTGCAGCCAAGAAGGCCAATGGCATATTGAGCTGTATTAGTAGGAGCATTGCCAGCAGATCAAGGGAAGTGATTACTCCCCTCTATTCGGCACTGGTGAGGCCACACTGGGAGTATTGCATCCAGTTTGGTCCCCCCACTACAGAAGGGATGTGGACAGAGAGTCCAGCGGAAGGCAACGAAAATGATTAGGGGGCTGCGGCACATGACTTAGGAGGAGAGGCTGAGGGAACTGGGGTAATTTAGTCTGCAGAAGAGAAGAATGAGGGGGGATTTGATAGCAGCCTTCAACTACCTGAAGGGGGGTTCCAAAGAGGATGGATCTAGACTGTTCTCAGTGGTAGCAGATGACAGAACAAGGAACAATGATCTCAAGTTGCAGTGGGGAAAGTCTAGGTTGGATATTAGGAACCACTATTTCACTAGGAGGGTGGTGAAGCACTGGAACGGGTTACCTAGGGAGGTGGTTGAATCTCCATCCTTAGAGCTTTTTAAGGCCTGGCTTGACAAAGCCCTGGCTGGGATGATTTCGTTGGGGTTGGTCCTGCTTTGAGCAGGGGGTTGGACTAGATGACCTCTTGAGGTCTCTTCCAACCCTAATCTTCTACGATTCTATGAATTGTAAAACTAGAATAAACCTGTGCACACATGTTTGTGTATATATATTTTACATACACAAAAACTACATTAAAAGAACATTATTATGGTTACAAAATCAAGCATTTAAAAGTTAGGAAATGCTAGAATTAAGGTTGCCTGTGCAACCCTAATTTGCCCAACTTATGTGTTTGTATTATGATACAGTCTTTAATTACATCAGATGCTTTTTCCTCAGGACCCCTGCCTTATTCGGTGCACAGAATGGACAGTGCTCACTTAAGGAACAGCTCTTCAATATTATGTTTTTTCCTCGTTACTCAAAGTGTGGCCCTGAGCCTTATTTACTGCACACTATCCAAACCCTGCTCTGAAAACAGAATTATTAATTTGCTCCTGGGCTTTTCTATGGCTCTAATCACTATAGTAAGGGAGTGCTTTACAAATATTAAATTAATGCACAACATCCCTCTGAGATGAGAGAATATTATCCCTAATTTACAGATAGGGAGCTGAAGAACAGGGAGATTAAGGTCAAAAGTATCCATTCATTTTGGATGCCCAATTTGAGATGTCAAGGACCTGATTTTTCAGAGTATTCAGTGTTATGTAGCAATTAATATGTTTAAAGCACAGCTCCCATTGACTTCAGTTGCAGCTGAGAGTACTCAGCACTTCTGCAAATCAGACAGCAGGGCATCAGATTGGGCATCCTGAAAGCGAGGAACACACAATTTGTGACCACCTGTGACAAAATTGGTTTAAGTGACTCGATTAACATCACACAGGAACTCTGTGGCACAGGCAGGGATAGAGTCCAGTTCTCGAGGGCAATATTCAACTGCCTGAACTGTGGGATCCTCCTGTCTCTTCCTGCAACTCCCTGCCTCATACACATCTTTCAATTTCTGCAACTAATGATGCAGAGGACCTACAGACAACAGCCTCCTTCACTAGTCAATCCTGATTCATCCCCAGAGCAGATCCAAAAAACCTCTCAAACATTATCAAAACAAACCTCACACACAACTGTCCCTCTGGGGAGCAGATGCGAGAGAGAACGAAGCACCCATGATAGATGTTTGTCATGTCATTGAATGCGCGACTGAAAGGTGCTCAGATGCTACAGAGGTGAAGGCAGTATACATACATACAGAGATTCGAACAGAATGTGGTAGCTTAATTTAAGGTTCACACACAAACATCATGGTGGTTTTCTAACTATATAAGAATAAAAGAGCGCAAGCTTCAAGTACTGAAAATAATTGACTTTTTTTTTGTAGGCACTGTGGAAAAAGTGGTATTTCAGGAGACTTAAATGAGGAGAGGCAGAGGTAATAATATTATTAAACATATAACAACTTCCTAAAACAAAGAAAGGGAGAAATGTTAAGCTTTCTGTAAAGATACCAATAAAGTTAAAATCCTAACTTTTTCAAAGTCTTATTGTTTCACAAGATCAACCAAGAATGGAGCACATATAAACTCTAGAAAACAACATAATAATAAAAAGCTAAGAGCATTTTCAAGCTTACTCTTTAAGATAGAGTCCGGAACAAAAGGTTAGCAAGTGGAATGAAGATTACATAACGCATTCCCAGTAGGCTTGTTCATATGTGAATGAACTTTGAAAAACTGGACCAAACGTTATAATTGTTTTTAGTGACAGTGGATCCTTTTAATAACTCCTAGTAAACAAAAGCAGGATGTTTGCCAGACAAATTTTATTAATTTCTACAGAACTGGGCCCTGAAGGGAACATTTCCTCAGTGTGCATGAGTCCAAAAAGGCCATTACAATCTATTACATACACACATATTTAAAAAAATTGTTAATGGAAAGGCATGTTTAGGGACTGAAGAATAATTCTCATTGTTAATCATGAGAGCTGCATTGCATTATGCCAGTACTGCTATGCCCAGTTAGGCGATTTTTAAAAACACCTCTTATTTATGCAATAGAGTGTAATGATTCCAAAAAAGCCATTATAATCCAACATGCTATATGTGATTAGAATATTTTTAAAATGTAGAATACTTACCTGAGAGAGCTCTATAGGCCTTTCAAACAACATTATAATATAGTCTATAGTGGCTAAGCCTATTCAGTATTTAAACAATTTATAGAAAGTGTCTTTATAAGTAAGGTAAATGTAAACCATTGAGAAGTTACTGTATGTAAGTAGTAAGCATCTTGCAAAGCTTAATGTCTTAAAGGGACAGTGTTAACTGGAGTTATCCAGTTAATTTTAAAAAGTAATTTCAAGGAGGCCCAGACAGGGACATAGAGAACATCTACACTTGCAAATGTACACAGCTACAAGTGTGGTTTTGTGCCATGCCATAACCCCCTTACTGTCCACATCTGAAGCCCTGAAGCACATTCCTGAAGGACAGTGTGGGTATGTACATGTCTTTGCTGTGGCATGGCCCCATACCCATTCTACAGTGCAGTATGGAGGAGGGCAAAGGGGGCATACCAGGTCACCAGTATTGATAGTCCTCCAAGGGCCATTCCCACAATGCATCGATCCTTTTGCTGCCTGATCCTTACCCAAACGTATTGAAGTCCCTTTAGCCAGCAGTACTAATGACCTGCTGAAATCTGTTGATCGGTACAGGTGATCATGGATCATGTACCAAGCGCAGACGCCTGGTCTCTGGAGCACACCTGGGTACTGATCAGTGTTTGGTCAGAGTACACTTTCTTCCGCAACTTCGCCCAAGTTGGCTGGAACATTCACCTGTACCAGGAGATTTCATGGCAGCTGGAGGAGGCTGTCATTCACCAGACTCTGTCCCAACCCTGGGAGCACATGAAACACCTGGGGCTCCTGAAGGACTCAAACAGTTGCTCCGAGAGGGGTGGGTGGGGGGGGGACCTTGCTCATGTCCCAGCTACGATGAGTTGGACTGGGTGCTTTCCAGGGCTCTGGATACAGAGCCTGAGGTCACTCACAACCCCCTCCTCAATCCCACACCTCTCTCATCATACAATGGGAAGCCAATGAGGGGCAAGGCGAGGAGGCAACGGGGACCTCTGAGGAAGCCCTGCAAGGAGAATGTGATTCTGCACCTATAGCCCAGAAGACCCCCTTGAGGAGCCTGAGGAGGACCCTGAGCTGTGACAGGAACTGGAATCTGAGGCTGGAAAATCACAATACACCCCACACAACCTGGAAATATCCCTTCTTGCTCTAGTAATACATGCCTGAAGCTGGCCACCCTACCGCACCACCCCCTACCTTAGTCCATCCTGACATGGTCCCTGAGCAAGACACAGTTGCAAATAAAAGGTTTTATTGAAATCTCAAGAACCACTGTAAAACATTTATCATCAACTGTAGCAAAGTATTAACAAGCAGTCCCCGTGCTCTGGGAGGTTGTCTGTGAATTTGTCAGCCAGCACTCTGAACAGTGATAGTCCCTATGCAGAGCCTGCTGGGGCAGAAGTGATGAGGGAGAATGTGGGTTCTGAAAGGGTCCAGGTGGGGAAAGAACAGTTTTATGATACTTATGGCTGCTCAAAGACCCACAACCACTCCTCTCCTCCCCTCCTATTTCCTCCCCCTTGTGAACGGGAGCTGGGGGAGTGGGAGGGAGAGGCTGGTGGCTCAGGTGTCTGTCTGGAAAGGGAAAAGAAACAATTTATTTATCCAAGGAAAGTCAGAGCAGTCTGTTAATCCTGTGACCATTTCAGATGTTTTGTACCATTCCCAGGCCCTGGTGTCTGTCCTCTCCCTGAGCTGCTCTGCAGAAGCCAGGAGAAGTAGGTGTGGGTGAAGCATCCACTTCAGGGATTGCACAAACACAACTCCATGTCCTTCATCAGTGGAGAGGTGATTGGCTTGCAGTGTTAACCAAAACTTCAGTGAAGAAAGTACATCTGTTTCCATGTCCCTTTCAATACTGGTCACGGGACATGGGCTGAACCTTCTGCCAATGCACTGGGATTAGAAGGTAGGTGGATGTTTTCTGTGGTTATCTGTTCCTCTTCCATGGTAATTGTGCCTGCTAGCATAGAATACAGTCAATTTCCTCTTAAATTGGCATCCAGTCCTGTAAGCATAATTCTGCAAACTTTTGGCATAGCAGAAATTTAAGCTGGTTTCCTGAGGTTTAAAAGCAGGGCAAATGTGCTGGGCTCAACTTCGTAGCTCACCAAACCCCTCCACTCAGCAATATATAGAGGGGTCACCATTATCAGAAATGTCTCTCTAGCATAGGTGGCTGAGTGTTCTCCACAGTACTGGAAAGCCACCTCCCTTTTTCATTCCAGTACCTTCAAATAACTATGTTCTCCAAGTGATAGTCAGCCTTTAAAGAACACAAAGGTGACTTGGTAACATTGCCCCAAACCCCAGCCCAAGCAGTCCATCCATGCACTGTAAACATTACAACATATTAATAAAAGTCCTGCAGATATCTTACCATTTTTAACCTCAGCTCCTTCCTCATGTGCTGCAAAAGTAGTCTGAAGGATGGAGGCTGTAGCAGCTGCATTCATGGGATTCTAAAAAGCATCACTATTGTGGCTTTTGGCAACAGAGTTGTGTTGCCCGTGGGAATTAAGGATATTTTGTTTGACTTGGCAGGACTTTCAAATGCCAAGAGGGAACCTATTCTGCCAGGAGGGCAGGAATAGCACTGCAGGGAGAGGAGAGGAAGCTGTTGAAGAACTCTTGAGGATCTACTTGTTGGCAGAGACAGGAGAAGTCAGGAGCAGTTGGACTTTTAGGGCAAGGGAAGATGGGGCTCCTAGGCAAGATGAGGCATTTGACGAATGACGAAACAGCACAGGAAATGGGAGTGTGCAAAGAGGGAACGTGACTATGCGCTTATGTAGTCCCTAATCCAATTGGTGGCAGAATGTTTTCAGGGCCCACTCACCACCCTTGCCACTACTCCTTTCCCAGACTAGGCTCCTGCTTCCCCTTCTTCTCATCCTCCAGCTGGTACCCAGGCTGCTGCTTAGGCAGCATCTCCCTCCGCCACCCTTCATCAGGGAACAAAATACTGGATGCCCAGCACAACATACTCTACTAGCACTCAAAATCCCTCACATGGGAACCACTAGAGCATGGAGGAGGGGAATGACAAGCCCCATTCTGTCACTGTAGCTTAGTCCCCAAACCCCACGCAGGAGATGTCCACATTTGTCACTACCGATGATATTCTGCGGAGGTTCCTCCCTTCTCAGGCTGAGGGGAAGGGCGTGGAGACACCTCGACAGAATTCACTGCCCACTTCTGAGAGAATATAGCTTTTTGGGGGGGGTTCATTTGTTCCTGTTACAAACCATTTTAGCTCTATGTTATTCCCTTGAAAAGGTGTGACTATGTATGGTGTTTCTGTGCTGACATTTGTTTTGGGGGACCTGGTCCTACCATGGCTCATGAAGCCACACCCCGACATCGCCGACCCAGGAACAAGGGAGTTGTACTACAGACCGAGTTGCTGCAGAGCAAACAACCATTGGTGATGCCTCTGGATGCACTGGGATGCGAATGTGTCCAGTACTGTTTGGATTATTGTGGCCTGCTTTGTGGACCATATGTGAGGCTAAAGGGGAATACTTCCACGAGGACTGGGCATGGGACACAATTGCTTTCCAAAATCAGTACAGGCAACCTGATCTCACCTGTATGCACACTGCTTCTGGTTCCCAGGAAACCAGAGAAATTTGTGATGTTGTGAGCTCGCACATAATGGATCGGTCGGGAGCCAGAAGCTTACCTGAGACTGTGCCAAGGTACGTTATTATGACACCGTGGTGCTGCTTGACAATCTCAGTAGAGCATTGCCTTCTGTTGTGAGATACCTTGGTGGGTTTTGATCCCCTGCAGCTGATGTACTAACTGAAATCAGACAATTGGGGAAGACCCTGAAGCTTAACAGCTTTGGCTGTGGTTTTGTGCTATGGGGACTTTTAACATGCTTTAATGTCATCCTTCAGCAATAGTTTTGTTTCATGTTAACTGCTGTGTTTCAGGTTGCTTTATGGGGAGCCCTTAAGCATTGTTACAGTACTTTAAAAAAAGTTCTGAAAGGTTTTGGTAGGGAATTATCACATTTCTTCCTTACACTTCTTCCGTCTGCCTCTGTAGCTCAGAGCTCTTATCAGGTGCTATGTTGGATTGCTCCTAGGGCATGACAACTCACATGACTGCAAGTGGGAACTGTTTGGTGAGGTAGGGAGCCATTAAAGCACTTGGCTGTTAGGTACCTTCACTGTTACTTTTTTCCCCTTTGTCTGTATTCTCACTTGGTTATCAACAGAGACCTAAAGATGTTTCAGTGAACTTGTCTTCTGGTTTTCATTGCGGTGCTTTGGACAAGCAACAGTTATTTCACAGCATACATCATTGTTACGAGCCCCCGCCAACCTCCCTTTTCTTTTAAACATTAGCCAATTCACGGCTGGGGGTGAGGGGAAGGGGTTGTGGAAGGAATGGAATTGTTAGCACGTCCATGGAACCAGATTTTCACAGAAATCGCAGTCTTGTGCTGTGAATATTGCTACCTCATCCCAAACCTTTGCGGATTAATGCTTTGATCACACTTGGAAAAGCAAGGTGCACACACAAGTGAAGTGAACCGTAACTTTTATTTACACATATACGTGGAAAGTCCCTTCTTTCCCCCTATGGTACAACCCTGATCTCCTGAGCACTCTGGCGTCATGGACTTTTCATGCTGTCCATTGTTCGTGTTCATGATCCAGCCCCTGCAGTTCACTAAGCCTTGTGGAACCAGTGAATAGTAATCTTTGTTGTTCACGTAGTCATTGGCCCCTTTTAGTGGGCAAAATACAGGGATGTGTATTCCGTCAATGGCCCCTACACTGTTCAGAAAAACCTATTCTCTGAAATCCCGCTATAATTTCAGGGCCTTGGTTTATGGCAACCACCAGTATCGAGAACTTGGCAAACCTGTACAACCACTACCCTAACAGCTGACTTCCCAGCTTTGGACTGGTTGGCAACAGACCACTAGCTGTCAGGTGTTGCTAGATTCCAAAGGGCAAAAGGCATCTGCTTCTGCACTGATATAGGTTTCCAAAAGCAAGTGATCTGGTGCTGGAGGGTTAGTGCAAGCTCCTTGCACAACTCAGTGAAGGTCTGCTTCCTCATTCTGAAGTTCTGCAGACCTCATCATCATTCCAGGTGTCCAATATGATGTGGTCCCACCATACCATGCTGGTTCTCTGTGACCAGAATTAGTGGTCCATCCATGTGTGTACCATGGCAATTCTGGCATTCAAAACATCTGTTGCACGGGACCTTATTGGATGGTCATTCCTCCTTTGGGTCAGCAGTCTTCACCCTCTGATAGCTTTCCAAACCAATTCTGTCCAGTATGTGATACTGCAGTGCATGAACATTTGTCCCATGAGCAGGAGAAGCAGCAGGAACGCATCGTCCTGGACTTGCTCCATTTCCCCAACACTGTTTGGCAGAAGGGAGAGATGAGCAGGAGCAGCTATCATCAAATGCCTGAACGCAGCAACATGAAGCAAAGCATTTCCTACAGCATCTGCTGTAGCACACAGGACTTTGGAATGCTGCCCCTGAAATTTTAGTGTTAATGTCACATACCGAAAAGGGGCAGTGTGGACACAGGTGTGTGCCTGTGTACAGTGTGTACGCATGCCCAACACAGCATAGGTGGACACTCAACGTGGTATACACTCTAGAAGCACACGCACATGTAACTGTTTACACTCACACATGTAGACATAGCCATAGACACGATAAGCCCTGACTCCTGGAGTCACTAAATTGTCAGAATCTCAGCTTTAATTTATGTTTCTAGTGCTTATGGTTGTGAAGAACACATTGAACACATGATCTTAGCGTAACAATGCAGTGGTGTTTGCCTGATTCTGCAGACAGTTTGAAACAATAGTTCTGAAAGATGGCACTGACCCATTCATCCCAGCCATTGTCTAGTCCAGGATAAAAGGGACTCTTTTTAAATGTGTTAGCGAACATTTTCCATCTCACAAATTGTAAAACCTCAGCATAGACAGGGCAAGCTGTATTTTAACATGTTAGCTGGTTGAGTATCCAATAATTAAAATGAAGAGTCTGGGGCCACATCCTTGGCAGGTATTAAACATCCCTTTGTTTCACCACAGTGACATAAAGGGAACATAAAACATTCCTGATGAGCACCTGAGAATTTCCTCTCTGTCTGGCTTGAAAGTTTGTCTCTCTCACAAACAGAAGTTGGTCCAATAAAAGATATTACCTCACACACCTTGTCTCTCTAATGTCCTGGGACCAACATGGCTACACCTACACTGCATACTTGGAATGTGGGCACACCAAAGGCATAAAGCTGGTGCAGCCGACTTCATGCCCTCCACCACTCACCCACTTCTGGTCCCCAGAGTGATGAGCGCAGAGGTGGTCTGCAATGCACTCTGGCAGAACGTTCCCCAGAAAACTATTCCTGCTGGGGTAAGTAAGTTGCGCTGGTGACTGGTTAAACAACACCCATCCCTAGGATCAGCGTAGTCAGAAAAGTGGTGTAATTCTGCCTTGGATTTTTGAATACATATTAATCTATCCTCAAAGTTTGGGGGAAGCAATTAACTGCAGGTAGAAATGAGAATATTTACATGCAGATTTTCTCTGATGGGCTCAGAGAAGCCATATAAAATTTCAGCCCCCTCTCTTCTCAAAAATGAGCTAAAATAGCTTCCGCTAACCTAACTGCTGACCTAACCACATGGGTTAGGCATGGCCAAATTGGAAACAGAACCACGTGACCATTCCCAACAAACCTATCTCAAAACTTGAAATTAAAAATAAATGTCTCCAGAAATGTTTCACTATCATTCACTGAGGACAACAACATTAACAAAAGTGTGTGTCTAACTTCAATGTTTTTCACTGGGGCAAAAAAGTCTAAATAATGTATGTTTGAAGATGCAGCTGAGAAAATTCAAATAAAAGCTTGACTCTGAGTATTTTTGAGTTTCAGGTTGAACATTTTATGTGGCTGATGTCATAGCTTTAACTATGAATGACAGAATTGCTACCACATCTCTGTAACAAAATCATTCCTCCATCACTGAGCTTTAAGGAGAAGGTTTAGTTCTGCAGGACTGGTAACAGTCTGTCCGAGAGTAGAAGCCATTAACTTTCTTGCTTTCTCAGTGGTGCATCAGAGGAGAGTCCTTCCTGAATTGCTGATCAAGACGAGTAAGCCATGGGAAATAGCTTGGGAGATGAGCTTTCACTTAGGGTAATGTCTATATTGCAGCCTGGAGCACACTTCCCAGTGGGGATAGACAGACATGCACTAGCTCCACTTCAGCTAGAAGGCTAAAAAAAAACAGTGTAGCCAGAGTAACATGGACAGCAGCTCAAGCTATCTGCCTGAGTATCCGCCAGGGGGTTCGTGTGGGTTTGTACTGAGGTGGCTAGCCCAAGCAGCTCCCATGCTCCACTAGCTACACGGCCATTTTTAGCACGTTAGCTTGAAGACAGCTAGTGTGGGTCTGTCTACCCACACTGGAAAGCACATTCCCAGCTGCAGGGTAGACATACAATAAATTGTAGCCGTGTTGGTCCCAGGATATTTGAGAGACAAGATGGGTGAGATAATATGTTTTATAGGACCAACTTCACTCACAATGAACTAACCCAGGAAAATGATAAAAAGACAAAAACACCACATCACCTGTGGGTGAACACTTTTCACAAAGTGATCATTCTATATCCAACCTATCAGGCCTCATCCTCAAAGGAAACCTGCACAACACTTTCAAAAGATGAGCCTGGGAGCGTAAATTCATAACTCTGGAAGACACTAAAAATCATGGACTGAACAGGGACACTGGATTTATGGCCTAGTACAACAATCTGTCATTCACTAACAGCCATCCCCAGTACTCCCCGCCCCCTTCCTATCTTCTCTATGACTCCAACGGTATTAACAGGCCACTTCACCTTGAAATATGTGTTAACTACTTCTGCTAAACAATCAAGTTTCCCAGACCTGAAGAAGAGCTCTGTGTAAGGCCTTGTCTACATTTCACAGTTTTGTCGACAAAACACTGGATGTGTACACACTGAAATGCTCCTCCTGCCTGTTATGCCAACAAAATAAAACCACCTCGATGAGGCACAGAGCTTTTTGCGGCAAAGTTAGATCAATGCAGTGTCAGTGTAGACACTGCACTTGCTTATGTTGCCATAAATGGTCTCCAGGAAGTGTCCCACAATGCCCAATCTGACTGCTCTGGTCAGCAGTTCAAACTCCACTGCCCTGTACCCAGGTACACAGGCATCCGCCCCTCTCCCTTTAAAGGACCAGGAATTTTTGAAATTCTACTTCCTGATTGCTCAGCATGGAGAGCTCACATCCCAGGTGACCATGGCAGCTCCGTGCAATAAATGCTCTCTGCCACTTCTACAAGGAGACACCATCCTCGGCAGCAACCCCATCTCCACTGCCAAGAGCCCCATGGATATTTTGTAGGGTCTGGAGACAGCAGACTCAACCCCAAGGACAAAGTGATGACAAGAAAGTGGAGTTGGAAGGTAAGGTGTGACAGGCAACAGGGTCATCTGGTACTGTGGCTAGCAAGGATCGCTTCTTGACCCCAGAGGGTTCAAGCCAGTCTCAGCACTCCATTTCTGGTGCACATGATGCAGGAGACAGGCGCTCTGGTAAGTGTTCATTTTGATTTGATACTGTTCAGGTATATGAGCTAGAGCTGTCCTTTGTTTTGTTTTATGTAGAAGCTGATTAAGGGATAGAAATGAACAAGACTAGCAATGTTTGCATCTGCTTCCAGTTCCCCTATGTAGCTTCACAGTGGAGACCCCGAGGAAAAGTGTGTTAATGCACAGAGATTTCACGGAAATCCTCCAGAGAGATCTCTAGGAAACTTTCCTGGAGGTACTCGCCAATCCTCTACCAAAGGTTCCTTGGTTGAGCTGCTTTTTTTCTTCCTCCACTGTAGGACACTTTCCTATGCCAACTGG
The DNA here is from genome assembly GCF_965152275.1 of Natator depressus. Taxonomy (NCBI): domain Eukaryota; kingdom Metazoa; phylum Chordata; order Testudines; family Cheloniidae; genus Natator; species Natator depressus. The sequence goes on along the minus strand of NC_134235.1, from coordinate 196,193,387 downwards.
CAATCACTTGTGCAGGGACCAAAGCTCCACACAGCAGGCAAGCAGCATAGGGACCTGGTCTGAAGCCTCATGCATGTAGGAGATATCGGCTTAAATGACCCCCTGTCTGTGGAAAATGATGTCAGAATTTACAACAGCGTCCCCAGTCCAGGGGTAGGAAGACTTTTTGGCCCAAGAGCCACATCTGGGTATGGAAATTGTATGGTGGGCCATGAATGCTCATGAAAATGGGGGTTGGAGTATGGGAGGGGGCGAGGGCTCTGGCTGGGGGTATGGGCTCTGGGGTGGGGCCAGAAATGAGGAGTTCAAGGTGAGGGAGGGGGCTACAGGCTGGGGTAAGGGGTTGGGGTGCGAGGGGAGGGGAGGGGAGGGCTCCAGCTGGGGGTGCGGGCACTGGGGTGGGTCTGGGGATGAACGGTTGGGGGTGCAGGAGGTTGCTCCAGGCTGGGACGGAAGGGTTCGGAGGGGGGTCAGAGGCGCTTACCATAAGCAGCTCCCAGAAGCAGCGGCATGTCCCCCTCTCTGGCTCCTTTCTGGAGGCATGGTCAGGCAGCTCTGCACGCTGCCCTGTCTGCAGGTGCCTCCCCTGCAGTTCCCATTGGCCGCGGTTCCTGGCCAATGGGAGCTGCGGGGACAGTGCTTGGGGCGGGGGCTGCATGCAGAGCCCCCTGGCTGCCCCTACTTATAGAGCCGGAGGAGGGATATGCTGCAGCTTCCAGGAGCTGAGCGGGGCAAGACCCCATCCTGCTCCCCAGATGGAGCATGGCAAGCCACGGACCCCACTTCCCAACGGGAGCTCGAGGGCCAGGTTAAAACATCTGGTGGGCCGGCTGCAGCCACTGGGCTGTAGTTTACCCAACACTGCCCTACTCTCTTGCAGTAATTCCCTTAAAAAAAACACCAAGATACTTTGCCTCATCTTGGACCTTCCGCCACCTCTCCCCACCCAGGCCAAACTCACCATGTTTAGGGCACTCAGGGAGTTGTGTGCTTGCCAAGGGAAAGTGAGAAAGAACTATATTTAACTGTTATGATTCAATGATGTGAGTGCACTCACAATACTTCCTCTTTATATGGTTTCTTGTGTTTCTGCAGTTGTGGTCTTGAAGGGAATCCCCCACACACTGGCAAAGTGCCTCCGTCAGATAAGGAGGTGACCAAAGACAAGTAAGGAGGACATTTTTAGGGAGGTGCTCCAATAATCTGACACCACAGACCATGATCACAGGGCATGGCAAGAGACAATTAATGAATAATTAACAATAGATAGCCAGGAGAGGAAGCAGGGCCAGGAGCATATTTTAGAAGGCCAGGAGAGGATGATAAAAGTGATGGAGGACCAAACAGAGATGCTGAAGTGCCTGATTGCGCTGCAGGCAGAACACATGCGTGCTCGCCTCCCCCTGCAGCCCATACAGAACTGCTTGCCATGCCCTCCCTATACTCTCCACGCACACATTCCTTGCATGTCCCCAGCCTGTTGCAGTACCCCTTTCACTCTATGCCTTTGGACAGGTTCCCTAATGACAGCTGGACTTACACACAGCTATGAGAGCCTCCATTAAGAGAGTGCTCCTCAGTGTTTTGTCCCTTGCAAGACATCAAATTCTGTGTTTTAGTTATTGCTGTTTAAGAAAAATGTTCTCATAGAAAGAAAAGGAATCTTTATTTTTCTCCTACACACAGTGGTTGGTGCTGGAATTCATACACTGCAGCAACTGGCACATTTGCAGACTACAAATCACGCTCTGGAAGCAATTATCACAAGGGGCATTCCAAGCGGCAAGTAAACAAAGCCTGGCTGAAGGCATTACAGAAAGACACATTACTGGGGCTCATTGTCAAAATGCTGCTTCAAAGCCTCTCTGATTCATATATCCTCCTGTTGTGCTCCTCTAATAGCTCTGATATGTGGCTGCTCAAAATCAGCTGCCAGACGATCTGCCTCAACTTCACAAATATTGTGCAAAGTACAGCAGGCTGCTATGACCATGGGACTATTTTCCACATTGAGGTCTAACCTGCCATATAGCCAGTGCCAGCGAGCCTTTAATCTGCCAAATGAACATTCAACAGTCATTCTGCAACTGCTCAGCCTGTTGCTGAAGCATGCCTTGCTGCTATCAAGGTTTCCGGAATAAGGCTTCATGAGCCATGGCAATAAGGGGTAGGCTGGGTCTCCCAGGATCACTATGGGTATTTCAACATTCCCCACTGGAATCTTCTGGTCTGGCAAGAAAGTCCCTACTTGCACCTTCTTGACCACCCTGCCTTGATATCAATGAAATGACCCCAGTGATCCACAAGCACCTGCAATACCACAGAGAAGTAGCCCTTTCCATTGATGTACTCTGTCGCATGATGGTACAAGGCCAAAATTGGGATATGTGCAGTTAGGGAATACCATTGCCGCAGAGCCATCCACTATTTCACACACATTTCCCAGAGTAACAGTCCTTCATAGCAGGATGAGATTAATGGCTCTGCCAACTTGCGTGAACACAACCCATACGGTGGACTTTCCAACTGCAAACTGATTCAAGACCAACCAGTAGCAGTCTGGAATTGACAGTTTTCACACAGCAACCACTACATGCGTCTCTTCATTTTGGTGTCCTTGCACATAGTTCCAGGAAGGTGGCTTTGTGCATTCAACAGTTCTGCAACCACTGCTCATCATCCCATACCTGCATAATGATGTGACCCCAGGATTCAGTGCTTGTTTCCTGAGCCCAATAGCAATGGTTCACCGTGTACAGCAGCTTCATGAATGCCAAACGTAATCTGGAATTGTTTTTTTTTAGGGCTATCAAGAGATTAAAAAAATTAATTGCAATTAATCACACGATTAAAAAAATTGTGATTAATTGCACTGTTAATAATAGAATGCCATTTATTTAAATATAATTGGATGTTTTCTACATTTTCAAATATATTGATTTCAATAACACAGAATACAAAGTGTACAGTGTTCACTTTATTTTTTATTACAATTATTTGCTCTGTAAAAAAACAAGAGATATTATTTTTCAATTCACCTAATAGAAGTACTATAGTGCAATCTTTTTATCATGAAAGTTGAACTTACAAATGTAGAATTACATAAAAAATCCCTGCATTCAAAAATAAAACAACGTACAATTTTAGATCCTGCAAGTCCACTCAGTCCTACTTCTTGTTCAGCCAATTGCTCAGACAAACAAGTTTGTTTACATTTGCAGGAGATAATGCTGCCCACATCTTATTTATAACGTCACCAGAAAGCGAGAACAGGCATTCTCATGGCACTGTTGTAGCCAGCGTCGCAAGATATTTACATGCCAGGTGCATGAAAGATTCTTATGTCCCTTTGTGCTTCAACCACCATTCCAGAGGAAGTGTCCATGTTGATGATGGGTTCTACTCGATAACAATCCAAAGCAGTGCAGAACTTCACATGTTCATTTTCATTATCTGAGTCAGATGCCACCAGCAGAAGGTTGATTTTCTTTTTTGGTGGTTTGGGTTCTGTAGTTTCCGCATCGGAGTGTTGCTCTTTTAAGATTTCTGAAAGCATGCTCCGCACCTCATCCCTCTCAGATTTTGGAAGGCACTTCAGATTCTTGAACCTTGGGTCGAGTGCTGTAGTTATCTTTAGAAATCTCACAATGGTACCTTCTTTGTATTTTGTCAAATCTGCAGTAAAAGTGTTCTTAAAATGAACAACATGTGCTGGGTCATCATCCGAGACTGCTATAACATGAAATATTTGGCAGAATGTGGGTAAAACCATGGAGCAGGAGACATACAATTCTCCTCCAAGGAGTTCAGTCACAATTTAATTATGGCATTTTTTTTTTAACAAGTGTCATCAGCATGGAAGCATGTCCTCTGGAATGGTGGCCAAAGCCTGAAGCGGCACACGAATGTTTAGCATATCGGGCACGTAAATACCTTGCAATGCTGGCTACAAAAATGCCATGTGAAAGCCTTTCTCTCACTTTCTGGTGACATTGTAAATAAGAAGTGGGCAGCATTATCTCCTGTAAATGTAAACAAACGTGTTTGTCTTAGCGACTGGCCGAATGAGAAGTAGGACTGAGTGGACTTGTAGGCTGTAAAGCAGGAGTGGGCAAACTTTTTGGCCTGAGGGCTGCACTGGGTTTCTGAAATTGTATAGATGGCCAGTTAGGGGAGGCTGTGACTCCCCAAACAGCCAGGCATGGCCCATCCCCCGTCCCCTATCCAACCCCCCCTGCTTCTCGCCCCCTGACAGCCCCCCCCGGCAACCCCTGCCCCATCCACCCCCCCCACTCCCTGTCCCCTGACCACCCCCAGAATCCCCTCCCCTGACTGCCCCCCCACCACCCCATCCAACGCCCCACCCATTCCTGACTGCCCCCCTGCTTCCATTCAACCCCCCTGTTCCCTGCCCTCTGACCACCCCAATCCCTATCCACACCCCCAGCCCCTGACCACCCCTCCGAACTTCCCTGCCCTCTATCCAACCCCCTGCTCTGCTCCCTGCCCCCTTACCGCGCTGCCTGGAGCACCGGTGGCTGGCGGCGCAGCACAGAGCACCAGGTCAGGCCATGGCTCTGCAGCTGCACTGTTCCAGGAGCTTGCAGCCCCGCCGCCCAGAGCACTGCGCCGGTGGCACAGTGAGCTGAGGCTGAGGGGGAGGGGGAACAGCAGAGGAGGGGCCCTTACATTTTCATAAGCAATGTAATTATAGCAGTTTATGATCATCAATGTAACTTGTGTCGACTTAATTCTGTAGTGTAGACATAGCCTAAGCTTGAAAGCTTGTCTCTTTCACCAACAGAAGTTGGTCCAATACAAGATATTACCTTCCCCATCTTGTCTCTCGAATACCCTAAGATAGACACAAGAGAAGAGGAAGATGTGTGAAAATCATAATAAGGCCCTCATAGGTACACTATGGTAGCTTCTGAAGCAGAGAAATGAAAATAGACCTTTGCTCAGGTATGCCTGAACAATATCAGGATTTCCTTGGTGCTAAATTAGGTGAGCACCCCACCACTATGAAGATATAAGAGATAGATAGAGACAACCGAGGGTCTGATTCTTTGTTGGCCTGCACTTTCTGTAGTCATTTACACCAGTGCAAAGTAGGAATAAAAACATTATCACTCTGATTTCTGGTTCAGTTCTTTTAGGATTAAAAAAAGCAGGGGAAAAGCGGAAGGAAAATAGATTTACCACACATTGATATTATTATAAAAATGTTGTCCCAGATTTTCTGAGATGAATTGTATTGTCCTCCAAACACAGGAAATCAAGAGCATGGCACAGACCTATTTAATTCGTCTCTTGACTATAGAGTTAGATGTAAAGCTTGTCACTCACGGATGATGCTAAACTGATCAAAGATTCCCCTTTCTTCAGAAACTCAGTTTTCTTGCAAACAAGTTTTAAAAGAAGGTTGATTCGGGGGCTTCTTTTACTATGTTAAATACATACTAATACAGAAACACAAATTTTATTCACGCTATGACTTCTGGTGAACAGAGCAGACTCACACCTGCAGTGTGTCCCCACAACTGTGACTCCACTTAAAAAGTCTAATTTTCTACTGATTGCATTGAGGTTCATTCCATATCTCCTGTCAGACTTAGTGAGCAGATCCATTAGAGTGATCCTGAGCACAGTGAACAGCTGTGGCAAATATATTTACAGCTTATTCATTTCCAAGAGTACTTTCTATCCTCTCCTACCCAGCTTCAAAATGTGATGTATTAAATAATTCTCATCATGTTTTACATCATTTGGAAAAAGATACGGAAATTAACAGTGTGCACTGTAGTGTAGAATGAGGCAATTTTTTTTTCTAAGAACAAACTAGGCTTGTTTGACTCTAAAATCAAAGCTTTAATCAAAATACAACTTTCTATTTTCAAGGCAATTCCATTCCACCCCCACTTCAGTCCCTGACCTTTATTAAACTAGATCACAACTACTAAAAGGGGCACAATATTGAGTTTCATGGAAAGAATATTGATTTTTCTTCTGCAGTGCAATCTAAAGTACTAGACTGAAGATTCAGCACATTTTAGACAGACTTAGAGTGGCATCCTCCACTTTGTTCTGATGGCCTCTTCATCAATAATTATCATTACTACTATACATGTGGCATCAACAGAAACCTTTGGCTTCTAGAACTATTTAGGTTATCGGTAAAGACAATAAAATACTTTTCTTCACTAGGGAATAAAATACTTTTCTACATTAGAGAGCTTACAGTGGCACAGCTTTACCGATGAAGCTGCGTCACTGTAAGATCTCTCATGTAGCCGCTCTATGTTGATGGGAGAAGTCAGGAAGCATTTTTTTCCCCATGTACAATAGTTTAGATGTATTTTGGTGATTTATTTCACTTCCCTCTGAAGCATCTTGAGACTGGCTACAGCTGGAGATGGGACACCTGATGTGATGGACCAGTGGTACAGAGAAGCCTCTTTTTAGGTATGTGGCTGGTGTGTCTTCCTCACATGCTCAGAGTCATACTGATTGCCCTAATTGATGTCAGGAAGGACTCTACCCCCATGTAAGATTGTCTGGGACACTCAGGGTTTTTCATCTTCCTCTGCATCCTAGAGTATGGATCTCTGGACATATCTCAGCTAATCAGTTCCCTGTCATTGCAGGGGCATTGAGTATTGGTGGCACCTTGGACTCTCCTGTTCTTTCCCTGTGCCATACAACAGTCTAGTCTCCTCAGGACTGAAATGCTTTAGTCTCACTAAAGCCTTTGAGTTCAATAAATGGGGATTTGTATGAAATTTAATGGCCTGTAATATACAAGAGGTCTAACTAGATGATCTAATGATCCTCTCTGGCCCTAAACTCCCTGCAACTCTATGAAACCCTTAGGGGTACTCTAGTCAATGGGTGCAAGTAGCCTCTGCAGGCTAATTTCACTGCCAGTCCAAGGCCTGAAGGAGAGGACTCTTTCCTCTTACTCTGTTGTTTTTCCCTAGCACCCAGCCAGGCCACTTGAGCCAGGCATTGGGGTCTGGAGCTGAGCCTTAACTATTACAAAAAGAACTGAATGAAAAGAATTACAAGTAACAGACTATGAAGTTATACACATTAGTGTCTTCATCTGAAGATCTCAAAGTGCTTTACGAAAATCTGTCAAGCAGATGAATATCATGGCTAAACTGAGATAGGACATTGGGCAAGTCACTTCAACTGATTTCTAATCTCCTGCTCTCAGCACTAGACAATGTTGTCTGAACTGATTCAGGAACATCTGAATTGCAGGTATCTATCTGTGAGAAGGGAAATAATTTTACCATCTTTGAACTACCCATTTGTTGCCTGCTGGTGACATATTTAAAATTCTGTTAAGGTGCATCATTGGCATCACTATTCAGAAAAGGGAGTGTCAAGATGAGTGAATGACATGTTAGCCAATACATATATGCTAGGCATCATATTAATGTAAGCGTTCAGAAGTTATGTTAAATGAATGCATTATACTTTCCCCACCAATGTCTAGCACCCCATAAAACCTTGCATTAACTGAAGTAAACTTTCACTTAAGTAGATATGAAACCTGTCAGGATCAGGACATATGAATGTTTTAACATAGCAACAGGTAAGGAGTTACTCTTGCAGGTTAATACTGTAGTGTCCCAAAGGAAGAGGACAAGATATACGGACATTCTACCATAGTACGAACACAGGAAGTGTCTTCACCCTGCTTGGTACTTGGAATGCATGTGTTCAGAACATAGAGATAAGGAGTACACAATGGTACTGGAAAAATAAGACAGAAATCCAATCAGTTAAATCTAGTTTCAAATGATGTAAACTATATCCTTTACTTGTTAACAGGTAGGGTATAAAAAGATGGCTTTTAGGACGTAACTTTAGGAGCACATCTTCTGTGCAAGGTGAAAGTAACAATGCTGCATGAGACGACTTTCCAGAGACTGGTATTGTATCAGACCTTTTTCCTATACTATATTATTATTGGCTTTAGCCATAAAACTTGGCTTGTCTAGCCTAACAAAATGAAGGATGATGGGAGATCTGATTGGCCTCTGTAAATACATCAGAGGGATAAATACCATGGAGGGAGAGGAATTATTTAAGTTAAGGCCCAATGTTGGCATAAGAACAAATGGATATAAACTGGCCACCAATATGTTTAGGCTTGAAATTAGATGAAGGTTTCTATATCAGAGGAATGAAGTTCTGAAATAGCCTTCCAAAGGGAGCAATGGGGGCAAAAAACCTAACTTGCTTTGAGATAGAGCTTGACAAGATTGTCTACAGTGGCATATGGCCCATCTACAAGTGATATCTGCAAATATCTCCAATGGCTGGAGATGAGATGGGAAGCGCTCTGAGTTACTACAGTGAATTCTTTCCCTGGTGTCTGGTTGATGGGTCTTGCCCACATACAAAGGATTTAACTGATTGCTATATTTGGGATCAGGAAGCAATTTCCCCCCAGGCTAAACTGGCAGAGACCCTGGGTTTTTTCACCTTCCTCTGTAGCGTGGGATACAGGAAACTTGCTGGTTTGAGTTAGAGTAAATGGTGGATGTACTTGAGAGTGGTAGAGTAGAGTGGTAGAGAATGGTAGAGTAACTTGAAGTCTTTAAATCAAGATTGGAGAACTTCAGTAACTCAGCCAGAAGTAACAGGCCTGCAACAGGAGTGGGTGGGTGAGGTTCTGTGGCCTGTAATGTGCAGAAGGTCAGACTAGATGATCAAAATGGTCTTTTCTGGCCTTAAATGAGACTGATATTGGTCATTTGGTCTCTTGAATATTAATAATGAATCGACGTATGATCAAGGAATTGACTACACAATTTATCATCAGATTAGTTGTGTCCTACCTTTTTAATATTAATTTTTGACATATAGGTGTCTCTGACTGACCCTCTGCCTTTTCCTCATGTTTGCAGGTAGAAGCTCTGCCCAGATAGACTCTGACATCTTAGAAAGGGTGGGAGGCACCAGGTAAAGCAGCAGCTACTTGAAGGACCTGAAGATGACCAGGAGACAGGTGCACCGATACCCACCAAAATGAACTTATACTATGTATTTGTCAAGGTGCTTCTATGGCTCTCATCACCGTAGCATCTGGGCACCTCAAAATCATTCATGGATTTGATCCTCCCGACAGCCTTGTGAGGAAGAGAAATACTATCATCATTTTACATATGGGAACTGAGGCCCAGGGTAACTTGAAGTGATTGGCTTGAGTTCACGTAGGAAGACTTCGTCTTAAAGCGGAATTGAGTCCCACTCCAGTGCTCTATCCAGTGCTTCCTAACAGGTAAGGGGAGAAATATTTCCACCCGCCACAGAAGAGAGTCAGCAAGAGGTTCGGGCAACACTACCTTGCCACCACTGGCGTTGGAACAATGTTTATAGCGGGGGTGCTGAAAGTCATTGAACAAAAACTGTAAACCCTGTATAGGAGAGAAACCACTTCAAGCCATGGGGTGCTGCCACACCCCCACCGCCCCTAGTTCCAGCACCCCTGCTTGTCACATTAACCTACACCACCATTTTGGGGGTGGTAAAGGTGGTGATGGAGAAAGACTGGAAAGGAGCACTTGTAACATCTCCCAAGAGCCCCAAGAGGCTGGGGCACTCCTGGGAGCAGGGAAAAACAATCCCCCTTTTAAAAATGGATGGGGGGCAGAGATAGAGAGAGAGATATGTGTGTTTGGAATTCTGCAGGAGAGCCCAGGGGGTTACAAACCCCACCGAACCGAAGCTCCCTGCAGAGCTGCCAGCACCCTGATAACCCAGGTCCCTCTTCACTCCAGGATGGTATGTGTGCATAGCCCACTCCCCAAGGCGGGGCTCCAATGTGAGCAACTCCCCTTTCCCTCTCTCAGCAGCAGATCAAAGAACTACTGGGGGGAGAATGCACTGGAGCCACTGGCTGTTTTGTAGCAACAGTAGGAGATACAAGCATTTCAACACTCAGAGTCAGGGTTACTATCCAGCCCCCTGCAGTGCTCCAAACCTCTTCCCTGCTCCCCTCCCTGGTCTTCTTAGGAGTGCTGCAAGCTCTTTCAGCAGCTGCTGCTGCCCTATCTTTTCTACCCCCTGCAATGGTGCAGGAGTCCACCTGAACAGGGCTCCTGCCTGCAAACAGGAAGGAAAAAAGAGGGTTAGGAGCCTCAACTACAGAAACAGAAATAAATAGTAAAATACTTATTTTCTTAATTCTAAGGATGGCTGTGCACTCTCTCTGAGCCTTACTTTCATTAAAAATTAGCATTAGTAAAAAAAAAAGTAAGCATGCAGCTACCCTTTAAGGCTATTAATCTGAATTCCCCTTGGGAAAACCAAAATTAGCTAAATGCTTCCTCTTTCTCTCAGAAAATGCTTCCTCTGTTCAAACTCTAGAAAAGAGCTGCAAAGAGAAAGCCATTTACAGTGCAAACAAAAGCGACTGTTCCTACCAAATCCAGGAACTATGCTACATATTCTTGAGAGCCACCAACCAGCACCTTATCTATTAACCCCCTACAGACACAGAGCATTCCAGTCACACCCTTTCTCCGATGACCTCTCTGCGACCCCAGCCACCACTTAACTTTGTGTGAGATTGTAAAAATAACATTTTTATGTCCTTTTTAACTCCTCCGTCTCTTTTTATTTGAGTATAGAAATTGTAGAAGAGAGTGACCATATTCAAAGAACTGAATCCATCCCCTCTGGAGCTTTGGGAGGTTCAGAACTAGATCTGACTCTGGGTCTGAACTTTGATAGTTAAGCCCATGGTTAGTACTTTTATGAAAGTGTGCATTTACATGCAGTAGGGGATATTTAGTGTGTGTGTTTATTCAGTGCTATTTAACACTGGTGATACAATACTTGGACCAAAGCCAAATACTCATTTTGGGGGTATAATCTATTCTACTGACAAAAAACTTGACAAACGCTTTTTGGATACCAGACAGGTCGGGTTTCCTGATGTTTATTAACAGATAACGTGAGGTCATGTACAGCATTTCCTTCCCAGGCCTCTTACTAATAAAGTCCAGTACTTCATCAAATCCATTCTAAATCTGAAGTTGATATTTGAATTTGGGCTCTTGTTTTGTCCAATATGGGGAACTGCTTATCGGCTCTCCAACTGGGGCATCCACAATGACCGTGACATGAAAATCACAATGACATCTTCTGGCAGTAAGTGTCCCCTGTGTGGAACCTGCACAGAAATCATGATATTCTATGAAGGTCACCAAAGATACACTACACGTGCATTAATACTTCTTGAACAGATGAACACACTGCTGATGATGGTCAGTCACTATGCAAATGCCCCATAACTGTACTCCTCAAAAGCAAAGCACGGTATGCGGGGCATTTAAAAAAAACAGAAGTGATTACTACCTCGGATGGGTTAATTGTTGAGAAAAGAAAAGGACTAATTTCTTAGCTTCCCCTCTCAAAACTTATGCTACTTACAATGATACAAATATAAAGAAGCAAAGGTACAACCTTAAACTAGCACACTGCAAGTCCTGTGTTTCTATAATTATGCTTATGCTGTCTAAGATTAATCAAGCAAGTTAATGATCCAAAAAATTACATTTATAATCCAGTCTGAATACAGCTGTACTGCAAGCTAAGATCTAAGTGCTATTAAGTTAAATGGAATTAATGGGCTGTCCCTGCCAATCTTCATATCTATCAGTTACTAATTAACATTCTTCTATAAAGAACAATTTGTGAAAAAAAATATACAGAAGGAACAATGCTACCACTTGCAATATACATTGCTGTTAAAGGACAGTCATACAGGTCATAATAGAAACACACTGTGTTCATTTCACCAGTGAACAAGATACTGCCAAGTGGCACTGCAATCAGTAATATATTTTATGTAAAGTCATTTATTTTATACGGCAGCAAATTATCACTACCAAAGATGAACTTTTGTGGGAAATGTCAACTTCAGCTAATAATGGAGGGACTGAGCAAGAGAAGCAATAAAAACCTGGTAGTTAAATTAGCTACCAAAGAAAAATGAATGCAGTGTGTTATCTTTGTAGATAATATAGCACATTTGTTACTTCCAACATACGACTCCCAACTTGATTACTAATTTTATTCTTTCAGTACTTGTATTAATTTTAAGTGTTCCTGCCAAATCCTTACCACTATGCTCATTTGACTCTCTTTTGTTTTTGTCTTTATTACCTGTAAATATATGCTCTGTCACTTCACATGCCAGGAATTTAAAACAGAGACAAAATCTAATAATAAGTACCAGAAATTCCTTTACTGTAGATATGGTATGTCTTGACTCATTTAAAGAAAAATCTCACTCAAATTAATACCTCCATTAAGTGAAATCAAACTCTGTACCTATTGTATCTGAACGACAGCGGGTTTTTTTGGTCCCAGTTAAAATTACTTAGCAGTTTTAAATCAGCACTTACAAGTCCAAGTTTACTGAACGTATTGTGAGGAAAATCGTAACTGTCCTGAATTTACAATAAACTAAGTCCTCTTACAGGAGAATATTCCAGATCATTAATGACAGCAAATCACCACAAAGTTGGGACATTTTTAATCCTATCTCTCCCAGCCCAAACTGGTGGCAGATAGGATATTCATATAACCTAGATTCATTAGACACAAAAGGAATGACATTTATTTTCAAACTTACTCCCTGTGTCATTTTATTGCAATTAGTTTTACAACTTAGATGTGGTGATTGACTGTAACCACCATTTCAAATACCTTCTAATTAAAATGATAAAAGCAAAAGTTTAGTATAATAATATTTTTTCTAACTTAGTGTGTAAGATGCCAGTGATAAAACCTCCTAACTTCAGAACTTATGTGAATAGCTATTTTGTATATACACTGTAGATAATTAACAGATAAGGTTTTTAATTAACTCACAAAGACTTAGCATAATTTTCCACTTAGGAAAAAAAGAATCCACGACCCTGTGAAAAAATTAATTACACTGCCACAAAAATATATTGTCTATCATTAAGAGTTCAATTCTGGTGCTTAAGATACAAGCAAACACCCTAATATTGCTGTACTGTAAATCTCATCCCCCCCGCAAACTCAGTCAGCATTACCTTATGGACTGTAGAATTCGGTCTTTAGCAGTATGGCAGAAGAAGTTTGATGTAAATACATACAGAATTACAAATGCCAATAAACTTTCAGTAAAAAGAAGGCAAATGACTGTAAGCCTTATACTAAGCATACAGACCAGACCCAGTGTATTCAGCTGCTTTGAGAGCATATAGGGAAATTCATAATTTCATTTTTCTGAGGCAACTGAATGAGATAACAGATAAACCCTGTCAGGATGGATCTGACTGCAACGCAGTAAATGCTAAAATGGGTATCCAATTTCTTCATTGTACTGTATGGTACATTTACACTGTAATGTATGATTTGTATTCAAATCAATGCTATTTTTTTTAAAAATGCTTCTGTTTATAAAATGTACTGCTGCAAACAAAATATTGTTTTTAAAATGATTATTCAGTCTTTCACTGAAGCTTCCCCTTCTGGCTTACAAGATATATTATTGCAGGGCCTAGTAGTGCTGCTATATTGAAGGTTCTCTCCTTGCTAACCCTCTGTTCAGGAATTTGCTCTGAACTTTGGCAAAAAGGAAAGTAAGGTCTTCATCAGGAAGGAAATTTATTTGTTAAAAACATCAAATAGAAGCATCATTAAAAAGATAGATATTCATCAGTTTAAAAACATCTTAATGCTTCTGTAATGCAAAGGGAGAAAAAAAAGCAAGTATGGTAATTAGTTCAAAGTGCGGTTTAATCACTGTTAGTTATTTGTTTTTAATTAGTGAATGTTGTCCTGGTGATAGGTGTTGGATTTACAGCCCTGCAAAGTGAAGTTCTATATTTAGCCAAACAAGGTGTAAATACAAGCAGTGGCCAAGCTTCACCCAATGTGCCAATCAAGTTCTGCTCTGTAGGTGAGTCTTTATGTCCCTTTGATGCTTGGCCTCTGCTAAGACTTCCAACACAAATGGATGCTGTTACTGTTGTAGTGATTTTGTGATACGGACAACTATTCACCAGGAATAAACTGAAACCACAATGGTCAGGCAGCTTTTCTCCTCAGGAGTATGGATCCTGGGTTTGCCTGTAAGGGTGCCTGCTGCCTCCACCTAACAAATCCCTTCTTAATGCCAAGAAAACAGAGTGTCTTCCAATGGGAAAAAATTCAATACCCAGTTTAAAACAGAGTGGTGTCAGTTAGGACACACAAAAATAAAATAGCTATCACAATTCAAAGAATAATAAAACAGTGATTGCGACTTATTAGGTATGGGGAACTCAGGATAAGGGACAATGGAGAAAATGGGACCAGGATAATAAAAATCAGTACATCATCTCCACCCTCCCAACATTTACAGCCAGTACAAACCACCCTGTGCTCCCTCCCAGCACCTGCCAAGGCAGATAGTGAGTTTGGGCTCAGTCTTTGATGAGTGGTGCAGCGCTGAAATTGGTAATTGGCTTAAAACACAATATCAACAAAAATAAACAGGGGTGCTCTTACAAAGATTTCCTACCAAGGGTGGTCAAATAATCCTTGTGACTCTCTGGCCTAGATTCCAATGTGCAATTAGGCTGGCTCTTGGTAGCCTGACCATGACTCTCACCTCAGCCTCCAAGGTTTCTGGTCTCTGCTGAGATAGCGCTGACCAGTGTCCAAGAAATCCCAAAAGGGCTCAAAGTCTTCCCTTGATAGCAATGTGCAGGGAAGAAAAATTCTCCCTCGCTGAGATGCTTCTCTGCCTGCTACACTCCAAACACAATCCAAAATAAAACCAAGCCCTTTGTCTCTGAGTTCTGGCTTCTGACTAATTCTGGTAATGTTGCTAGGCGGTTCTCTCTCTGCCCTGGAACCTAGGCAATCTGGGAAACTGAGTCCTGAACCTCTGTAGCCATCTCTTCTGTAATCCAGGGGCAAGTCTGCTGACTTAGAGTATCAGTGTGGTATTTCAGGAGCACCCCCTCTACAGGGTCACATACGCAATTAAAATACACATTACTGAGGGTAATGTATGATGGGTTTTTTTTTTAAATTATTTAGGTGATGGGGCCAAAAAGTAAACTCATATGTACAAGATGCAAAGAAGGAGTTCCAGATGAATATGGTCCAGAGCCTGCACTGCATTATGACCCTGGGAATCCTACTGAATTCAACGGGGGTTGTGTCAGAATTTGATCCTACATATTTAGCCCAACACCTATGGACTTGGCCAATTGGCTCACAGTTACAGCTGCTACTTATGGACTTTAACAGGTCCCTATGGACAACAAAAGGGCCCAGATGCCTACGAGGGATACACTCACAATAAAAGCTTGCTCATTCTCTTGTTAGTAATCTGCCTGCCTGTTAATTCTAAAAAACACCTCTGGTCTCATCTAACTTCTCAACAAACATTTAAGAGCCTAGAGACTTCATATTCCTAAAAATTAAACTGACTATTTTGTATGGTATCCTATGTACTGAAAACTTCTGTGAGGACACTTGAAATGTTCCATTTTGCCTTTTCAGTGAAAGAAAACATCAAGGTTTTCCTAACTACAAAATGTTCGTTTCAAGACACATTGCTGTACTTATGTACATTACAATATTTTGTCTATCTCTCACTCTCCTCATGCACTGATTGTGTGTTTCACACCAAATCACCCCTGCCATGGCTGCAGGGAGTATCAGGGATGTGGGCAAGAACGGAGACCCTTTGCCATTTACTTATCTTCTCCCAATGATCACCAGCACCATAGAGAGAAAGGAAACAAGGGTCTCCGAAGGGACACAAGAGGTCTAACCCCTGAGTCTACCACTGATTTACTGCACATTCTTGTTATGACACTTAGCCTCCCTTTGTCTCCGTTGCCTCACCTGTAAAATGGAGATAATAGCTGTGTCACAGGAGCACTGTGAGAATTTAAGCTATATAAAGTGCTGAAGTGCTAGTAGTAGCTGTAATCATTACTATTTATTTTTAAATTCCCATAAAGAGAAAATATTCACATAATGTACATTTTAATGGGCATTGTGCTGGCTCAAGGGCAAGCGGCACCTGTGATCTCTGCTCCAAGTCTCACTGTGGGCACTCCTTCCAAGTGACAGGCCACTATCTGCACACTTCCCAGAATGGAACTCCTCGGTTCACCCCACTTTTGATTGGCTCAGCAGGCTACGACGCCCCCCTACTCCCAGCAAGCTGCCATGGTTACAGGGTAAGCAGTGTCTTATGTCCCCTTGGGGTCCCTCAGGAGTGCACCCTTCAGGTGACAGGTTTTGCCACCGTCACCTCTTTCCGGGTGGAATCCCATGGCTTTACCACCCAGATTGGATCCCGACGTGGCAGCCCCTGTTCACAAACTGTGTTGATGTGACAGGCAGTACAGTTGGGACCTTTGAGACACTGCTCTACAGGTGCCTGTGATCAGTGGCTGATTAAAATGACTCAAAACAGCTCCTTCCAAACAGATGTATTACATAAGAATGGCCATACTGGGTCAGACCAATGGTCCATCTAGCCCAGTATCCTGTCTTCTGACAGTGGCCACTGCCAGATGCTTCAGAGGGAATGAACAGAACAGGCAGTCATTGAGTGATCCATCCCCTGTCATCCAGTCCCAACTTCTGGCTATCAGAAGCTAGGGACACCAAGCATGGTGTTGCATCCCTGCCCATCTTGGCTAATCGCCATTGGTGGACCTATCCTCCATGAACTTAGCTAGTTCTTTTTTGAACCCTGTTACAGTTTTGGCCTTCACAACATCCTCTGGCAATGAGTTCCACAGGTTAACTGTGTGTTATGAGAAGTACTTCTTTTTGTTTGTTTTAAACCTGTTACCTATTATTTCATTGGGTGACCCCGGGTTCTTGTGTTATGTGAAGCAGTAAATAACACTTCCTTATCCCATATTATCCATTCACTTGAAGGTACACAGTAAACAAAGTGAAGGGTTAAATTTACGCAAGGTCCATAAACCTGAGTCTTGCTTACAGTTCACCACCTCTGCCCAGCTGCTTCAGACACATCCCACAGAGTCCCTGCCTGAATTCCACAGCCCTATGGCAGGCTATGCCTATCTCTGGTCAGGGAGAGACAGACTCTCCTCTTGCAGTTTTCCTCTCTCTCTGTGTCTTTCCTGCACGGTCTCTGAACAATGGCTGCCAGCTCATCCCCCTTTTTCCCTCCAAGCAGGGATTTCTAACAGCTTAGTGTTCATTTGATCTTAGGCTCTGGCCTTGGGGGGAAAAAAGCCTATTACCTAACTGCCTGCCTGTCAGCAGCCAGGGTGGTATTTCCCAATGACCAGCTCACCCCTTGCTATCCTAAGGACACTTGATAGTCTCCTTGTTGTTTCTTTCTTGTTCCCCCCTTACAGCCGTCTCTGATTTAACTTTGTGCAGTCAGCCAGAATAATATCAAGCAGGTAAACTGAGGTGTAGTATTAATACAAAATAATACAGATATCTCCTTCCTTCTCCATGGTCATAAATACATATAACTGTACCAAAGAATTCATTATTGGTCTCTGATAGTGCCTACTGTTCATTTTTATGTAGGTTTTTCTCTTGTGCAACATTGCCAATTAAATAACCAGGGAAAAGCACTCAAACTGTCTATTTTAAGTGACAATAGGCCAAATTCTGCTCACAGTTACACATCATCAGTGGGAGTTGCACTGGAAGAAATGGCAGCAGAATATAACCTACTGTGTTTAAGAGCTTTATTAAAAAAAGATTAAGTCAGGTAAATGCCACTTGCCCTAATTTGGGTGTGTTTTACATTTACACTATGTGGCTCTAGTTAAAACCCATCCTGACAACTGTCTACAGCACTGTGGCCCAATTCTCTCACCACAGGATGCCAAGTAACTCCCATTAAAATAGGTGTGAGTTACTGGTATCCTGAAACAAGTAGCACAACTGGAAAGCTAAGGTAACAAAGATGCCATCTAAGACTCAGTCCTGAGAGATGGTGAGTACCTCTCACCACCTTGTCAGACTTGGTCCTGAGTTTCTTCTTTGTTTATACTGATCATCCACTACAAGGTACCAGTCAATGGTATCTTGTGGCAAGAGTGCTCAGGACCTTGCAAAATTGGGCCCCAAGATTGAAGGACTTAAATTATAAATTAAGTTGGAGAAAGTTAATATTCCAGTATTCTTCTCAGTGGTAATAAGGAGACTCCACAGAGGAATTTTTGAAAATATTAAACACATTGGTAAAGTTGCTAGAGATAATTATATATTCTGGTATGAGAATCAAAAATTAAGGAACTGTAACACGGTAACTTTCTCCTCAGGGTATGTCTACACTGCAGTTGAACACCTGCGTCTGGTCCATGTCAGCTGACTTGGGCTCGTGGGCTCGGGCTATGGAGCTGTTTAATTGTGAAGTAGATGTTCGGACTCAGGCTGAAGCCAAGGCTCTGGGACCCTCCCCATTCACAGAGTCTGAGAGCCCAGGCTCCAGCCCAAGCTTGAACCATCAGTGTAGACAGAGCAGAAGACAGCAGGGGACCTCACTTTGTGTCAAAGACCCTGATATTTTGACAAGTGATGTTGACACAGCTACCCATAATTTTGTACAACTGTGAAAAGTTAAATATATTAAAAATTAAGATATGCTTAAAATAACCAGTATTATGACTCAAAATTACATAAAAAATCAAAATCAAATTCTGCCAATCCTAGACATAATCTAGACATGAAACTGCTATTGGAATAAATAAGGAACAACTGGCACAGCTACAGCACCTCATGCAAAAAGAAAACACTCACAATACTCTTGGTTTTACATAGTTTTAGAGAAAGTGGGATAATCACCTGAGCATGAGATTGCCATTTTCTTCATTCTCCCACCCAACACCAGGATGCCCCTGTGGTTCATCCCCCTCCTCATGAAGCCACCACCAATCTCACATTTTCCATTTTCTTCCTAATGAAAAAAATATTACTGCTCCCTCTCTCAGCCCCACAACTGAGGAGCCCCAATTAGAAAGGAGATGCCTCTCTATAGACAATGTTTGCTTGTCACTAGGGCTGTCAAGCTATTAAAGCGATTAATCGTACTGTTAAAGAATAATAGAATACCATTTATGAAAATATTTTAGATGTTTTCTACATTTTCAAATATATTGATTTCAATTACAACACAGAACAAAGTGTACGTGCTCACTTTATATTTATTTTTCATTATAAATATTTGCACTGTAAAAAACAAAAGAAATAGTATTTTTCAATTCACCTCATACAAGTACTGTAATACAATCTCTTTATCATGAAAGTTGAATTTACAAATGTAGGATTATGTACAAAAAATAACTGCACTAAAAAATAAAACAATATAAAACTTTAGAGCTTACAAGTCCACTCAGTCCTACTTCTTGTTCAGTCAGTCACTCAGGTAAACAAATTTGTTTACATTTACACAGGATAACACTGCCTGCTTCTTGTTTACAATGTCACCTGAAAGTGAGAACAGGTGTTCACATGGCACTGTTGTAGTCGGCGTCACAAGATATTTATGGGCCAGATGTGTTACAGATTCATATTTCCCTTCATGCCTTCAACCACCATTCCAGAGGATGTGTCCATGCTGATAACAGGTTTTGCTCGATAACGATCCAAAGCAGTGTGGACCAATACATGTTCATTTTTATCATCTGAGTCAGATGCCACCAGCAGAAGGTTGATTTTCTTTTTTGGTGGTTCGGGTTCTGTAGTTTCCACATCGGAGTGTTGCTCTTTTCAGGCTTCTGGAAGCATGCTCCACACCTCATCCCTCTCAGATTTTGGAAGGCACTTCACATTCTTAAACCTTCGGTCGAGTGCTCTAGCTATTTTTTAGAAATCTCATATTGGTACCTTCTTTGTGTTTTGTCAAATCTGCAGTGAAAGTACTCTTAAAATGAACATGTGCTGGGTCATCATCTGAGACTGCTATAACATGAAATACATGGCAGAATGCAGGTAAAACCAAGGAGCAGGGGACATACAATTCTCCTCCAAGGAGTTCAGTCACAAATTTAATTAATGCATTATTTTATTAATGAGCATCATCAGCATGGAAGCATGTCCTCTGGAATGATGGCCAAAGCATGAAGGGCCATACGAATGTTTAGCATATCTGGCATGTAAATACCTTGCAATGCCAGCTATAAAAGTGCCATGCGAATGCCTGTTCTCACTTTTAGGTGACATTGTAAATAAGAAGCTGGCAGCAGTATCTCCTGTAAATGTAAACAAACTTATTTGTCTGTGATTGGGTGAACAAGAAGTAGGACTAAGTGGACTTGTAGGCTCTAAAGTTTTACATTGTTTTGTTTTTGAGTGCAGTTACGTAACAAAAAAAATAATCTACATTTGTAAATTGCACTTTCACGATCAAGAGATTGCAGTACGGTATTGTATGAGGTGAACTGAAAAATACTATTTCTTTTGTTTATCATTTTTACAGTGCAAATATTTGTAAGAAAAATAATATAAAATGAGCAGTGTACACGTCATATTCTGTGTTGTAACTGAAATCAATATATTTGATAATGTAGAAAAACATCCAAAATATTTAATACATTTCAATGGGTATTCTATTGTTTAACAATGCAATTAAAACTGCGATTAATCGACAGCCATATTGTCACTTGTGGTCACCCAGATGCCTATATTTGTTTCTGAAGAAGTAGGGAATTGAGAGTACGTTTAGAAGAAGAGGAAAATGAGATTAAGATTAAATCAACCTTATTCCTAATACTTCTTTTGCATGTATCTCAGATGAGAGTTAATTCCACATGAGCTGCTGGACCTGGAGGGATACCCCTGAGTTAAGGACAACATTATCAAATATTTCAGCTCTGGTAAGTTTACATCGCAACCTGTGCTCTCTGAGCACAGTAGGTGTGCTCAGTCTTGCATAATACATATAGAAAGACTTGGTCCTTGCCTCACATTCTAAACCAGATACATGAAACATTTCAGATATTAATATATCAGTTGGCAAAGGAAGGTCCAATTTCAGGAAAGTGCAGATTTTTATATATAATTGCTTTGCTGGATTAATACCGAAAGGTTTCCTGGAATAAATGTGTTTTATCTAAATATAGCTTATTCCAAGATCCAGTGAGCACAGCTGGCCATGCTGACAACACAATAAACCTAGACAGCATATCTCTAAATATATATTGAAGTGGGGAAGATGCATTACTTTTTAGAGAATTTACTGCCTGTCTGCAGGAGAAAAATGTTTGATAAGGACTTTATTATTTCCATTAAATCAGTCCTCTCTCTATGTAACCATTAATGATATTAGCAAAGCATTGTTTTATGAGCGGTCATAAGTCTTTGCTAGTTGGGGGTGTCTCACAGCAATAAAAATACTAACATAGTGACATTTGGGGAGTAATGCGATAGCCATTTCCAAAATACAACAATTCTGACTTCGTGCAAATGACTGGTGTGAAATAGGATATATCCTGCCATAAATGTAAATATACTTTACACTTGCAAGCATACTGTTTGTGGAGGGATTCCACTAATCATTTTCAACTAAAAATATATCCCACAGAAATCCAATTAAACAGACATATCCAACATTGATGGTTGGAAATGAGTCAGAAAGACATAGCTCAACTATCTAAGTCATTAAGTAATCCTTGTCTGAACTGAATAAGAAAAGTTTGCCAACTCTGAATGCTGGAGGTACCCTGACAAAATTGGCACAGGTAGTGGAGGCTAACAAATCTGTGGAAAGGATTATGGCTTGTAGTAACAGCTCCACTTAATCTCAGAGACACAGGGCTCACCAGGGACTGCAGCTGCAACTTCCTGATCTGGTTGTTAGTTAGTGTTAGTCTGGGAAACAGGAGACCCTGGTTCTGGTTCAATTCCCTATTTTCCCCCTTCCTGTGTGACCTTGGGAAAGTCCTTTGTGCCTTAGTTCACATCTGTAAAGAAAATGTGGACAATAACGCTTCCCTTCCTCTCAAGGGAGTTGGGAAGCTAAATCTGCTACAAAATGTAAGGCACTCAGATACTATGGTAATGGGTGCCTTAGATAGAGAGGGTGCAGCCAATTCTGTAGGCCAGTATGGAGAGTCAGACGATGATAGTGAATGGATCCCCAACCCTCTGGAGAATCTGACTATGGCAGCAGCACTAGTCTTCTGGAGTCCCTGCTTGCTTCCATTTGATGGCACTTGTGTGGCAGGTAGGAAAAGAAGCAGGTGAGGGAAGCTCCTTGCTTCACTCTCTCCTTTGCAAACCACAGAGCCAAGGGGCAGGACACAACATGACCTCTGAATCTGCATGCCTACAAAATACTCCCCCTATGCTGAATGAATGGGACCTTCTAGTACAGGGGTGGGCAAACTATGGCCCGGGGGCCGCATCTGGCCCTTCAGACGTTTTAATCCAGCCCTCGAGCTCCTGCTGGGGAGCGGGGTCAGGGGCTTGCTCCGTGTGGCTCCCGGAAGCAGCGGCACGTCCCCGCTCTGGCTCCTATGCATAGGGGCAGCCAGGGGGATCCGCTGAGCACCCACTATTTTTTTTGGAGCATCCATGGAGTCAGTGCCTATGGTTTCTTCATATTTAGGTCTTTGGTTTACCTCAAGTTAGACAGAAAGATATCATCTACCCATTTGTGGTGTGTAACTATGTGATAAACTTCAGACCCATGGGATCAACTGTGTTTATTGTGGATCCTTGACCACTTGGACTCTGCACACACATCCATCTCCCTAGGACTCATTCTGACATTTCAAACACCTGAGCAGCTTCAAAGAGCTGCCATGTTAAAATATGTCCTTAAAAAAAAACCCACTCAAACACATTCTTATCATAGGTGTCCTTAAAAACATTTCCTGAAAATAGAAATAGAGCAATTCTAACTTGCAGGATGAGTGACTCTGAAGATTCAGAGAACTGAGTCAGTAGCTTAAACGTTATGAACTTTTAATGTGAGTGGATGGCAGAAAGGGAGTCATAAATCCCCAGAACAGCTGCCTTTAATTTATTCAAGTAGCTGTAGCATTATCTCTACCTCAATGTCTTCTAGATCCTACCCCCTTAAAGGGGATATTAGTGTATAGCTACAGTGGAGGAGCCAGCCAGGGTAGGGCAGGGCAGCACAGCATGTGAATGGGCAGCTCTTCCATAGTGAGTATTTAATGGCGCTGGGCTGGAATTCTCTGTGAATCCTCAGTTTCTGTGAGGTCAAAGTCACATCCTTTGCCCTTTTAGGATAAGTGCTGATGTTAATATTTGTGAAGTGTTACATATACATATTATATGCAGTGTTGGTCCCAGGACATTAGAGAGACAAGGTGGGTGAGGTAATCTCTTTCATTGGCCCAACTTCTGTAGGTGAGAGAGACAAGCTTTTGAGCTTACACAGAGCCCTTAGATTCATAGATTCATAGATACTAAGGTCAGAAGGGACCATTATGATCATCTAGTCCGACCTGCACAACGCAGGCCACAGAATCTCACCCACCCACTCCTGCGATAAACCTCTCACCTATGTCTGAGCTATTGAAGTCCTCAAATTGTGGTTTAAAGACTTCAAGGAGCAGAGAATCCTCCAGCAAGTGACCCGTGCCCCATGCTACAGAGGAAGGCGAAAAACCTCCAGGGCCTCTTCCAATCTGCCCTGGAGGAAAATTCCTTCCCGACCCCAAATATGGTGATCAGCTAAACCCTGAGCATATGAGCAAGATTCACCAGCCAGATACCCACGAAAGAATTTTCTGTAGTAACTCAGATCCCATACCATCTAACATCCCATCACAGGCCATTGGTCAAAGCTCAAAAGCTTGTCTCTCTCACCAACAGAAGTTGGGCGAATAAAAGATATTATCTCACCCACCTTGTCTCTCTGAGTATACATACTGTTAGTGTACCTTTAACTCACGTAACTGAAGTACAGTTTACTAGCTTCCTGCCATTGCTATATCAAATTTTTGGAAAATACTACAACTGACAGTGTATTTGAATGCAGGTAGTCCTGAATTGTGAAATACAATAGGTTTCAGAGTAACAGCCGTGTTAGTCTGTATTCACAAAAAGAAAAGGAGTACTTGTGGCACCTTAGAGACTAACCAATTTATTTGAGCATGAGCTTTCGTGAGCTACAGCTCACTTCATCGGATGCATCAGATGAAGTGAGCTGCAGCTCACGAAAGCTCATGCTCAAATAAATTGAAATACAATAGTAAAAAATAATGTAATCGGTGAGGTTCTCTCTCCATTAATTTTTGTCTAATTTTTGCATTATAAGCTCCTCCGATGAAGTACATAACACAGATACAAGTGGTCACCATAACAAATTCAACGTTTATAAACAGTTGCTACAGAGTGATGGCTGAAAGACCAGAGTTATGTACACAAGAAACTCATGCTATCCCACATACCACTGTGCGCTGACTTTTGGAAAATGCTGACTTTGTAAAAGAAGAACACTGTCCTGGACTGCCTATGATAAAATCATATTAGGCCCTACCAAATACACATACATACAGGTGTAGCTTTTGTTTTGCTGGGTGACATTTTCTTTTTTCTTTTGGTTTGTTGTATTTTTCTACTGAAAAAAAAGCCAGATTTGCTCAATTTAAATACAAATTACATCAAATTATAGAGGAAATAGCTCAAGGGGGCTGAACCTTTCCAAGAAGCCCCATTTTGCAGCAGCAGCTTCAGTAAGTAGAACTTGAAGCTGTCTCTGAGCTCTAACTGTGACCTTCTCCTTCATCAGTGTGAACTTTCCAATACTGAATTTCCCGCTCTCTAATTGAATCACGCAACAAGCATATGTTCTACTCAAGTAACTGTGAAGTTTGAAGTACTGTGTATAAACAGTATTCAGTGTTGTTTGCCTTCAAGGCACCACGCTCCTGGAAGTGATTACTCCTTAATTTGAAGCTGACATAAAACTTCAATTTATTGAAAAGTGCTGCTGCTTTTGGATGGGAAGACAATTTGCAAATACCCAACAGAGAATGATGTCAAGGTTTAATTAAAATCAGCAATTCCCACAAAAGCTTCAATCCTACTTACATTGTTATTTTTACAGCTTGGCCCAGCACCATGTCAAGATATCAGTCTATTACTAGTGGACCCAGGTGCTTCTATGCCGACTGAATCTGGGTGGAGTCTACTCATTGTTTCTATCCCTGTGATATAGGACACCCTGTCTCAACCCTCTTGGCTGACACCCATCCTTGTGTGCCACCAGCTAGCTGTTCTGGACCCTTAAATCAATGTCTGAAACCTCCCAAGCCTGCCCCTCCCCTCCAGTCATGTACACATACTGTCCCAGAGCTGTACTGAGACTGTGGACACGCTGGACTTCTAGTTGAACTCTTTTAGGAAAAATGTGGCAGGAAAACAAGGAGCATAGGATGAGCAAAGGAATTTCTTAACCACAGACCTTTAAAAACAACAAGAGTCCTCAGATAGATCCTCCTTAGTCAGATCTTGCCCTTCCTGTGAGTGTGAAATTCATGAGTGTTTCAGGCTGGGCGCAGTCCCTCCTGTAAGTCCTTCTTACATGTGGTGATGGTCAGCCCCCTGAGCAGAGCAGAACCCTGAGATTAGGTACAGTATGAATTGTGCTATGTGCTCGCTGAGATGCTCCAGCCTCTCCCTTTTGTTTTTTTGCCTCACCTGTGGGCCCCAGTCTAAACAAAAATGTTCCACTGGGGTTAGCCAGTAGTTGAGGCAGAATCAAAGTCAGTGGCCTTAGACTGATGTCTTGATTGCTTCTCCGAAATACTCCTTCACCAAGGCGTCAAACACCTTTCTCGAGTAAGGCAGCTGTCTGGAAACCAACACAGTAGGCTGCACTTTTCTGAAGGCAGTCACAGTATCCTCCCTTTGCCCCCACACACGCACCAAGATAGAGCTGATAGTTTGACTCAGGCATATTCTACTCTGACACGACTTTAATTTGGTCCCTGGTTGATTTGGGGAGAAAAAAAACAGAAAGTCCTGGGGTTTTTTCAAACTTGGATGGCCTTAAATTAGGCAACTAGGTCCATATTTAGATACCTAAATAACTGTCCTGATTTCAAACACTGATTTTCACTAACAGGTCCCCCTGAAGAGAAGGATGTCACTTAGTTACTATAGATACCTAAATTTAGACAGAGACATTTGAAATCTTAGTAACTTTACTCAAGATTTTAAAACTGCTATATTTTTCAACCAGCAGCAGGGGAAAATGGGGCTACTGCATCATAACCACGTATTCTTCCCTACAATTAAGAACTGGTTTGGCACAATGTATATTTATTATAAACTTTAAGCCATCATGTTAAATTTTTTATTAGTATTGCATAGATATGAATATGGGGTCTAATCCAAAGGGTACTGGAGTCAACTTGACCTCACTGGGCTTTGGACCAGGCCCTTTGTGTTTACGGATTTCGTTTACTGTTTGTTTTCATGCTTTGACTTATCACTAAGACACACTGAATTATTTTCTAATAAGGGACTGCAGATCCCATTCAGAAGGTATCCAAACTGGCTATTAAAGCTTCTCACCTGCACCAGAGGGAGCCAGGAGCTTGGCTACAGGTGATGGTGACAAAGCCAGACAGGAGCAGGGACCAGGCTTAGGAAAACCTCAGTTATCAGAGAGACATCCTTCTGGGGAAGTATCTCAGCACAAGAGATAAGGATAGGTTTACGGGGAGAACTGTTTTAAACTTGCTGGGAAGGGCAGATACTGTAAACAGTTTGACTGAATCAGCCTGGATAAAGTTCAGCTAACGACAAAACGTTTGACATTTATCCAAATATTTCTGAAGGACTGAACTAGAGATGGACCAATGAGGTGATGTTCTGCTTTGGATTCAATTTAAGCAAGAATGTAGGGTTCTGGATCATATCTTGTCCCAAACTTTTAACTGGGTATATCAATTTTAAAAATAAGTATTATATGGGTAGCAGCTTGGAAACCCTTCTTTGCATATTTTAATTGTGATAGATCTTCATGCCAAACTGTAGAAGTCAAGTGATGGTATAACTTAGGCATCATTTATCAATTATTTAAGTTTTATGGACTGTTTTTTCTAACTTAAAGCCCTATATTAGAGAAAAAAGAAAAGGAGTACTTGTGGCACCTTAGAGACTAACCAATTTATTTGAGCATGAGCTTTCGTGAGCTACAGCTCACTTCATCGGATGCATACTGTGGAAATTGCAGAAGACATTATATACACAGACACCATGAAACAATACCTCCTCCCACCCCACTCTCCTGCTGGTAATAGCTTATCTAAAGTGATCATCAAGTTGGGCCATTTCCAGCACAAATCCAGGTTTTCTCACCCTCCGCCCCCCCCCCCCACAGACAAACTCACTCTCTTGCTGGTAATAGCCCATCCAAAGTGACCACTCTCTTCACAATGTGTATGATAATCAAGGTGGGCCATTTCCTGCAGAAATCCAGGTTCTCTCACCCCCTCACCCCCCTCCAAAAACCACACACACAAACTCACTCTCCTGCTGGTAATAGCCTATCCAAAGTGACCACTCTCCTTACAACCTGCATGAAAATCAAGGTGGGCCATTTCCAGCACAAATACAGGTTTTCTCACTCCCCCACCCCCATACACACACAAACATTTGTGCTGGAAATGGCCCACCTTGATTATCATGCACATTGTAGGGAGAGTGGTCACTTTGGATGAGCTATTACCAGCAGGAGAGTGAGTTTGTGTGTGTATGGGGGAGGGGGAGTGAGAAAACCTGTATTTGTGCTGGAAATGGCCCACCTTGATTTTCATGCAGGTTGTAAGGAGAGTGGTCACTTTGGATAGGCTGTTACCAGCAGGAGAGTGAGTTTGTGTGTGTGGTTTTTGGAGGGGGGTGAGGGGGTGAGAGAACCTGGATTTCTGCAGGAAATGGCCCACCTTGATTATCATACACATTGTGAAGAGAGTGGTCACTTTGGATGGGCTATTACCAGCAAGAGAGTGAGTTTGTCTGTGGGGGGGGGGGGGGGCGGAGGGTGAGAAAACCTGGATTTGTGCTGGAAATGGCCCAACTTGATGATCACTTTAGATAAGCTATTACCAGCAGGAGAGTGGGGTGGGAGGAGGTATTGTTTCATGGTGTCTGTGTATATAATGTCTTCTGCAATTTCCACAGTATGCATCTGATGAAGTGAGCTGTAGCTCACGAAAGCTTATGCTCAAATAAATTGGTTAGTCTCTATGGTGCCACAAGTACTCCTTTTCTTTTTGCGAATACAGACTAATACGGCTGTTACTCTGAAACCTATATTAGAGAGGAGTATGATAGTTTCACAATGCACATTTGTAATTCTTTGTAATCCTCGTGACTCTCATAACACTTTACATTTTCAAAACTTTTTAGAATATCCGTCAGGGAACATAATGATTCACATCCTCCTTTATAAATGAGGAAACTGAAGGAGAGAGCTTAAAGGGAAAAAATCCTGTTTCAAAAGTCAGACTAAGTAGATGGGCTGAGCCCTAAAGACCTCCAAAGATTAAGGGGGAAGCATTATCCGCAGGAATCTGCGGAGCTGGAATATCTTCTGCAGCTCTCGTCTCGTGCCCCATTATGCAGGGGTTTACAGCTGCTGTATAGAAAAAGATTTGCTAGCTCCACCCTCTGGCTGCCTATTTTACAGGCACCTCTCAATGTAGGGCCCCGCAGAGAAGGGGGCATGATTTATGTCTTAGTGAATTGCTAAAGGCTACATAGTCAGGAACAGAGCTGGGCGAATAACTAATTTTTCGGTTTACTGGCAGTTCAAAAACAAATGGTTCAAAGCAAACATGAAATTATTCAGAATTTCTGGCATATGAAAAAGTTAAGAAATTTAGTTTGACCCAAAATAAAATGTTTTGTTCAATTTTAGGGCATTTTTAACTAAAAGCAAACAAACTAACCAATCCACAAAGGAAATGAAGGATTAGATTCACAAAACCAGAAGAGCTTGTGGGTAGGTAGTATCCCCCCCAATCCCCGACACTCAACAGCATGGTGGCTAGGACACTTATTAGGATGTGGGAGACTCATGTTCAAATCCCTCCTCTTGAGCAGGGCCCCACTCCCAGGTGAGAGTACCCTAATCACCAACATATTGGCTATTCTGGAATGGGGCTCTCTCTCTCTCTCTCTCCTGTTGGAGCTGCTCCACTTTGTATAACATACTTGAATAATCATTGGACCACACAGAGAGAGAGTCTAGCTTGGTGGCTGGGGCACTCACCTGGTATGTGGGAATTCCAAGTCTGAGTCCCTGCTCCATAAATATTTATACAAAATGGAACAGTGCCAATATGAGAGTTAGAGAGATCTCCTCTCCCCAAATAGCCAACATGCTGGTGGTTAGGCCACTCATCTGGAGGAGAATTTGAACCAAGGTCTCCCACATCCCAGGTGAGTGTCCTGGGCATAAGGGTGATGGCAGCACTGCATCCTCCTCCTGTTTTGTGAATGGTACCTAAGTCCTCTGGTGGATCTAGACCCAGACACTTTTTTTGGTCTGAAACTATTACACAAATTTGTGTCAAATCTGGGAATAGTTTTGGTCAACACAAAACTACATTTTTCAGTGAATAAACTATTACTCCAAAAAATGTCATCTAGCTCTCCTGAGTTCCTGGATCCCAGGCTTGAGATCAACACAATAGGTCATGGTGCTGCCTATCAGAAAATGGTCTCTTAAGAATTTTCTACTAAAAGTATTTAGCATTCTTTATAATTTATTTAAAAAAGGAGATTCGTGTAACAATCACTTGAGGACAGAAAAATATAACAAGGGCTTGTTTTATGCTGATTGTGCTGTGCCAAAATGGAAAGATTATGAGGACATAAGCAAAGTAGATCAGCAGTACATTTTAAAAGTTATTCTGTGTCTCATAAACAATTAGCGATAGGTGAACTAGTTCAGATAAAATAAGGTGCAACATGAATTTTAGCCTAAAACTTCAAATTTACTGAACCCGTGAGGTAACTACAAAGATTTTCTTTGGTTCTACATACCTCAGCACTTCTTGGCCCAGAGGAAAAATAATGTTCAAAAGGCTATTCTTGTAGTATACCTGATCCAGACAAAGCCAGAAAAGACCTACTGGAAATCTCACAAGAAACCACATGCATACTAAATTCACAGCTCAATTTATTACCTAAAATCTGGGTCAGCTTTAGACAGCATCCAAACTATGTCCCCAGTCCTGCAATGAGCTCTGTAAAGATAGACCTCCTGTACCTGGATGGAGCACCATTGACTTCAGAGTCTGCCTGCATGGAGCTTATTGCAAGATTGGAAACTGTTTGTCCAAATGGAAGCACCAAGTCCTTTGAGGATCAGTCACGAATAAGAGTATCCTTCCTTGCTTACATAATTTTTAATTTTGTTAAATATACAGGGTCTGAGTCTCATCCCACACCAGTAAGAGTCCGGAGTATTTAAACTGAAGTAAATGATGTTATAACACTGTAATAAAATGGGTAAGGAAGAGGAGAAACAGGTCCCTGAACTCAGAAATGCATATTTGGGCTGATCCTGACTATTTTTTCTGTGAACATTTGAAATACAGAATTATGTCTGGGAAGGTTGCATGAAATAGCTTTGAAATCCTGTCAGGCAAGGGAGAAAAAAATCACTTGGAATAATTCCTAAAACACTGACCACTTCGAAGCAAACTGATTTATATTAAACCTCCTTCTTTAATAGTGACTAGCATCTGATGTATTCAAGTATACTGAAAGCTGCCTTCTGCCTTTTTATTTATAGTATAAAGTACATTCTTTAAAATCACACAAATCCTGAAAAAGGCATGTTTATCACTAGTAGCAGTCATCTAAAAACTATTTTACAGATAATCAATCTGCTTGAAAAAAATCTAATGTTAAACCCCTGATTTGGTTCAAGACTCAAATATTATTAAATAATAGACAAAGTCTAAAATAGATGATGATTACTACTCTTTTTTAAAAAATAAAAACGAATATTAAAAGAAGCTTTACACCAACTAATACTTGTAACTAACATCAAGGAGTGGTTTGCATTACTAATTAATCACTGTAATTTATAGAAAGCTTAAATATATTTTAAGTACACCTTTAATTACTAACCTTGAGGTTCTTCTCTACAACCCCTGTTTTCTGGTGTATCCTGCTTCACATATAGGTAGGTTTAAGTAACAGGCAAAACCACAGTATAGCATCTTTTGTGGGGCAAGACAAGAAATATGAAGTCAATATATAATACACAGTGTGATTTTTAATCTAAGGTAATCAGATCACTTAACTGACTAAACATTCAGAACCCGTAAACTTTGTATGTGCTTTTGAGCTTCCAATTGGTGAGCCTATATCATTTTCATGTTTAACTGAGAAAGGAGAAAACATGTATTTGATCAAAATTAATTTGATCTTCTTTCATTATATTTTAAGTGCAATGCTAATAAATTTATAATGTGTAACTAAGGATATGTATTAACCACACAGCTTTGCTTTTTAATTCTCTCACCTGAACTGCTCAAAGGACACTAAATTTAGCATTACACATACAGAACTCTCCACCCTCAGGGTCACCATCAATTTATGTGGCAAACCTCTTCCCTATCAGAGCAGCCCCTTAAAAGGAAATTGAGTGCATTAAGGCTTTTCAAAAAGTTCCAATGTTTTGCAAAGTATCAGCTATGGGGAGTATTTCTGAAAGCAATACCAACATTTTCTAACTAAACTGCACTTTAGGGTAGAAACAATAAAATAACACCTCAGATTCACAGCTTTGGTGTAACCATGTGTCTTTTGAAATGGCCACTTTTTTTAACACTATCGCCTTTACATTCCTAAGAACTCTGCCTGTCTGAAAAGACACTAAGCATTTTTTGCTGCTGCCTCGGAGGGACATGCACACGGTGTGTTGTCTAGGTACATTTAAAATTGAGGATACATGCTTTTCTCTTTGTGGATGGAAACTTAAGGGCAACTTTTTCATCTGGTAGGCTTTTCTAGGGGCACATCTTGAGTTGATAATTTACACCAGGTGAGAATTGCCACCCTTGAGCGGAGTTTTCCATTCTTTTCATAACTGTGACTCCCCTTCAAAGGCATGAGCTATTTTTACTTCGGTACTCATTTTAGTGCAGTTTGAGACATGTTTTCAACATGATGTGGGATAATTTCCTATTTTTTCTTTTTTGCAAATTAAGCTGAAAAACAGATTTGGATTTCAAGCAGTCACAACTGCAGTAAAGAGAGAATATGTCAACATAGAGAGAATAAGGTGGGTGGAAGGCAGTGGGTAGTTAGTGAGAGAACAAAGTAGCTTCCAAATAAGTCAGATTACATATTTTATAGTTAAATTAAAAGCATAATATTTAATTTTTTTATTTTAAACAATTTTCTGAAAGTGTAAGAGCTTTATAATAGTGAAGCAAGTTTAAAACATCCTATGTATGTCTTTCCACATCCCCCCCCACTGTTTTACTAAGTGCCTCCAATAAAGACAGCAATTTAAAAACGTCCATGAGAGCAACCTCTAAGTACTAAGACCTAGAAATATTCCAAATCAAAGGCCTTATCTTCTTTTCTCTCTATGCCCTCTATCCCATAGCCTTTTCCAAGTTCTTCACTGCCATTCTCAGTATCACCACTCTTCTTTCAGATACCTCTCGTGTTACTTCCGAACACCAACAATAGCTAATGCTATTTCCTGGTGCTGATGCTGCAGTCCTGGAGGACACTGCTATGATTAGATTTGACATTACTCCTTTGGGGGTTTTTTCCTTGTCATCCCAGAGTCCTAGCAACACCAATAATGTAATAGTTTTGTTCCATTAGCAAATCAGTAAATTTCAAAAACAAAATGCAAGCCAGAAAGTGAATATAGGAAATTCCTTTACCTATTCACTACTGTCACGGCACCCTGCACGTGCCCATTATTAAGAAGAATGCTTAGACTTATTTGCTATAGCAAGTCACAGTTCAAAGCCTGTGTGTTATGAGTGGTGATCTCCCTCTATTTGCCTAGGGCATCACAAGCCCACGCCTGCTCTCTGCCTCTAGTCTCTCCTCAAGCAGACTTTTTTCAAAGTTGCTTGCAACTGTCTTTCCTTAGAAGCTGCAGAGTGTACCAATTTCTATAGGTAAGTGAATTACAGGGCTATCGTTCCACTGATGTGAAGTGATCAGCTGTTGTAATATAGCACTGGCATAAAGGCTTAGCCCTCTGCACAGTCAACACAACCCCACAATTGAATTGCAACTCATAACTCCAAACTTGTTTATACCTGAATTTATTTATTTATTATTCCATGGTTGTGACAAGGAACAACTTCTCATAAAACGGCACCTGAGCAGTTTCTTTGGAAGATGTACTCAGCAGGCTTTGCTCTAAATGTCACCCCAATGGTTATTTTTCAAATGCGTTGGCAGGACGTGACAACGGCTAAAACTGCAGCTTTGGTGACAGACTAGTGTCTGGTGCCTCCACCTGGAAATCTCTGGGAGAATATACACTTTCTAAAGGGAGGTACAGAACCAGTAAAGCTCAGTAGGTAGAAAGTTTCTGAAATGAGGTGGCACATTTAGCAGCAAAGGGTGGGCACTGCAGGACAAAAAAAGAGCTTGCAGTTAGGATCACAACATTAAACCATACGTACATCAAATATTATATAGCTAATGTCTCAAAACAACAAACTATAAAGGAACCAGCAGGATCCTCGTGCTTGACTCCCCCTTAATGCTGCAGCGTGGTGGCAGAGTCAGTAAGACGGGTTAAGTGGGGCTTATGCAGGCACAGCGCAGTTCATCTATCCAGCTCCCCTCAGTAGCATCTTAGTGTCCTCTATTCCACAAGCTTCTCTTAAAATGGATGCCAGAGAGTGACTTCCTCCCCATCCTTGGTCCCATCCCTCCTTGCCAGAGCCCCTCTAAGTAGAGGCAGGTCACCCAAGGGAAATCTTTCTAGGAGTCTCCCTGCCCTGATACACTCAGACACCATCTAGAGACTGGGATGGGGTAACAGTCAGGAAAATCAAGCTCTACTTGCCATAAGCAAACTTACAGCTTCCATGATCATACTAGCTCAGTCTGTGGCCTAATCACATCTCACTAGGTAGATAAGATCAGGTCGGATCAGTACTTGGGGGGAAAGCACCAAAGGAAAATATAGGGTTCTGGAGGAAGTTGTTTGGGTGATTTGGTAGGTACCACTGTTTTCTCTAAGTAAGCAATGACATGCCCCAGCACTTGCTTAGGGACACTCTGCTGTGGGGGCTCCATCTTTTGGATGAGACAAAAACTGAGCTCCTCACCAGTTGTGGCCATTAAAGCATCTTTGACATTTCTGCAAGTGAGGCAAAGGCAGCTTTAAGCCGCCTTTGTGATTCCCTGAATTATGAGATGACACTCCATTAATATGTTGCTTTTTGATATGTAGTAAAAATGTGATTAACACTTCTGTTGTTTTTAAAATATATTTTTATAATAAAATATACTGTAATCTTTTGCACAATTAATTATGAATTATTTTGTTAGTTTCATTTGTCTAGCTCTTTTTATGCAGTATTACTTCAAACATTCAGTAGAGCCAAAGGAAAGATGCCAAGAAAACCAGCAGTTGCATGAGAATCTTGAATTTAAAATCTCAATATGACTGTACACGTCCAATATATAACCTTCAGGGACTGTCTTTCCTTGTTAAAAAAATGATGGGATGATAAAGTAAATCAGACAGAATATGGACACTGTAAAAATATTCCATTTTATGAGTCATTCCATGACACATGAGATGAATGTGTTCCTAACCATGTGTCATTTACCAGCCAAAATCACTGTGGTTTAAAATTGTGGGAAGGGAAGATAGAATCTCAAATCTTGTATTTATTTATCATCATGGATTAAAATGTGTGTAGTTTAGGCCAAATTCTTAAACAAAGGCACCAACACTATTGCTAAATATATACACACACTCAAAAAGGTAATCGTGCTCAAAAATTATTTTTATGTGCATATCACATTCTGGGGTGCAATCCAAACCACTGAGGGGTTGTCTCACCACCTGACCCATAACCTTGGGTGCCTCACAATGCTTTGCTGTTGTAGCTCCCAACCTGGGGCCCTCACAAACAGCCTACCAGCATGTAGTGTAGATTTGAGTGTTTCTATATAGCTTCAGCCCTGGTATAGCATCTCTGACCCCAGCAGCCTGTTAGTAACATACCACTCACATTCTGGCTTCCACCAGCCTTGGTTACCATTTGCAGGCTGCCCCAACACCCTCCAAGTTCCAGATTTTCCCCAAATTGTGTGTTCTGCACTGTCCAGCCCTCTCCTGGACAGTTTATGATTCCTGAAAGGAGTCAACATTCAACAGTTTGCAACTTTAACTGGAGTTACAAAACAGTTCAGTTTAAACACAGCACTGGATTGGTTTAAGAACATAAGAACGGCCATAGTGGGTCAGACCAAAGGTCCATCCAGCCCAGTATCCTGTCTACTGACAGTGGCCATTGCCAGGTGCCCCAGAGGGAGTGAACCTAATAGGTAATGATTTAGTGATCTCTCTCCTGCCATCCATCTCCACCCTCTGACAAACAGAGGCTAGGGTCGCCATTCCTTACCCATCCTGGCTAATAGCCATTAATGGACTTAACCTCCATGAATTTATCCAGTTCTCTTTTAAACCCTGTTATAGTCCTAGCCTTCTCAACCTCCTCAGGCAAGGAGTTCCACAGGTTGACTGTGCGCTGTGTGAAGAACTTCCTTTTGTTTTAAACCTGCTGCTGATTAATTTCATTTGGTGGCCCCGAGTTCTTATATTATAGGAACAAGTAAATAAGTTTTCCTTATTCACTTTCTCCACACCATTCATGATTTTATATACCTCTATCATATCCCCCCTTAGTCTCCTCTTTTCCAAGCTGAAAAAAAATAAAACAAGTTCATTAACAAAAGAATATAGGATTTAAAATTAATTCAAATACAGGAGATAAAGTTGGAAATGGTTACAAGAAAATAAAAATGAAAACATGCATCTAGCAAGTGTTGGTTCCAGGCTGTATTTAAGATGTCCTGTCTCACCTACAGTCTTCCAGCAAGATGATGACTGACCCTTTTCTTGGTCAGCATCTCTCCCAGTGGCCCAAAAGTGCCGGTGCCTTTGTCTTCTTAGGTGAAAGAGAGAACTTGGGGTTCTCTGCTCCTCTCTCATAGGCCAGTGAAACTCTGACATGGATTCTTCTGAGGATTACCCCTCAAAGCAAAGTTGATTCAAACAGTGAAGGTTACGACTGGTGGTGTAGGGGCTCCATGCGCTTTCCTCTCATTTGTTTGCTGAATTACAAGTTTGCTGTGTCTCCTGCCATTTCCTCTCCCTGCTGTCTCGAGAATCCTGTTTACTACTTCTATGTAAATTGATGTAAAAACTCATTCCTCTGTTTAGAACCGACCTGTTGAACAACTTTTGCCTGGTCCAGGCTGTGTGGTTTCCAACAAGTGCTAATAATACCATAGAGTGGGATTTTATAAGTTATAATGTTGCTACAAATATTTTACCACGATATTATTGACCAGTGAGTTATTAGTTTTCAAATGATAACTCTCAAGGCATATTTTGTACAAAGATTATCACAATAGCGTGTAGGGTGCCAAAGGGGTGCTTTTTGTCAGAGTGTAAAATTTCCTGTGGTGAACGTGCATGCTTATTTCCATGCCTGTTCTTGGAAATTTGTCCATAAAAGAACAAAGCATAGATTGTGGATAAATTAAGTAAACTAGTTATTCATCTAGATTAGCAATGCAAGCAAGTCTCTGTGAATATGTTTGTCTCATCAACAGAAATATTAATGAATTTAGAATGTTTTTCACTCTTTTCCTCCTCAGACCACAGTAATCAAATAATTTCTTTAAGTGATTCCATTTCACTTTAATTGCAGCTTTTAAAAACAAGTTAATACCAGCCATCCATATTTAAACTGTAGATTTTATGATTATGCCACCCATTAAAGGTTTTATTATCTTTGCAGAATAAAATAATCATTGATCTTTTTCATCTGAGTGCTATTAAGACAAAGGGTGTAAACATCAACTGATTAAAACATTGCTTTTAATGCTTTATTAAAATTTATTTTTAAGCAGTTCTACTCATTAAGACTTGACAAATCTGAAGAGCACTTCATTTAATTTCTTTTATGATGATGTTTTGCATGCAAAACAGAGAGTCTGAAGAATCCTCAGTCTCCAAAAAAGTCTGCTCTGTAGCAGAGTAGTATGCTATGACTTTCAGATAGCTTCTTACCTGTCAGCCCACTTTGCAGTGCCCGCTAGCACATATGCAATGCAGAAATAGTTAAGTAGGAAAGCTTTATTCCTTCTGTATTACTAAGCATCAATTTAAAAGCAAAGATATATAAGATCTTTAGATGCTATTCATTTTTTAAAATAAATAAATTACAGCAGAAAATTGGAAGACATATTTGGGATTTTTAAAGGAAAATTTACCCTGACTCAGCTTCAGCTCAGGATCTGATAATGACACACACAGGTTTTCACTTCCAGGTCACAGATCAAATCCAGTCATTTGGTTGACAACTACTAAGACTTAGTGGCAAGGGACACTTTTGGCTATTTACACGCACATGAACCAGTGGGTGCAGGTTATAAATCTGACTATCAGTGGGGCAGCCTTAGGAGTAGCAGAACCAAGAACAAGCACCAGTAAGCCACGATGAGTGATTGAAGAAATAATACACTGCCAGGAATATATTGAAGAGGCTGTGTGCTATCATACAAGAGTTGGAATTCCACGCACCACAGGCTCAACTGATTCCATGAACAACATTTCTCTCTGCATTGGTATACTCAGATCCAGAAGGAATATAGGCTGAAGTGCCTGCCCACAAAGACCACCCATAAGGAGACATCAGTGGGGACACTCAACGAAGCCATGAACCTGGTCATTGAAGAAGGTGCTGTTTTTTGGCCAAC
The DNA here is from genome assembly GCF_965152275.1 of Natator depressus. Classification (NCBI taxonomy): domain Eukaryota; kingdom Metazoa; phylum Chordata; order Testudines; family Cheloniidae; genus Natator; species Natator depressus. The sequence goes on along the minus strand of NC_134235.1, from coordinate 196,155,386 downwards.
ACCACTATTCTACCTACTGGGGAAAAAAATCATACTTATGGTCCATCAAAAGCCGAAAAGACAGATCTACCACTGACACATAGCACACTCCAAACAACTGGTAGACAACAGGAAATAGAGGAGGTGAACAAGGGAATTATATCCTGCTATTTATGGAGACCCTAGACTCAAAAATACCATGGACACTATGTTGTGCAAAGTAGAGAACAACCTAGGGTATTTTAATATGATCTTAAAGTTTGCTTCCCATTGTTGGAAGAAATGTGATCATTTGAATGTCTGTAGAAAGCAAACAGAATGAGTGTGAACACAGCTGTTGCAACTATAATTTAAATTCAAATGAAAACTTTTCATGGATTTGTTTTTGGCAACATTCATTCAGTTCTACCCAGGAATAAGCCCTTCTAACCTTGCAAGACTACTGCCATCCATCTGACAACATGTGTCTGCTGCTCATCATGAGCACAGAGCAGCTTTAACTTCTCTTACTGGAGCATAATCCGAAAAGAAAATTGCAGAACATTGCTCCAACCAACTGGCAGGAAATTCAAACAGCTCCAAGAGCAGAGCCAATAGAGCTGTTGAAACAGAAGGTAACATTTAGAATGTGATTACAAGGACACCATTGTTGGGGTCTGGACTGAAACATGCTGGAGACCTGACTGGTTGGTTGCTAAAAGAGGCTGAAAGCTATACAAGACAGACAGCAGTGGAAAGCAGGCCTAAAGCAAGCACAGTCAATCATGTTCACCCCAATACAGGAGAATCAACCAGTAGTACAGAGCCAGAATAGCAACTCCTAGCATACCTGCCATGTCTGATTGTTGATATAAGCCATAGATGAAAGACAGGAGTATGGTTGGAGCTTCTTTGGGGTTGGCAGTAACTGGTCTAAATTGCTCCAGTGGACTGAGCTGGCACACAACCAACCCATGACTGGGTAAGCACAAAGACCACCTTTGCCCTGTGCTTCTTGAGCTGTGTGCCCTTCAGCGATAGAAGAGGATCTGAGTCAGGGCATATTTCAGGAAGGGCGTAGAGCACAGATTAACAGTTAAAGGATTCAGCAAACAAACCTGGCCTCTGCAAATAATTGAATGTTTCATACTAGTGTTGATTCATTCATGTTTTGTGAGTACCAAAACAAAATGTCTGAATTGCCCGGATTTTGTTTTCTTTGCTTGTTTGGCTACACCCTACCCCCTTTTTCTCCTGTTTGTGAACCAGGCCATTACTCCTAAATTTACCCAGCTCTATTAAAGTCCAATTACAGCTTTTTCTAACATTTTGGCAAATATGTCAGTTGACTAGTGCTAGAGATGTGGGCTCTAAGGAATCAGACACCAGAGTGAAGATAGCTCCCAAATGACTTTTGCTATTAGCCAGAGACGAAAATTCTGCTCACAGACACCTGTAAATGACCGGACAAGCAGTGGAATCTTGAGGCTCTCTCTCTTTTCTTTACCAGAAGCAATAACATCCCTCCTGCTCTGTTTCACCATTACATTTAAAAGGGTTTGGTGCATTATGGTTCCTCACCTGATAGAGTGCCTTCACTTTTAAGCCAAGTTAAAAATCAGTGACAACATAACAGTTCGTTCTTATTACCAAGTCCTTGTATAAAAATGCTGTTTAGATTCATACTAAATTGAAGTCATGTTTTGCCATGACTATCCCTTTATTGAACCTTTATTGAAGCGGAGCATTGTGACTGCTGCACTTTAAAGGACACTCTATCCTTCAGAAAAAATAGTCATATTCAGTTAACCCAGACAGTGTGGCCATTTCGCAGAGCAATGCAAAATAACCAGTTTTCATTTTGTAAATTTCCTACTGCCAGCAGTGATGATTTGTAAAACTCACAAGTATTTCTGATTGCCTTGGCCCCAAAAGCTACATTTCATCCATGATAAACAACAAACTACCTGAGACCCTGAGCCTAAAGAGAAAATTTTCAAAATATCTTCTGGAGGGCCCTTTGTGAGCTTCTATTCTCCATATGTCCTGGCCCTAAACCCCAGGAAATTCCTGGGTCAGCAACAAGTCTTTGTGTACTGTCTATTCCTACCAGTTGCTTGCTCAGGTCGTTTACATCTCCCAAGCAACCATAGGGCTACCTTCTGTGTTAAGTAGTTGAATTGTTAATAAACAGTGGCTTGCCCCATGCAGGTGTATAAGGCTGCAGGAGGAGAAAGGCAATTGCCAGCAAAAGGGCCAGTCTCAATTGCTCCCTGCTAACACCTGTAGAAATGGGGTGGGGAGGCCTCAGTTACCTGTGCACCAGCTAGTCAGGGAGGGTGTGCTGCAAAATCTGACTTACAGATGGAAACTAATAGCCCTGGCAAGCATGTTCATCCATTTTCCAGGAGACACTGAAGTTCTTGTCTCCCAACTCCATTCGCTTAATGCCTAACCCTCTTCCATATGGCTCAGTGCTCCATAGTCAGAAGGGAGATGTGGGGCCCTTAAATACTGCCGCATTGTGTAAATGGCTGGAAGAAAAGTCAAGGCACTGAAGGCAAACTATACATTGAACAAGAGCCCTCTATACAACATTTCATCATTTAAAAATCCATGTGCGCTGTATTTCTGGCACATAGCTGCACTTCTTTAAAACCAACCTGGGACTCGAAAGAGTAACCATGGGTTTATTGCTTGGCAAAGGACATGTCCAGGGGTGTACACAGGAATAAAAATTTGGCTGCTTTTTGAAGGGCACTTTCTGTGCCTCCCACAGCCAGAGGAGCTGGCTCTTGGTCTCCCTCTCCCCCCTGCCCGCGTGACTGAAGGAACTGGCTCTCCCTCCACCCCCCTTGCAGCCAGAAGAGCTGGCTCTCCCTCCTCCACAGCCGGCTCTCCCTCTCCGCCGCGCAGCCAGAGGACCTGGTTCTCCCTGTTGCAGCCCTGGGGCCAGTGGAGCTGGCTCTCCGCCCTTCCCCCTGTGGCCCCAGAGCCAGTGGAGCTGGCCCAAGGCCGCAGGCCCAAGGCTGGAGGAGCTGTCATCTCCCACTCTGGCCCAGGGCCGGAGGAGCTTGCTCTCCCCGCCTCAGCCTCGGAGCAGTTCTGAGCCTGCACTAAGTGGGTGGGGAGCCTGGCATGCCTCTGCTTGCCTCCCCTTGAGCACACCCCTGGACATGTCTTACCCACAATCTTGGTGCAGACTTTCCATTGACCACACTGGGAGTTCAGCATGTAGAATGAGGCTAGAATGTACAATTTCACAACCAACATGTCAAGCTTCTGGCCTACGAATAGTTGTTTGGGGTCAGGGAAGTTATGAAAATTTGCTTTTTCTAGCTTTCACTTTACATAAGCTAGGCATATCCTTTAGCAGACTAAGTCCACAAAATGTGAGGTAATATTTATAGAATCTTTTGCAGAGTAGCGAGTGATCAGGAAAAAACATAGCTTGGAGAAATCCATTGTTTAGTTTTCAATGCAGTAATTAAAAGTGCCTTAAGTTCATATTTCTAAGACTCCAGTGCTCAGATATTTTTAAAAAGTATCTTATTTTGTAGCAGAAAAGGTGTGGCGTCCTGAGAATACCAAATGTGTGATCAACACATTTGAGATGTTTATTTATATTTATATTCCTCATAATTATTTTCCTACTGCACAGATATTCTTCTTCACTGTAACCAAAGTTATGATACTTTTTTTTTTAAAATTAGCAAAGTATTCCATACTGTTTCTATCCAGAATCTCATATGTCCAGACGCAGTAAAAACTCTGTTCAGTTTCTTTACCAAATAAACTCACATTGAACTGATGAGTTTAAGAGAGAGAAAGAGATTCTTCAGGGCTTGCACAGCAGTATGCTGTCTTCAATTTAAATGGCCAAGTTGATAAAATTCCTTTTTACGTATGACTCCGCGGTACGCATTTGCTGTACAGTTAAGTATTAGGACCTACAAACGTTCAGCTTACCAGACTAATTAGCATGCTGCTTTTATGCTTTGTTTTAAAATAGAAAATGTCAAATTCATGACATAGAATGAACATTCAAAGATAACCTGAAAAACACATGAACAGGAGGCTGCCAGGCAACTCTCCAACACCACATTATACAGGCCACTATCCTCCGATCCCACTGAGGAGTACCAAAAGAAACTACATCATCTGCTCAAGAAACTCCCTGCTATAGCACAAGAACAAATTTACACAGACACACCTTTAGAGCCCCGACCAGGGGTATTCTATCTCCTATCTAAGACCCATAAGCCTGGAAATCCTGTATGCCCCATCTTCTCAGGCAGTGGCACTCTTACAGCTGGGTTATCTGGCTATATAGACTCTCTCCTCAGACCCTACGCTACCAGCACTCCTTGATATCTCCAAGACACCACCGACTTCCTGAGGAAACTACAATGCATCAGTGATCTCCCTGAAAACACCTGGCCTGAAAACATCAGTGATCTCCAGGCCACCATAGATGTAGACGCTCTTTACACCAATATTCCACGAGGATGGACTACAAGCTATCAGAAACAGCACCCCTGATGAGGCCACGGCACACCTGGTGGCTGAGCTTTGTGACTTTGTTCTCACCCACAACCATTTCAGATTTGGGGACAACTTATACATTCAAGTCAATGGCACTGCTATGGGTACCCGCATGGCCCCACAGTATGTCAACATTTTTATGGCTGACTTAGAACAACGCTTCCTCAGCTCTCATCTCCTAGCGCCCCTCCTCTACTTGAGCTACATTGAGGACATCTTCATCACATGGACCCATGGGAAGGAGGCCCTTAAAGAATTCCACCTGGATTTAAACAATTTCAATCCCACCATCAACCTCAGCCTGGACCAGTCCACACAAGAGATCCACTTCTTGGACATTACAGTGCAAATAAGCGATGGTCACATAAACACCACCCGGAAACCTACTGACTGCTATAATTACCTACATGCCTCCAACTTCCATCCAGGACACATCACACGATCCACTGTCTACAGCCAAGCCCTAAGATACAACCGCATTTGCTCCAATCCCTCAGACAGAGACAAACACCTACAAGATCTTTATCAAACATTCTTAAAACTACAATACCTAACTGGGGAAGTGAGGAAACAGATTGACAGAGCAAGACAGGTATCCAGAAGTCACCTACTACAGGACAGGCCCAACAAGGAAAATAGCAGAACACCACTGGCCATCTTGTACAGCCCCCAGCTAAAACCTCTCCAGCACATCATCAACGATCTACAACCTATCCTGGAAAACAATCCCTCACTCTCACAGACCTTGGGAGACAGGCCAGTCCTCACTTACAGACAGCCCCCCAACCTGAAGCAAATACTCACCAGCAACTACACACCACACCACAGGAACACTAACCCAGGAACCAATCCCTGTAACAAATCCCGTTGCCTACTCTGTCCCCATATCTACTCTAGCGACACCATCAGAGGACCCAACCACATCAGCCACACTATCAGGGGCTCATTCACCTGCACATGTACTAATGTGATATATGCTATCATGTGCCAGCAATGCCCCTCTGCCATGTACTTTGGCCAAACCGGACAGTCTCTACGTAAAAGAATAAATGGACACAGATCAGACATCAGGAATGGTAACATACAAAAGCCAGTAGGGGAACACTTCAATCTTCCTGGACATTCTACAACAGATTTAAAAGTAGCCATCCTTCAACAAAAAAACTTCAAAAACAGACTTCAAAGAGAAACTCCAGAGCTACAATTCATTTGCAAACTTAACACCATTAATTTGGGCTTGAATAGGGACTGGGAGTGGCTGGCTCACTACAAAAGCATTTTTTCCTCTCTTGGTATTGACACGTCCTCATCAATTATTGGGAGTGGACCACATCAACTCTGACTGAATTGGCCTTGTAAACAGTGGTTCTCCACTTGTATGGTAACTCCCTTCTCTTCATGTGTCAGTATATTTATGCCTAAACCTGTAATTTCACCAGTCTCCCCATGAAGTGTTTGGAAAGGAAAATTATAGTGTCCTCCATCCCCAACATCTTCTACCCCAGATGGTCGATACTGCTTGCCCTGCCTTCACACAGGCCAGAGGTCAGTTTCTTTCTCGGTGGCATCCATTAGTAATTGCTTCAGCTAACCCTTCTGAGACCCAAATTGAGAGATTTTAAACAAAATAATATTGTATTGGGACTTTTACTGAAATGTGGATAAAATCATAACATAAAATATAATTGTTAGTATCATTATTTAGTTCTATTGCAGTAGCTCCTAGAGCCCCAATCAGTATCAGGACATCATTGTGCTATGCAATGTGTATGTACACACACACACACACTCACACTCTCACTCTCTCTCTCTCCCCCCCCACCCCACCCCAGAGATTTACAATCTAGGTAAATTGGATTGCTTGTGTACACATAACTCTACATCACTTTTATATCTAGCTCAACTAGATCCAGAAAGTTATCTAGCTTCACCCCTTAGATCTATTTAAAAAACTAATGTAGCTTGCTTTTAAGCAGAGTGTTTCTCTAGAAGCACACCCATTACTTAATTGCACTATGATTTTGCACTGGCTGCATGTTTCTAGGGAGAGCTGATAAAGCCCTAAATGGCTTGGGACCTGCCAACCTGAGAGATGTCTTCTCTCCCCTGTGACACTGCTGCAGCTGCAGTCAAGCAGAAGCATTTAAGCTAGATTCTTCCTACCCCCACCCCTTGGTTTAAAAGAAAGAGAGCTTCTGGAAAGTTGGCAGTACAGGGCCCAGGGCTCTGGAACTTACCTCCAATTTGCTCTGAAATAGCCCAAATGAGCTGACCTTATGAATATACTGCAAAACCCATCTGTTTGCTAGGACTTTGGGAGAGACAGGGGGGTCTTTTGAGGGTCTGTTGCCTCAAATATGATTTGTGACTTCTAGGTCTCAGTGATTTGGCCAATGCTAATATATCTGCTATTGGAATGAGTACTAGTAGTGAGATGGAGTATAATATAGCATTTAAAGCACAGGGTTAGAAAGCCAGAGTCCTGATTATTAGTCCCAATTCCACTACTGACTTGCTGCTTGACTTTACTTTAGTCTCGTAACACGTCTTATTTATTTCACAGGGTATTGTGAAACTCAGTTAATGCAGGTTTGTAAAGGAATTTGAGATCACTGGGTATAAAGCACATTTACAAAATCATCATACATGAACAAATCTATTTAGGAAAGACACTTTGGTCAAATCTTACATTTGTTCTCTTTCTCTCATGCTAAATGTACGTCCTTGTCAGAATGTCCTGTTGAAAGGCAAAACTGGCTTGGATGCTACCTTCTCCTTAGGCTGATTATGTGACACTGCAGCTCACACGTCCTCACAGATTTTTTTTCAGACTGGAAAGAATTTCTAGAAAGACGCAGGATTTCTCAGCCAACCGACATGTTTACAGAATGTCTTTACCCAATTCAGGCTTACAAACTAAAGGTAGCAATGCTCAATATTGTATTGTTCAGATGGAAAAGCGGAACTCAAAGTGTGATGCTGCAAATCAGAATGCAGGGGTCATATTGCAGCTATGAAGTATGAGAGGGTGCTGATGGCAACACCTGAGGTGACTGGATCCTCCTGCTCAGGAATGTCACATTCAGCAAAGGTGAATTCAGCAGATGGCAAAATACCAGGGCTTGTCTATACTTAAAATGCGGTGCAACTGCACTGCTGCAGGTGTGCCGCTGTAGGGCTTCAGTGTAGATGCTACCTCTGCCAACGGGAGGGGTTCTCCCATCAGCATAGGTAATCCACCTCCCTGAGAGGCAGCAGGTAAGTCGACAGAAGAATTCTTCCATTGACCTAGCACTGTTTACATGGGGGACTAGGTCAACTTAACCGTGCTGCTCAGCGGTGTGGATTTTTCACACCCCTGAGCAACATAGTTATGCCAACATAATCTTCTACTGTAGACCAGACTTTAGAGACAGCAACAATAACACTACATGAGACTGAACTTCAGGCAAGGGACTAGGGGTCTTGATACATTAGTCCCAGCTTGCCAGAAAGATGGGGAGAGAGGCAGAGAGAGTCTAAAGTATACTTGGTGGGGGGGTAAGCAAAGAAAGGATTGCTAGTAGAAAAATGTTTGGTGATGAGCAACAAAAGGGGCACTGGTAGGAGACCATTTTTATTTTCTAATTTCCTGAATAATTGTATTGCATCCTTTTTCTTTCAAAATGTACTGTAGTAGGAATGTATATGTTTAATTCATAAATACTTAATTTGAGTTGGGACATCCAAGAAATACCAGCCACTTTTGCAAATGTTGGGAGGAAGGCAGCTCCCAGCACACAGCAAAACACACACACACACACACACACACACACACACACACACACACACACACACACACACACACACACACACACACACCCCCCTTTGAGGCCATTTCCCAAAGTATCGATTCTGAGAAAGGGCACTTTCTGGAATGGCCTTATAGTGCCTGCTTATCAGCCACCTGCAGCACTGGTATACTTTTGCAAGTGCCACTTAATGGTACATGACATAAGAGCCCTAAATGGGGATTTTGTTTAAAAAGAAACAAACAGAAAAGATGTGTATGTGGCTTCATAATTTAAGTTATACTTGAAGTTTTAGGATTCAGTCAACACTGCAATTCTGCTAGTGAATGAAAACTGGCAAGTGAAACTGACAATAACAGACAATAATAGTGTAATTGGCCAGTTTTATACACTGGATTAGATGCAAAAAGTAAACAAGCAGCAAAAACCATAAAAAGTAAATAAGATTTTTAATTTCTTTTTTAATTTTATAATAGGCCACGGAGCTAGGGAGAAAAAACCCAGGCTATGGCCTGACCACTTTTTGGTGAAGCCAAATGCGAGTGGTGCTGCAACCCCATGACCCCAAGTCAAAATGCCACTCACTCGGATATGGCTCAGCTATCCCTCCGTCCTAATTTGCGTAGGTGGCATTGCAGCCTGGTGCATGGGTCACAATGCCACTCAGGTATGTGCTAGGTCACAACGCCATTCACTCAGATTTGGAGGGGGTGGACAGCGGGGCCAGGCTGCTGGTGTGGAAGAGGATTGTCAGAAGGGGGGCAAATCTATGTCCCTCCCCTCCACCCCTTCCCCAACTTGAAATGGCACTTGGCAGCCCCTGAGTTTCAAAACATGTTATCAGTAACACAAGTAAGAAAAACCTGTGGGGTTTAATCTTATGACATTTCTGGATATGATTTTTATCTCAACAGGGTGTCTTTCAAAGAGGAATACTTTTTTTAGGGAATAGTTTAGAATTGGTGCTATGCTTCTGAGGATTTCAAAGTAATCAGCTTGCAACTTACTGCTTCTGGGGTCTTCATTAATATGTGTTCTTGTTAATTGCTTGTATTTAAGACTAGCAAATATTATTAGCAATTAGTACATTTTTAATATCTTTATAGTAAATAGAATACCCATAAACATCGTAAACAAGTAGATTAATAGCTAATTACTGATATTTGTTATAAATTACTAACTACTTAGAGAACTGACATGTTCTTTTACTACTCCTAATTATTTCAATTATTTCTCTCTCTATATATATATATGAATTAGAATTATTTTCTTTTGATTTGGAAGTTTCAGCTTCTTCTATCTTTTCTTAATCTAGTATTTTTTCAACATCTAGTATTTGTACGTAAGGCAAGGGGCTTTGTGCATCTTGCAAAAGGGGCTATGATTGGTGCTTGCTTTTAGTTCTGCAATTGGTGCTTGCTTGCTTTTAGTCAGGCAAAAAATAGTAAAATGCAGCAAATGTGATATCAACTTAAAACCAAGTTACAATTTCGTTTACAGAATTAATTATGTCAGCAGATATAGGAAAAATTGAAGGATTATGAAATAGACTTTTGTTAGAAAAAATGGACGGAAACATTTAAATGGTAACATTTTTCTCAAAGTGTGATGGATCATTTATAATTAGTAATTATTAAAGATGAAACTAAAATCTATGGTAGTTGTAAGGGCAAAGAAAAAAAATCCTCTGATGAAAGAGAAAAAATACATTGTTTCGTTTTCTGATATTCAAATCTGCAAGTATACTGTATATTAGTTATATTTTCATTGTTGCTTCAGTTTGTCCCTGAAGTTTTGCTGTTGATATTCACCCACATATGTTGCTATTTAGGATTTTTAGTGAAGCATGTTGGTGACTGACAATTGAATTCCATCATCATGAGAGCTATTCATCTTGGATCCACCCTGTAACACATGTACCAAAACCTAGTCTGGTAAAATGTCCTCATATCCTAAGTGAAGACAAAGTTCCATTTGGAGCCTACTTGTATCTCCAGAGAATTGTAAATCAGCGGAATAGACATTAATCCACCAGTGCGGTACTTACTGCATTGAAGTTGGGGAAGAGATTGACTGCTGCTGCTGTATCCAGGGGAAATGGAAGAAATGGTTTAATATCCAGCGATGGCTGTAATGGTGGGGCTGGAGTACGCACCAGGGCTGGAAGAGCAGGGCTCTGGCATGTACCACCTTCAAGGAAAAATATGAAAGAAGACAGTAAGCAAGTGATTCTTGGTATAAAAAAAACATAGAAAGAGTTTTATGCCAGTGTCAGGTTAAACACACACATTTGTATTTACCATCAAATTACTATCTTGTTAAGTGTGCAACAGGCTTAACTAATGTTTATGATTCTTTGCTGATAATTGACTAAGATATCAGTCTTTCAGTTCTCTAAAATTAGCTAGCAAACCTCCATTTCCCTCCCCTGGATTATCTTGAAATGTTAGTATAGTTCAAGTCAAACTTTCCTTTAGATGTTCAGCTAACCTGATTCTATTATAAAATCAAAGCTGAAACCACAGTCCTTTACTCAAACACTCCATATCAATTTAGCTCCAAAAGTGGTTTGGTTTTTTTTGTTTTACTCTTCCATGAAGTAAAAATGATTTCAGCTGGTGACTGTGCAAAACTCTTCCATTCACTTGTTTGTTTTAAATTTTATTTTCTTAAAGCTCATTTATTTCTCTAGCCCAACAACTTCAGCACAAACTTAAACCTAAGTAGCAAATCATACCTTCCTGCCTCAAGCGTTGACCAGTAAAAGTCTATTGTGAATGCACACTTATAAACCAAATACCACATTACGGGCGTTTGTCAAAGTTCTGAATGCGACTGCAGTTCTAAAGCTGCTGACAGACGCTTCTTGCTCTTGCGGTAGATGGGCTTGGTTCAGAACTCTGTAAGGCAGAAAAGCTCCTCCTTGCTAAAGCTACCAATGAACAGTTCTGTGGGAACATTATGTAAATGAATAAATCCCCTTGCATACCAATAAGCAGCCACCTGTTTGTAATGAACCACGATTTTACAGATTTGTTTGCCCCTTGCCACAGATCCCAACATAGTCCAGATAATTGAGAGCTGGAAATATTCAAGCCCAATCTCGTCTTCCAGCGTCTCCCATATTTTGGTTACATTCCAAAAGATCAATTCACTGTTAATTAAAGACTGTTTGAATCCTAGGAAACTGTTGAAATCTGCCAGTATTCTTCTAATCTGAGAGGCTGGTAGGAGGCCAAAATGGAAAGGGAGTTTCACCACATCACTGAACACAAAGACAGACAGATCAAAAATCTCTCTCTCTCTCTCTCTCTCTCTCTCTCACACACACATACACACACACACTTGCTTCATAAACAAGTAGTATATTTTTCTCATTAGAGTTCATATATACAGCAGTCAGAATGACCCACTAAATCTGTCCACATTTGGCCAGCAAATCTGCTAATCAGAGTTGCGACTCAATGCTTCTAATTGAGGGCTAACAGCATAAGATTTAATTAACTAGTTGTAGCAGGGACATCAGCATTTCGGCTTCTGAGTATAAATTCAGCTGGAGGCAAATGATCAAAGGCAATATTTTTTAACATCTTTTCAGTTCCTCTATGAAACACTTGGCACAGTATTATTGAAAAGGACGCATTAATCACTAGTACACCAAAGGAATTAACTTAAAGTTCATCATACTCTCACACTGGTTTCACACTAGGGTAACTGCACTGACTCTGTTGGAGTTACTGCTGATTTACGTTTGTGTAAGAGTGCACAGAATCAGGACTGTACGAGTAAGGCAGTCGAGCACACAGAGACAACATCAAAATATGACAAGAAGTCTGCATTCACCACAGTCCATTGGAAAGTTATTTATCATCTGCTTGATAGCAGAAATTAGTGAAGTGGCTACTGCTGGAGACAGGATACCGGACTAGATGAACCTATGGAATTATTACGTGGACTATGTAAAAAATAACTCTAACAGGCCTCACTGTAGTGCTACACAACATAAATCCAGCCAAACAGAGAAAGAAAACTTGGTAAGTATATGGGTAGGCAAGAGGGCCCCAGGATGTTTGCAAAGAATTATTTCAAAGTGGTGTCCAACCACAAATCACCCATACTATTGCAAAAAAGTAAAGTCCTAGCCCAGGTGCCTATTAGATGCCAGATGTTCCTCATCTGTTTGTTGGGATTTCAATTCATAGTAGATCAGGAATTGGGAACCTCCTACTAGTGACTACCACCTTATTGAGGACTCCCCCTCATGGACTTCACTCCCACCCATTCTGCATCCCATCTGCTAAACGATCAGCATTAACTATTTCAATGCTGACATTCTGAAATATCATCATAAGGCTTTTGAGTTAACACCCCAGTGAGATGAAGGGTGCATGTGAGAGCACGGCCATTGCTCTAAGCTGTATGGTTGTAGACAGGAGTACAGAGCTGCCCTTGTTTACCTTCCAAGTGTAAACCAAATGCAATGTTTGCACCCATAAAATGAGAAACTTAATTTTAAAAAAAATGAAAGATCAAATTTTGGAGAACCTGACAGTCTTACAGCATACATAACTACATCAAGTGGGGTGAGTGTTTGACACTACTGCAATAGCATGGAGCAACTGGGCTGCTTAGTATACTTGTCCTCTGTTTAGCCCAGATTGTCCTGGGTTTTTAAACTCAGTTCCAGAGGCTCCTAGTCCCAACCAATGGCCTGTAGAGCTGGCTGAAGTTTATGTTTTTGACTGTGTTCCTCTCACTAGATGGCACTGTGCAGAGATGGGTGGCAACAGTAGGTAGCTGAGGCCTTTGTCATGTGACAGTGATAAAGGATCATAGAAGGAGTCACTTTATCCTTTATGGTATGTCATCCTGTAAGAAGCTGGGGACTACAATGCCATTGCTGTAGGTAATCAGAACCTGGAGCTTTGGAGAGTTCTGCTGTCATAGCATTGACATCACTCTGGATGTGCGTTCCCTGCTAAGAGCCAACCCTGTTCAGTACATTTTGGATACACTTTGCAGTTGTATACCAGGACTAGTGGCTATTTAAGCAGGTCTAATTTCATTGAATCTAATTTCATTACTAGCAGAGGGAAGGAAAATGAGGATAGACAGGGAAGAGAGAGACAAAAAGAGGAAGGAGAACAGGGAAGGAAAAGAAATAAAATATGGTGGTCATAGAGGTGAGTACATTTTCCCACTGAGCAATGCTGAATGTGACAACAATGCATTTAGCAAGTAACAACAATACCTACACGGTTTTAGTTATTACCTGAAGGACATACTTACTCTGGCTCTTTTTGCAAACCTCTCGTTGACTGTAGTAAGAGTTTCACTGTGGATGGAGGGAGATATGCAACTGTATATTCACACCCCATCCTATAGACCACAACTAAAAATGGAATATTGTCCTCCTCACCACATGCCTTTGACACCCTGTGCTTAGTGCCTGAGGAAGACATAGGCTCCCCTCTCAGAGGTCATCAGCAGGGATAGAACACAGTCTTGCTATGAACTGGGCACCGCTTGAGGCCCTGAACATTCCCTCAAAAATTATCCTGAGATAAAGTGATTCTTGACCTTCACTACACTACTGCTTTTTAAAGTGGCAAGACATCTATTAATACTTTAGTATTTGCAGACTTTTGATATTGTGGTTCAGCCAGAATCCCAACAAAAAGTTCAGATCCTAATCTGGATTTAAACATCCCCAAAATTCAGGAGTGTTCATGTCTGGGGTGTGAGCCCAGCTTTTTCTTCACAAGGAAGAAAAATATATTGCTGTTTAGAAACACGGTAACCTTAGTATTTTAACTAAGTTTGAGGCAATCATTTGTTGGCCGAGATTCCAAAGAATCTAAAATACAGGCACCATAGTTCCTCTGCCAGAGTCACTGACAACACATCCATGGTAAATACAGTGCTTAATTTGTGCCAGGGCTGAGCCCTGGCACCTCTAGGCTTGGCAGTTCATAGCCTTTGTACCTCTGGCTTGCTGCATCGGTTATGAATGTAAAAAAACTGCTTGAGCCCCAGCACCTCTTTGTTACAAATTAAACACTGGGTAAATATGAGTGAACTGGTTTTGAAAAAAAATAAATAAAAACTCGCCCACTTGAACCTTTGCCCTTTTCTATAACCAAAAGAAACATTTTTTTTGGTTGAAATTCTGAAAAGTTCAACTAATTCCACTCACTCCCAACTCGACATTTGACTATGTTGCCACTAAAAAGGTTATTTTTGCGGTATTTTAAGTCAAGTACAGCAGTCAATACTGCATTTGTGTCTGTGAGCATACACTATACTTGGCGCAGCACTTTCCTGCCATGTAAGATTCACATTCTAGATGGGATATTTCACATGAGCAGATGTTACTCCAAAGCCAGCAGTGATTTGTGCATGAAACACCTTTCCTACTCATTCCCTTTAGCATGCAATTTGATACTTTGTAATGCATAATGTGGGGAAAGGGAGTGTGGTTTACTAAAGAATTTTGAAAATGTCCATGAAATAAAATTAAAAATAAATCATTTCAGGTCAAATAAAAACATTCTGCTTTTTGTTTTTGATTCTATTATATTGTATGATATAATAATTTAAAATAAATTTCTTAACAGAAAGTTGTTTCAAAATGAAAATTTGATATACTCTGTAGGTCACTGTTAGGTGAGGAGGAGGAGTGTGTATGTATACACACACACACACACACACACACAGTGTATATATATATTGCAATACGGCTACCCTTTATCAACTATGCAACAATGATGACACAGCAGAAAATAGCCTGGGAGTACTGAAGGGCCTAACAATGATTGTTTGCTACTGAGAGTACACAAATACGATTTTTGTTGGTTTGCCGGAGTGATTGGGCAACGCCCTTATCCCTCAATCCCGCTGACATTCTGCTCCAAACAGCTTGGGCAACCACAACTCTTGTGACTTGGACCTGGAGAAAGATTTTCTACTTGTCAGCCTACCTGTCCTCTCCTTCTGCACGTGCACATGCGCATTCCTCATCCTTTCCCTCAACTTCACATTTAAATTCCAGAAGAAGAAGAGCCAGATATCTCAGAAATGAGATTTCAATTTTGCAGACTCAAACAGTTTAGATAATTTTAAAAAATATTTGGAACCTTTAGGTGCTATGCAACTGAGCACAAACTCTACAACTCATGTAATCTATTAATCTAATCCTCTCAAAATTATTCCATCACTCACTGCCACCACAACAAAGATAACATGAAAGAACAATTCAATTCTGAATTCTATTTTCATTCTACTTGGCAAACACTTTTCCTTTTAGGCTGTCTGAACAGGCTGATTCCCTAATTCCATTCTCAGCCGATCACCCGAGACCCTAAACTAGTGTCTAAATTCACTCCCATCCTGGAGTCTGCTTTTCAGTAAACCAAAACCAATCGCAAAATGTAAGTCTTAGCATTTGCTTTCTCCCCAAATGGCTATTCCTTGGAATCCTCTCCAGAACCGTCATTCTTACCCTAGTTCATTCTGGCTCACAGTAACACTCATATTCCCTTTATAGCCTGGTTGGAGCTAATGGGACTCGGAAATAACAATCCTGCATCTTAATGGAGGGTTTTTACTACCTGAGCCAAAGGTGACAAGAGAAAAGCCCCCCATTCTTCTACAGCAGGGGTTCTCAACCCTTTTTTTTCTGATCCCCTCCCCCCCCGCAATAAAATTTATTGGCCCAGCTGTGCCACAACAACTGTTTTTCTGCATATAAAAGCCAGGGCCGGCGTTAAGGGGTAGCAAGCAGGGCAATTGCTGGGGCCCCATACCACAGACGGCACTGCGAAGATAAGTTGCTCAGGCTACGGCTTCAGCCTGGGTGGTGGGGCTCAGAGATCTGGGTTTCAGTCCTTTGAAGCAGGGCTTTGGCTTTCTGCCTTGAGCCCTAGAGAGTCTAATGCTGGGCATGCTTGGCAGCCTCCCCTGAAACCTGCTGGCGGCCCCCCAGGTTGAGAACCATCATTCTACAGGACCTTAAAGTCAGCCAGCCAATCACTGTTAAAGGCTAAAATGTACTATGCAGAGTCTGAGCCCAAAGGTTATTTTTTTCCCCAGAAAATGTTCAACATTAGCTGAGACATTTTTTACAGTATACAAGTGTGTTTGGGGTAAGGGGATGCATATATTGTTTTGTTTTATTTTAATTAAGGTTTTTTGTGCTTTGAATCTCAAAACAGCTTAAATTTTAAACTTGCCATGGATTTAGGGCTAGATCCAAAGCGATTTAGGCATTGCAATGCCCTAACTTCTAGGTGCCTTGCCACCCAGTGGGATAATTAAATATTAATCAAGCCAAAGAAAATGAGAATGACTATAGCCCATTTAGAGTAAGACCCAGGTTCCAGTCCACCTGCTCCAATGACTAATTATTTATATACAGTGGAATGGCTTCAACAGGAGAGACAGAGAAAAATTCACCCCAGAATACCTCACAGCCCAGTGGTTACGGCACACAAGTTCAAATCTCTTCTCCAAAGCAGGCAGAGAGGGGAATTGAAGCTGGGTTTCCCTCAGGCTGGGTGACTGCTCTCATCATTGAGCTAAAAGTGGATAAGGACGCCATCTCCTCCTCCGCCAGTTGTTAGTACGTTTAGGCATGCTCAGAGCCTGTTTACCAAATTTGGACCCACCGGGGAACACCTAGTTTGAGGTTCCTGCTGTGGCTTAGGCATGGCATAGGCACCTAGGTTGAGGTAGCTGTACTCATGCTCACTGGCAGAAACTTAGGCACCTAAATTTCGATTGTTAAAGTCCCCTGGGTGCCTAAAGAGTTAGATAGTGGCTGAGCAGTGGTTTTGAGGTGCCTAAAGGAGCAGTTATACACCTAAGTCCTTTTGTGGACCCAGCCCTTAGTCACCAGTGAGGACAAGTAAGTGTTCTTGACATGTCTGAACAGATCTTGTTCACAAATTAAGAAAAGATATAAGCATTAAGAATGATGGGCTGGCTATGATGGATACTAAATTTTCATAATTTTTGAACAAACAGATCTGCAGAGAACTTGGAAGGAGATTTTTAAAGAATTGTAACAAGACAGACGAAAAAGGCTCTTAGATCAGGGGAGAACTACAGGAAGCTTGAAAATAATTGGTTTGTCCATGGGATATGAAATGTAGATATGCCTTTCAGGAATATTTCAGGCTAATGTGATCTTACAACCACTAGGTCACATTCCCTTACTAATGTTCTTACTGCTAAATTGTTCATTTGGCTCTGAACAAGCTCCCCATCTTTGGATCAATAGTCTTAATTTTTGCAACAGATGCTTTTCTTAGAAAGTGCTATACTGGCACTTTCAAGATTACTTCTGTTCCAGAATAAACAGTATCCACTGATGAATTATTTTAACCTCCACTGGTAAAATATTCTTCATTTAAAGGACAAATGGCCTTTATACTATACTATTTTAGTATTTAGAGCATGCACACTCAGCATACAGAACATTAATTTGATTTTTCATGCTATATATTATTTATATGTAAACAGATCTATTTTAAATATTAAAATTTGGCAGACTAAATTCATCTCTGGTACTCATCCCTGTTGATCTTAATGAATCTACATTAGAGTTGAGTTACTTTGTCCAATGCTGCAATAGCAACATATTGTTTGGAAGTCTGATGATGATGCCTAACATTTATAACGTTAGGTCTCAATTCTTTGAAGTTTTTTAAAGAAGCATATGCACTTGATTTCTCATTTGGTATTACAAGTTTTAGTGCTGTTCTTTCATATTGCAAAAATCTTCAAGATGCTTTTGAAAATGAAAATATTCAGATTCAAATACAAATGTGTGATATAATCATTTTTAATTTCAGAAAAGATGACATGAAACCTAACAACAGAGAATAAACCTTAGAAATGAGGGTCCAGTCTGTAGTCCTTATTTGTGCAAAACTCCCTCTGACTTCCATGAGTAGGGAAGTTGGAAGCCTAGAAACCTGTACAACATATGGCAATCCATGCTTTTCTTTCATAGGCTTTGCAGCAGGTCACATTAACAGTTGATAACTTTGCAGAGGATGAATTTGACAGTGACTCAGCTGTTGATATCTAGAGAATTATTTTTGTCTAGATGTAATTGTGATTCTTGCAAAGTTCATAACTTGTTTTGGGAAAATAAACTCTAATTTATTTATAGCAACCTGGGACTATGTATTCCGATGCAAAGTAATGCACCCTCAGTTTTACATTATTTCTTTGCATTTACAGTATGGGTGCAGCATGTTGGGAGATATAAAAATGTATTTTAAGACAGAGATATTTAAATAGCATAATGAATCTGTCTCTATAGTCATGCATATATGGGAGCACATTTCTCTGCTGCTTGTATGTAACTCCAATGGTAGTCACATGAAACTGATGACATGACCTTCCACCTCCTCCTGTTTTTAGTACAAGAGAAACCATTCAAATGCCCTGTACTGCTGATTCACAGTGCATATGGGGGACATTCTTGCCCCCATAAACAAGAATTAAAAAAAAATCAAATTAATCTAAAATCTACTAAAAACGGGATCTGAACCCACAACCCAGTACTTCACACATTCTAGCCATGAAGCATATTAACCCATTGTACCCCAGATCTCACTTATAATCATAGCTTTCAAGGAATAAATGGTACCCGAGCGTGTCACAATATTTAATGTATTTATTAGAGCTGGTCAGAAAAAATTCCTACAAAATTTTCCATTGGAGCTTGCCCATTCATCAAAATTGAAATGTGCTGTGAAGACAGTTTAATTTCAACCAAGTTTCCAAAGGAACACAGACAGGTTTCCTGCCAACCCACCAGTCTGGCTCCTCCGCAATCTACCGGGTACACGGCTCCAGAGTCAGGGACCTCAAGGCTTCTAGGGCCAGCAGCTCCAGTGCGGCTCTCGCTGGAGCCTGGGCTCCAATTTCTTTCACAGAGAATTTAGAAATGTTTGGTTTCCATTCCAAACTGGAATGAAATGAGGTTTTGAATGATCAGATCCCCCACAAAACAGAATTAATATTATCTGCACAGATAGGGTGACCAGACAGCAAACGTGAAAAATCGGGACAGGGGGTCGGGGGTAATAGGAGCCTATATAAAAAAAAGACCCCAAAATTGGGACTGTCCCTATAAAAATTGGGACAGCGGGTCACCCTATGCACAGGTCTACTATTTATCCTTATAACACCTATGTGGGATGGGGAAACCCTATTATCCCCATTTTACAGATGAGGAACTGAGACACAGAGAGGCTAAGGGAATTTTCCAAGGCCACACAAATAATTGGAGGCAGAGTAGGAAACTGAACCCAGGTTCTCCAAGTCCATACCAGCCTCCTAACCATGGAACCATCGTCCCTTGGTCTCACACCTATTGCAACCTTCCAGAGAAGCATGGAGCCTTACAATTATCCACTATTAAGATACATAAAAAGTAGTGCTAAACATATTTCTTTGATTTTAAATGCCAAGCAGACTTAGTATGTTGAACAACAAGAAGAAAAAGTGCCATTAAGTCAGTGTTTCTCAAGCTTTTCAAAGCAAAGCCTCACCTTCAGGAAAATGAAAACATTTGCACTTCTAGTGTGGTGTTAACGACCTACACATCTTAATTTATGCAATTTACACATAATCATAGAATCATAGAATATCAGGGTTGGAAGGGACCTCAGGAGGTCATCTAGTCCAACCCCCTGCTCAAAGCAGGACCAATCCCCAACTAAATCATCCCAGCCTGACCTTAAAAATATCTAAGGAAGGAGATTCCACCACCTCCCTAGGTAACGCATTCCAGTGTTTCACCACCCTCCTAGTGAAAAAGTTTTTCCTAATATCCAACTTAAATCTCCCCCCCTGCAACTTGAGACGATTACTCCTTGTTCTGTCATCTGCTACCACTGAGAACAGTCTAGAGCCATCCTCTTTGGAACCCCCTTTCAGGTAGTTGAAAGCAGCTATCAAATTCCCCCTCATTCTTCTCTTCCGCAGACTAAACAATCCCAGTTCCCTCAGCCTCTCCTCATAAGTCATGTGTTCCAGATCCCTAATCATTTTTGTTGCCCTTCGCTGGACTCTCTCCAATTTATCCACATCCTTCTTGTATTGTGGGGCCCAAAACTGGACACAGTATTCCAGATGAGGCCTCACCAATGTCGAATTGATGATAGGTATCCTATCCCTACCCTCCAGCGTATCTACCTCTCCTCCCAGTTTAGTGTCATCTGCAAACTTGCTGAGGGTGCAATCCACACCATCCTCCAGATCATTTATGAAGATATTGAATAAAACCGGCCCCAGGTCCGACCCTTGGGGCACTCCACTTGATACCGGCTGCCAACTAGACATGGAGCCATTGATCACTACCCATTAAGCCCCACAATCTAGCCAACTTTCTATCCACCTTATAGTCCATTCATCCAGCCCATACTTCTTTAACTTACTGGCAAGAATACTGTGGGAGACCGTGTCAAAAGCTTTGCTAAAGTCAAGGAACAATACGTCCGCCGCTTTCCCCTCATCCACAGAGCCAGTTATCTCATCATAGAAGGCAATTAGATTAGTCAGGCATGACTTTCCCTTGGTGAATCCATGCTGACTGTTCCTGATCACTTTCCTCTCCTCTAAGTGCTTTAGAATTGATTCCCTGAGGACCTGCTCCATGATTTTTCCAGGGACTGAGGTGAGGCTGACTGGCCCGTAGTTCCCCGGATCCTCCTTCTTCCCTTTTTTAAAGATGGGCACTACATTAGCCTTTTTCCAGTTATCCGGGACTTCCCCTGATCACCATGAGTTTTCAAAGATAATGGCCAATGGCTCTGCAATCACATCCGCCAGCTCCTCTAGCATTCTCGGATGCAGCGCATCCGGCCCCATGGACTTGTGCTCGTCCAGCTTTTCTAAATAGTCCCGAACCACTTCTTTCTCCACAGAGGGCTGGTCACCTCCTCCCCATGCTGTGCTGCCCAGTGCAGCAGTCTAGGAGCTGACCTTGTTCGTGAAGACAGAGGCAAAAAAAGCACTGAGTACATTAGCTTTTTCCACATCCTCTGTCACTAGGTTGCCTCCCTCATTCAGTAAGGGGCCCACACTTTCCTTGACTTTCTTCTTGTTGATAACATACCTGAAGAAACCCTTCTTGTTACTCTTAACATCTCTTGCTAGCTGCAACTCCAGGTGTGATTTGGCCTTCCTGATTTCACTCCTGCATCCCCGAGCAATATTTTTATACTCTTCCCTGGTCATTTGTCCAATCTTCCACTTCTTGTAAGCTTCTTTTTTGTGTTCTAGATCAGCAAGGATTTCACTGTTAAGCCAAGCTGGTCGCCTGCCATATTTACTATTCTTTCTACACATCGGGATGGTTTGTCCCTGTAACCTCAATAAGGATTCTTTAAAATACAGCCAGCTCTCCTGGACTCCTTTCCCCCTCATGTTATTCTCCAAGGGGATCCTGCCCATCAGTTCCCTGAGGGAATCAAAGTCTGCTTTTCTGAAGTCCAGGGTCCGTATTCTGCTGCTCTCCTTTCTTCCCTGTGTCAGAATCCTGAACTCGACCATCTCATGGTCACTGCCTCCCAGGTTCCCATCCACTTTTGCTTCCCCCACTAATTCTTCCCGGTTTGTGAGCAGCAGGTCAAGAAGACCTCTGCCCCTAGTTGGTTCCTCCAGTACTTGCACCAGGAAATTGTCCCCTACACTTTCCAAAAACTTCCTGGATTGTCTGTGCACTGCTGTATTGCTCTCCCAGCAGATATCAGGGTGATTGAAGTCTCCCATGAGAACCAGGGCCTGCGATCTAGTAACTTCCATGAGTTGCCGGAAGAAAGCCTCGTCCACCTCATCCCCCTGGTCGCTGGTCTATAGCAGACTCCCACAACGACATCACCCTTGTTGCTCACACTTCTAAACTTAATCCAGAGACACTCAGGTTTTTCTGCAGTTTCATACTTAAGGGAGCAGTATGACTGCTCAGAGCTCACATACAGTGCAACTCCCCCACCTTTTCTTCCCTGCCTGTCCTTCCTGAACAGTTTATATCCATCCATGACAGTACTCCAGTCATGTGAATTATCCCACCAAGTCTCTGTTATTCCAATCACATCATAATTCCTTGACTGTGCCAGAACTTCCAGTTCTCCCTGCTTGTTTCCCAGGCTTCTTGCATTTGTGTATAAGCACTTGAGATAACTCGCTGATTGTCCCTCTTTCTCAGTATGACGCAGGACCCCTACCCTCTCGCGCGCTCCTGCTTGTGCTTCCTCCTGGTATCCCACTTCCCCACTCACCTCAGGGCTTTGGTCTCGCTTTGGTTCCCCCGGTGAACCTAGTTTAAAGCCCTCCTCGCTAGGTTAGATCCTGGCTTTATGCCCCATCCTACACCCTGTAGCACTTCAGTGAAGACCTTACCTATGCCAACAGGAGGGGTCCTCCTATCAGTGTAGATTATCCACCTCCCTGAGAGGTGGTGGCTAGATCAACAGAAGAATTCTCCCATCCATCTAGCTCTGTCTACACCAGGAGTTAGGTTGGTTTAGCTGCGTTTTTCAGGGGTGCAGATTTTTCATATCCCTGAGTGACGTAGTTATACCAACCTCATTTCCTAGTGTAGATCAGACCTTACTTTAAAAAAAACTGAAAACAGACTCTGGAGAACAACTGAAAGGTCTGTCTGTGTCTCCTCCACAAGCTCCCCTTCCTCTTGGCAAACTACAATGATTCTCATTTTTTGTCAGCCACTCCACCCCCGCACTACCAACTTCTTTACTAGAGCAGGATGATCATGCGGAAGCCTGGTTATAGCTGCAAAGACTAGCTTGCTGAAACCAAGCCCATAATGCATAACATTATGCTAACATTTTCATCATGACATCAGAATGCCAGCCTAGAGGATCTTGTCCAGAGTGCAGGTGGCAGAAGAGGGCCAGCTACAGAGGAAAGCAGTTGTCCCTTTTCTTTTGACCATGTAGACTCACATAAAGAACCAAAGGACTCATCTTGGCCAGCCACTTCCATGTGCAGCTTTCACCCAGTGTCTGTGCTCAGACCTGTTTCATTTGAAGTCAATGAAACAGGTCTGAGCATAGACACTGGGTGAAAGCTGTATTTAACAAATTCAATACAATGGCAGCTAGATCCAGTTCTCGTGAGGAGCATGGGCACTTTTTGGCTGGCATTGCAATGTGATGAACTCACAGCATAAACAATTGTATAAATGCATTCATTAGACAAGGAAAACCTGCAGTGTTCAGGATCTCTTCAGCCAGCTTGGATTTTTGGCCAAACATTTACCCAGCACAACCCCTTTCTTTTGTGGGGTTCAGCAGTTGTGGCAATATCTTTCCTGGGAATCAGATTGACTGCTCCATTATTAGCTGGAGCATTCTGGATTCCCTCACCCTCCAAGAAGCTTATAATATATTGTGATCAGAGACCTCCTAGAGTGTGCCATGGAGTAACTGATGCAGGGCTCAACAAAAAGTTTGTTATAAACCTCATGGACCTCACAATGGAACTGCATGTGGGAGCCTGTTAAACAACACTAGAGTGAATCCAATGTACCCTTTTCTAGTGTCAGGTTCCATTAATATAGCTTAACCATGAAGCCTTAAAAAATTCAAAAATAGTACTAACAGTTGAGTACTGTAAACCCACATTAATTTAAAAGCATTATACTTGCTGACATTTAAAAATCTTTGACCTGGCATATTCAGCAGTTGGATTTTTCTAATGTCCTTATAAAGGTCATATTTATGGTATAATGAACACACATTTGCAAGGGTTATTAATCAGAGAAACATTATATCGCAAATAGATTTTCAAAGAATTTTTCATTTTTATACTGAATATCTTAGCTATTTAAAAAGCCCCATTTTTCAAGAGCATGCTTGGGAAAAAATAAAATTAATTAACTTCTGCTGTTATGATATCTTTATTTTAAACAAAATAGACACACAACTGAGAAAAAATATGACAAATATCATGAGAGATTCTGTTATTTCAAAAGACTCCACTGACATTTAGTAAAACTTTGGCAATGAAGCTAGTAGTGTACAGCAATACGTTTTCAATCAGCAAGGGGAAGTTTGAGAACGAAAAACTTTATTATTAATCCAATGGATATTGGCATTACACACTTTTTTAGCCATAGGCACTGAGGAGCAGAGGGGACCTGATCTTAACAGCTATTCTGCTATGCATATTTTTAGGAGCAAATCCTGCCTGCCTCCATCCATGGAGGGTGATGCCAGCAGCAAAACCAGCCTATGGATGGTGGAGTATACAGGGAGTTAAGGATTAGTTGAGGGAAGGATGGAGTATACAGGGAGTTAAGGATTAGTTGAGGGAAGGATGATAGAAGTCTATAAAGGAAGAGCAAACTCTAACTATGTCAAGGACAGCTCCAGAGAACAACTTCTACCCTGATGCAGAAGGGAATCAGGACAAGGCCAATTGGTACATGGCTAAGTGGATCCACCACTTTTACTGGGGCATTAAAATTCAAAACAAGGAAGATGTACTGCAGCACTGTGGCTTTATACTAGTCATATGCAGCTGTGGGGTATAATTCTTCCCTGCCTCAACCCCAATATAGTTTTCTTGCTTTAAAACACTGCATTGGTAGTAATTCTACTGTATTTTAGAAGATACCCCAAACAATTCACTGAAATCAAGCATGGTGTTCTGCAAAATTCAGCTTTTAAGATGTCTGATTATTTTTTGTGCATAAAAGACAAATGTGATATACTGTACTATAGAATTCCTCTATTACAGACTCTGGGTTTTGATTCACAGTAAATATTGGATGAATAAATGTTTAAATCTGATTTCTGGTAGGTTTATGTCCCTTAAGAAGTAGACAGGGGGTAAGATAAATTGTTTCTAGCTAAATATTAGTGGGCGAGAAAATAAAGTGGAGCCAAAAGCACAGAATTCACAAAAGGATATTTATATGGATGAGAACATCCACAGTCACATTAGATAGGAATAAGATTTATAAGGGATATAAAGCCTCATACTTCTGGGCATAAAGCAACCACTAAAACAGATAGTAGTTTGGAAGAAACTTGCTCCAATGGGCAGGTTATTTTATAATTTTCCACAATGAAGTACTGGTCACTTTCAGAGAACATGATATAGAACTAGATGGGCCACTACTCTGAACTGGTATGTTCCTGTGTTAAAACACTAAATATAAGCTGTTTCCATTGAAGAACCACAGCTTGCTCCATCTACAGGCATTTAAAACTCAGATATGCAAAGCTTCAACAATAAACTTTACAAGACCAGGGACTGTTAACATCTTTTACATCATACTTCACTGTTATGAAATTCATCCAGGCCAGCCTGAATTATACAAACTTGGTTGGACAACATGAAATCAGACATTATCTATGACAGTCCTATACCACATGATTGCAGGTTAACCACAACCATTGCTGTGTAACAAATCAAAGATGACTCAAAGTAAACGCATGCAAAATGATAAGACACCAGCCTTTTAGGATTAAGAAATCAATAATTTAAACACCACAAATTGCCAATTGTCACTGAATATCATAAAACCTTTGCTTTGCTGTACTGATCAACACATCTGCCCTTCTGAATTTGGCTGACAAGGGACAGGGATGCAAATGATTAGCTACTCCTGGACTGCAGCACACTGTTTGGGTTCAGAAAGGGGGTCAAGCATGAAAGAAGGACAAGTGCACACTCAGGCATAAATGTCCCAAGTTTAGAACTGATGGGTCACATCAAATTTGGGAGGCAGGAGGGAAAGAAGAAAAAAGAGAATGAAATAAAGCAGGGAATGACTGAACAGATTTTAACCTTGGCTGGAATAAATTACAAGGATGGTTTATGGAAATTTTATATCCAGTCACTTTTAATAAAGTTTAATTAAGGCACATAAAACATACTTAAAATATTGTTCATCATAACCCCTCAAACCCTATTCTACTAATTTTTTCTGCCTGGTGGCATTTTAAGATAGTAATAACTAATGTATTTTAAAATACTAAGTCAATTGCTAAAATACTTCACTGAAATAACACAAGATGCTCTGTGTATTTTGAATTTTTATAAGGCTGCAGGTATTTTTTTTAATACAAACATAAATGTGACATACAGTACCATGGAATCCACCTATTAAAGCCTCTGGATGAATATATGTTTACATCTCCTTGCAAAAACTGTGTGGGTTTCTACCACCAAAGACTGGGTTATTACCAGGAAACTCCCACCCTATAAAGCAGTAAGTACTTACACTTTCAGTGGGAGTAAACAGAAAAAGGAAACATTGGGATACCATTGAGCGGATATTAATATGCAGGGAAGTTTTCTGTTATACGAGCGATTGGGTGGCTAAGTGGGCAAAGCACTGGTCTTTCAGATGTAAAGCAAAGATGCCATGGCAGGGAATTGATTAAGTGAGAATACCAAGATGATTCGAGGAAGTGAACCACATCCAATGCTTCAGAGGAAGGTGAAAAAACCCCAAGGTCACTGCCAATCTCACCTGGAGGAAAATTCCTTCACGGCCCCACATATGACAATTAGTTAGACCCTGAGCATGTGAGGAAGAACCATCCAGTCAAGCACCTGAGAGAGCGAATACTTTGGGCCACCTCAGCACTGGCCCACCCTGTTCAATGTCCCATCTCCAGCCGTGGCCATCTCTTATGCTTCAGAGAAAGGAGACCAAAATATAGTATACATTTAAGGATAAAGCCTTCCTTACTGCTGCAGATGACCAACTAAAGCCCTGATGCATGAGATTTTAGGAACGTAAAACATAAACCGGAAGAGACCACCCAGGGCTGCTGAGCCTGGCTCCGCACCATCACAAGCAACCCCGGCATACATACATTTTTCCAGTTCCCATGACTCCTACTGAGATGCTGTTCCAGAAACCCACTCCTTTGATGGTTAGAAACCTTATTCTAACTTCCAGCCTGAATTTGTCCATAGCCAGTTGATACCCATTTGTTCTTGTGCCAGCATTTTCCTTTAGTGTAAACAGTTCTTCTCCCTCCTTCGTATTTACCCCCCCCCCCGATGTATTTATAGAGAGCCTTCCAGTCCCAGCTGTCAGACTGCCTGCTTCCTGGCCTTCCCTTCACAGCCAACTCCTTGGCTGCTGCCTCCAGCCTTCTGCTCTCACAAAGCTTCTCTCTCTCTCTCCTGTGTCCCGGGCCTGGTTCCCTCTCACTTCAGGATATTATTTTTCTTTACTGTGCTCTAGGAATTATGTAGCCCTCTACTAACTAGATGTTGAGCTGTGTAACAGTGCAGTCTAGACACTTCCTCTGCAGTTCATTCTGTTGAATGGAGAAGGTATCTAGTAATTAGCCAGCAAGTTCATTAAAAGTTCATTCAGCAAGTTCATAACTATAGGGCACTGTTTAACTGAGATGACTATACAGAAAATGTCCATCTCCGTAACCCTGTTTACTAAAACCAACCAATGCCAAAACCTATCTCCTATTCCCAATCAAAAAAAAAAAAAAAAGTCAGTCAGATACACTGATATTTTTCATAACTTCTGTTACGCCACTGAAATGAAAAACAAGTTACCTTTCATTCAAATGATTCAGCATTGAATTTGCTGGGTTTTTAAAAATATTTTATCAACCATCCTCACATAGTGTAAGGATGTCCAAACAGCTCAGGGTTTGAGGACTAGAAGTATCTAATGACTGTCAGCCTAACATTAGAGTTAATTTGGAATTTTCCATCAACATTTTTTATTTAAATGAAAAGAGTGATTTGTGCAAATCTGAAATTTTCCCTGGGAAAAATTCAATTCTACCCCCCCAATTTTTGGTTTTCCGTTGAGAAACCTGAGCTGCTGCAGTGCCTCATACATGCCCCCTCTCTTCATTTTGGGCAGGCCACCCTGGCTGAACTACATCTCCCATGATGCATGCACAATGATCTCCTTTTTGGTTGAAGTACTGGAGTGCATCATGGATGTCCCATGACTGTGAAGCATCATGGAAAATGAAATCCAACTTGGGGATGATAGCCAAACCCTTATAAGAAAATGGAGACATGAGGTACCAGAACTAGACTCCCACACGGACCAAAGCAGATCAAGCAGATGCAGTTCAATATCAAATCAGCCCAAAGTAAAATGCATCAACATTTCCAAACTGAAAGTTTTTTAGGAAAAAAAAATCATTATTTTAACTTTTCATCCCAATTTGGGATGAAAACAGATGATGAAATGCCAGAATTTCTCATGGGATGGAAATAGTGATTTTTGACCCACTCGACCTAATACCTATGCACACAATAGATAACCGTTGCACAGATAAGACATCTTCATTCCAGTTAAAAGAACATTAATCTGGGTCAATCCATTGCCTCCTGTGGGAAAACACACTTCTAACCATCGCAAGGTCAGGCTCGCCCAGTTGTCACCTCATTCTCTCCTCAGGAGGAGGGGTCTGCAACCACACAGCGGGGACAGAAGACAAACCCTTCAGAGCCCTGACGATCAGCATGGGATGTTGTTATTCCCAGGCTCACGGGTGCTTCACTGGAACCCTAGCATGCTGACCACGCTGCGCTGCTCCCTATGTTCTCACCTCTCCAGCAGAGCTGCTCCATATTTTTTCCATCAAAAATTTTCTTTCCTTTTTTTTTTTAAATGACACATGGCTTTTCAACCAAAATAAAAGTTTTAATTTTGGTTTAAGTTTTCCAGTTTCTTAATAAAGAACCAAAAAAAAGTCATTGTTTTCCCCAGCTCCTCTTCTCTCCCCTTTTTCTATTTTTTCCTCCATGGGGGAAAAAAATTGAGGGAGAGGAAAGTAAGGAAAGCGACTTCAATATGAGGGGGGGGGGAGGATTAAAACACATTTTGTTTCTTTTGTTTTTTAATAGAAAAACTAGAAAATTCTGCACAAAATAAAAATATTTTGTTTTGTGGAGGTTGTATAGGTTTTTTCAACCCACTTTGTCTGTCAGTATTCATTAGTACTGATACAAACAAGAGCCTTTTCAGGAGGGCTGACAGAGTCTGCGTGTCCTGGCTCTCTGCCTTCCCAACAGCCGGACCGAGGGGATGCCAGGGAGGCAGAGAGCTGAGTACTCAGCCTCCAGCAGCCCACCTGGAAGACTCTTGTCAGTTTCAGTATCTACCTGCAGGCAACAAGTGAAATTGACAAGAGCCTTCCAGGTGGGCAGCCAGCAAGCCCCCAAATTCCATTGTGGTTTTCCCAAAATAGGGGTTTTCTGGAAATCCCTTCCTATAAAAAAAACAAAACCAAACCATTTTTCACTTTTCATCCAGATTAGGGATGAATTCCCTCCCACCCCCCCAAAAAATGTGAAATTTTTCATTGAAAGAGATTTCCATTTACCAGATAGCTCAAGTGGTCATATTGAAGTCGAATTCAGCTAAAAGCTCTCCTTCACTATACAGCTAAAAACTGCCTGTCAGGATCTGTTACCTCTTTACTGATAAGAGGGGAAACAGAGGACTCCTTACCAGCTGGAAAGAAGGGAGATCTATCATCCAACAGCCAAACAACAAATTTATGATTTGCAGCAGCTGTCTCTGCCAAATTTAAAATGCCAGCTACCAGAAAAGGATGCTGGGAAAGATTCATTTAATAAAGGACATGGGGGATTAATTACCACATTTCAGGACTGAACTCTAGACTTGCTTGCTGCTGATTGGTGGGGTTGCCAGGGATGTGGCCCTCAACCAGCCTGTCCATTTTCAGCACACATCCTTAGTAGGGATATGCACTAGAGGGGTGGGGGTCTACCCTCCTGTTCCTATCTTGAGCTGGACTTTACTTCTCCTACCATCTAGCCCATAGTGACGGAGTCCTGCATTCAGATTCACAGCCATTCTCTGTCCCCATCAGTATGGATGATGTTTTGCTATAAGGTATTTATGTGTCATTGTCTGTGAGAGGGAGGCAGGACCTTGTGTTATTTAATTTGCTTCTGTGTTGCAAAAGTGTACCATATTTCAGTTTTGTTCATAATTTCCATGTGACTCTAGGCACCCCTGTATTCATAACCTACACATTACTGCAATAATATTTGTACAAAATATGCCTTGTGTGGTATCATATGAAAACTAACACCACACTGGTTATCACCATCATTGTAAAATGCATGTGTCAACATTATATGTGAAGCAATGAATTCCCTTGTTCTAGTAACATCTAGTTACATGTTTAAGATCAGACAACCTAGCCTAGGTAATAAACAGGTCTCTCCTACAAAGGAATGTGAATTTACCTCGGTTTACATATTAAGCTGTAAACAAAGCCATCAAGCTAAACCTGCAGGGGTTATCCTGTTCCTGAACTCTAGAGACAGAGAATTAACATGGCTCCTGCACCCCAGAGAGATACAGCAGACTGAATCCCCAGGAGGCGTTCCTGACTTGTAAGTCAAAAAAAATCTCTTTGCTGCTATAAGGAAAAGAGAGAGAGAGAGAGAGCCTCCATCTTTATCCTTCACTCCAGGAGACAAAGAAACCAAATGATTTGATCTCTGGGATGGGTCCTGGCCATGTTGGCCAGTAAAACGCTAGAAAAATAGACTTGGAGGGTAAAAGATTAAGTTTTAGACTTTTAGATGCTTGTTTTCACTTTTATTTCTTGTAACCATTTCTACCTTTATCTCTTTTACTTGGTATCATTTAATCCATGCTCTTTGGTTAATAAACTTGTTTTATTTTCACTATAAACTATTTAAGTACTGAGTGTGAAGGAAAGGGTATATTTACCACCAGTTAAATTAATAAGCTGTGATGTACTGATTCTTTGACAAAGCTTAATATCTTTTGTGAAAGCTCAGTGGTAGGGACTATGTGGAATTCAGGGGTTGGAGTTCACTGATTGTTATCTGCTTAGCAAGTTTTGGGACAGGAGAGCCTTGAGGAGTTTGCTGGTGTGGAAGACAGACAGGTGTGGCAGGGAGCGGACACACAGTCTAATTGCCGGCTAAATTGACTCTTGCTGAAGCAGAGAGATAACACAGTGACTCATAGGTCTGGGTATCCCCAACAGCACGTTACAGTATGTATAAATGGCCTCTTTATGCCTACTTGCTCCAGTGGTAAGTCCTCACAGGAGGGTTAAATAAATTGGCCTCATAGTTCTGGTATAACAAGGAGGCAGGAAGCGATTCATTCCTTCTGCAGACAGGAAAGTAGGGCCTGATGAAAATCTGTATGTGCTAAGACCCTGATTCCTAGCATTTCAGCAGCAGCATGCCCAAGTGATCAGCTTGGTGGCCTCTTGGCTGCTCCAGACTGATGCCCAGGGTTGGGACCTTGAGGCCCCTGATGAATAGTACACGGAAGTGGATAAAGACACATCCTCCACACAATTAGCTTACAAGGACTACCTGTCCTTGACCAATATAAACTGTGTTAAAAGATACATACAAGTAACAACTTTTAGTAAAGCAGCTTGAACTATTGAAACTTTTCAAAGCCTACAGCCACTACCAGCAAAATCAGCTGGATCGTATTTTTGTAACCTGCATGAGCTACCTGTGATGTGCTGGCTATTTCATTGCTAACATGAAATGGAAATCTCAGGATATTCTTCTGACAGTGTGATATTATTACAGCATAACTACACACTGTTGTCTTTTGCCATGCTACTGTTGAACTCATTCAAAACATTTTTTCATCCAAGAGAACATTTACCAATGAACATTTTTAGCTTTCTAGCTGTATATTCTGAAAAGGTTTTGTCATGTTCTTAACTGACCAAATACAGGACATTTATAGAGGGTATACTGAAATATAACCGGTATGAACAGGGCACCAATAGATCCCCTAAGGAGATATCAGGCATTCTTATTTATGGCAAAATTGTGACCTGCCCATATGTTATCATTCAGGGGAGTAATGTAGCTCATGCAAGGCACATCTTACTAACTTGCTTGGGTTACCCACATTTCAGGTCACAGCATGTGGATGGAAGGGATAGCAACCTGGCCGCCCACTTGCTTAGGGAAAGGATGAAGGAATGGATTGAACCTTGCCCTCCCACCATCACCCCAAATGCCAACCCATGGAGCTGATCTGGCACGGGGGGGAGGGAGGGCATAATCAATATGCAGGCCAGCAGATGCTTTCTTCCCCTCCTGGAGCAAGACGGTTACCATGGAGGGAATTGTGATTGAGTGTTACAATTCCCTTGTTGAGCTGCTCCTGAGCCAGCAGAGTTATGCACTCCCCCTTACTCAGAGCACATTATAATGTTACAGTCTAGCTCTAATTCAAGAGCTGATTGTGGGCATGATATGGAAGATTTCTAAGAATCTCCATAATCAAACAATTCTAGTGGTATTATATGCAAAATTAAGAGCATTTATTGATTCTCTAAAATATTTTTAAAAAGTCTAAATTGTGAGTGTTACAAGAAATACAGCAAGTATCATAACACTCTTTTCTTTCAACTGTTGTGCACGGACTAAAATACAGAACTTCTAAATTGACTAAAAACAACATATCTAGAAATAGGTCTGAACCAATCCAGAGACACGAACATTTCCAAAAGTGAATATTAAATAACCTTGTGGGTATCCCTGCCAAAGTACTGGAAATATAGACCCTGGGGTGTAACACAGTAAAACCATCAAAAACTCACTTACTGGTCCTTGACAATTGTCCCACAGCTCAAAGCAAGTGTTTTGGCTGAAATATTTCAACCATGTATTTTATTAAACCACTCTCTGCTTCAGGACCTAAATAGGTATTAGAACAGAACTGCCAACACAGGTCCATCTTGGCTAGCATTGTTATCTGGCATAGGCCAATGCCAGATGCTTATTAGAAGGGGAAAAGCCTCCTAATTCTCCTTATAGTGCAATACTGTGGAGTACCATGATGGAGGAGAGAGGAGAATTTGTACCTGACCCTTACTGATACCAGTTTATGCCCTGAAACATGAGAATTGTTAATCTTTATAATATTTATACACTAGCTAGTCTAACTGCAGATGTTGTTAAATGTTGCATAAACAAGTATTTCCTATTAACCATTTAAAACAGGTTACCTTTTAATTTCTGTTATTATGTTATTTTTTCTTGTGTAGTAGGAATGAATAAATAGGAGCCACCACTTGGCCTTTAATGTCATCCTTTATTTTACATACTGCTATCATATCTCCTCTTACTCTTCTTCAAACTAAAAGTATCACTTAAACTAAGCAATAGACACATGTGCATTTTGTACATTAAATAATCAATTTGTGTTTTCATTAGTGATGAACCTGTAGAATCCTCCCCCTCCCCCAATCTTAACACCCCTGAACTTTGAAGGTCAGATCAGAATCCTGATCTGAATGTTGGAGCTCAGGCCTCCCCACTCACAAAACAACAGAAGGAGGAGGTGCTACCACCACTCTCCTTACACTCCGTAGTCGGGGCACTCACCTGAGATGTGGGAGACCCAGGCTGGAACTTCCACTCTGGAGCAGAGACTTGAACCCAGGTTGGTGCCTTAACCACCAGGCTATAAACTCATTCTCTCTCTTTCACACCTAATGAGTATTTATTTACACAAAGTGGAATAACTTTAACAGAAGAGATTGAGAGAAACCTGTCCCTGACTAGCCAGTAGCCTGGTGGTTAGAGCACTCACCTGGAGAGGCAATGATCTGGGTACAAGTACCTCCTCTACAGTGAGGATTCAAACCTGGGTTTCCTACAGCCCGGGTAAGTGCACTACCCACTGGGCTGTTGAGTATAACAGAATGGGGGTGGGCGCCTCCTCCTGCTGGTTT
This sequence comes from Natator depressus, assembly GCF_965152275.1. Taxonomy (NCBI): domain Eukaryota; kingdom Metazoa; phylum Chordata; order Testudines; family Cheloniidae; genus Natator; species Natator depressus. The sequence continues at coordinate 196,121,308 of NC_134235.1, read as the reverse complement.
TGTGACTCTAGCCCTTCATTTCCTTTGCCTTTTTTTTTAAAGCAGCTTTAAAATAACCAGAAACAAAATGAAGTTTTGTCAACTTATTTGATTCACCAAAAAATTAAAAAATACTTCACTTTGAATCGAACCAATATTTTCCCCTAGAATTGCCAGCAAGCCAAATATGCAGTATTCTTGTACCTATGTCACTCCCAGGATATTAGTGAGATAAGGTGGGTGAGGTAATATCTTTTATTGGACCAACTCCTTTCCCAGACCTGAATAAGAGTTTAGTATGGTTTGAAAGCTTGTCTCTCACCAACAGAAGTTGGTCCAATAAAAGGTATTACCTTACCCACCTTGTCTCTCTAGCAAGCCAAAAAATCAGTTATTTGTCCAGCTCTAGTGACTACTCACAGGAACAAAATTAAGCCCATAAGTAAGTGTTTGCAGAACCAGTGTCTAAACTTTGCATGACGTTAGTGGCTCCAATTTTGTTTTCAGAGTATTGCACTTCAAAAAGTTTCATAACAATCAGTTCTTAAATAGCATAAATTACTGCCCTATTAACTATAAATTAAATCCTTATAAGAGATAGTGAATGTAAAGTGTGAACCAAAAACCCAAATAATTGACCTACATTGTAGTATACAGGAAGAAAACTGTATCAGACATTTTGGCTTCTTTAACAAGTTGCACAGCATTAAAACTGGATTAAAATGTATTGGGGAAATCCATATGCTGAAACCTGAAATGTGAGATTAGGTCAATCCTTAATCTCAACACACTGGTGTCCTTTTAAAGTTACATTAAAATTTCCATCTTTTATTTCCAACATGACATCCTTAAAAAGAAACAGGAATATTCCAGAGATGAAAACATGTTTCTTGGATCTAGGAAAGGTATAAAAACAGCACACTCACAGCAAAGAGAAGGTCTTGGGGACATGAGGCCAACTGCATTCCTAGTAGGCGGATGTTATTAATGAAATTGATTAGTTTGACCCATAAAATTAAAGGTCAATTACTGTGATTCACTGAATCTGTTTACTAGAGGTGTCAATTTGAACAATGTGGAAATTTCATACTGAAACCTTTAAGACACCAGAAACTAAGCATAATTTGTCTGTTTCAAGGTTTCATTCCAAATCCTAAACTCAAATCAGGTTTACAAATCTGGAGCTGCAAGCAAACATGGTCTGATTTATGGTTTGAGGGAATAACATAGTTGAGTGAATGCTTTGGTCTGTTTTAACATGAAACTATAATAAAAACTCATCTGGTGTGGGCCAACCCAAGCCAAATCTTAAAACAAGGTTTGCCCAAACCTCTTCAAATTGAAACAACCAAAGTTTGCATAGCTCTAGTGTCAAAACTGTGTCTGAATCAAAGACTTGTGTTTCCACATTCCCGGGACTTAATTTAGACCTGGTATAAGTCAGTGCAACTACACTGCCTTTAATGGAGTTGCTGCTATTTTACACCAGGGCTGAATTTGATTCAATATTTAAGGGGGACTGGGTGTGTGTGTGTGTGTGTGTGTTGCCGGCTATTCCATTTCGTTGTGTACTTGGACAAAATCTGTTAGAACTCGTGCCCAGATAAAGATAGAATATAAATGGGGAGTGTCACGATTTATTATACTCTTCAGTCAGCTAAATTATACTTAACCCATTTTAAGAAGACCTACAGCACACACAGCTGTTGAGTGTTGCTATGCAGATTCTGTTGCTACCGCATGTAGAAAAAAAATCAGCATTTTCTTTCCAGGAGAATTCTTACTTAGCTTGCTATTTAAGTTCACAGAAACCATTCAAATGGCTGTGGTGTTTAACTATATTAGCATATGCATTTCCAAAAATGGCAGAAGCAAAGCAAATCTCCATGTCCTAGGCCAAGCATCAGCTGTGCTGACAGAGCTGTGAAGTGTTCAACAGCTGAAAGCTACATGCAAAATAACACTGCGGTGGTGAAAATTCAACAAAAGCAAGGCACAGAAGAGTTCAGGCTCAAATTCCATCAGTAAACTACCCCGTTATGCATGGGAGTTTGACACAGCGGTTGCCAAGGCCAGTCCAGACAATACTGCCAAGTCTTCAGCCTCAGGGTATCCCTATATGCTGGAGACTGCAGCTCACAGGCAAGAGATTGAAATGACAGTCATCAGCAGTCATGCTCCAGTCATCAGCAGTCATGGTCTAAACTGAAGTACACAAGTTGCTTGCTGCTGAGGAGTACGACTTACTGCTATGTGGTGATAACTTGATGCCCTGGGAATGTCTCCCCCTTTCCTTGTTTAACGAGAGCCTTCCATCAACTATTTCTACAACTTCCTCCACAAACGTACATTAATTCTGGACACATTCTCTTTTTTCCATCCTCATACTACAGGACTGGCTCCTCTCACTCCACACTCCTTGCCATTCCAGCTGATAAGGAGTAGGATGGGATGGTGGGGTATATACACCCCTCAAATCCAGGGCAACATTCCCCTCCTTAAAAGCCATATATCTTTAATATTAAGGCCTTTATATTAAGGCCTCTCTGTATCTGTGTGTGTGTGTATAGACACACACACACAGATACAGAGAGAGAGAGAGAGAGTGTTCAGTGAGTTACTTTTGAAAATCCAGCATTAGGGTCAAGGCTTTCAACCCCATCCTGATGCTTAGTTATTGTACGTGGGAGAGACCTGATTAATGACATGCAGAGGGCTCCAGATTTTCTTGATTCACGTGACATTTGCACTACTATTTCACACTCAAAATCTTGATATTGGAGAATTCCTTATGTTTCTGACATGCCATGCCATTATGTATGATGCTGCGTGTGGCATAATAGGCTCAGTTCTGCTCTGACTGAAGTCAGTGGCTAATTTTCCATTGGCCTCAATGGGAGCAGGATCAGACTCTATATTTGATCATGGCAGAAAATCTTCGTATAATATTTTGTGTGATAGTATCAATGTAATTAAAATACACTAAAAGCAGCAACCTAAAAAGAACATTTAAAAAAGGAGCAAATTATTCAACATTTTTGATTAGGTTGTCTCCAAAAACACAGAGAGGAATCGGAACAGAAGGGAGAACAAATACATAATTGATTACCCCTAATAAACTGAGACTCAGGATCAAGACCAGAGTTAATAAAAAGAAAAAGAGGGAAAAAACAACTCTATTTCCAAGACAGACGTGACATAGGCCCCAAACTTTGACTGAATCCATGCTGGAAGAACCTTGCTCTGCAGCGATGCAAGAATCCACCTGCACTATTGGAAAGACACACTTAACAGTTGGCATAAATAGTAAATGTTTTTTTTTTACTCAGGTTTTCAGAAGATATAATTGTTCATCGTGAGTACACATACTAGTCAATTAGAACACATTTTCTGGTACTAGTATTGAAAACATATGTAAGATGGTGGGCCAACTCACCAGCAAGTGCATCAAAAATCACTCCCACCAGTATCAGTAGCATTTCAGTCCATTCTCTCCAGAGTTGAATTTTATTTCTCCAAATTAAAATAGTTTAACATAAATTCAACCAGGACCAGCCCTAGACCAACTGCCCATTTGTTAAACTTTTGAATAACTTATTTTGTATTGCATTTGTAGCCCATTTCACAACTTTCATGCACAATTTGCATGCATACATGCATGATTTATCTCTGTCATATAAGTTTGTCCTGTCCCTTATATATCCACACGGGCATGGCTGACAATATTCTAGGAAGTTCAAGGAAAATGTAGTTCTCAGAAAGTCTGGAAGGTTCCATGAGATTCTACAAAGGTCCAGAACATTCTAGGAGGTTAGTGAAAAATGAATCCACATACGGAAGACCTTAAAAACATTTTACTTCACACATTCTATTTTCCCTTTTGTTACCAACAACAAAAACAGCACCCCGAGCCCAGTACCCCCCAAGCCTGGCACCACCTGCCCCTAAATCCAGCCCTAAATTCAACATATAAATCAAATCCTTTCACCTAGCCCAGGGCCTCTACTGGGAAACTAAGGATAATTTCTCTCTCTGCTCCTTCCTATCCCTCCCTTAATTCAAGCTGCCTTGGTTCCCAGTCACAAGCTTCTAATCCATGACCCCGGGATTCGTTCTCTTCACATGGGGAGGCAGGCTGAGCCTGGCATAAGATACAGCTGAGCCCCACCCCCTTAAAGGGACAACTATCCCTGTGGTGACATGTAATATAAGGTAATATACACACCTGTGCACACATTGTGTGTGTGTGTGTATGTATCATACTGGAATTTTTTGTTTTTATTTTATTTTTCACCTTTTATTCATTTTGCACATGCCTAGACCTCTTGTTATACACTCTTTCCACTAAGATGTTTTTTTCCTCCCCACAAAATTTTAAAGCACTGTAACCTGGCTTATCCTCTCAAATATGACTCCTTTAAAAGTCAAAGCCACTTTCTGGTTATAAGTAAAAACAATTTTCTCACTAAAAAGCCCTTTTTTGTTGATGTTTTTAATACACTTCAAACACTCAACTGGAAATGTTAAAATTTTGGTTTGGAGACTAAAATCAAGTTTCATCCAAGTGCAACGTTTTCTGGCTGAGTTACAAACCCCTGAAAATGAGTGTTTATATGATTTGCAAGTGTAATCTTAAACAGGTGACATTATTACAGAAATGTTAAGACCATTCTGCTTACAAGAAAAAATTACAAATACAAACCAATAGCTTTTCTTTACACCTATTGTCTGTGAGCTAGCGAAGAAGCACCAGATAACCAACAAAGTCTGTTCTCTGACGTGAACTGATATATTTAATGATACCAAGTAAGAAAAAGCCAGTGTGACCCAATCTGGCAACCCCTTACACATGTGAAGTCATAACCTGGTAAGTTTTCCCATTGAAATTAACTGATTTCAATCAGGACTACTCTTGTGAGTAACGGCAGCTGAACTGGACCCTGCTCATAAGCAGCAAAAGGAAAAAAGATCACTCTTTAATAAGCATAACATTTTTAAAAGGGCAATAATATTAGTTTTCAGATTTTAAGAGACTGGAAAGCAATGATACAGAAATATATATTTATGTGGGGAAGTGAATGATTCTTAAAAAGTTACATGGAGCCTTTCAGGTTGTTGCCACTAGGTCAAATGTGACTTGGGTTGCTTGGAACAGATAAAATCATGAATAGTAATAATCATTGAAACATTGTCATTTCAAAGCTGCTTGTGGACTTTGAGAAAATGATTTGTTGTCTGAAGTCACTTCCTCAAAGACAAAAACCAGCCCCACTGGCACTATTTGTAATGCATTGGCAATCTCAGCACAGGGGCCGAAAGCTTTAACAGGCATGGAAACTGAACTACCGTCTTCCAGTTAAATATGGACCCCTCCCCCGCCCAATAAAATCTTAAGGTACTCAGGCAGGAGGCTATAGGGAGAAAAGCTTTTATTATAGCCAACTTTATCTTTATAGAAATGAGTGGCTTCAGTCTCTAGGTCATCGATTCAGGATCTTTAGAGAGCATTCAATTAACATTTTAAACATTTGTACTGAAGCTACAATGCTTAACAATTGTTACCAATTATTTTACAATCACTTTAATTAGAGTAGCCCTGATCCATCGTTCCCAACAAAAGCAAATTTCCCATTCAACTAGAGCCAATGGGAGTTTTGCCTGCTCAGGGACTGCAGGATTAGGTACAGTGTGCAGAATTGATTTGAGGCCATCTCTTTCCAACACAGTCTACAGTTCATTACAAATAATGATTATTTCCTCCTCCCAATACTTCCCCTTTTGCTGAAGAGAAGGACTCTTTCATTAGAAATCAAATCCAACATAGAAAGCTGCCCTTTTACCGAAGGACTCCAAGAATTAATAGCTTCTTTTGTAACAGAAAGGTATCTGCCAACTGTTACCACATACCCCGTGGTCAACCTTAAAAACCAGTTTTGTTTGAGATGAACTGATGAGGCAATGTAAGTATTTGCAGTATTATCTGAAGTTCCAAATATGGTACTTATTGTGGTCTAATTGAAGATTACTGTACACATTGAAGCAACTGTATTTACTTAAGGCAACCTGGAAAGTTTTAACAGTGATCACTGTATCTACTATTTTACATATTGTGGAATACTGGGATACTAATCTCACTTTTAACTTGCTAGAGCTGGGCTAATAACATCTGATGTACATGATTTATTTTTGTTATTTTTCTTCAAGTTATTTGAAATGCCAGAATATACACGAAATAAGTCTTAACTTGCCGTTTGTTTTTGAAATCCCATTTCTTGCAATGTATCTGATACTCAGCATTCAAGCTTTGTTGATTGGACACCAAGGTCATATGGCATAATATCTGTTTCATGCCTGTACAAATCTAAAAATCATTTTTGTTGATTTTATTATAAAATTAGCTTTCTGCAAATGTTACACAATATTTCATTACAATTTGCTGGTTTTGTGAAATGTTCCTGTTAGTAAACTTATCTGGCTAGAAATTCACAGAAAGCAATCACAAAAGTCGCGAGAACACAGTCATAGCAAACTCAGTTAAATATTTTCTGGAATATTAATGGGAAAAGTCCACCCAGTTCTAGTGGTACCCATTGGCATGTACTGTTAACGGTGATAGCTCTATGTTAAAGATAATTTCCTCTCACCAACTCGATTCACTTCAGTTTGTTCAAATTTCTATTTTAGAATAAAATGTAGGTGGTGAAAGCATAAACAATGTAAAGATGTTAATGACTTATCTATTATCCTCTTTAATACTATTATGTTGTCTAGGTGTCAACAGTGATGTACAATGTCACTGTACATTGCCTTCATGAGGGTAATGCTAGACCATTTAAATTAATTTTCTTCTCTAAATGCTGATCGTTGCATCTGACGATAGTGATGTGCCCAATTAGTCATTAATGGAAAAATGAATCAGTTTTTTTGTGGTGACCCGAGTCTTACAGGGGCAGGTGGGTTATCAGTCTATCCTTTTGCCTTTGTAGACCCGGAGCTGTAGTAGGGTTTACCTTCTGCTTTGCTCTACGAAGGACAGGACGCTTCTAACCCCCTTTAAGGCAGATTTTTTTTCTCTTATTACACGTGGCCTTCTGGAACTGCATTTTGATTGCATTCATGGGTTTTACAGTGACTTTAATTGCTGTATGCATTCCCAGCTTTTTAATTTATGTTTGTTTTATTGTAAAGTACTTTTTATATCTGCTACGTAAGTACCACAATGTGTCCCTGTACAGCCACTGAATTATAAATTGTGAACCCCAGCACTACTGGAAACTAGTGATGTGCCTGGAGAGAGTTATTAGCAGAGCTCCACCAGTCAACACTAGAACACTAATCCCACTCCTATAGGTCTGACTAGACTTACTTCCACAACATGCTGCACTGAGAGAGAAATCCTGAGGGATGTTGAGCATCTTGCTGATTCTAAAAGCGCCCATTCAGTGGGAATCCCAAGTGCTGGGTAGCTGCTGGTCACCCCTCAGTGTCTGTCTAGTTGCATCAATGCACAAAAATATCGTTGGTGGTCGAGAATAAAACAACTATTCAGTCCAAGACTAAAAACATACAAGATCAAAGCAACAGTTAAAATCACTATAAAAACTATAAATTAAAATCAATAGTCCATCTGAAATAAAAAGAGGTTTAAAAATCTCATTTAAAAAAAGGAGTTAGCTCACGGTCTCTCAGAAAAAGAAAGGGAGACTATATATACCATATTGTAATGGCCAACAGGAATTGCAGGTACTCAGCACCTGTCAGGATTTGGTCCAATAGAAATGAAATATTATTATGTGGTTAGTGTAAATGACACACTACCACATGTGGCATGGTAGATTAAATACTCAGTATTGCAGGCTATAGAATTTGTGGTCAGGATTAGTAGAACAATGTTTGTCAAATTATTACTTCATGTCTTGGTGCTAAATGCGTAACAGGGTATTGAAAATATTCCATAAAAATATCCCTAGGGCACCGATACTTGCCTGCCTGGCATTCCTTCAGACAGACAGACAGACAGAGAGAAAACAGTATGAAAATACTTTGTGGCACACACATACACAAACACACTCCCCGTTCTACAGCCTATTTGAGTTGGAAGAATTTATCTTTACTGCACCTGTAAACTGCAAGAGTAAGCTGTGCATTTCTGAGAAATTTTAGGTGTGTTTTTTTTATTATTTTTCAGTAGTAGTAGTAGAAGTATTATTCCTTATAGCTGAAACTATGGCTACCAAAAACAACACATGCTGTACTGAGGAGGGGTTGTTGCTGTTTTTAATGCTTGTCAGCAGCAGACAAGCTCACATAACCCATACTGTTGAAAAAAGAAAAGGAGGACTTGTGGCACCTTAGAGACTAACCAATTTATTTGAGCATAAGCTTTCGTGAGCTACAGCTCACTTCATCGGATGCATACTGTGGAAAGTACAGAGGATCTTTTTATACACACAAACCATGAAAAAATGGCTGTTTACCACTACAAAAGGTTTTCTCTCCCCCCACCCCACTCTCCTGTTGGTAATAGCTTATCTAAAGTGATCACTCTCCTTACAATGTGTATGATAATCAAGTTGGGCCATTTCCAGCACAAATCCAGGGTTTAACAAGAACATCTGGGGGAGGGGTGGGTAGGAAAAAACAAGGGGAAATAGGTTACCTTGCATAATGACTTAGCCACTCCCAGTCTCTATTCAAGCCTAAGTTAATTGTATCCAATTTGCAAATGAATTCCAATTCAACAGTCTCTCGCTGGAGTCTGGATTTGAAGTTTTTCTGTTGTAATATCGCAACTTTCATGTCTGTAATCGCATGACCAGAGACACTGAAGTGTTCTCTGACTGGTTTATGCATGTTATAATTCTTGACATCTGATTTGTGTCCATTTATTCTTTTACGTAGAGACTATCCAGTTTGACAAATGTACATGGCAGAGGGGCATTGCTGGCACATGATGGCATATATCACATTGGTGGATGTGCAGATGAACGAGCCTCTGATAATGTGGCTGATGTTATTAGGCCCTGTGATGGTGTCCCCTGAATAGATATGTGGGCACATATCGATAACATCAGCCACACTATCAGAGGCTCGTTCACCTGCATATCCACCAATGTGATATATGCCATCATGTGCCAGCAATGCCCCTCTGCCATGTACATTGGTCAAACTGGACAGTCTCTACGTAAAAGAATAAACGGACACAAATCAGATGTCAAGAATTATAACATTCATAAACCAGTCGAAGAACACTTCAATCTCTCGGGTCATGCGATTACAGACATGAAAGTTGCGATATTACAACAGAAGAACTTCAAATCCAGACTCCAGCGAGAGACTGTTGAATTGGAATTCATTTGCAAATTGGATACAATTAACTTAGGCTTGAATAGAGACTGGGAGTGGCTAAGTCATTATGCAAGGTAACCTATTTCCCCTTGTTTTTTCCTACCCTCCCCCGCCCCCAGACGTTCTTGTTAAACCCTGGATTTGTGCTGGAAATGGCCCACCTTGATTATCATACACATTGTAAGGAGAGTGATCACTTTAGATAAGCTATTACCAGCAGGAGAGTGGGGTGGGGGGAGAGAAAACCTTTTGTAGTGGTAAACAGCCATTTTTTCACGGTTGGTGTGTATAAAAAGATCCTCTGTACTTTCCACAGTATGCATCCGATGAAGTGAGCTGTAGCTCACGAAAGCTTATGCTCAAATAAATTGGTTAGTCTCTAAGGTGCCACAAGTACTCCTTTTCTTTTTGCGAATACAGACTAACATGGCTGTTACTCTGAAACCATACTGTTGAAGAACTGGCTGCTTCTAGCAGCACCACTTAGCACTAATAATACGAAAACAAAGGTGCACTGTGCTTGCTATATGATAGTCACATATCGGACAGACTAAATGCTTCTGATAAGTGCCTGGTCCTGAGAGAAGGTGAGTGGATTGACTTTCACAGGTAAACACTGGCAAACAAAAACTCATTTGCTAAACATTGGACTATACAGACAATACAGTCTTTAGTGAAAAATATCTTGGCTTAGGAAGAAGAGCACTGATCTCAACTGTAGTGCCAAGGCTAGTCTTTTATTTTTCTTCTGCCTTGTGCATTTACAACTGCAGATCTTGTCAAGGTTCTGCTTTTTTAAATATTGATCCCTAACACAATGATGGGTAACAGTATTGGAAAAAACAGCCATTATTTCCTTCTGTCCGCATAAGTTACTGCACTCCACAGTAAACAAACTGAGTAAACAAGGTCAACAAGAACAAAAGAAACTGAACAATAATTCCATGGCTTGTAACATTTGAACAATCTGGAATCTGCTTCTGTAGTTTTGAGGACAGGAGGAAAAAAATGCAAACACTGATGGACTAGAAATCAAACATTAAATTAAACTCAACCACTGCTTTTTTCAGAGTAACAGCCGTATTAGTCTGTATTTGCAAAAAGAAAAGGTGTACTTGTGGCACCTTAGAGACTAACCAATTTATTTGAGCATAAGCATCCGATGAAGTGAGCTGTAGCTCACGAAAGCTTATGCTCAAATAAATTGGTTAGTCTCTAAGGTGCCACAAGTACTCCTTTTCTTTTTGCAAACCATTGCTTTGTTTGTTCAAATCTTGATAAAGCACATTTTTATAATACTGGATAGACTTCTCCTCCCAAACTAGCCCTTTGTGATCTACATTGTGTTATGAAGGAAAACAAGAATGATATGTTTTCCAATTTCCTTTTATTATAAGTAGAATACATGCACTATATGAAATACAAATTCTCAATATAAGCCAAAGTCTCTGGATTCTGATGCATCCCACTAAAATATCAACTGGTCATACACAGAGTAAGGAGACACTGCAAGGTGATCTCATTATTGTGTCTCTTATAACTCTGCCTCCAAGATCAAGGTACCATAAGATATAAAATACCAAGGAGCTTTTCCAGCTGTATTTGAAGACCCCTAGATTCTGATTCTAGACTTTGAAATCAATATGCCTAGACATGGAGTGTGGTGTTACTCAACTTGAGGAAGACTATCCGAATCTGACCCCACAATGACAATTGTTTTCCATTAATTTCCAAACCACTGATTTGACCATTCAGTCCAGTTGTTTAAAAATAAATAGATTGAATAGAATGTTATAACAATAATGCTTATATTTTTAAACAGTTGTTGGCCTTACTAAACTGGAAAGTGAAAAATTAACAAACACCTCTATTTAAAAGCCATAAACATCTACGACAGAACTCTTAATTTCTATAATTTTGAAAGAAGCTACTAATCATCATAGCTTCTAAGCAAAAAAGCAGACACCGGGCAGATGTATTGATGAACCTATCAGGACACAGTAATATCCCTAATAATCCAAATTTCAAACTGCAATTTTGTTTGTTTTTCCTTTGACACTGACAAGAACTTGAGTCTAAACTCTCTTGATTAGTGCCTTGCCCTGCCACGTTTATGATCGTGGTAGCCTTAGATAAAGCAAAATGAGAGATAAGAAAGAGAACAATAAAGGGATGAAGAAACGTGGGTGCTAAATGGAGCTAGAATATTATATATATATATATATATATATATATATATATATATATATATATATATATATTAGATTTTGCAGCTCCGTATAGATTTTGTACAAATATCCGATCAAATCTCAGCAAACCCAGTGTTTAAGTTCACTACTGGCTGACTTACGGTTTGTGGCTCTGCTATATAATGACTTAATGCTGCAAGAGAGCAAAGCTTCTTCCCATTTTCAACCCTAGCAATTTGACTCAACTAGAATCTCAAGCACTTTAGGTTTTGATATTTTTAGCCAATCTCTTATGCTGCATTTTCTCTTAATGCTACCAACCAACTGTGAAATTCAGTTGCAAAACTAATCTTTGCAGTAAATGATATGTAATAACCCCTTTTTAAAAATAAAGACTGTATGACCTTTGCTGTATTTTAAGAACTTTTCATGCTCTAATACCAAACTGAAACAGTCCCTTTCTCAAGATCAAAGTCCAAATACATTTCTGCCTTTTTATCACTGTTCTCTCTGCCATAATGAGAGCCAGAGGCTTTGAAAGGATTCTTGTAACCTGATAACATTTTTGCAACTGCAAGAATTTCTATAATTGCGAACAGGCTACGACATATAATAAAAATTTCATATATTTTTTTATTTGAACACAGATACATAGAAGTAGAAACCATATGACTCCAACAGAATTCTGGAGTCAAATGCTACATTCCTATTTTAAAGTATTATATGATAAAGAATTTGTATTAAATATCATTTGGAAGAAAAAAAATTAGGAATCCTACATAGAGCTAGGACTAAGAAAAGTGAGCGATGGTAGCTGGGTGCTATGGGTCTGACCCTGCATTGTGTAACAGCGGTGAAAGATTCTCCTGAGCAGGATACAATTGGGCCCAAAACAAGGAAAACTCCGTGCATCACAGTTAAAGCAAATATACACAAACATTTGCTGTTAAGGGAGGTGCAGTCAAAAGCAGCTGTGACCAAATGTTCTCTTATGAAGCAAGAAAGCACTCATTTAAATTTTGCATTTGTTCTTGGAACAATTATGCCACCCACAAAGGGATAACCTTGGGAGCCACAATTTCTCATGAATTTGGAACTTATCTCTCAAATAGCACACACATCACATTTCCATAAGTATACTGCATCCAGTTAAAGAAACTTTTAACAACCAGCTTTCATGGTATCTGAATGGAGGCATACAACACACCACAGCACTAGGAAGTATCTAGCAGGATTTATAATTATTATTATTTTATGTATTTGTGTGTTAATTCATTCTTCAAGTTTCAAGATATTAACTTCACTTTCCAGAAAACAAGTACACTGTAAAGACATATACACTGTAAAGTTCTCAGTATAAATATAAGGCTTCTTTAGATTTCAGGAGACAATACTTCTGCTCTTAACTACATTCTTCTGTCATGTTCACCATTCTTTATATATTAACTACACTTTTTATTGGATATGGCTGGTAATAAACTACAGTGCAGTGCATAACCCAGTATCAATGGTTTTTCACAACATTTTTTAGAAGTGTGATCTTAAAGATGCTCACTGATTCATCCTTCCTTACATAAAGATAAACAGAACTAGTGAGGGAGGACTCTGCTATATGTAATCTAGCATATACATCACAACCTTCTAAAAACAAATTGGCAACTGTTAAAATGTTTTCACTAAAACTGCTGTGAAAGATTTATTTCATTTTTTACAATATGTATTTTCTTTAAAGAGCCTGAGAGATTTAGGGAGCATTTTTTCCTTCATGACTCATCCAATATGAATTTCTCTTTCAAGAAATTGTTCCAGGAGTAAAAAGTGATACTCAGAGTTGTACCGTCAATACAGACAAAATACTACTATGTTCGCTGGAAAATAAAACTGGACCTGGAAACAGCCAATGTGCAAACAGATATGTGACTGAATTTCAGGTTGCCTAGAATTAGGGATTTTTTCTATTTGTTCTTTTTATTTATTAATTTTACCCTTACAGAATATTACCTCCACCCTCAATCAGGCACACATCACTGCAAAATGTTCCACTTTTTTCATTTTTAATTAAAGTTTGTGCTAATCCGTTTCAAAAAAAATCTTTCCCTCCATTCCTTTGCAGGTTTACTGGATTCTCAGAAACAGTGTTCACGGTCCCTGAACTGCAATACCACTGCAGCGTATCCCCTGGTTGACAATCATGTAATGCGCTGCTAGCTCACAACCACGTAGAACCCTCTTAAAATGCCCTCCTGCCGGCTTCATCTCCTGCCTGCAAAGAATGAACTTCACATCACATCACATCTAGACCTAACAGCCTTGCCCCAAATATATATTTTGACCCAAGCAGCAGCAACAATGACCGTTACAATGGTGCTGAAAAATAAGTAGGCTCTACTCACTGGCCCATATCATCATGCTGGGGTGATATAAATGCATGGTGCTAAGAGAGGGAGCTGAACTGTGGTAGCAATCCCAAACTGGACCTTTTCTTAAAACAGACCTGGCATACAGGAGCAAATAATCTGTCAGTCATAACAATGCTTCTGCCTTAACCAGAAATTACGGCACAGAACTGGAGCAGATCCCCTGTTACCACTTTGCAACATCAGCTCTGTGACACTGACAACCACCCACAGTCTCTCTTCTCTAATCTGTGGAGAAGTTTCACAGCAGAGACTTATCGGTTGCTAAATTATTAGTAGGATAATCATCTTTGGCAAAAGTTTTGGTTTTTTTTTTAACCAGTGTAAAATATTTAGTTACAAAATACTTCACGAGTATTTACTCTTTTCATTTGGTTTCCACAAACTCCAAATACACTGCCAGATTTTTTTTATTTTAATTCCACAACTCATATTCAACTCAAAATATTGAATGCACAGTCAGTAGAATAAGTAACCAAAGTATCCAGAGGGACTGAACAGCAAACTCTACATCACAGCACAGTGAGTGAAAATTAACAGTTCCTGAAATCACTGTATTTAAATTCCAATAGAAGGAAAGAGTGAAGCTTATGTCATTAAGAGTGTCCACTAGTTCGATCATTTGAAAGCTAAGTTTTACACTATATAGTGGTTCTATATACACAATATCTACACAAAATTTTCTTGGGTGTTGCAGGTTTAAATATAGCAAAGTGCACAGTTATTGACTTCTTCTGCATTCAGTAACCTGGCTTTGACTGAAGAGAACTTTAGAGAGAGTGCTTCATATAGGCTTATTTCAACCACTGGATATTTACTATGTAAAAATCGTGTTTCCAGAGGAAAAGGATTTACATTTTTTTTCATGGTAATTATTTTAATATTTACTTGGCACCCAGCATAGGGCATGCTCTACCATCATGCTACCTTACTTCAGCACCAGTTAGGCCTAATGAAGCAAGTAAAACATGTACATACACACCTGCAATCCGGGGAGGGTTTTTTCCCCTATTTTAGTCTGAAAGTAGATTAACATCACACTAATAGACATTCAAAAAGAAACAGCAGCAAGAAAGATTAAAAAAAAAAAGTTGGAAGCAAAATTTAAGAAATACTACAGTAAATTATGCATAAATTTTAAAATGTATATTTTGTATAAATGGTGGATAGAGCACAAGGTTCAATTTTAGGTCATAGTGCATGTGTGATGTACACTGCTCTGCCTTAACTTGGGTTTGTGCAGTACTGCTTAGTACCAGTACAATATTCTACTAGGGCAGGTGAGATTATGAACTTTTAGGTTTCTGACAGTTGGAGTAAGAGACTGCCTAGCATAGCTGCAGATGAATGTGTCATTCCCACCTAGAGCATGGGTTGTTACCCAAAAGAAGGAAAATAGGAAGCCAATTTTATACTAATGCTACTTGAAGTTTCAGGCCAAACAAAGCATACTGAAAACTTGCATAATAGAAACTTTAGTTGAACCCTCAGAATGAAGCAGGTCACATTTCAGTTTTCCCCATTAAAAACTTGAATTACACAATTAAACAAATTACCATGTGAATCACTGAGCAGTACACCCAGTTTGGAATGGCAAAACATTAGTAAACAATGACTGACCCATGTTACACAGATATGAAAATGTCATTAAAACAGCAGATACAGTTTAATTTAAGATAGTACAGCGGACCTCTACCCAATACTTCTAACCCTTACAACTATAGTCAACCAGAAAGTCTTACCACAACTAAGCAGGCAATCGTTGCAAAGCTTACTGCAAAGAAAACATCGAACACTTGCAGTGATATAAAAACAAGCTAAAAAAAAAATAAGGCAAATCCTAATGCCAAGTTGTTTTTAATCATAAAGAGACAACCAAAATTATCCAGTTCACTCAAACCTAAAATGTTTATGGCATAAACAATAGTTCAGCAATAGTACAGGAGTGATCTCTTCTCACTCTTCTGAGGACATATTAGAGAAAATTAATCTTTGAAGGTGGCTATTTCTGCCAGTAATTTAAAATATCTTTTCTAATATGACAATTTACAGCAAAATCACAGTTGCCTTCAAGGCAACTGATGGATTTCAGCTTTAGTAAATAAGTTGGGGGCCCTTCCCCGTATATTTATAAGGAGGGTAAAGAAAATTAGGAAATAATGGCTACACTAAAAACACACTACTGTGTACAGTATAGCACTCACAGTCAATCATAATATCAAAGAAACACTTCTTTAAGCTTAACGTGAACTGTTGATTTAATATTTAAGGAAACAGAGAAAGCTGCTGAATGTCCCAGAAATCCTCCAGTTCTGTTCATTAATAGATATTGTGCAGCAATACATTAATACCAATGTTGCATAAGACTTCAAATATAAAAGAATAGGATTTTCCTCCCTTTCATCACATTTAAAAAAATATTTTTTCCATCAGTAAGTTGCAGTATTACAGTGTGATTGTACATCCCTGCACTGTATTGCAGCACTACATTAGTAACACATATCCAAGATCCAGCATGTTTTTAGGGTATGCAGCCAGTTCAATTGCAAACCTAAGGAAGATTTCCATCAAGCCACGAAACTAAACTCTGCACAAATATTTAACAGCTCTGAGACCTCTAAAGGCTTAAAATAACATGTATTTCATGGTATGCGAGCAGCCAGCCCCATGGCTGTGATCTGCAAAGTGCAGAGTACTCGGTAAACATACCATTGCAAATAAAGCATTGTTTCTCCTTTCAGTCTTAGAATTCTTAGACTTAAATGCTGAATGAAAACCTAATACTTACTGAGACTTCAAATCATAAACCATGCAATAATAGCTTATATATTTCATTAAGTTTGTATGTAACTTCCCATGCTTCACAACAATTCTTCATCCCCCCCGAGCAGATGAAACACAAGTTCATTTAAGACAAACTGTAGGGTGAGTTCATTTTTTTCAGCAGCTAACACTAAGCCATAACCCATTCAAACAGAATCCTTTCTAAGACAATAGGTTCCTTTTCAAACTGCACAACCAATGTGGTTTTCTAGTTGTCAGTTTTAGGTGCGTGCCAGCATGAAATGTTCTTGCATCTAAAATTTTAAATAATTACTCCTATTGATAAGATGTGAGCAGAAGCAGAATTACATCATCATAGTTAACACTTACCAAAATACATGATGTTTCTCATTAATCATGCAGTCAGAATCCCACCACTGTGTATTCAGCATTAGCTCCTGCACAGGGCTGACATGTAAAACAGAGCTCCTTTCATTCTACATTGCGTGGAAATTTCCCAGCATAGGAACAGTGAGTGAGTAGTGTGCCTCCTCAGGAGGAGTGCTTTGCAGGCAGTCTTATCCCTGATACAATCCCGGTCTGATTTAGCGTTTACTCTGGCTGCATGCTGCACTGCCCATTCTTACTGTAATCTGACTCCTCCTTGTCATGTCCTTGCTGTGCCTGTGACATCAGTACTAAGAGTACTACAAACAGATTTTTTTTTTTGAACTAGCTCCCATTGGGATGTTCTAATATCTTGGTTCAACTAATCTGAGCTTGCAAAAAAAAAAGTCTTAAAATCTTATACTTTTTGGCGGGTGTGTGTGTGTGTGTGTGTGTGTGTAATAAATGCACTCAGTGACATAATATGGTCTATTATATAATAGGCCGGGAAAGACAGCACATATATCGTCAACATATTTTCCTCACTGAGAGCACAATCCAGAAGGGTGCTGAATGCCCTCAATTTCCATGGACCCCAATGGGATATGAAGGTGGCTGGCACTTTGCAGGATGAGGTTAAATAGATGTTTCCATCCAAGTCTTGTATGAAGCTTAGTTTCCCTCTAAATACATTTTTAAAAACCCAGAAATCGTAAATAGAAATACAGTTGTGCTCAAATGAGTTAAAACTATGATTTCTGCCCATAAATAACAATGTGAGAGACAAACTTGATGGCAGAAAAGATTTATAATGAGGTTAAGAACCTTTCACCTCTAGCTCTCAAGATACAGTCCAGGTTGGTAAGTCATTAGCAGCTGATGGCTAGTTTGTTGTCTCTGTGACAAATGTGGTGATCCCAAGCCAGGTCCTAATAGACAGATTCCCCCCACATGATCATAGCTGCTAGGACAACTGGCATCTTTGTTGGCAGTCTCCAGAAGAAAGACAGAAGACATAGATAATGAAATACCCCATTGCCCTAGAGGTCATGCCTCAGATTAGATTTGATGCATATTAGCAGCACTGGGGAGGCTGCACTGTCTGTACCTCTGTATGTACCGAGTCTGTTCTGTGGATCAGTAAAGGATATTAGTTTTGTGTATTGCCAGTATGGCATCTTTCACTAGTAATACACTTAAGATAAATAAATAAAAATAAACTAAAAAATAACAAAGGAAAGTACACTGACGTGTTTATCTCATTATAGTGGGATCAAATGGGATAAATTCTTTCATTCCACAGGAAAGAGGATGACAGATATCATAGAATCATAGATGATTAGGGTTGGAAGAGACCTCAGGAGGTCAATCCCCTGCTCAAACCAGGACCAACCCCAACTAAATCATCCCAGCCAGGGCTTTGTCAATCCAGGCCTTAAAAAGCTTTAAGGATGGAGATTCCACTATTTCCCTAGGTAACCCATCCCAGAGCTTCAACACCCTCCTAATGAAATAGTGTTTCCTAATATCCAACCTAGACCTCCTCCACTGCAACCTGAGACCATTGCTCCTTCTTCTGTCATCTACCACCACTGAGAACAGCCTAGTTCCATCCTCTTTGGAACTCCCCTTGAGATAGTTGAAGGCTGCTATCAAATGCCCCCTCACTTTTCTCTTCTGCAGACTAAATAAGCCCAGTTCCCTCAGCCTCTCCTCATAAGTCATGTGCCCAGCCCCCTAATCATTTCCGCTGCTCTCTGCTGGACTCTTTCCAATTTTCCCACATCTTTTTGGTAGTGTGGGAACCAAAACTGGACAAAATACTCTAGATGTGGCCTCACCAGTGCCAAATAGAGGGAAATAATCACTTCCCTCGATCTGCTGGCAATGCTCCTACTAATGCAGCCCAAGATGCTGTTAGTGTTCTTGGCAACAAGGACACACTGTTGACTTTCATCTAGCTTCTTGTCCACTGTAAACCCCAGGTCCTTTTCTGCAGAACTGCCGCTTAACCGGTTGGTCCCCAGCCTGTAGCAATGCACGGGATTCTTCTGTCCTAAGTGCAGGACTCTGCACTTGTCCTTGTTGAACCACATCAGATTTCTTTTGGCCCAGTCCTTCAATTTGTCTATGTCACGGGACGCTATCCCTACCCTTCAGTGTATCTACCTCTTCCTCCAGCGTAGTGTCATCCACGAACTTGCTGAGGGTGCAAGTAATCCCATCATCCAGATCATTAATGGTATAATTCACTTAAATCTCCACTTCTTATCCTTAAAACCTCCACACTAAGTTCAGCTTTTATGAGGTCCCATCACTTAAGGTGAAATTATTCTAGTATCAAAGGAGCCAAACAAAGTTCTGTTGTAGATGGTGGCTATATACTAGAAATGCAAGGGAACTCTACACCCCGTACAAGACTTGACTGGGTTTCATGCTACCGTCACAAAGGTCAAAAGAGTTGAGTGCAGCCTGAAGGAGGGGAAAGGCCATGATATGAATTTCATGACAAGAAGGTCCTGCAAAAGAGGTGTATAGGGGTCATGGCTAAACTTGGGTGAATAACTATTTTTTCCTCTGTCAGAGCTGGAAAAAAAAAACATCAAGAAAAAAAATTCAGCTTGACCTAAGCAAAACCCAAGTGTTTCAGAAAAATTGGGCAAATTGAAAAGTCAACAAAAAACTATTTTGGGTCAAACAAAATGTTTTGGTAGATTCAAAATGAACCATTTCATTGTGTTTCTAGGCACTTTTTTATACAAAAGCAAAAGAAACAAAGGGCTAGGTTCACAAAAGGTGAGAAGGAGGTAATGGAAGCCTCCTTTATAACCTTTACCCAGTGGATAAAGCACCCACCTGGGATGTAGGCAACCAACATTCAATTTCCCCTCCTCTGTGGAACGGGGATTTGAACTTGAGTCTACTATTTTGTAAGCAAGGGCCCTGATCAGTGAGGTATGGGATATTCTGGCATAGGCTTCTTTCAGCCTCTTCTGTTGAAGCTTTTCCACTATGTATAAATAATTAAGTATTCACCAGACCGGGGACTTGATCTTCAGTCTCCCACCTCCTACAGGGAGTGCCCTAATCACCAGGCTATACAGTCATTCTCACTCACTCATTTGCTGCCTCTTTGTACAAGGGAATATATTTTACCTCTAGCAGAAAATGTGGTTCCTGATGTCCAGTCCAGGTATTTCAGATAAGAAGTGGTGACATTTTTCGAGGAGGGGCAAGTAATCCTCACAGATCATCAGCAGACTTACTCAGGGCAATCTCTGCTGCCCTCACATACCTCTCCTTAGTGGGGATAAAAAAGACCAGAGGACCTATCCAATGGCAAATCCTTCAACTCTACTCTTGACCTAGCCTTGCCTCTCCCCAAACATCTCTGCAGAGCTCTAGGTTACAGGAGGTCGCAAATCCAGCCTCCATCTTGCACAGCAAAACTACACTGAGCATGCTGAAGGAGGACCCTCTACACCAAGGAAGGTAGAGGTAGCTGTTACATTTTGACTGAACAGCAAAGGTTATAGATGTAGGGGAAGCTGATAGTAACACAGCTATTTGCTGTGGTAGCTTTATTTTTCTGGCAACGAACAGGGACACACGAAAATGAAGCTCTGCACCTGGTGAGTACAGAGTGCCCAAATAGTTAAAGGGGCAGATCAACGCAGTAGCATTTGGAGCTTAGCTGCCGGCACAGAAGCCATCTCCTCCTCATTCTAAACAGCTGCTTAATGTGTAATGCTACCTGTGTCATCTTAAATTGTCATGTATCTTGGGCCAGATCCTCAGCTGGTATAAAGCACTGTAGCTCTGTTTAAGTGAATGAAGCCTAGCTGATTTACACCACCACAGGATCTTGTCCCTTTTAAAACTCATCTTCAGTACAGACACAGTTTGGATGATTATTTTCACTTTTATATTCTAATGTGTTAAAACTGTCACTCCAGTTATTATATGTTGTATGAACAAAGAAAATCTATAATCAAAAAGAGCCATAAGAGAACTGGATATTTTATTTAAGTAACTTTGAATTTCCCTTATGGAGCAGATGCAAGGGAAGAGGCTGGTCTTTCTTTCTGGCAAGCTTCCATAGCCCAAATTCACATACTTCGGGCCAAATCATGCTTTTACCACATGTGTAATTCCCAAAAAATCGCAGAAAGCATCAGAGCTCCAATAAACACAGGCCAAATTCTGATCCCAAAATGGAATTGCATGGCTGCAAAGGAAAACAGGATTTGGTGTGGTAATTTTCACATTCAGTGATTGGTGTTTTAAGACAAGCATTTAGGACTCTACTGCACAGAGCTTTACAGGGTCATAAAGTAAGAACCTTCCTTATGCCTGTGAGTGCACTACTTGGACCAGGTGTCTGGGCATGCAGGAATAAGCTAGTGGGCAGATAGAGAAAACCCTGGGTTCTTCCCTTCTGATACACAGACCAGCAGAGCTGAGCTGGCACAGAGGTGTTAAAATTTCCTGCAGGTATGAGTCAGCAGCATATTACAACCTGCCTAGATTAAGGGAGAAGTAGGGTGGGAATTGTACTTCCCAAAGACATAATTTGTGCCCTGTGTTTCTCCTGGGCGACCCCTATGCTCAGGACCAAAGCCACAATGCAGCCCTTGGTAAGGTATATGCTCTACCATCCTGTTTTTTTAACTTTGAGCCCACTCTTTTCACACACATTTTAGTACTAGTTTATACTCTGCCCCCATGTTGGGAACTAAAACTACTTGCAGACATGTCTACTGCAAACATTGATTAATATTTAATAAAATTAATGTGCCTGCTGATTCCTGGAAACCTCACTTCTGGTTTCGAATTATCCCAGGAAGCAACCAATAATAGATGCATATCAAGATTCTTACTGGTTGGCTTTGAGGAATTTCAATCTGATAGACTTACCGCACTTTTTTTTTTTTTTAAGGTGAGTGCAGAAGCACATCCAGGGACTCTTTGTTGGCAGAAATGTAATAACGTGCAACAAAAGACACCAGTGACACAACATTATCAGTTTGTGTGTCTCGTATAGAAGGTTAAAAGATCTCATACACCTGAGAGGGTTCCAATTTTTCTCAAAATAAATTTCATCTATTGTGCACAGACAACCATGAGCAACAGAAATGTACTGTGTTGAATCTGAAAACAAAATGGAAGCAGCAGCCCAAATCACACGGAATCTCTTTGTTTCCCTTTGAAAAATGAAAAAAAAAAAACCTCTTCAAGGTAAACTGAGCAGAATTTAAGCAAATTGGGGATGGGGGAACATTATGGATAATGGACACTTTATTATTATTTATGCCATAACAACAACAGTGCAGAAAGAAGAGTAATTAAGCCACAATTTTGCAAGAATCCAAAAGTAATTGGAAGTGTTTCCAAGTGTGCATAAATGTGTGCCTGAAGTCAAATACACTTAATACATTGGCTAGAAGTTTGGTTTGTTTTTACTTTGAAGCCATCTGGAATAGTTTAAGACATATGGCATTTTTACTACAAAATAACATAGATTTTGTAATTCCTAACTAATCCCCTGAGGTTAAATTAAAGGGGAGGGTGTGTGTGTGTGTGTGTGTGTGTGTGTGTGTTTGTGTTTAACTATCATAGTAGCTCATCTCTGTTCTGATCTTTTTCCACTGGATACAACTACCAAATGTGCTTTTACCCTTGACTCAGAAGTGTCACTTCTAGAAATCTGCAGTATTTGTCACCATGAATACCATTTAACTGCACAGTACCCAAAGGAACTCTGTACTGCCACACATGAATACAACTGGAGGAACTTAATTAATCTTCCTGTCACTTCCATGATGCTTTTCATTAGTTTAGCTGCTATCTGATCAACTGGTCCATTCTCTATTGGAAATGGCTATCCAGAACCTCTTATAAAAGCATTTTCTAGAGATAAACAAAGACTCTCCTTTTGATGTGGAGAGCCTTTACAAATCTTAGCCATGCAGACTTTATCTGTTCAATAACAGTACTTGCAGCAAACCTTATGTGTAAGTGGCTAGGATTTTCCAAATATGAGGTTTAAGAACTATGAATAGCACCAATATACATTTATGTGTAGAAACCAAGTGGCTTACATTTTATACTGATACTAGTTTACAGTCTGGACATAGATATATTTCAAATGAAAAGTCTGGACATAGATAGATTTCAAATGAAAGGTCACATTTTTCTTCATGAATAGTGATGTTTATTACAGTGCCTTTAAAAAAAACTCAGTTCAACATTTCAGGCACTGGCTCTGCTTGTTATTCCACTAAGGGACCCATTCAGGTATTTGATTGGGGTTAAGATGATAAATCAGAATGAATAATATGCCTAATGCAGAAGCTTCTTTGATCATGTCTATTGATCACAATTTGTTAGAGATATTATAATCATATAAGCAATAAGTCATGGCAGGAAGTGATAAGTCTTATTCAGGGTTCATGTTATAGATCAAATGTTTTTAAGAAGATCCATAACTATTTCAGTCAAGAGCTGGCTTAAGGCAATTTATGGCCCTACACAAACTCTCTGGCCCTATCCAAGTGCCATTGCTCCTAGACTGTAACCTTGTCCATTCCTCCAGGTGGCAGTGACAGGGGCCATCCACATAAGAATATTAGTTGGACTAATGAGAAATTCACCACCACTTCTGTTTCAGCAGACTGGACCTTTACTTGCTTCTCAGACCACTGTTCCCTGTTCAGGCAGGTTGTGGTCCATCCTGGAGGACAAAGGATTCGGATATGTAGGGGCCCCCTTATGCATAGATTCATAAGGTTTAAGGCCAGAAGGGACTATTAGATCATCTAGTCTGACCTCCTATATATCAGAGGCCATTATATTTCACCAGTTACCCCTGTATTGAGCCCAATAATTTGTGTTGGCTAAAGTGTATCTTCCAGAATGGCATCTAGTCTTGATTTGGAGACAGCAAGAGATGGAGAATCCACCACTTCCAATGGCTAATCACCTTCACTGATTTCCAATTTAAATTTCTCTGGCTTCAGCTTTCAATCATTGGTTCTTATTATGCTTTACTCCACTGGATTAAAAAGCCTTTTCTACCCAGTATTTTCTCCCTGTGGAAGATACTTATACACTGTCATTAAGTCATCTCTCAATCTCCTTTTGGATAAACTAAACAGATTGAACTCTATGTTTCTGACCATAAGGCATTTTCTTCATCCCTTGAATCATTTTTTTATCTCTTTTCTGCACCATCTCCAGTTCAATATCCTTTTTATAATGTGGACGCCAGAACTGCAAGTAATATTCCACTAGTGGCCTCACCAATGCTGTACCCAGAGGTCAAATCACCTCCCTACTCCTACTCACTACTCTTCTGTTTATACACCCAAGAATCACATTAAACCTTTTTGCCACAACATTGTTGAGTTACTCATCCACTATGACCCCTATATCATTTTTAGCGTCATTACTTCCCAAGGTAGAATCCCGTCCCCCCATCCTAGAAGTATTGCCTACATTCTTTGTTCCTAGATGTATAAATTTACATTTGGCCATAATGAAACATATATTGTTTACTTGCACCCAGCTTACCAAATGTTACCAAATCGCTCCATATCAGTGACCGGTCCTCGTCATTATTTACTCCTCCTCCATTGTCCGTGTCATCTTCAAACTATCTGTAATGATTTTATGTTTTCTTTCAGGTCCTTGATAGATATATGAAATGGTACTGGGCCAAAAAAGTTATCCTTATGGCACGCCACTAGAAACATACCCTCTCTCTATTATGAGATCTACCAGTTATCCCATTTATAATCCACTTAATATGCAACATGTTGATTTTGTATCTTTCTAGTTTCTTAATCAAAATGCCTTACAGAAGTTCAGTTACATTACATTAACACTATTAAGTTTATCAACCAAACTTGCAATCTGATAAAAAATGAAATCAGGTTTGTCAAGACATATTTACCATAAAATAATGATGATTGCATTAATTGTGTTCTAGTCTGACCTCCTGTGTTATACAGGAAGTCAGCCTAGATGATCACAAAGGTCCCTTATGGCTTTGAAATCTATTCATTTTATGCTTTAATTCTTTATCAATGGAATCCCATATCAGCTTTCCTATTATTTTTCCCAGGATTGATGTCAGGCTAACTGGCCTATAGTTAGCCATGTCATTCAGCATGCCCTTTTGTTTATTGGTACATTATTATTCTTCCAGTCTTCTGAAATGTCCCTGTTATTCCAAAATGTATTAAAAATGGACATCAGGGGGCCAGAGAACCCCTCAGTCAACTCTTTTAGGACTCTTGGGGGCAAGTTATCTGGGCCTTCTGATGTAAAAATGGGTTTCCAGAGTAGCTCTTAATATTCTCCTTGATTACTAATGGACTGGGAAATACTTCATGTGATAGGCATAGTACATCATCCTGCTTCTTTTCAAGTATACAACAGTAATATTTATTGAACACTTTTGCCTTTTCAGCATCACTATTGACAGTTTTACCATCTCCATCTAGTAATGGGCTTATAACATTGCCAGGATTTCTTTTATTCTTAATATACTTTAAAAACTATTTATTGTCCATAATATAGTCACCCATGGAGTCTCCCCCAATGTCTTTGGCTTCCCTTTTCTACACTTTATAACTTTTCATTTATATTGATTGCTAATTTATATTGATTGCTATCTGTTTCCCCTTTTTTGCATTTGTTATATGTTGCCTCCTTATTTTTAATTGCAGCCTTCACTTTGCCATTGAACCAAGAAGGACTTTAGACTAAAGTTACTCTCTTTTTGTTGATTGTTGAATCATGCCTTTTTGGCTATCTAGTAAACACTTTGTTAAATAACTCGTGATAGAGGTCATTCTTATTTTTCTGTCTGAATTTTCTCCCTAATAACTTCATTAATAATTCTCCTCAGTTTGAGAAGTTAGGCCCTTTGAAACACAAGTATATATTGCTAGGAACTGTACTCTGTTTCACCATATTGAATGTAATTAGATCATGATCACTGGTCCCTTGGTAACCAGGCTAGTGATTAATTCATATTCATTCATCACAGCAAGGTCCAAAATTGAAGGCTGATAATGAACTAAGATCTCTGTTTCTCAACATACAATCTATGATAACTTCTACACTGTAATCCCAAATTGGAAATTGTTGCAAAGAAGGAGCCTGAACCAATGCCCACTGAAATCAATAGGAGGTTTTTGTTGATTATCATGGGAATTGGATTGGACCCAAATATACGATAAAATATCAGTGAAGAAGAGAAAGCTACAAACCATGTTAATTAATTCCATGGAAAACATGTACAAATTCAACAAGTCAAGTATAGTCCTCAAAGGAAAAACAAACATTCTGGGCATTCTGGTGACATAAAAGATGGGGCAAGTTACACAGCAGTAAGCTGTAACACACCAGTAACTTAACGTACAGAGTGGGTGGAAGGATGGGATAAAATAAAGTACAGGCTCTGCTCTTTCAACAGATATTTTAAACCAACTTACACTGGACTTTCTCATCAGCTCTGAATTTGACCCTTAAATTTACACCTTGCTATTCTATACCCATGTGCTACACGTTGTGGAAAAAAAATGTGTTAGCATATCGTGAAAATGCCAGTGACTTACATTTATACACTGCAAGTCAGGAGGTTTCAGAACTTGGGATCTCTATTGGATCATTCACACCCACTGAAATCCAGCCACCTCTGGGATGAACATGGCAACTGTTGGTAGTGCACAGCATCACTACACAGCAATTTAGAGCAGAAAGTGAGGAATATCTTCAACTGAAACCAAAGCTGGAATTTGTGTGTGGAAAATGTAAACTACCCACTGACAATTTGATGAGGACACTGCTGTTAATAGCATCCCTACATTTGCAAGATTTCCATTGGATCTTTATTTACCTTAATTTTTCATCCCATACTAAAGAATGGCATCTCCAATCTTTCTAAGACAGTGCTGAGGCACTTGTTCCTTAATCTATAGAGCAAACACTGCAACCAAACAACAGCCAATATAGCAGCCTACAGTAACTATGTGTTCCACTGAGTTCTCCGAGGACTGACATAGGCCAGCCATGTTTATCTTTAAAGACGAAATGGGATCAAAACACAAAATGCTTGCTGCCATTTACTGTTTAATAGAAAAAAATATTGTAAAATCACCCAGGGACAAATGATTTATTTTAAACTCTGAATGCTCCAGTACTTTTCTTACAGAAGAAGAACAAAGACACCGCTTTTCTAACACACTGCCAATAACATTCAAATACTTTCGTATCTGGTTTATAATAGTTAGCTTTAAAAGGAGGGTTTCATCTCTGTTCAGAGCCTCTTCTCATTCTAATTCAGAAAGACATTTACACAGAGAAACTCTAGTTTGTATCAGCACCAGATTTTCTTGTTACATCTTTTTGTACCGCTCCCTTTTGATCTGCTGTATCTCTGAATTTAATTATGAAGTCTGAAAACACCCTGCCACTATATCTGCCCGTAAAGTAATTCTATCTGTTTCCCATGTCCCAATGAAAAGACTGTGGCCTTGTTTACACTTACAGAGGTGCTGCGGTGCAGTCGCACTGTTGTAGTGCTTAGTGAAGACATTATCAACGCCAACAAAAAAGAGCTTCTCGTAGGTAGTCCACCTCCCTGAAAGGTGGTAGCTATGTCAACAGTAGAAGTCCCCCCATCATCTACACTGTATCAGTGTGTCACTCAGGGGTGTGGATTTTCCAAACCCCTGAGTGACGTAGTTATAACAACATAAGTTTGTAGCGTAGACCAGGGCTGTACCTCAGAGTCAAGCTCTCTCTCACATACTACAAATAAAGCTTAAATACAACTCTTCTCAAATATATTAGGGACAACATACATAATTTTAAAACACAGGCATTTAAATTTAGGCCATTAGATGCTTAAGTGGCTTGCTTTTTTCGATGGTTTGCAAACTCAGTACCTCTAAACATCAGACCACTTTTAGGTGCCTAAATATGGATTTAGAGGGGATAGTGTCAAAGTTCAGGTACACACATTTGAAAATACTGGTCTAGGTTCTTAGCACACACAGATTCTTCCTATGTGCACCCACCTCTGAACTCTGTGATAAATCAGAATTGTAAAAGGGCTTAATTACAGTTTACTCTACCCCTTAAAGTATAATTAGATACCTGAAAGAATTTCATAGAGGTTTTGCCATCCACAGACTTTGCAGTTGCTTGCCTATCCTCTTCTACTCATCTAGTAAGTGAATTACCTCCAAGAAAACTGCATTCAAAGTGATTATTACTCGCGTATGGACTATCTATGAGGCAAAGTATAACTCTGAAAATAACTGATTTTTTCACTTCACTGGCAGTTCTGAAAAATGGGGGAAAAATTAGTTTGAATCAAACCAAAATATTCTGAATTTTTGGCCACTCGAAAAAGTGAACAAAACTTTTGTTTCATTTTCAGGCATTTAAAACATTTTTTTTAAATAAAAGCAAAGGAAACAAAGGGCTGGATTTACCCCCACAAAAACCAACCACCAGTGACAACTGTGCATGCACCCACACCCACACCACCCTTATACTTGATAGGACAGTGATTAGGGAACTCAGCTATGATGTGGGAGCCCAAGGTTCAAATCCCCACTCTGGAGCAGGAACTTGAATCCAGGTCTCCCTTCCCCCAAGTGAGTGCCCTAGCTACCAGCATGTTGGCTATTTGCAGAGGGAAACTCTCAATCTCTCCTGTTAAAGCTGTTGCACTTTGTATAAATACATAATAATTAAAGCAGGGAATTGAACCTGGGTCTTCTTTCTCCCTGACAAATGCCCTAACAACTGTGCTATTGGGTGAAAGAAGGGGACTGTTTTGTGAATGGCACCTAAGCTCCTTGTGAATCTATACCCCCCTGTTTTTTGAGGGGCAGGTGTTTGTTTTGTCCAAAACTGTTCACCACCACATTTGTCTCAAATTTGCAAATAGTTTGGTTGACCAGAGTCTGAATTTTGGGGCGAAAAAACTATTTGTCTGAAAAAATTTGCCCTGCTGTCGGAGGGACGTTCACCTCAGTGAAGAGGATCTGTACCAAGCTCTGTGTATCACTTTAGCTCTGGAGTGGTGCTAAAGTGAGGAAGGGCCTGCTGGTGTATCAGCATGAGAGAGGGATAGAGGGGGGATGTGTCTCTCTGCTTCTGTGTGTTCTGCACAAACCAGAATCAAAAGCGATGTTGAAGGTAGCAGTCCAGCAAGGAAACAGGGTCTTCGATTACATGGATGTTGTGACCTTAACACCTACTAAAGTTGAGGGGAACGGTTGAATGCAGCCACCATTCTAACCCATGACATGGAATAGCAAACTTGTGTTGGGGAGTGAGTGGCAGTATACTGCAACCCTCTGCCTTGTCAACTTCATATGCATAAAGCCTGATTTCTCATTTTTTGTGAGGGAAGTGAGTTTTGTTTAGGTGGATTTCTTTTCCAACTCCTCCTGGAGAGTTGGCTGCAGTATAAAAGTGACTTCTAGCTCATACTTGTGTTGCGGCAATTTAGCTCTGAATAATAGAAAATGGGATCACTAAGTGGAAAGCCCACACAGAGAAAATGGTATAGGAGACAGAAAAACCCAGTGTAACCATTTTATCCAAAAGCCTATAGCATGCCACAAAAGATAATCTTGTTTTTAAATTGTTGCTCCTTTTTGTATTAGAACTCTCTTAAGTTACGTATCTGTCACATCCTTCCTTGAACACTGACCCCCAGAGCATTTCATCCAGTAATTATTTTTACTAAAACTAGTTGCCTACACATTAAAATTAACTGAGCCAGGTTTTATGTTCATTTTCCTACAATGCCATTGACTTCAAGGACAAGTTTGGCCCACTCTTCAGACATCAACAATAGGTCGTATAATATGTGAAAATAATGAGATGTTGGTTACAACACAATACAAGAAGTTAAATTTTAATTATGTCTAAAAGGTCTTTTGCAGAAAAAAAATAGCTGATAGAAAAGTATACCAAAAATCCACCAATTTCTGAACAAATTAGTTTAAATTAGTTGCCTACACATTAAAATTAACTGAGCCAGGTTTTATGTTCATTTTCCTACAATGCCATTGACTTCAAGGACAAGTTTGGCCCACTCTTCAGACATCAACAATAGGTCGTATAATATGTGAAAATAATGAGATGTTGGTTACAACACAATATGAGAAGTTAAATTTTAATTATGTCTAAAAGGTCTTTTGCAGAAAAAAAAATAGCTGATAGAAAAGTATACCAAAAATCCACCAATTTCTGAACAAATTAGTTTAAATACATGATTAGTAATCAGTCTGCTCAAGAAATGCATATCATACAATACCGCATGAAACTCTGCTGTCAGTTATCAAACTCAATCGAGTTACTTTGGATTTACGTGTCAACAGAGATCAGAATTAGGTCCATCTATGATGAAATATAAAATGTTCTCCATTTATTAAAATGCACCATGAAGAAACCAAATAGGTTATTTTTCTCAACGATGAGGCTAGTTTCACCATAGCCGCGTAGTAATGATATTCGTGAAGATGTGAATAAATCTGAAGTATAAATAGAGCTATAAAAACTTTCCATAAATCCATAAATCCAAGGACAGTATATCAAATTTAAGGAATATTGAGCCACAACAACTTTTGGTCCTATCAAGAAATGCTCACTGACAAATAAGAGTCAAAATGGATATATGATCATTACTTATTTTCTTTGGTTAAGTACCCATGCCGTACTATAAATCTGCATTAACAGTTTCACTATAACCATTTCACAAGAAGAGCATTGGATAAACTGTAATGCCTCAAATGAACCTTACCTATTATGTTTGCCAATAGCAAATTCTGTAGCTAAGACTGAGATGTAGTTTCCGTTGTAACTCTCCCATGGTACATAATTTTTTTCAGCCAACTCCCTGTCTTTTGTGATGAAATATTCCATGGGAGTCAATCCAAACAAATTTTGTTTTGTGTATGTGTGCGCACACATGAGAGAGATAAAATCTTGTTTGGATTGACTACCATATTGGTAAATACTATATTTGGTACATATGAGCAAATTTGATCAACTACTCAGCTTACTAGCTAGACTGCAGCTTTGATGAGGCCAGGAGTAGTGGACTCACCCTCGGATGGGTAGAGTGGAAAAGATCACAACTAGGATCAGCTAGGGCAATGCTTCATGTGCTCCTCTGCTTCCCCTTCCCCCTCTCATTTGTTTCAGCATGTATTGAGGAGAGAGCTGCTGCTTTGTTTTTTCCCTTCCAATCCCTTTCCTGCCCACCTCTACAGCCACTGGATGGTAGGGGTGGTAATGGGGTCGGGTGATAGGCTCTTCCCTGGAGGAGCTGGAGGTTGCTACAGTTTGCTGTAAGGCAAGTAACCCTTTGAGGGTCCCACTCCTCCCCCTCTTAAACTAGTATTCTGGATTTCCTTCAGTGCCAGTGCCTAGGCTGAATTACAGTCCTGGAGTTTGGAAGGGATGTTTGCAATATGGCAAAACTGGCAAACTCTCATACAGGTTTTCACCTTCCATTTTGCATCCTACAGGTCTGGTCTTGCGGGTTTAAATTACAACGGTTGCAACACTAGCAAGTTGTAGTGCAGTTGGTGGGTTAGCAAGTGTATGCAGATGAGGCCCCTGTAATCTACTGCGCTGCTTGGGCAATGGTCCTAGGCACAGCAATCCATATTGAGGGGGTGCACCTCTATGTCTCATGCAGCTTGTGGCTTCACTGATCTCATCTCTGCTACTTCCAGAATGGAGAAAGGGAGCACTTTCAGGCTTTGGCTTCTGTCAGGGTTCCTGCGCAGGCCTGAGAATAGAGAGGGGGCACAGTCTTCATACCCACCCAGGCCACTGGAGCTAGTTGAGATCTGCATTGGAACAAATCATGAGATGGGTCCCAATGAGATTTGTCAGTTAGAAAGGTCCGGTCTGAGATACTTGTGACCCAGTGGGCTGCTTGGGAATTGGCCCCAAGCATGCACTGCAAGGTGAGGAATTGGTTAAGTATTTTAAAGTTTAAAACAGAAAATCAATGGGTTTCAAGCATTTTTAAAATCAGCAGCTAAGCTAAAAGTCCACTAATGATCTCAGATCATCAATAGAAGTGACTTTCAGTTTTTATATAATTTATGTGATTATTTAGCAAGATTGGCTAAGTAAATAACAAATGAAGAACTTCTGGGCATATTACATACTTTCCGAATTAGTCTCGCTGAAGTCAACACATTTTACCAAGGTTAGTTTTCAACTTTCTGTGAGTGTCTCTCAGGCAAGGGCAATTCTGAGAGGCAACTAATGGATTAGTCTTTGATCTCAGTTCCGTGACTCAAAGGCATTCAAACCTGCTAAAGAGATTTTTTTTAAATGGCAGAAATAGAAATATATACAAAAGGTAAAGACTAATGTGCCAAATTGGCCTATTACTTTGAGGGGAAAAGGGTTGGAGGGCAAGACACAGCCTTCCCTCAAAAATGATTGAAGGGACAATTTATAAAATA
Source organism: Natator depressus (assembly GCF_965152275.1). NCBI lineage: Eukaryota > Metazoa > Chordata > Testudines > Cheloniidae > Natator > Natator depressus. The sequence continues at coordinate 196,088,701 of NC_134235.1, read as the reverse complement.
TGTATTTATGGAATTTTAAGAAAGGCAAATGTGCAACAAGAAATAATGTGTGTTGGAAGAAAAGGAAATGTACAAATATTAAATATATCACCCATCTTGGACATTTAATTGAGAGTTAATGGGCACACCCTGCCTGAATCATGAAGACAACAATTCTGAGAAGGTGTAACCAGTTCAAAAAGAAATCTTGCCGAAAGACAAACAAGCACAGACTGGCCAAATAATATCAAATAGAAATACAGTATGGCTGTCACCAGACGATTATGCCATCAAGATTTTATGAAATGGGTGAATTAATTCAAAAGGGACAAATGTTATGTTTTAAAGCAGCTCCAATAGGAAACACTACAAGGAGATCCAAATTGTTCCTCCCTTTGATTGATTCTAGTTATGATTATAAACGCTTGCCAACAAGCAAGCAAAAGGTTCATAAACAACAAAAATATTGACAGGTTTCAGAGTAGCAGCCGTGTTAGTCTATATTCGCAAAAAGAAAAGGAGTACTTGTGGCACATTAGAGACTAACCAATTTATTTGAGCATAAGCTTTCATGAGCTACAGCTCACTTCATCGGATGCTCACGAAAGCTTATGCTCAAATAAATTGGTTAGTCTCTAAGGTGCCACAAGTACTCCTTTTCTTTTTTTAACAAAAATATTGAAAGTGTCTATAATGAGATGCCAGAAGGCGCAAAGAACCTCCTGCAAGTTGCTGAGGACTCTAGTCCCACTGATTCAACTCCCAAATGACTTGAGAGTTGGGGACTCCCATAATCCTACATGATCAAAGGACAATCAGAAGCCTAGAGAATATTTAATACTTATGGTATTAAATGGCAAAAAACAACCACCACCCTGCACTGATGCATAGTTAAGGTAGCCGAGTGGTATCTTGCGCCCTTCCAGAATGTCAGGTTCAGCAAAATAAACTTGTGAAAACCAAGAAATACAGAATTAAGGTTAAACACCCATGCATCTCTAACTCAGTCCGGCTGGAGCAGGGAATAGCTACTGGAAATTATCTGACTGTATTCCCGTTGCATTCATTTTGGTAGATGTACTTGTACTGAGTGGTGGAGGAATTAGTTGGAGCAGCTTGGAAGAACTGTGATTGTGATATGAAGTGATCTAGGTGGACCATGCCCCTCTGGTTTTGTATGCGAGACCCTCTCTCTGATCCAGGTCTGTGTGATCAAAGGAAAGAAGTGATATATGTACCTTGAGAGACCAGAATGCCTCATTTCTATGCTGTTTTGTCTAGGTTCTGCCAGTAGTGGATCACATGCTTTCCCTCCCCCCGATTTCTGCCAGGGCGGGAGTCAGGCTGAGGGGGATGTGCCTGGGACAGGCAACGGTACCTAGTGCTCGCATTGAGCCCCACTAGGTGGTGCCCAGAACAGGGAAGCAAGACCAGGATGGCAACACAACTCCACCAGAGGGGGCGTGGGGAAGCCCTCTGAGTCCCGCCACTTCCTTGCCTGTAGTCACAGTTTAACCTTTTAAATTGTGCCCTCTCCTCACTATCAAGGTTTATGGGTCATCTCTGAATTTGAGTAACTGTGAGGATTCTAGAGCATTTAGAAAATTCAAGCTTTAAACAAAAACTAATCTAAACCTTAATCATAGCAGAGCTGGTGCTTTACCTTTTCTAAAGGGCGTTGTAAGCATGTAAACTAATTAATCCTATTTCCCTGGCCCTGGCTGTTGGGCAGTATTATCTTCATTGAACCCCCTGCATTCTCATCTGTAAAATAGTTTGAACAAGGTTACATCAGATCCGTGGAAGAGCCAGGATTAGAACTGCCGAGCCCGGACTACGAGCCCTGCATTCATTCTGACTCCTATTAAATAAAGAATGAGAGCGAACAGTGTAACAAAGCAGATTGTGTAACACCTGTACCACTCTTATACATTACAGCAAGACAATAAGCAACATGCCTTACAATGTTTTAAGAAGACTTTGATTCATATTTCTTTTCTATCCACTACATTTGCATTTGTTTGTTTCCTGCATGACAAAACAGGCCAGATTTATCCCTAGTGTAATCCAGTGAGCCCAATGAAGTCATATCAGGGATGAATTTGACCCAAATTGTCTCCATGAGGTGACTAATAACAAAATAGGTTTTATTTTCATAATGCCACGAGTGAGCAGCCTTTCTTAAGAATGCTTGCAAACAATTGTTGTCAGCTTTCAAACACAATTTTATAATACTCTTGTGGCCTTCAAACATGCTACATTTTCATCCTTATCACCACATTAAATCGTGTTGTAACGTCTTTGGGACGAATTTGAATTTTTCAAGCTTGAATTTAATTACATTATGTAAACTAGAAAACGTCTCCACCAGTATGCTTTAAGGGAATAGTTTATCTTGGCAATTTTAAATTTTATTTTGTTTAAAATATTTGCATTTTGATAACTTCACTCTGCTGTATGCAGCATTTATTGATCTTTGTCGGGGAACCCATTTTCCATTTACTGAAGTGCATTTATTTTCCATAAACACTGAATTGCAGCACATTCTTACACAGTGTTTAAGGTAAAAAAAAATAATGAAAAAGTGCTTTTCAAAGGAAGCAGGATAATATGTCAGAGAATAAAAGATTTACAGAGGCATCACTACTTTGTTTCATGCCAATTTGGTAGACAGTGTGATGGGTCAATGGCAAGAATCTATGTTTGCTCTGGCCATAGTGGTTTAGTAGATCCCTTGCAATAATGCAACCACATTTCCATTGAAAGATCTCATGACAAAAATAAAATTAAGTAGCATCTCAGCTCCATTTAGAATTTATTTTTTGCCTTCTGCATCTATGTCAAATGCACATTACTCAATCTTACAGAAAGTTTTTTTTTCTTTTTGTTATTCATTCAATATTTGTTTTTAAGGTAGCATGTTTATGGAACATCCCTTTCCCCCTTCCTTCCTTTTCCATCTCTCCATTCCTCCTTCCCTCCCCCTCAACTCATACAGTCTCATAATGGAGGTAGCTGCATTCAGGTTCAGAAACAAGCAAAGGACTTATTTCATATTTAACTCACATATTTATCTTCATATTTCTCTCTCATTTATGGAAACGTGGAGGCATTTTACAGTCAATCAAGCAAGGCTTGCCTCCACCTGCAGTTGAGTGTAGCTCTTGAAATGCACTGGAGAACAATTCTGATTAGGGAACCTGGGAGGAAATATTATATGTGAAAATATACATACATTTCAAAGAGGCATGGAGATTTTCACATCCTTTCTAACTCCTAAGCTCTAGGAAGCCGGGACAGTATGTGAAAAGTCTCATATCACAGCTTGATATTAGCAAAATGAATAAGTCTGCTGCTCTGGCATGTAGTAGCCAACTGTTTCATAAACATACGGTGAATCTAATAAAAATATTGCCATGAAAAGAGTATTCTCTCTCTCTCTATACATATACATATATACTGTCATAAAAATGCATTAATAATCTTTATGTAACAGTTTCCTACTAATATCTTAGCTACTTTTTTTTTTTTTGCTTTTGTTTGTTTAAGATAATAAACCTATTTTACCTCAATTCCCAAGACAATAATTCTCCCAATCAGATCTTCGAGCAGGGTGAATCTCAAATAAATGGAAGAAATGAAGGGTTATTTGAGCTTTACAACACGGAATTTTTTTATCCAGCTGGATGCTCCCAGGCTGGAAATAGTGTTTAGTTGCACACTGCATCTGCTCTGGCACAAACAGATCTCCAGAAGGAGATATTGGCTTGGCAGAAAGATAATTTTTTAGCACAATTTTAGATTCTACTATATTTCCAGTGGTTGGAATACAGGGTAGAAACAAAAATTATTCCAGCTCTTAGGTGGTACGCAGCCATGTTGTCAGATGTGAAGCTGTTATACAGATGAATGAACACATACGTTATGATTGTGTACAGATCCCATTGCAAATATTGACACTTAAGAACTTTGTGTTGATTTGGGATTTTAGTTCCTTCACAAAGCATTTGGTAATTTAGGAGAGGTATAATCCTACCCTCAAAACTTTCAACCAATTTAAAGCAAAATGGCAGCTCAGACAAGTTCCCTTAAAGTTAAAAAGGTAAGAAGTATCTCTGCTCCTCTGTGTGCGGTATGTGTTTGTTTCTGTAGCAGGAGACACACAATAGAATAGGAAAGCGTTCAACCAATATGTGAAAAAGATGGTAGAATTCTGTGGCTTGTGTGCATTCATAGAGAAGAGAAATATGTCATCTCCCTGCTTTTTTGGTTTTGCCTGCGAGACTTGGTAATACCGAAAAAAAAAAAGGTGTGCAGGCATATTACAGGAATAAGAAGCTTATACACTGATGACTAAATGACCATATAATGTAAATGCATATAAAGGGAATAAAATATTGCAGTTCCTATTATTTGCTTCAAGAACCTAGACTTTTGGTCCCTGTTTACATGAGAAAACAAGGTACCTTTTCATTTGTGTTAGCTTAACTCAACTGATGCCCTCCTACACCCATCTTAAACTGTGCTAACATTTTTCAGATTGCTTGAGCTAGTTGTGTTGCAACCTGGGCTCCTACATTTGGTTGTATAAAGAGAGCCTTCGGGACAGTGAACATGGCATATCGTGACACAGCAGCCAGTAAATAATTGACATAATCTTTGAATATTGTGGAATAGATTAGAAATTTTAAAAATAATGTATATGGTGATCTATCATGGAATATTCATATAGATTATCTGATGTGTCCCTGGTTTACCAGAACAAAATCATTCTGTAAATGTGTTTCAGATAATGTTAATGTAATAGTCTATGTACATTTGGGTTGGAGAATAATTACAGTCAAGAAACCTTGAACAGACAATACATAACGCATTTTTGCTGCTAGCCAGGTAGTTGAACAGGGCAAATCTGTGAATATCTCTGCAACAAGGTGGCTGGTTCTGGGGACCTCAATAGAATATAAGCCTCCTCTAGTGGGTCACCCTAAACTAAAGTGCTACACTTCTGCAGGGTCACTGCTGCTGACAGGTGGATCGTGTTCACTATAGCAAGGATATAAGGCATAAGTGCTGGAACTAAGGATCTGAGGCGTGCTGCACCTCCTGGCTTGAAGTGGTTTCCATCATATACAGGATTTACAGTTTGGTTCAATGGCTCTCAGCACCCCCACTATAAAAATTGTGGTTAACTTTGGAGCGTTTCTCTGGGGCAAGAGGCAGTCCTTCAGGAAAACACAACTGTAATCTCTTTTGGAGTTTTGAGAGCTCCTGGGATGCAGGACTGAGCCTGTATGGCACCTACCCTATCAGCTACAACATTGGCTCCAGAGACTCCAAACACCAATTCCCAGGATGTTTAGAATCTGGGGTGCGGACAGAATAGACTGGAAACTCCTGCACAAGTCAATAGAGAGGCTTCTGAAGGGGGGGGGGTTAATACAAGACAGTTTGCAGGACCAGCAAGGAGCCAGGACTGCTCAGTCCCTCAAGCCACTTATGGCAGTGTGTATAGACACTGCATGCCCATATAGCACAGGATAAATACCAGCACAGATGATGAGACACAGCTTAGGTGAGCACAGTGCCTACATGCCTGAATCCTCCAGGATGTATACTCTACAAGGCTCTCTATACACCCAAGCTACGCCGCCCACATCTAAATTTCTATTTTTAGGCGTGTAGTGTCCAGCTGCCTCCAATCTACCAGAGCCTTTCCTCATCACAGTGAAAGTCTCTGGCAGCGTGGCACTGCTGGAGCCTTTCTCCACTGCAGGAGCCTTTCACTGCCACGTGTAGTATTTCATTTATTGGGATTTGTAGGACTGTATTTTGCTTCTTATGTGGTGGGTCATACTCCTTGTTAAAAGTAGTAGTTTTAGTTATTTTCCCAAGGGACAGCACCCCTCAACAAAGAACCTAGAACCCAAGCCATGCAAGGATGGGGGAGAAGACACTCTGATTGGCAAGCACTAGGAAAGAGGCTTAAGCCACAGCTTAGGGGAGGGGCTACACTAGGAAAGACTGAACTTGGAGAGAAAGCTTAGGCTGAAGTCTATTTTTTGGTATCTGAGTTATCAACAGGACCAAACTCCAGGAAAAGGATATGTTTGGGTTCTATATGGTGTGTGTTGCTTCTTTTCAAAGCAGAGTAGTAATATTATTTGCTTATTGAACACCCCGTGTGTGTCAGGATGAGAAAGATTTGGATTGCTATCTCTCTGTCCTACTCTTATACAAAACTCTACACAGACAGTGGAGCGATCAATCCACAGATCCATTTGTGATGAAGGGGTAACAAGATGATGAATTAAAAAAAATCATAAAATTTCTGCTCTATTCCTTTGATAATAAAATGACACCTTGCAAAGCAATAGACTTCTGTCCTCAAACTCTGCTCTAATAACGTGAGTTACTCTGGAAAGGTGGATTCCTTCTTTTCATGTAAGGTCAATAACCATTTCTTTCTACAAGTGCTGCGTTTGGATGCATTTTTGTTATATGTCAATCTAAAAAACAAATGCAAAGCCTGAATGCCTGGGGCCAACTGCGTGACCTTGCCCTCTGGAACAACGATTATATCCAACAGAGAAGCGGTCTCCATTCATTCTTTTTGCTTTATTTCCCTCCACCTTAGAGGTTGTTGGGTAGGATCCAGAAGCTAGGACTAGGACTTTACTGTTGCTGGTGCTTATCTTCGCTGGCCTGTCCCTCTGCCTCTGGTGAGAGGCCCATCAGAAAGATGGGATCACATACACATTCCCATCTTATATCACCATGCATTACTGACACTCCAGTACATAATGCTGCGTTCAATCTACTAATTCAGTTTAGAGCTTCACACATTTAATTTAACTTCCTTCTCCAAATATACAGCAGTGTTTGCTACTTCGCTGGATGCCACTGGGCTGAATGCTGTCCCTGGAAGGATGTTCATTTTAAACTAGCAGAGACTAAACGATTAATATAATATTGATTGCGAGGAATTTGTGTACAGAGATTTGCCATGCCACTGGTTGCAATATCTTATCAACAGTCAGCTCTTTGACAGACTCATTTGATGCCCATCAGCTACCTCATACATTCTTAAACAAGATTCAGTGTAAATTCTGCAGACAAAATAGGCTAGTGAAAATAACAGATGTGGCCATAAAAAGGAATACATTTCCCCCAAGTCTGAATTTTTCATATAGCTGTGTAATCACTTATACTTTACCCACATGCTTTTATGCCCCTGTACATTGTTGGTTTATGAATCTTATGTAGAATATACATGCTGACTCACATCTACAAAGCCATATATCAAATCCATACAAGTACAATTTATTAAATGCCCTCTTCTAAACCATTTTAACCCATCTAATTATAATCCAATTAGTTGAGCTCCCTTACTTTCAAAGTGTACAGCGCCAGACCCTGGAGTGATCTGCACAGAGCACAAGTTAGGATTTAAAATTTATCTTTGAACTCCCCTAATGCTGCTGCTGGCTCTGTGGGCTGGTCCCTCTTGCCATATTAGAGCAGCTATATGCCATCGAGGATCACACATATTGGGGTGATGCATGCAAGACTGGCTAAACTGACTTTAGGACCAGATGATGCAGTGGAATAGTGTAAGGGGACTGTAGCCCCCTTACTAACATTCAGTGGGGGTGTTTTGGTTGGCAAGCTCCCAGTATTAAAAGGGGAAGGGTCTATGGGAAACCAGGACCCTGAGACTGATAGACCGCAGGAACAATGGGGAAAGGCCAATGCTCCAGGTCAGCCTGAATGACAGGGCAAGCAGGCCAATCAGAGAGTCAGGAGGCCAGGGAGGTCCCGTTCTCCGTGTGAGCTGGATTTGCCTGGGTCAGACAGAGTGGGGCTGAGCTAAGGAGAAAGCAGGGGCCCAAGCTAAGCTGGGGAGCAGACCTGTGCCAGATCCAGAGGGACCAGAAAAGCAGCCCAGAGAGAGCAGACCCTGTCCAGGGAGCAGAGCTGCAGCCCCAAAGCCAGAGGCACAGCCCAGAGAGAGCAGACCCTGTCCTGGAAGCAGAGCTGCAGCAACCAGAGCCAGAGGGGCCAAAGAAGCAGCCCAGGGAGCTGGAGGCAGGGCAGCAGCAGCGCTGAGACAGAGTGGTGCAGCTGGGGCTGGATCAGTCCGGAGCTGGGTGCGGTGAGCAGCTGGGGAGAGCGAGGGGGACCCTGGGCAGCGGGCCCAGCACAGGGAGACGCCTCAGCCAAGAGGCTCTGCAGGCCAGGCTTGGATCGTAACCCCGACAGGGTGGGGGCGACACCGGGAAGAAGAGTCCTACCACTTAGAGCCTGAGAGCGTGTGGCCACCACCAGAGCAAGTGTCCAACCCACAGGATCCCTGCAGCACAGCCAGAGCCTGGGACTTACAAGGAACAGACTGTGAACTGCCCTGACATTCCAGAGACACTGTTTGTGATGTTCCCTGCCACAGAGCGGGGTGATGTGTTTCCTTTAACCTTTCCCATTTTTCCTTATTCTTTGTAAAATTAATTGTTGATTAAATAACTTGTGTTTGCTTTAACTTGTATGTAATGGTCAGTGGTCAGAGAAGTGCCCAGTGCAGAGAGAGTACCCCGGAGTGCGGACACCCTAGCCCCTGTCCTAGGTGACCACGGCAGGGTTGGGGGTCGAGCCCCCCAGGAATCCTGGGCCCAGCCTTGTTGGGGTTAGGAGGACTCTGCCAGACAGGAGAGTGGAAGGGGAGTCCTCAAGGGCAGGGAGGCCACTGGGTAAAGGAAGTGGGAGTGAGGACTCGGATCCTTTCGCTAGCCCACTTCACCGGGATAGTGCAGAAGCCAGGAAAGTTCCGCTCAGTAGCGGGACTATTTCCAAGCTTACAATAGGACAAAATGGCTGCAGAGATTCTGATCCACAGACCCTTTCCTAATATCACCACTCATATACACAGCCATTGGTTACAAATCTGCTTTATTTCTTTAGGCTGAGATTTTCAAAACAGGCTTGAGAGTGTTTGGTGACAACTGGGATTTGGGCTCCTAACTCAGGCCAGTTTGAAAATCCCATCTTTACAGACTTAGTGCAAGAAGCATTATTTCCCCGCCCCTCGCTGAATGGAAGATTTGGGGGACATTTATTTGAAGAAAACATTCAAGGCCATATGCTCTATCTTTGGGAAGCTAACCCATTTCCACAATAACTTGATTGACATGGACATGGTATGGAAAGACTAAATATATCGGTTGTAGGCAAATCTCATGGCATAACTTCTTTTTTTCATTGCAGACATTATAGACCTTGCTATGGAGTTATCAGCATTACCAGACTAATTCAGTTGGCAATCAGTTTCTTTCACACAGGTGCTTATCACGCTGGTATAAGAGCTTTATCATTTAGCGCAGTATGGGTATTAACAGTGAACCTTTCTTCAGAGTAATTTTTGCCAGTATTAAAAGTTAAAAATAAATGCTTACAAAAATCAGTGAATAAAGAGGGGCAAACTTCACCATTACAAAGAGGCCATCAACAACTCTCAGGCCTATTTTCCAGACAATGGAAATTGCTTTCAAAACTGTATCCCAAATGTGTTATGTCTGATGTACCCAAAATGATTAAGAGAAAGCTTTGAGCAGCAAGAAAACCCAAAGCCAAAACACAAGTTGATAGCAGATTTGTTGGTGCATAATCTGAACTGAATTAAAGAGTCAGAAATAATCAATGCTGATTATGATATTAATTACAGACACAAAAGAGAATACCAATTTCTAACCAGTATATCATGAGGTGTTTCAGAGAGCAGAGAAAAATATCAACTCTTAGGGGAAAGTATCAAAGTGCTACACATCTTTTAGCTACATGACCCCAATTGATATCTGTTGGAGTTACCCAGCTAGGTCCTTACCCACTGCTTTGAAAAGGTAAATGATAATGGACCAAATTCTCCTCTCATTTATGCCAATTCTATACCACTTTAACTCCACTGGTTTCAGTGGAATTTCTCCTTATTTACACTGATATAAGTGATTGAAGAATCAGACCCAGAGTGATTTTAGCAGCAAGTTAGCACTTTTTGGTCTGTCCAGTTTTTCCTCAATCACTCAAAATGACTGGATTATTCTTATTTTGTTAGCGGTTATTTTTATTATGAAACACATAAAAGCCTCAGTTCATGAAATATAATACCTACAAGTTTGAAACATTCAAAAGGCTTTCCTCTGAAGGTTTGCACTTTTGCCAAACATCTTAAAATCATACACCCTCTTGTAGTCAGCATATTATCTCAAAATCAAGCTACGCTGGTACTTTTGTGATAAAAAACAACTTTAGAATGCCTCCTATTGTGCAATAGCTACATTCTGGAACAGTACAGCACTAGATGTGACAGAATAATAAGACCATTTATATCGTTAGTGCTTGGTAATTCATAAAACCAAGTTACATCTAAGTAATTTTTCGGGCATTAAAGCTTTTCAGTGTCTACAGAATAGAAGTATGCTAATGAACTAAACATTTTTTGTAAGTATAAATGAACGTTATCTTTCAAACCAGAACCAAATTCCCCAGCTAAATCTCTGAATATAATTTCCTGAGCTTGTATGAAGTACTCCTTCATGTATGATTATTATTTTAGTAGCTCTGCTAAAAAAATAAATCTCTTACATTCATTAAAAACTAATAGTTGCCTTTTAAGCACATTACTGAAAATATATTTATCTCTATCGCAAGGAATCAGGCTGTTGCTGATTTTCAGAAAATAGTCTTATTTTTCTTTCTTTAGTGAGCTTTGTTTACTTGGTTATATTTTAAAAACAAGTGCTAAGAACAACAGTCAAATGTAAATTAAACTCAATGTACCATCGGACATGGATCTACAATATGCAAAGCTGTTAGCTTGGTTTTAAGTTTATTTTTTTATTTAAAAAAAAGTTTTGTGGTTGTTCTTAACACACATTCACAGCACAGGTCCCAACTGAGCATTTAGAGCATTTAATTAATAACAATACTCACGTCTCTATTCTGATCTCCAGAATACCTGCTACCATCTAGAGCTAGCTTATATGAACTGATATGGGCCCACCAACATAGTATCTGAGTGCCTTAAAAACCTTAAGGAATTTATCTGCACAGCAACTTTGTGAGGTAGAAAAGAATTATTAACTTTATTTTACAAAGAAAGAATTGAAGTACTGAGAGATTAAGATCCTGCAGTGTAACTTTAAGTCTGAGAGCAGTAATTTTATTGAAGCTGCTGCTCAAGTACCTTGCTGAGTCATCTTTAAAAGCAGATATTCTACTTAGGAGCACATGTCACTCGCCAACTTTGAAACATATGTGGTGAATGCAAAAGGAAACAAGAATGTATGAAATCAGAATCAAAGAGTATACCATCCAACAGCCTCAGGTTTTGCGGGGCTGTCCTATTTTTTATGCCCAACATCCCCCGTCCTGATTGAAGAGCAGTTTGACCTGGGCCCCCTGTTTAACAGGGCCCTCAAACTGAGCGCCATTGCAACTTGGCACACAGCGCCACTTAAGTTTGACCCGGCCACCACTCTATGGAGAGGTAGATGGGCCAAATTTCAGTGGCACTGCAACCTAGCCCACAGGGTTGTAGCACCAATCAAACTTGGCCCATCCACCCCTCTGTCTCAATCTATGGAGGGGTGCAGAGGCCAAACCCAGTGGTGCTGAATCCCATTTTAACCACTTGAAATCTTAGACAGGTAAGAAAGAGAGTACCGTATATACTCATTCAAAAGCCGAATTTTTTTGGTAAAAAAGTGAAGCATCAAAAAGCGGGGGGTCAGCTTATCAACGGCTCTACACCAAAAGTTGACGATTTTAAGCTGTATTGAATTATTGAATTGAATATCTAATACATTGTCATTGTAGATCGGGGTTGGCAAACTTTGGCTCCTGGCCTGTCAGGGTCAGATGCTCGTGGGCCGGGACGTTTTGTTTACCTGGACCGTTCACAGGCATGGAGCCCCGCAGCTCCCACAGGCCACAGTTCACCGTTCCCAGCCAATGGGAGCTGCAGAAAGTGGCAGCCAGCACGTCCTTGGCCCATGCCGCTTCCCACAGCTCCCATTGGCTGGGAATGGCAAACCGAGGCCACTGGGAGTGGAGGGACTCTGTGCCTGCGGACACTCCAGGTAAACAAAACATGCCAGCCCACTAGTGGCTTACCCTGATAGGCCAGAAGCCAAAGTTTGCCAACCCCTGAAATATAGGGTCGGCTTATTAAAGGGTCCTACGGTTTTTGCCATTTTTGTCCATCCATCTTGGGGAGTCATCTCATAAACGAACAGGCTAATGAACGAGTATATACGGTGTACATTTGGGTATTCTGAACTCCCAGACTAAATGTGCATATGATAGTAGTTATTGTGCATATGTGGGAATTGTGGTTCAAACCACTACATCTCAGCCATTCAGGATATATTATCTCCAGGTACAGACTTTCATGTGCATTGAAAATCTGAAAATTGTCATTGAAAAAAATATTAAGCCATTTTGGATTAGATTTTTCATTTTACTCACACTGAGTAACACTTTACTAAGTCGTGGAGAGAGGGGGTGAGTAATGTGCTACAGACCTTTCCCAAGTGTGACATACTGTCCCCCTCATGTGCCATCTCAGCTCTGCTCATTGGCACATTGGAGGAGACTGGACCCAATCCACAACCCTTTCTGCTCCTTGGGGCAATCTATAGTGGTGTAGGAAATGGTTAAGGGGACTTTTCTCCACCCTCTTATTCTCCTCTGAGATTTTGTTAGGGCCAGGCACGCTGCTGTTCTTTATAGAGAAGAATGTGCTGGTTTCCAGGCATAGGCACCGGGAACTACAGGTGCTGGTTTAATAGTCAATGGGTTAGATTTTTTTTCCACCATTGTGATCATGCTCAAAGTTCAGTGCACATTTAAAAATGTCACTGCACATTATTTTTGGATCCAACACATGTAAAAGGTTTCCAGGGTTTAGAGTCTTGTGTGTTTTACACATTAAGCCCATTGTCATAAAGACTGGATTAAACATGCTATTATGCCATTTTAAATGATATTTCTCCAGCAGATAGATAAAATAATGTATGGAGTTCAGATGATTTTTAAGGGGGGGGGGGACTCCAGAACTTTGCATAACACCCCAGTAAACAATTTCTTATATTAACCATTTGGATGGAAGCTAATGTGTTTACCTAGATCATTTAGTGACTTACAGTGTGGTCCATGACTGTGATACTTAATTGCATTTTGAAGGATAATTTGTATGACTTGTGAAGAGAAGACAATGACCTTGTTTAGAATTTCTACTCCACTTCATCCCTTTTCTCCTCTTGACCTACCACTAGCATGTTAAGAATAGAACCAAAGTCTGAGTATGTTGGGCATGTCAAATTCAAAGCATAAGAAAAACATGGTATTCTTACTTTTGTAAATTAATCGATCAACTATTAAGAGTAACAGTTATCTTGTAGCAATGCACCTTCAAAGAGAACTTTTATTTCTAAGGAACACTGAACACAAGTTTTAAAATAAAATAAATACTTAAAGATACACAAATCCATAATATGTCCCCTGAGCTTGCTTTTACAGGGAAGCAGTGGGAAAACTCCCACTCATCTCACTGGGAACAGGATAGGGCCATGTGTGCAGATATTAAGTTTATAAATTTATATTAATTATATTTAATTATAAAGTTCTCAAATTGCTTAAAAACATAAGCAATTCACAGATCAGCATTTCTGTGATGAAGTAGGTGTGTGTGTGTAGAAAGAGAGAGTGTGTTGTATTTTTTCAAGTTTATAAAATGATCCCACTGATCATCTCTAAGTACATGTGCATAAAACTAATTAAAAAACAAAACTATAATTCACAAATTAATCCAAAGGGATTTGCAACCATAAATCTAATTAAATAATTCAATAAAATTGCTACCCCCAAAGTGAACTCCACCTTCTGCAATACCTCACACCTCTCATTACTTTATAATCAAACTAAATTTGCAGCACAGCAGGCTTGAGAGGTTGAATAGACTTGAGTCCAGTAAAAACAGGGATTCTCAGTTTTTTCCACAGCTGAACAGACTGTTTCTTGTAGACCTATGTGAATAATGGATTGTTTGGTTTGATGGCCACTATGAAAAGCGAAAAAATAAATTAAAAAAAAATTATGTGAGTAGTTTTAACATTTTACATAAACTTTAGTTAAATTAAAGGAAATTTTCAAAGCAAAAAGTCATTTCAAATTGAAAAATCAAAATGTTTAATTTCAATATTTTGAAAAAGAAATATTTTGATTTTTTTCAGATTTTTTGGGAGTGGGGAGTGGAGGGGCATCGACCAACACAATTCGGCCATATTGACGTCGCAAAGTGTTTATACGTCACCAGATCTGCATTATTAATTTTATTTTATTTTGGCCAAATACCACTGTCAGGGGTTCCTTTTCCACTCCGAACCCTAGGGTACAGATGAGGGGACCCGCATGAAAGACCCCCTAAGCTTATTTTTACCAGCTTAGGGTAAAACTTCCACAAGGCACAAACTTTTTGCCCTTGGAGGGTACACTGCTACCACCAACTGATTTAACAAAGAATCAGGGAAAGGACCACTTGGAGTTCCTATTCCCCCAAAATATTCCCCCAAGCCTTACACCCCATTTCCTGGGGAGGCTTGAGAATAATATCCTTACCAACTGGTTACAAAGTGACCACAAACCCAAACCCCTGGGTCTTAGGATCATAGAGAAATCAGTCAGGCTCTTGAAAGAAACAGAATTTTATTAGAAAAAAAAGGTAAAAAGCACCTCTGTGAAATTAGAATGGAAGATAATCTCACAGGCAGTCAGATTTAAAACACAGAGAATCCCTCTAGGCAAAACCTTAAGTTACAAAATGACACAAAAACAGGAATACACATTCCCTCCAGCACAGTGAATTTCACAAGCCAAAAACAAAAGAAAATCTAACACATTTTCTAGCTAGATTACTTACTAACTCTATAGGAGTTGAATTGCTTGCTTTCTTGATGTGTCCCCAGGCAGAGGTATCACACAGACAGACAAATAAAGCCTCGCCCCGCCCCCAACAGATTTGAAAGCATCTTGTCCCCTTATTGGTCATTTTGGTCAGGTGCCAGCCAGGTTACTTAAGCTTTAAAAATTCACTCAGCTCTAGTTTCATGGAGTACCACTTCTCAGAATCATGAGCCCATGAACTATGACAAAAGTATCTTCATCACCCCAACCTTCAATCCAAAATGAGACAGTTTTGAAGTGTAGCTAGCTCGATGTGTTAAGTCAAAATATGTTTTGGACACTCATGAAAATCATAAGAGGAATCACCACATGGATTTTGAAGTCACCCAGAACAATAACCTCAGGAACCCCAATACTGGGTTTAATAAGTATTTCATTATCTCACCCCAAGAATACCAAATTGTGACAGAGTAGTCTGTATAACAACACTCAGCCCATTTTACCTCTTGTCCTACATAAAGTTGATATTCAATAACGCTCTTTTGTACTCAGTCATCTCCTATGTGAAATGTAAAATGCATTTAGCATGGACATAGCTAATCTCCCCAAGTTTCACTGAGTTACTACCTGATCCTATGATATAATTTGGTCTGGTCTGGGTTGCACATGCAAAAATTAGGAACCTCATTTAGTAATCACATCATAGAGGATGGTAATCTTATCAGCCAATGACATCACATTGCAATTCCTGTTTAGTGGAGGAGACTCATTGCAAGATGATTTATAAGGTGTATCCAAGGCTGTGCTGGTAGTGGGGTTCCCCGAAGAAATGGAATCAAATGAAATTGAGGAGAACCTAGATGCAATGGGAATACTGGGGAGAATGAAGGTCCACATCCGTATTTACAGCTGCGAAGTGAAGGGCACGGTAGCACTATGTACTCACTCCAAGGAAGCAGATTTTGATAAGGTGCTCAAAGAGGTGCAAGTGAGAGGTACCCCCTGGAAAATTCCTGGGCCAGAGCAGTCCCCTACTAGTGTGCCCATGTCACTTGAGGGGGATTCATTAGCATAGAAACTGCGAGCTCTCATAGTGGATGAGAAGTGGGCACGAGAGTTATTAATTTTGGCATGAGGAGAGGCTCCAACACCTGCAGCACCCAGCCTGGTGGAGTGGGCCAAAGGGCTGGCTGAAGAACGCCTTCATAAATGCATTGAAGCTGGCATATGAAAGTGCACCATGCAAGTGGTTACATTCTCTCTCAGCAGTGTCACCCGTACCCCCACGGGAGGATAATTATGAGAGCTGGAGGAATTTTGTGGTGCCCATTGTTCAAGAGTGGGAATGCTCTGATGCTGAGAAGTGTAAACAGGTGCTTGAGAGTCTGAGGGGACCTGCTATGCAAATTATCCAAGTTCTGAAAGACTCCCAACCAGTTGCAATGGTGCAAGACTATTTATCTGCTCTTGAGTGTGCTTACGGCACCACTGATAGCAGTGAAAACCTGTACTATTGTTTCTGCCACACCTATCAGGAGCCCCAAGAACGGTTGTCAGATTTCATCAGGAGACTAGAGGATTTGCTACAGCAGGTAGTGGGGAAGGAAGGAACCCCCACGAAAAGCACTGATTCTGGTAGGTTGGACCAGATCCTTCAGAGCACCGGAGAAGATGGATTGATCTTGTGGCAACTGCAGCTGAGGGAGTGAGCCCAAAACCCACTCCCTTTCCACAATCTCATTCGAGAGATACGTGAAGAGGAGGAGCAATTGTTGCAGGTGGATGCAGTAATGCAGCTGAAGAAGGTACACAAGAGTAGGATGTTGGGTGTGCTCATGATGTGGAGCACTATATCTGAATGCAGCATGATTGGCCTTTTTGAGTAAGGGCAAGACAATTAGCCCATGGTGACATCAAAGATGTGAGGCATCGCTCAAGCAGGTATTACTGAGTAGTTCAGGAGCCCCTATGTGTCTTCAATCATAGTAGTACGAAAGAGAAGTGGCAAGGTGCAGATATGTGTCAACCGCACCCTCAACCGGCAGACAATCCCCGACTAATACACAGTGCCCTAGGTGGATGATGCCTTGGATAGCCTGAACGGCAGTTGCTAACTCTCTGTCCTCAATCTCTGCAGTGGATACTGTCAAGTACCCATAGCACCAGAGGACCGTGAGAAGATAAATGCTATCTGCCCCTTGGGGTTTTACCAATTTAATTGCATGCCTCAGGGAGTGTCTGGGGCTCCAGCCACGTTTCAGCAACTCACGGAGCAAATGGTAGGGGACATGCGCCTGTTAGGAGTTTCTGGATGACATCGTAGTGTTCGGGCTCACTTTAGAAAAACATGGGAGTCAGCTGTGCAAAGTCCTGGATCATTTGGCAAGGGCTGACCTCAAGTTATCCTTAGACAAGTACATCTCCTGCCTGATGTCCATGATGTATGTGGGACACACAGTGTCTGCAGATGGTATAGCTGTGAACCCAGAGAAGGTGAAAGTGTTAATCACCTGGCTAAGGCCCACAACTCTCAAGGAGTTAGTGTCATTTCTGGGATTCTACGGCTATTACCGCAGGTTCATAAAGAATTTTTCCCACATCATGCATGCACTCACAGAGCTCACCAAGGGTTACACACAAGAAATAAACGATTATTCTACAAATATATTCAAGTTAAAGGTAAAGTTCAAAATCTTTTTGCTGGGAGTAGAGAACCAGCCACTTGAAATAATATTCACTTTTGGGTAGCCAACTCTACTCGGGATGGCATAATCAAATTACATGTTCAGTATATGATTGGCAGAGGGGAGAGAGAGGAAACTTGAAGCTCAGATAGCAATACGACCATTTGTTTGGAAGATTCAATTACCTTTTCTATAAAGAACTTGATTCACTCTCATCCCTGCTGACACCATTTCCTACTGTAGTGCTTTAAATTTATAGTAAGTAGTTTTCCCTTTTCTCTAAATGGATCTGAACTGAAAGACTTTCTGCCACTTCAAAAACACAGAGTCAAAATCAGTGTTTAAGCAACAGACATTTTCAAATAAATAATGCAAAGCACTTGAAGCTATCAGCATGGCTTGCAGAGAAGATGTACTGTTTACATTGCATGTCTGGTTTGATTCAGAGAGCATATGAGGTTTACTATACCATACAGATATGTAAAGCATATAAGAAATTACAGTCATACCCTCATGAAAATACCTGCTATGGAAACACTGTGAAAGAAATACACATAGATGTGTTTATCCCTTTAGTAGTCACCTCCTACTATAATACATACCCTTTGTGTATGGAGGTGGGTGGGTGGAAATCAAGTTAATATCGAACTAGTTAAGAATATACCAATGAAGCATTAAACTGCCTCCTCCTCAGATTTTCTACCTCTCTAAGGCAATCGCAACATGTCTCTGAATTGTATCAAAACACATTGCAAACATTCCCTTTAAAATATCATTCTTGTTGTAGTTTACAAGTATTGCATCAGCTTAAGAGATAAATGAAAATTTGAGAATCATAGAATATGAGGGTTGGAAGGGACCTCAGGAGGTCATCTAGTCCAACCCCCTGCTCAAAGCAGGACCGATCCCCAATTAAATCATCCCAGCCAGGGCTTTGTCAAGCCTGACCTTAAAAATATCTAAGGAAGGAGATTCCACCACCTCCCTAGGTAACCCATTCCAGTGTTTCACCACCCTCCTACTGAAAGTTTTTCCTAATATCCAACCTAAATCTCCCCCACTGCAACTTGAGACCATTACTCCTTATTCTGTCATCTGCTACCACTGAGAACAGTCTAGAGCCATCCTCTTTGGAACCCCCTTTCAGGTAGTTGAAAGCAGCTATCAAATCTCCCCTCATTCTTCTCTTCCGCAGACTAAACATCCCCAGTTCCCTCAGCCTCTCCTCATAAGTCGTGTTCCAGTCCCCTAATCATTTTTGATGCCCTCCGCTGGACTCTTTCCAATTTTTCCACATCCTTCTTGTAGTGTGGGGCCCAAAACTGGACACAGTACTCCAGATGAGGCCTCACCAGTGTCGAATAGAGGGGAACGATCACGTCCCTCGATCTGCTGGCAATGCCCCTACTTATACATCCCAAAATGCCACTGGCCTTCTTGGCAACAAGGGCACACTGTTGACTCATATCCAGCTTCTCGTCCACTGTAACCCCTAGATCCTGTTCTGCAGAACTGCTGCCTAACCATTAGGTCCCTAGTCTGTAGCAGTGCATGGGATTCTTCCGTCCTAAGTGTAGGACTCTGCACTTGTCCTTGTTGAACCTCATCAGATTTCTTTTGGCCCAACCCTCCAATTTGTCTAGGTCCCTATGTATCCTATCCCTACTCTCCAGCGTATCTACCTCTTCTCCCAGTTTAGTGTAGAGAACAAAATTTTGAGTAAATTAAGAGGCGGCACTGTAGCTGGAATGCCCAAAGAGATTTGAAAAACTAAATAAAGGAGGCGTAGAAAAGGATTATTTTTAAAAGGTAGGTTTCATAAGGTCCTAGAAACAGATTCTTGCCACCAGGATATGAACAGCCACTGGGAGCTTGTTCAGAGGAAACACATAATGTGGCTTGCTTAGTGTTTCACATGCTGAATTTGTCACTTGATATCCTACTGGACAGTCAGGTTATGTGGAAGCTCAGAACTTTTTCTTCCTGTTCATGCATTCTTATTAAACTCAGGTGTTGATTTTCTAAATTGCCTCCAAGCTTAAGAACTATTGTTCCCAACACAACAAATACTGTACATGCACAGATGTGCAACTGCAGAAGGATTGTCGGTTGTTTCAGTGTAGATAATCATCTAAAAAATGGACAATTATCCAAACTATCATTTAAAAGTGATGGAAAAAATATTATCTGAACCACAAACTTTTGGCTTATCAGCTTAACTAGTATTGTATTCCATCCAATGTGGTTTGGCCTTCTTTAACATACATACCTGAAATGAGGAAGGAAAAATTAAATGAAAAGTAACCATTATCTAGCAGAGCAACAATAGTGTGTCACAGAGTGGAACTGAAAGTAGCATGCAAATTACTCAATATCAAAAATGTATTTGCAGAAAAAGTTGACCTAACACTATGCTAATTGCCTTGGAGGCATAAGTTCCAATTTTCCCTAAATAGTACATAAATTTGGTTGAATCAACAAAAGTTGTACATGGAGGAAAACAGATTTGGATTTCTTGCTCCATAATTCAGACATGAATATTAATAATAACCCATTTTCTTAAGGGCAAGTTTTTGTCTCTACCTTTCCAACCATGTGCAGCCCAAAACTGTCCCTGCAGGTTTCACAGACCAGGGTTCTTCCTCTTAAATAAAATAGCATTAAGGGGAGATTCTCTTCTAAACCTAAGTATATGTCTCTGAAGTCGCAGCTTGCCCCAGTGCCTGCCTGAGAAAAATATTCAACATCCTCTTGGGATTATCCTATTCAAGTAGGGCCATATGTTTGGAACTTCATTCAGGGAGACTGCAAGTACAGGAGTGGGACTCCCACCAAAGAATGATTGGGGTTGTATGTATGTGTATATTTAGGTGGGGGGAGAGACTTACAAAACCAAAAGGCCCATAGGTCTGTGCCCGCATGTAGCCTTCTTACCCTGCTCATGTACATCCATATATTGATCTAATATTTGGCATGAGTAATTACTTCCCTAGAAAAGTGGTGGGAAGGGAGTCCAGGACTAGAGGTATATGAAGAAACGTGGCCCTAGACAGAAACTAGTTTCTACTTACGGTCAAAGTTAGGCATAATTTTGGCACAACTGTTAATTTGTCCTGTACCTGACGCTAGCCCATGCTGTCCTTACCTTAGAATTCATAAGCACTAAAATATATTATATTCACTCATATTAGGTTTGAATTCAGCAAAACGTTCAAGCATGTGCTTAATGTACTTAAGTCCTGTACACTGAAATAGAACATAGATTTCAATGTCCCATCCTTATTCAGCAAAGCACTTGATCACATGCTTAACTTTAAATCTCTGCTTACATGGTTTGCTGACATGGGCTCAATAAAGCCATGTTCCTTTTAAAATGGATTTCTTTTTCTGAATCAGACTTGATATGAAAATCATCCCTTTTCATTTTATTTATATTAAAAACACAAAAACTGAAGATGACTAAAGTCACCTCCTTTTGGAAGTTAAATAATCATCCATTTCCTTATTTCATCTTATATTAATCAGAAGCATTAAGTTGTATGCGGAACTAGCCTCTGTAACCACAACTGATTGTTATTACCCTACTTCTGTCTCATGTGTGTATATTGTTTGTTACGTTATATCGTCATGTCTAAGGCTATGATTTAGTCACGGAGGTCATGGCAGTCATGGATTCCATGACTTTACCGGACCTCCGTGACTTCTTCAACTTCAGCTGTCAGCAGCTGAAACCAGGGCTGGAGCCGTGGCTATGCTCCGCTGCCCCATGGTGGGGGCTGCAGCTGGGGCCGCACACCTCTGCCCCACGGTTTCCGCCAGGGACTAATGCTGGGGCTGCATGCCCCTGCAGCCGGGATCGCGTGCCCCTGCCCCGCAGCTTGTATGGTTATTTTTATTAAAAATGTCAGGTACAGCTCACAGGCTCTGTGAATTTTCGTTTATTGCCCATAACTTTTACTAAAAATAACCATGACAAAATCTGAGCCTCAGTCATGTCTCATCATTGAATTGTAAGTATTCTGTGACAGAAAACCTATTTTACTATGTCTCTTTCTGTATGTGGCACCCAGCATAAGGCGGCCATGGCACTATCACAAAACAAACAAACAATAAATAAAAATAAAGCAAAGTTATTCACGTTCTTTAAAAAAAATCAGAAACCTGACTGTACTGAAAAATATATGTAAACTATGTATGTGTATTTTGATCTGGTCAACAGTTATGAAAATGCTTGGTTCAAAAAAACTGAAACCATTTGAGTGTGTCTTTCCAGTTTTCATATAAATTTTGAAATTTTCAGAATTTTCCAACCAGTTCTAATTACAAACCAACTCCTTACAGACCCAGGATAACATTTGCTGGTTACAAAGACAATCTAAGAGGTACAACATTTTGATTTTGAACAATCTCTAATTATCCTTTGGAGATCATTTAACTGTAGGAAAGTGTGGATCCAATGAGAGCAATGCCACCTAAACTGCGCTTATCATAGTCATTTTGTATTCCTCATCTCCAATTGAAATCAGTTCTGGTCCTTGATGGAGCTTAGTTTAATAGTCAGGTAATTATATGGCAGCTGAAATGTGAAGGGGATTTCACATCAACTCACCCAAGAGCAAAATTAAGACTTTTATGAAAGCATCGTAGCTATGATACAGTGAGAGATTAGCAGAGTCACGTAGCAAAAATACATAAATAATGCTACATTATATACTTAACCTACAAGACTATTTTAGAAGCAAGATGGAAGACATTTATGTCCGAAGCAGCAGAGCATTCTTACTTATGTAAGCCATTCCTACATGTACATTATTCACAGCTATGCCTCTCTGTGAATTTTTAATTGTTTTATTTACATGGTGAAATGTGACAGTCAGCAGGAATTGAGACAGAATTAAATCTCTTGATGTAAGCTATAATTAAAATGAACAGAAATGTGGCAATGGTAGCTATCAGCGAAGGGTAATGATTCAGAGAAATCAATCAAGTACAAAATTAACTCTAAGAAAAAATGACTTAGCATCATTGGTAAACTCAAAGTACAGATGAAATTTCCATAGCAAGCTGAAGTATATCAAAAGTAGAGTGAGTGGGATTATTTTTTCTTATACAAACCATCAAAGCTGATTCTTGTTTGTTTGCAGTGTGCCCTCTGGCCGTCATGTACAGTCCTTCTGCAGTCTCTAAGTGGCTAAACTTAAATTAGAAGGCCCATCATCACTTTGTTTATAGGGATGTTAAAAAAGATTGCAGACATCTTGAGACACTGGACAGAGAATGCCAACACCTTCTCAGAAGAGGGTAACTACCGCTCACCTTAGAACATGCAAGTATCTGATTGATACTAAATAAATTATCACCACTTGACTTTAGAGACCTCATGAACTGCCACCCACTATCTAACTTCCTTTTCCTACAGCATTTTCTTCATTGCTAAAAAAAGGTGTCTTTTTTCCTTGGGGCACGAGCTAACCTGGGGGGAAAAAACCCAGTGAAGACAAGGCACTTAAGTTTTACCTGGAGGTAAACCTAGGTGAGGTCAGCACTGTATACCTCCCTTGGGTTGACCTACGTTTACCTCCAGGTAAAACTAAACTGCCTTGCTTCACTGGGTTTTTTACCTCAGGATAGCTCTCACACATTAGTAAATGAGGTAAAAAAATATACCTTTCATAGCAGTAAAGTCAAGAGCTGGACCTAGACTATGGAATTCATTCCTGCAAGACAAAATAATGACCACAGAATTCACCAGAACTAAATGCAGTATTAATTTATTTGACACAACAGTCACTCTACACTTTGACACACCCAAGATATCCACACACAAACATAAACAAAAGAACAAACTGATACAATGAAACAAGCAAAAACCTGTAAACCACTAAGCTATTTCTCCTTCAGACTGGGAAGGAAGGAATTTTTGTTATTATTTCAGTTTCTAAAAAATAGGCAACCAATTCAGGTCATCTGAACACCTACACAGACAAACAGAAGTGACCCCGAATTTAAATAAAAGGACACCTACAGCCCTATAAATTGTAACACATAATACCATTTAGAGACACATTATCACATGTACAATAGAAACTGTTTATTTCATGTGCCACAATTTATACGGGTATGTTACGTCCCATGTTTATTGATTTTTTTTAACACGTGACCAATTTGTTTAGTTTGCACATGATGTCCCATGCACTTTCATAGAAATTATGGTTTTGTAATAGGGTAGATGGGATTTCTTTGTATTACTCATTATATTTTACAGTAAGATGTGATCATATTGTGAAAATTAAAGAGCAAATACTGAAATTATCATTACTGCATTTTTTTTTCAGAAAAAGAATACTTATCCAAGGCACAACCAAGATTCATCAGATCATTACAAGTGAACTATAGTACTTTCTAATTCTTCAGGTATTTAATTCCTGTTGCCTCTTTGTGCTTGCCAGTAACCTAATTACCTAATGTCAAACCAAAATGCAAATATTGGAAATTATTCAATGAACAGGGTTCATCAAGCTCTTTGGGGCATGGATGTGGCTTTTTGACTGTAAAACAGAGCTTTGGCAGATCTCTGCTGTCATGTGCTTGCCAGTAACCTAATATTACCTAATGTCAAACCAAAATGCAAATATTGGAAATTATTCAATGAACAGGGTTCATCAAGCTCTTTGGGGCATGGATGTGGCTTTTTGACTGTAAAACAGAGCTTTGGCAGATCTCTGCTGTCATGTGGACAAGCATCCATCAGCCCTCACAAAGCAAGGGGAAGAAGCGGAAAGGACTACTACAGCCTGAGGATTGCAGTAGCGGCTACCTAGTTACTCTGCAGCTGAGGCCGATCAGTTAAGGTGGAAAAGTTCTATTAAAAGAGGACACAGCAAGATGATTTTCTGTTCCTTCCCTCCCCCAATCACAAGCCTAAAAGGCATTGCCATCTCCCTCTAGAAACAATTCCTTGGAGACATTTCTGACTGGTCTTTCTCTGGCACTTTGCTCTTTTCCCCACCAAGAATCCAACATGTGGTTGACTCCCATGTGCCCCACCTTTCCCCCAAACACACCCCACCTACCCACCCTGCCTCCTTTGAATTACCACCCAAAACATGCCACTGGCTTTTACCAGGTCAGGTCTGTTGTGGAGTCCAGCTCCTGTCTCTTTGCTGTGCACTCAGCCCCATCACTTTAAGATGCACATATGGTAGCTGATGCATTTTTGTGGGATGTCAGAGTTCATGAGGGATAAAGAAACAGGGCACCTTGACCAACCTCCTTCCCAGCTGCTATCAGTAATGGCTGTGAGACACTGTGTCCATCCAAAGAGTTGCTGCCAGTGGGAGATGCTAGCAGGCTGCGGACTGTCCCTAAAGAGGGGCAAAGTAGCCAGGGAAGGAAATTGTGCATACCCTGGAGGAGGGCCCCAAAGGTGGAACGTCTTAGACGGGAGCACATTGCAGTGGTGGAAAGTGGTCAGACCATCCCCTCCACCAGAAGAACAGTCGGAGGCCTACCCAACGAAAAAGTGGGCATGACCAGGGCAACCAGGAGATGTGCTAATTCAGCACATACCTTCAGCAACCTCTGCGGAAAGCACCAATGAACCCCCAGTCATATACTCAACCAACCCCTTTCCTCAGCAGAATTGTCAAGGGAAAGTAGTGGCAATACCATATTACCCGTGGTCCATCAAGTCCAGTACACTCTCTCCAATAACAACTCATACAGGATGCATTAGGGGAAGATGAAAAACCTCCCACATGGACACTATCACCTGCTGGCTTTGAATGGTTCAGTGAGCTTAATGGCCACAAGGAGAGGTACTTTACATTCCCCTGACCAAAATCAATGCATCTGTTCTTTTGACATGTTCAATCAGCTTCTAAATGATTTTCATTTCTGCTAGAAAGTACCAATCTATCTGGTGGATATTTACTTCCATATTATCAATTGTAACCATTGGAGATGTGCTCAGCTTAGTCACTTGTTAAAAGAAAAGTTCCAAAATACTTTTGAAGATGTGCGACTAGGTCTTAAATTCAGCTCTAGGACGGTCACATTTTTGTTTAGGTCAAGGAAACTGTTCAGCTTTAACTTAACACTACTAAGAATGATGTCAAGAACATCATAATGTGCCAAACCCACTGAAGCTGCATCAAGCTGATAAGAGATATACAGGACATTTGTATAAAAAAAGTCTCACTAAAATCGATAAAGAAGCCTGGATTTGAACAGAAAGTAATTTCTATGGCTCAGCTGCTAATTCCTGTGATTGAGATAACAAACCATTTTCTTACATCCCTTTGCCATCTTTGCCTGGTTTGCACAAAGTTGTGAAGAATATAATTGGTGGAATAGTTTGTTGTGAATATGAGACCAGATTTTCCCCTATCCTCATTGGCTACTTTGCAATAGACTGTGGCCAGCAGCTCTGCGCAGGTCAGAATTCCCTTCCCTAGCTGGCATAGATCTGGCATTGCTGCTTCCTCTACCACCCTGCTACTCGTAGCCACCGGCATGGGAGATCTAGTTGAAATGCTGCTGCAGCTCACTGATCCCTGGGTTACATCCAGGTTTTAAGGTCCGTAGCCAGACATCATATTTTAGAGAAACACTAAGTGTGATCAAAAGTACTCTATGCCACCAAGGTAGCAGAAACCAGTTCCCCACCAGCTGTACACAACAAATATTTGGCATGGCTGAGAATCTGGGTCACTATTCTTTTTGATTTGGGGTGTTTTTCAAAGTAATCACAAATAATTTTTCCATTGTTCAACCAACTCTAGGAAAGAATTTCTCCCTGAGACTAACAGCAGATGTAAATTATGTGATATCCATCACTTAAGTGTTTTAATCAAATATATGGGTGTTTGTTTATGAGCCTTATGCTATGGAAAAATTAAATGCTGGTCTCGAGGACACTTACTTCTCCAAGTGGCTTCATTTCAGCATTGTTTTCTCTAGATGTAAAAAGTCAGCAACAGTTATTTCATGCTGCAAAATTATAAGGCATCTTTCTTTTTATGCACCCACTTGGGTCACTATTTAGCAAATTCTGCCACAGCCAGGTACTCAAAGATTACATCAAAGTTGGAATTATTATACATTTTAACTATTATTATTATTGCAACTTATTGTTTCCAAATATGATTTTTGCAAGAACAGAATGGCAATGATTTTGCTAATTTATGCAGACCTTCAGAACATATGTGTGAACATATTCTTTGAACCAGTAAATAAATACACTCAGAGTTATCAGAGAGAAGGAGTGGATCAGATGAAGTCATATCACCTTGAAGTGCTTTGTACTCCATTTCAATTCGTTACTTTTGATGGAATTGAGCCTTTCCTTAGCCCACTTTAATAAACTTTTTTTTTAAAAAAAGTCCTTTTAATTTGCATTTCATTCAGGTAAACACCACTCCCTGGGAACATGTTTCCATGTCACATGAGTATATCAGAACATATTTTGTACTTCACATAAAACAATTATTTCGGTCTCACAGTCTGTCTAGGGTTTTACACTGTGCCCATCACCCTGGTATCTGAGCACCAATTACAGCATCACCCCTGCCATAAGTTCTTTCCCTTAAGGATAAATACAAAAATTATCCTAATAGAATCCATGGAGATTGAATTCTGAATTAACGTTAGCCTTTATTAAGAAGTACCAGCAAGAGAAATAAATAGACACACTGTTATAAATCCTATTATAGTATATATAGAATACATATAAGCAGTTTGCTTCACTTCACTTCCTTTCTCATCAGGTAGTACAGGCTCTCTCTGGGGATCCTGTCGAGTATTGATGTACACCAATGAATTTTCTGGCCCAGGCAACTAGTTTTGCACAGTTAACAGAAATATGCCAGAACGTAACCAGAAAACTCAACGAGTGCAACAAAAATCAATAACGATATCAGAACAGAAAACTCCATAACCACAGAAGGCTTTCTTTCCAAACACACCACACCACTAGATGCAAATGGAACAAGTAATACTTATATACCATCAAAGCAGATTACCTGACTGCATGGCACAAAGTTGCAACAGAAAACATTCTGCTTCTCTAGTCCCCACGGGGACTCAACTGCTTAGGTTTATTGAAAGTCAATTTATGTTAATGGATTGCACAGAACTGGATATCAGACTTGGGGGGAACTTGTCATTTTATTGAGAAATCATTAGATTGTTAAACTACTTTATGACGCATGGAGGAAAAAATGCAATTCTAACCAAGCTTTTACTGTAGGTACTGCATCCCATTATCTTAAAATGGATGGGTTTCTGTCTTCTCATGCTAGTGCAGGACGGCCATCTGTGCAAACCATAAAATGAAAGGCAATAATAAAAAGGTAACTAATTGAATCATGGCTACTTATAAAGTGTATTATTTCAGTCAAATCCATGATTTTATAGAGCCTGAGTCTCCTAGTAGATACCAATGCTCAGCACCAATAATGATCATTCAAGATCTCCAGGAGCAGGAGCAGTTTTAAATACTGCACAATCTCTGAGCAAAAGATACTTAAACAGCAGTTAACACAAAGTTGATTTAACCTGACATTGCCAGGTTATAAATAATAAAAAAGCTTCCGTTATCTGTATTACTCATTGTTTGTATTTCAGTAGCACCTGGAGTCTTCAAGCAAGGTCAGGGGCCCATTGTGCCCAGCACTGTACAAATACAGAGATAAACTGTAAGCTATGTGGGACAGAGACTAAGACCTTGATTCTGCAAATATTACCCAGATGCGTAACACTAAGCATGTAAGTAGTCCTACTGAAGTCAATAGGACAACACGTGCTTAAAGTTAAGCAACTAGGGCGAGTGTTTGCAGGAACACCACCTAAATACGCTATACAGACAAAATGGAGGGTGGCTGGAAGAAAGAAAGAACTATTATTCCTATTTTAGAGATGGATAAGTGATGCTCAGGGACATTACTTTGCACTTATCAACTTTTAATTTCATGTGCCATTTTGTTGCCCAGTCACCCAGTTTTGAGAGATCCCTTTGTAACTCCTCACAATCTGCTTTGGACTTAACTAGCTTTAGTAATTTTGTATTGTCGGCAAACTTTGTCACTTCAATATATTCATTAATGATCTGGAAAAGGCGGTGAACAATGAACAACACAGGTCCAAATACAGATCCTTGGGGAACCCCGCTATTCACCTCTCTCCATTGTGAAAACTGACCATTTATTCCTACCCTTTGTTTCCTATCTTTCAGCCAGTTACTGATCCATTAGAGGACCTTCCCTCTTAGCCCATCATGCTACTTA